>NC_079487.1:33832170-34451644 GCF_020520425.1 Spinacia oleracea
AAATAATAAATAATAAATAATAAATAATAAATAATAAATAATAAATAATAAATAATAAATAATAAATAATAAATAATAAATAATAATAATAAATAATAAATAATAATAATAAATAATAAATAATAAATAATAAATAATAAATAATAATAATAAATAATAAATAATAAATAATAAATAATAAATAATAAATAATAAATAATAAATAATAAATAATAAATAATAAATAATAAATAATAAATAATAAATAATAAATAATAAATAATAAATAATAAATAATAAATAATAATAATAATAATAATAATAAATAATAAATAATAAATAATAAATAATAAATAATAAATAATAATAATAAATAATAAATAATAAATAATAAATAATAAATAATAAATAATAAATAATAAATAATAAATGATAAATGATAAATGATATATAATAAATAATACATAATAAATAATACATAAATAATATATAATAATAAAAAAATAATAATAATAAACAAATAATATATAATAATAAATAAATAATAAATAATAAACAATAAACAATAAATAATAAATAATAAATAATAAATGATTAATAATTAATAATTAATAATTAATAAAAAATAATTAATAAAAAATAATTAATAAAAAAAAATAAAAAATAAAAAAATAAAAAATAAAAAATTAAAAATAATAAATAATAATATTAATAATAATAATAATAAATAATAATATTATTATTAATATTGGAACTTATCTGAACTTATTGGAACTTATTGAAACTTATCTGAACTTATCTGAACTTATTGGAACTTATTGGAACTTATCTGAACTTATCTGAACTTATTGGAACTTATTGGAACTTATCTGAACTTATCTGAACTTATTGGAACTTATTGGAACTTATTGGACCTGAAACTTATTTTTTTAAGGTGAACAGAACGCACCCTAAGTGGAGCTCACATGGATGAAAAATTGGACAAAATTCGTTAAAAATTGATGAATACAAAACTTTTCATAAGATTAAGGTGGTAAATATGAAATAACATTTCATAAGGGGGTAAGTACAAAATTATGAAACTTAAAAGGTGGTAAATAAAAAATAATTATAAAGAGTATGATAACAAGAGGCACACGCAAAATACTCCATTTTTTAATCTTTTCGCTGAGCTTTTTGTATCGAGTGGTCATAAATTATTTAAGACCTGACTCAATAAACTAACTCTGGATTATCCAATTTTGACATTAATCAATATTGACTCGACTCGTACCTAATCTAACTAACTTAAAACCATCATGAAGAATCACCAAACTTTCTCTCTCTTAATACCTCTGCCTTCTCTCTAACCCTAACCAAAACCCTAAGTTCGTCGTCGTCCTAGCCGGCTCGCTTGGCCGCCACCCGCTAAACGGTCGCCTGCGAGCCCGCTACCCGCTAAACGGTCGCCGGCGAGCCCGCTTTCTTCTTTAATTAGTTGTGTGTGTGTCGTTTTCTAGTTTTTCCGGTAGGGGAGAAGAAGAGGAGCCAAGCTTGTGGTTAAGAAGCTTCTACCACCTCTTATTGGGCTTCTTTCTGCCGGAAATTTTCTCAATGGCGGTAGGTCGGTTGCGAGTGTGTGTCCTTTTGTTTACCTCTGCCTTTCTTGAAGAAGGAAGATTAAGTTTTACATGGGTTTTAACAGTTGAGGCTCTCTAACCTCAGATCTATTCCGTACGCCGCCATCGAAAAACGACGATAAAGGTAAAAGTACGGGCTATGGTTTCTATTTTGGGGAAATTAGGAGTTTTCGGCTCTCAGGTCTATTTTGGAGGGAATTCCGGCCAATTGTAATTGGAGCGACTCTCATCGCCGTCGTCTTGTGGTATCGGAGAAACGCCGATCTTGACAATAAAGGAGAGGAGAGGAATCAAATTGGAGCTAACCTAGTCATCGTTGTCTTGTGGTGTCGGGAAAAAAAAACTCTGATCTTGACGATAAAATGTGAAAGCTTGGTCAAGCTTCTGCTTCAGTTTTCGGATTGGCTTTTGTCACAATTTGGCTGGCTGTAAGTGGTGTTCCTTTTCCTCTTTTCTTCCTTCTACCTTGTTGTGTGGTTTAATGGGTTTAGGACTGTCTGTAGGTGTTTTCTTGGTATGCTTGTTCCTTGTCTTAGTTGCTGGTCCATTAATGTGTTTTTGTTGGGACAACTTGTTCTGGGTAGCATTAGTTTGTTTTTCTCTGTGTAGGTTGGCTGCTTATCCATATGAGGTTGTTGTTGGTTCGGCTAAAGTTTGGTTTCCGAACTCATGGTTGGTTTTAGGGTGTCCTATGTGGGTTGTCCTAATTTGGAAGATTGAAATAGGAATGTGGGGATTAGGTACTAAGTTTGTGGAGGTGATGTGTGTTAATGTCATTTCCTCGTTTGGGCATTCGTGTTCTTCTGGTAGTCGAGTGTCCTTGTGTGGTGTTAGCATTGTTGGAGGTTCTGTGTTGGATGCTGAGTTGAGGAAAGGAGATTGGTGTGGGAGGGGGTTTGAGTTTACTTGGTTCTTGGTTGTTAGGTCGTCTATGAGATTAATGAAAGTTAATTCTCATTTTAGGTTAGCGATAACTGAGTTTGTCGCTTTCAAAAACTTGTATTTTAGCGCTGCTCCCCATTTTATGGGGGTTCATAGCATGCCTTTCGAGTCACTTGTAGTGACTCATGCCGCTTGTGAGCAAATCACAAGTTCTTTGCAACCGGTCCATGTCATTACTACTCTTCTACTTCTTTCCTTGGGTTTAAATTGTATCAGGTTTTTAAAGGAACCTCCAGGTTATGGTCCCTATTTCCTAGTCTTCTACAAGAAAATCAACATGAAAGGCTTTGGCATGCTACTTGATCTGTGGCGATGTAAACAAAGTCAAGTCAACAACCAGATGGCCAATGGAGAAGATCTTGCTATCTGTTTAATGTTATGTAGTTTGCTTTCAGTGTGTTATGTAACTCTTTGTAATTTGTGAACCTTTTTATTTATGCAAAATTAAGCCTATGTCAAAAAAAAAAAAAAAACTAACTTAAAACCAAACTAAATAACTCATCACACGAATAATTTTAATAGACTCAAGAGTAAAAGAAAATGCGCTCAAGTATTCCTCGTCAGACAACTAAAACCCTTCTTCCCTAGCAACCTACTTCGAAGTATATGTTTCAGCTATGATACCAATAATTACTTTTGAACGAGTCTACCCTTTTAATACCATTATTGGGGTAATCTAATTGCGGCTTTGTTATGTACTTATGGTAACCTTATTCACTTTTTCAGGAAAAATAAATTTAGATAATTTTTTTTTTAACATAGGTTGAATTTTGCGTAAGTTCAGATCAAATCAGGTGAATATAACGCACCCTAAAATTATCTTATAATATAATAGTTGTATGTGTTATAATGTACTCCCTCCGTATTTATTTAAGAGATACACTTGGTCGGGCACGCGTATTAAGAAAAAGAATTGAATGAAATAAAGTAATAAAATAAGTGGGGTTGAGTAGATATTTTAATAAGAAAAATAAGTGGGGACCATGTCATTTTAGGGAGTGGGGGGTGGGGGTGGATGTAGATATATTATTTAATTAGATGGTGGGGTTGATAAGTTACTAAAAATGACAAATGTATCTCTTAAATAAATACGGCCGAAAAAAACAAGTGTATCTCTTAAATAAATACAGAGGGAGTACGTGTAAACTATAGGAGTGACTTGTGAGTTAGGATGCAAAAAATATTAGAGTAATAATGAAAAGGTACAATATGATTACTTGCTTGCAATGTAGCCAAGTGGTATTCATATCGAAGTATGTCTTAGTCTTAACAAATCAGTTGACAATTATTTAACCTCCGATATGATCGACTACTCTCAAAGTAACCCCAAAAGCAAAGGCTACCCTTCAAGATTAAGAAGATGCTTTCTATTTAACCATTTTTTTTGGTAATAATTAATTAAATAAGTTCTAATTTGAATTATTTTAAGGGATTTAATTAGCCAGAGGATCTCTAATCTCTAATCCCTAATCCCTATGAGCATTACCTTAATTCTCATGGCAGTAGCAGGAGTCAGAAGATCACTCTTTGCCACGTGGCAACATAAAATTGTCTTGATTTTTTTATTTATTTTTAATTTCAGTATTATACTCTAAAAATAAAATGAATTGAAAGAAGCAAAATCTCAAGGTTGGCTAGGCTAGAGGCTAAAAGAAAAATATTTAGTGATAATGGTGGATTGGTGGTGGTCTCTCTGACCCTAAAATTGTGGGCCTTTTGCTTTTCCTCCCTTGACCACTGATTAATTACTTAATTAGTCTATCTTAAACAAGAAATTAGTGGGTCACCTAACAATTATAAGCCTTAATACAATATTCAATCTATGGGAATGGGAATGGGAATGGGAATGGGAATGGGAAAGGGACAAAAGGAGCTTCATTTTTGGTATTTTGCATTTTCAAAGCTCTCACAAGAACGGTGGATGTTACCTAGTGTTGGTGATAACTGATTATGGTATCGATAGCACTCACTCTGTCCTATTTTAAGTTAGACACTAGTTTTTGACACGAACGATAGCCCGGATTACTATACTAATAATATTCACATTTACTTAATTTTTATTTTTTGCAATGATAACATGAAACATATAATAGTTTAGTGGTACTTTCTTACATACGTCTTTTAATATGTAGTATATTTCTCATTTTTGTTTGTCCCATCTTAAATGTAACATTTTTGCTTAAAAAAGTGGATCTCGTGTCATAATTAATTACGTACATTACTAATTACACGTACGCACTCAAATAAATAAATAAATAAAATCCATGATCAAAAAAAGTTCCTTTTGTATTTTTCTCTTTATGCTTAAAATTCCGAGTAAAGCCCATTTGTGGCATTTGAAATGGGACGGAGAGGGAATATTCGGGTAAGAATAATTTCGAATCGGGTATAAGCCATGTCATACTCATTTAAGCTAGTCATGTTAATTTGGGGTTTTATTGAAAATAAACTTATTATAAGGCACTAAATCCATTTCAATATTCAACTACATCTGATTTTGATATGTCCATTTTGAATCATCCAGTTTCAAATACGGGTCAGGTTCTGATTAGATCAATCTTAAGTAGATATGGCAAACTTGCCGTGTTGGGTCGTGTTCGTGTCGAATATAAACGGGTTGAAAATTAAAAATTTCAACACTAACCCGACTCATTTAATAAACGTGTGTGTCGTGTTAACTCGTTTAACTAATCGTGTCGAAAGCTCTTGAAACTAACCCGTTTTTTCGTGTCGTGTTTGTTCAATAAAGTTGCTCCTGTTAGGTTATGATACATATGAATAAACATAAATCATGCGGAAAAACCATAAAGCCAGAAAACATATTATTTACACATAATCATTTAGCATAATTCAGATGCATACACTTTGTAGCGTGCCCTCCCTAGCTGCGCCCGAACCGAACAAGAACAAGTCTTTAGGACTCCAAGTGTCGTCCCTCCGTAGATAGTCCACAGCACGTCCGGATCCGCCTTAAGATTGACCAACTAGAATCGCCCTTAAGGTACTATAAATTTCGGCTAATAGGGCAAGTGTTTGTGGCTGATTTTTGCTTGAAAATCTTACCTTTGAATACTTCAATTCTCGATCTAAATATGTGACCCTAGGCACCTATTTATAGAGTTATGGAAAAGGACTTGGAATCCTATTAGGATACTAATTTATTTAATTAGAATCTTATTAAAACTCTATTAAACAAATTCTATCTTTACTAGGATTAGGATTTAATCATAGAACAAATTCCATTAGCTTTAGGATTTGTATTGAAACACAAGCGTTGCACGAGCACGAGCATCGCACAAACCCGCGCAGGCCTTGCGGTCCACACGAGCTGGCGCTGCTCGCAGCCCACGAGCATCAGCCCGCGCGCGCGCGCCATGCCTTCCTGGGCCTGGCCTTGCGCTGGGCCTGGCGCGGTTTGGCGGCGTGTGTTTGGGTGCTTGGCTTGCTGGGCGTAGGCCTGGCTTCGTGCTGGGCCTTCGTCTAGCAAGTCTCGTCCGATGCTAATTCGTACGACGCGCTTCCGATTAAATTTCCGATTCCGGAATTCATTTCCGATACGAACAATATTTAATATTTTCGACTCCGGAATTAATTTCCGTTTCGAACAAATATTTAATATTTCCGTTTCCGGAATTATTTTCCGATTCCGATAATATTTCCGATTCTGACAATATTTCCGTTTCCGGTAATATTTCCGATACGTACCATGTTTCCGTTTCCGGCAACATCTACGACTTGGATAATATTTATATTTCCGATACGATCCATATTTCCTTTCCGGCAATATCTGAAGGAAATAATGCCCTTGGTCCAAGTATGCATTCTATGTTAAGTCTAATAAATGCGGTTCAGTATTAATTAACAAGTTAATAATTCAGTGAGATCAAGTGAGCTGAATGCCTAGCTAGAGGCCGCTTCAGTTCAAGTGGAATTAATGATATTAATCCACAGCTTACTCTTGACTGAACCCGTAGGGTCACACAAATAGTACGTAAACGGATCAAGTATTTAATGGCATTAAATACTCCATCTATGAATATTCGGAACCGACGGATCTTGGTTTCAGTGGGAGCTAAGATCGTCACAGGCAAGAAATGAATACTCCGGAAACGATGATATTGCCGGAAACGGAAATATGGATCGTATCGGAAATATGAATATTATCCAAGTCGTAGATGTTGCCGGAAACGGAAACATGGTACGTATCGGAAAATATTATTGGAAATGGAAATATTACCAGAATCGGAAATATTACCGGAAACGGAAATATTGTCAGAATCGGAAATATTGCCGGAATCGGAAAATAATTCCGGAAACGGAAATATTAAATATTTGTTCGAAACGGAAATTAATTCCGGAATCGGAAATATTAAATATTGTTCGTATCGGAAATAGATTCCGGAAATGGAAATTTAATCGGAAGCATATCGTACGAATTAGCATCGGACGAGGCTTGCCGGACGAAGGCCCAGCACGAAGCCGGGGCCATCGCCCAGCAAGCATGCGCGCCACAAGCCCAGCCAAGGCAGCGGCCAGGCCTACCGCAAGGCAGGCCCAGCGCGCGCCAAGGGCCACGGCTGCGTGGGCCGTGCTGCGCGGGCTGCTGCTCGCACACGCATGGGCAGCCCTTGTGGCTGCCGTGTGTGTGTGAGTTTGTGCTCATGCGTGATTCCTGAATCTACAAGAGTCAGTGTATGATTAAATTTCTATTCCTAATTGGATAAATTAATTAAATAGAATTCATGTAGAATTCTAATTCCAATTAATTCGCATCCTACTAGGATTACGATTCCTTTTCCATAACTCTATAAATAAAGGCCTAGGGGTCATAATTTATACACAAGTTTCAAAGTATTCAAAAGTGAGTTTTTTGAGAGAAAATCAAACACACATCTTGCTCAAAAGTGCCGAAATTTTCTAGTACCTTAAGGGCGATTCTAGTTGGTCAATCTTAAGGCGGATCCGGACGTGCTGTGGACTATCTACGGAGGGACGACACTTGGAGTCCTAAAAGACTTGTTCTTGTTCGGTTCGGGCGCAGCTAGGGAGGGCACGCAACAAAGAGTATGCATCTAAATTATGCTATATGATTATGTGTAAATAATATGTTGTCCTGGGTTAATGGTTGTTTCCGCATGATTTATGTAATGTCATATGTATCATAACCTAACAGTGGTATCACGAGCACCTTATTATTTTCATAATCTAAATTGCATGAACATGGTTAAATATTACAAATTTGCAAGAATTAAAAGGGGTGATTAATTTTCGTAATTGTTAATTAATTGCAAATTGCGTTTATTTAATTATATGTACGCAGTTTTTCGGCAGTTTCTTCATTACTCATCCGAATTGAGTGATTTTTGTGTCAATTCCGCATGTAAAAGGCATTCTAAAATTTTGACAAAAATAGTATTTTTCTGCCGAACCCAGAATTCTCAAATTCGAAGCCTAACTATGACTTTTCGAAGGTTTTAGTTTTTCGAATGCAAAATTTCGTAAATTTAAGATGTTAAATTAAATATTTGCTATTCCTGTTGATAAATCTTGAATTTTTGATTGACCTACTGCATATGTTTAACAAGTTTGAATGCCTAGTCTTGTTAATTATGCAATCTAATTTGTAATTATGATTAATTTGTTGAAAATTAGAATAATTTAGAATTAATTTGATTTTCATAATTAATTGTAATTTAATTAGAAACCTATGATTAAAAACCACCATAAAAATTGTAAATTTACGATAAATTTTAAATTTTTATGACCTAGACTTGAATCCATATCAATCGGAAATCAATTGGATAATAAATTTTCGATTTTTTCGCCCTAAAATTATGAAATTAATAATATTTATTAATTTGTCATTAATTTTAAATATAAATTTTAAAATTTTATGCGATTCGTTCAAATAACTTGCACGCACGAAGCAATGGACGCTTCGTGTTACCCTTAAGGGGTGTTGTATAATGCGGGCATGCGACGACGAGCAAGGGAGCTCGTCGCCCGTGCGGCACGAATGCAATGAGCAAGGGCGTAGTGCACGAGCACAAGGCAGCAGCCCTGCCTTGTGTCGTGTGCCACGAGCAATGAACGAATGGGCATGGGCGAAGGGCGAGCCAAGGCAGTCGCGTGTGGGCAGCAAGCGAGCTGCGCCACAACGCGCGCTGCCTCGCACAAGTGCGCGCAGCCTCGCGCGCAGCGAGCGCAAGCTCGCGTGCCACGAGCGCTGCGCCCAGCACTGCTCGCGCGCGCAGCGCGCGATGTCGCTCGCCCAGCGAGCGATGTTGCGCACCAGCGAGCGATGGCTCGCGCCAGCGAGCGATGGCTCGCGCGCGCAGCGCGCGATGTCGCTCGCCCAGCGAGCGATGTCGCGCCCCAGCGAGCGATGGCTCGCGCGCACAGCGAGCGAGCCAGCGCGCCCAGCGAGCGATCTCGCGCGCGCACTGCGAGCGATAGCTCGCGTGCGATGGGGCGCTGTGCGGAGGCTTGCGATAGGACAGCAGCAGCTATGCGACGAGCGCATGGGCTGCGCGCACATGGCCAACAATGGCTGTGTGCGTACGGCCCATGGGCGTGCAACGCGTAGGGTGTTTGCGTTACGATTAGATCGTTTTGAATGTTTAATTTGAAAATTTCAGTTCACGTAATTTTAATTAATTTTAAAATTAATAATTTGAATTAATTTCTTGGATTTTAATTTTGAATATTATAATTATAATAAATGGAATTTATTCTAATTATTTTACTAAAATTAAAATCATGAATTAATTTAAATGCGACTGAAATTAAATTAAATTTTTGGATTCAATCATAAATTTATATGAGCTTTAAATTTTAATTAAATTTGTATGTTTCCGGTTAGACTAGAAATACAATTTTATGTTTAAAATTAGTAAAGCATATGAATTTATTGGTTTGAGTGGGAGCGCTTTTTAGTCATAAACTCTTGATTAGGTCTACAAATCCTTAAGGTTAAAACAACTCGATTAGAATTAATAAGGACTGAATAATTGGTAGATTATTGGTGCCCTTGATTAATTGCTGCAAATGTTTACGTGATGCATAATGTGTTTTACTAACCAGCTATGTGGGCCATTCATGATAATGAATGGGTGAATGGTATATATTGTATATGTACTGTTTTGCAGGTTATGAAGTGACTAGTATGGCCCAAATAGGATAGAAAATATGGTCTGCGTACCATTAATTTGAATGTAATTGGTCTAAAGTACCAAAGTTATTTTTCAATTCAAATATGGTCTGCGAACCATCAAATAGTTGTAATTAGTTATAGCTTATCCTATTTGAAGAAAATGGTGCCTCCTACGGAGATTTTCAAGACGGACTTTGAAGTCAAAGCTTCAAGATGAAGTCGGGCCATACTAGATCACAAATATCTTATGCATGTTTTAAGTTATTTACTGCTTTAAATATGTCTTAAAATGCATGAGATCAAAAGCTTGATTATGTTGCATGATTAAGGATTTTAGTTCACTTAAAATCTAACCAACATAGTAAGAGCCTTAAGTTCCAAACTTAAAAATTGAGTTAAAAGGTGCCATGCCAAAATATACACTTGCTTGGATATCCTTTACATCAATCTAGTAATAGTTTTCGCTCAGCGAGGTGTTACTTATTGGTCCTAAAGGGGCAAGGTACACAAATAATTGTGAGTACATGTTAGTTTTGGTGAAACTCAACGATATAAGTAAGGAGTCCTTTTATGTCGTGGCAAATTCGATAGGTTTACCTAATAAGTTCTTAGACGTACCTATCAACCAAGAATAGTTTCTAGACTATTAGCAAAAGGCTTTTGCTTACCTAAGATGTTCTAGGATTAAGTCGACAAACTGTGCTTAGTTCTTCAATGATTTTAGGATCTTGGAATCATTTTATTCACACCTGCCGGAACACATAACTTGAATAAAATGCTTAATAAACATTGAATTATGCATGTATGCTAGAATTTAAGTTTATTAAGAGAAACTGTGAATGGTTATTTATTTGTTTATTCTTTTCAATTGTAGTTTTAATATGGCAAACAACAATCAAAACATCATCATGGGTTCTGAGCTTATGGTCAAGCTGAACCTGACAAATTTTCTTGAATGGGAAGCTAAGCTAGTTGAAATAGTCAAACTCAATGGACTTGAGTATGTACTATCACATCCCATGCCAAGCTACTATGCCAGAGACATGACCCCTGAGAGATTTTACGCCTGGGATGCGGATCTCAAAAAGGTTATGAGTCTCATGCTGAACAATATCCCTGATGATTGGGCTAGAAGGTTTGTAGCCTATGAACCTTTTACGCTCATCAAGAATCTGAGGGATATCTGTCGTGGAAGTACGGAGGACAGGGACCTAAACGTCCATGAGTTGATTGAATCAATGTCTGGTCTAAAGGTTAGTTCTCCCAACAGGTGTTATAGGATGGAGGTCCAAGAAACACATGTTCAGCTCCTTCGCACTAAACAGAGGGTAGGCGTCCCACTGAGGTTCCATGTGGATCTTATGTGTTCATATTTTGATCGCCTAAGTCTACTAGGAACACCAATAAGCGAAAGGATGGCAGTCTCTGTCTTGCTCAATTCACTACACAGTGGGTTTGGTCGCTTCAAGCAACAATACCTTAGTGAACCAAGAGAAGAAACAGTTGCAGAATTTATTCACCTTGTCAGAAAGGCTGAAATAGTACTGGACTGTGAAGCCAAAGATTTACTCAAGGCTAGAAAGAGACCATTCAAGAAAGGTGGAAAGTCCAAGGGCAATGCTAAATCAAAGCAGGACAAGTCCACATCAAGCTGTCTTTATTGTGATGGAATAGGCCATTACAAAAGAGAATGTCCAAAGCTAAAGGAAGATCAGAAGAACGGAACAGTCGTTCCATCTTCAGGTATTTTCGTTATAGACTGTATACTTGCTAATTCAACTTCTTGGGTATTAGATACTGGTTGTGGCTCACACTTATGTTCCAATCCACAGGGACTAAGAAGAAGTAGAAAGTTAAGCAAGGGAGAAGTCGACCTACGAGTGGGAAATGGAGCACGGATTGCTGCATTAGCCGTAGGAACTTACTATTTGTCGTTGCCCTCCGGGCTAGTTTTGGTACTGGAAGAATGTTTCCATGTTCCAAGTCTTACTAAAAACATCATTTCAGTTTCTTGCTTAGATGCTAAGGGATTTTCCTTTATAATAAAAAACAATAGTTGTTCGTTTTATTTTAAAGAGATGTTTTATGGATCTGCTAGATTAGTCAATGGACTTTATTTATTAGATCACGACAAACAAGTATATAACATAAAAACCAAAAAGGCCAAAAAGGATGATTCAGATCTCACCTATCTGTGGCATTGTCGATTAGGCCATATAAACTTGAAACGCTTAGAAAGACTTCAAAGGGAAGGAATTCTAGAACCATTTGACTTAGAGGATTATGGTAAATGCGAATCATGTTTACTTGGCAAAATGACAAAGCAACCTTTCTCTAAAGTTGGAGAAAGAGCAAATGAACTATTGGGTTTAATCCATACAGATGTATGTGGACCAATGAGTACAAATGCTAGAGGTGGTTTCAGCTACTTTATCACTTTCACTGATGACTTCAGTAGGTATGGTTATGTCTACCTAATGAAGCATAAGTCTGAATCCTTTGACAAATTCAAGGAATTTCAGAGTGAAGTAGAGAATCAATTAGGCAAGAAGATTAAGGCACTGCGGTCTGATAGAGGCGGTGAATATCTGAGCTATGAATTTGATGACCATCTGAAAGAATGTGGAATTCTATCAGAATTGACTCCTCCTGGAACACCACAATGGAACGGTGTGTCAGAACGGAGGAACAGAACCTTGCTAGACATAGTCAGGTCAATGATGGGTCAGGCCGAACTTCCATTAGAATTTTGGGGACATGCACTAAATACAGCTGCACTCACTATAAATAGAGCTCCGTCTAAAGCTGTCGAAAAGACTCCATACGAATTATGGTTTGGAAAGCCTCCAAATGTGTCTTTTCTTAAGATTTGGGGATGTGAAGTATACGTCAAACGATTAATTTCAGACAAACTTCATCCAAAATCTGACAAATGTATCCTTGTGGGCTATCCAAAGGAAACAAAGGGGTATTACTTCTACAATACATCTGAGAACAAAGTGTTTGTTGCTCGAGATGGTGTCTTTTTGGAGAAGGATCACATTTCCAAAATGACAAGTGGGAGAAAAGTAGACCTCGAAGAAATTCGAGTCGAACAACAAACTCTAGAGAATGCTCAAGATGACATTCAGGATGAAACTCAGAGATCTTTAGAAGAATCTGGTGAGAATCATGGTCAATCTAGAAATGTTACCCCGCGTAGATCGCAAAGATATAGTTCTCAACCGGAAAGGTACTTAGGTATTTTGACGAACGAGAGCTATGACGTTCTATTACTTGAAAGTGATGAACCTGCGACTTACAAGCAAGCTATGACGAGCCCTAGCTCCAAGCAGTGGCAAGAAGCCATGCAATCTGAATTAGACTCCATGTCTGAAAACCAAGTATTGGATTTGGTCGATTTGCCAGATGGCTACCAAGCCATTGGAAGCAAATGGGTTTTCAAACTGAAAAAGGACAAGGATGGGAAACTTGAAGTTTTCAAAGCTAGATTGGTTGCAAAAGGTTACAGGCAAGTCCACGGTGTGGATTACGATGAAACCTTTTCACCAGTTGCAATGCTAAAGTCTATTCGAATAATGTTAGCAATCGCTGCATATTACGATTACGAAATATGGCAGATGGATGTCAAAACTGCTTTCTTAAACGGCGTTTTAACAGAAACTGTGTTTATGACACAGCCTGAAGGTTTTGAGGATCCAAAGAATGCTAAAAAGGTATGCAAGCTAAAGAAGTCAATCTACGGATTGAAGCAGGCATCCAGGAGCTGGAATATACGTTTTGATGAAGCAGTCAGTGACTTTGGTTTCATCAAGAACGCAGACGAATCTTGTGTATACAAGAAGGTCAGTGGGAGCAAAATTGCTTTCCTAGTATTATATGTCGACGACATATTGCTTATCGGAAATGACATTCCTATGTTGAACTCTGTCAAGATTTGGCTTGGGAAATGTTTTTCGATGAAGGATCTAGGAGAAGCACAGTACATATTGGGCATCAAGATTTACAGAGATAGATCTAAAAAGATGATTGGACTTAGTCAAAGCACTTATATCAATAAGGTGCTTGATAGGTTCAAGATGGCGGACTCCAAGCGAGGCTACCTACCCATGTCTCATGGAATGACTCTAAGCAAGACTCAGTGCCCAAAAACACTTGATGAGCGTAGACGAATGAGTGGGATTCCATATGCATCATTGATTGGTTCAATAATGTATGCTATGATATGTACACGCCCGGATGTTGCGTACGCACTCAGTGCTACGAGCAGATACCAGTCAGACCCAGGAGAGGCGCATTGGACTGCTGCCAAGAACATTCTGAAGTACCTGAAAAGGCACAAAGATGACTTCCTGGTCTATGGTGGAGATGATGAATTAATTGTTAAAGGCTATACGGACGCAAGTTTCCAAACCGACAAAGATGATTTCAGATCACAGTCTGGGTTTGTCTTCTGCCTCAACGGAGGAGCAGTAAGCTGGAAAAGTGCTAAGCAAAGCACCATTGCGGATTCTACAACTGAAGCGGAGTACATTGCTGCACATGAAGCAGCAAAGGAAGCTATATGGCTAAGGAAGTTCATAGGAGAACTTGGTGTAGTCCCCTCCATTAAAGGACCAATAGCCCTGTATTGTGATAATAACGGAGCTATTGCACAGGCAAAAGAGCCTAGACACCACCAGAGAGTCAAGCATGTACTTCGTAGATTTCACCTTCTACGAGAGTTCGTTGAAAGAAAAGAAGTCGAGATAAGCAAAATTGGAACTGATGACAACATATCAGATCCATTAACTAAACCTCTGCCGCAAGCGAAGCACAACTCGCACACTGCAGCTATGGGAATCAAGCATATTGGAGAATGGCTTTGATGTCTCTGTTTAATGTTTTAAAGTTTTAGAGTTTAAATCTTTGTAAAACATTATTGGTTAATCATTCACAATAAATGAAAGGAATTCATTTTTCCATTTAATTTGTGGTTTATTAAATGATGAGTCCCTTCAATTTGACGATATATTCAAGATAGACTGTCAGGACCAGTCCTGTGACTAAGAAATGTCTATCAAGTGAACTTGAATGTCAAAGGTTGAAAATGGTCCCTAATCGGAGTTTTCTATAAAATTGGACGCATAGAAAACGTTAGACGATTAGAATGCAAGATGACTAGTAGTTCTGTTTCTTGAACTATGTGGACATGGCAATGTCATAATCATTTGCATAGATACTTACTTTGGGAAGACTAGTATCGGACAAGACCTATGAAACTTTACTGTAAGAGATGAAAGTCTGTCATAAGTAAATTTCATTAAATTATTAGACACTAAATCCTCAATACCTGAGTGATTTGAGATTACTTGTTTGAGAACTGGTTGCTTTGACGTTGACCAACCGTCGCACCGTAAAAGGAGGCTATAAAGGCAACGCTCAGGTAATCACCTATCAAACGAAGTCTAATCTCAAGATCGCAAGATTGGGATTGTCCTCCCATAAATCGGGATGAGATGCTTAAAAGTTGTACAAGGCCACTCGGAGAGCTAGAAACTGTGAAATGCATGGCCGTGCTCGGATGAATCATAGGCTATGATTATCTGTTTATTTGATCAGTTGAACTCTGAAACCGAGAAACACCTCTGGACATAATAAGGATGACAACTCTTACCTTATGTTCAAGAGCAAGCATCGAGCGACAAAGGAATTAGGAAATGCACACTTGTCCCTAAGGACAAGTGGGAGACTGAAGGAAATAATGCCCTTGGTCCAAGTATGCATTCTATGTTAAGTCTAATAAATGCGGTTCAGTATTAATTAACAAGTTAATAATTCAGTGAGATCAAGTGAGCTGAATGCCTAGCTAGAGGCCGCTTCAGTTCAAGTGGAATTAATGATATTAATCCACAGCTTACTCTTGACTGAACCCGTAGGGTCACACAAATAGTACGTAAACGGATCAAGTATTTAATGGCATTAAATACTCCATCTATGAATATTGCCGGAATCGGAAAATAATTCCGGAAACGGAAATATTAAATATTTGTTCGAAACGGAAATTAATTCCGGAATCGGAAATATTAAATATTGTTCGTATCGGAAATAGATTCCGGAAATGGAAATTTAATCGGAAGCATATCGTACGAATTAGCATCGGACGAGGCTTGCCGGACGAAGGCCCAGCACGAAGCCGGGGCCATCGCCCAGCAAGCATGCGCGCCACAAGCCCAGCCAAGGCAGCGGCCAGGCCTACCGCAAGGCAGGCCCAGCGCGCGCCAAGGGCCACGGCTGCGTGGGCCGTGCTGCGCGGGCTGCTGCTTGCACGCGCATGGGCAGCCCTTGTGGCTGCCGTGTGTGTGTGAGTTTGTGCTGATGCGTGATTCCTGAATCTACAAGAGTCAGTGTATGATTAAATTTCTATTCCTAATTGGATAAATTAATTAAATAGAATTCATGTAGAATTCTAATTCCAATTAATTCGCATCCTACTAGGATTACGATTCCTTTTCCATAACTCTATAAATAAAGGCCTAGGGGTCATAATTTATACACAAGTTTCAAAGTATTCAAAAGTGAGTTTTTTGAGAGAAAATCAAACACACATCTTGCTCAAAAGTGCCGAAATTTTCTAGTACCTTAAGGGCGATTCTAGTTGGTCAATCTTAAGGCGGATCCGGACGTGCTGTGGACTATCTACGGAGGGACGACACTTGGAGTCCTAAAAGACTTGTTCTTGTTCGGTTCGGGCGCAGCTAGGGAGGGCACGCAACAAAGAGTATGCATCTAAATTATGCTATATGATTATGTGTAAATAATATGTTGTCCTGGGTTAATGGTTGTTTCCGCATGATTTATGTAATGTCATATGTATCATAACCTAACAATATCATCGTTTCCGGAGTATTCATTTCTTTCCTTTGACGATCTCAGCTCCCACTGAAACCAAGATCCGTCGATTCCGATTATCCATAGATGGAGTATTTAATTCCATTAAATACTTGATCCGTTTACGTACTATTTGTGTGACCCTACGGGTTCAGTCAAGAGTAAGCTGTGGATTAATATCGTTAATTCCACTTGAACTGAAGCGGCCTCTAGATAGGCAATCAGCTCACTTGATCTCACTGAATTATTAACTTGTTAATTAATACTGAACCGCATTTATTAGACTTAACATTAAATGCATACTTGGACCAAGGGCATTATTTCCTTCAGTCTCCCACTTGTCCTTAGGGACAAGTGTGCATTTCCTAATTCCTTTGTCGCTCGATGCTTGCTCTTGAACATAAGGTAAGAGTTGTCATCCTTATTACGTCCAGAGGTGTTTCTCGGTTTCAGAGTTCAACTGATCAAATAAACAGATAATCATAACCTATGATTCATCCGAGCACGGCCATGCATTTTACAGTTTCTAGCTCTCCGAGTGGCCTTGTACAACTTTTAAGCATCTCATCCCGATTTATGGGAGGACAATCCCAATCTTGCGATCTTGAGATTAGACTTCGTTTGATAGGTGATTACCTGAGCGTTGCCTTTATAACGTCCTTTTACGGTGCGACGGTTGGTCAACGTCAAAGTAAGCAGTTCTCAAACAAGTAATCTCAAATCACTCAGGTATTGAGGATTTAGTGTCTAATAATTTTAATGAAATTTACTTATGACAGATTTTCATCTCTTACAGTAAAGTTTCATAGGTCTGTCCGATACTAGTCTTCCCAAAGTAAGTATCTATGCAAATGATTACGACATTGCCATGTCCACATAGTTCAAGAAACAGAACTACTAGTCATCTTGCATTCCAGTCGTCTAACGTTTTCTATGCGTCCATCTTTATAGAAAACTCCGACCAGGGACCATTTTCAACTTTTGACATTCAAGTTCTCTTGATAGACATTTCTTAGTCACAGGACTGGTCCTGACAGTCTATCTTGAATATATCGTCAAATTGAAGGGACTCATCATTTAATAAACCACAAATTAAATGGAAAAATGAATTCTATTCATTTATTGTGAATGATTAACCAATAATGTTTTACAAAGTATTAAACTCTAAAACTTTAAAATATTAAACAAGGACATCAAAGCCATTCTCCAATATGCTTGATTCCCATAGCTGCAGTGTGAGAGTTGTGCTTCGCCTGCGGCAGAGGTTTAGTCAATGGATCTGATATGTTGTCATCAGTTCCAATCTTGCTTATCTCGACTTCTTTTCTTTCAACGAACTCTCGTAGAAGGTGAAATCTATGAAGTACATGCTTGACTCTTTGGTGGTGTCTAGGCTCCTTTGCTTGTGCAATAGCTCCGTTATTATCACAATATAGGGCTATTGGTCCTTTAATGGAGGGGACTACACCAAGTTCACCTATGAACTTCCTTAGCCATATAGCTTCCTTTGCTGCTTCATGTGCAGCAATGTACTCCGCTTTAGTTGTAGAATCCGCAATGGTGCTTTGCTTAGCACTTTCCAGCTTACTGCACCTCCGTTGAGGTAGAAGACAAACCCAGACTGTGATCTGAAATCATCTTTGTCGGTTTGGAAACTTGCGTCCGTATAGCCTTTAACAATTAATTCATCATCTCCACCATAGACCAGGAAGTCATCTTTGTGCCTTTTCAGGTACTTCATAATATTCTTGACAGCAGTCTAATGTGCTTCTCCTGGGTCTGACTGGTATCTGCTCGTAGCACTGAGTGCGTACGCAACATCCGGGCGTGTACATATCATAGCATATATTATTGAACCAATCAATGATGCATATGGAATCCCACTCATTCGTCTACGCTCATCAAGTGTTTTTGGGCACTGAGTCTTGCTTAGAGTCATTCCATGAGACATGGGTAGGTAGCCTCGCTTGGAGTCTGCCATCTTGAACCTCTCAAGCACCTTATTGATATAAGTGCTTTGACTAAGTCCAATCATCCTTTTAGATCTATCTCTGTAAATCTTGATGCCCAATATGTACTGTGCTTCTCCTAGATCCTTCATCGAAAAACATTTCCCAAGCCAAATCTTGACAGAGTTCAACATAGGAATGTAATTTCCGATAAGTAATATGTCGTCGACATATAATACTAGAAAAGAAATTTTCTCCCACTGACCTTCTTGTATACACAAGATTTGTCTGCGTTCTTGATGAAACCAAAGTCACTGACTGCTTCATCAAAACGTATATTCCAGCTCCTGGATGCCTGCTTCAATCCGTAGATTGATTTCTTTAGCTTACATACCTTTTTAGAATTATTTGGATCCTCAAAACCCCCAGGCTGTGTCATAAACACAGTTTCTGTTAAAACGCCGTTTAAGAAAACGTTTTTGACATCCATCTGCCATATTTCGTAATCGTAATATGCAGCGATTGCTAACATTATCCGAATAGACTTTAGCATTGCAACTGGTGAAAAGGTTTCATCGTAATCCACACCGTGGACTTTCCTGTAACCTTTTGCAACAAATCTAGCTTTGAAAACTTCAACTTTTCCATCCTTGTCCTTTTTCAGTTTGAAAACCCATTTGCTTCCAATGGCTTGGTAGCCATCTGGCAAATCGACCAAATCCCATACTTGGTTTTCAGATATGGAGTCTAATTCAGTTTGTTTGAAATTAATCGTTTAACGTATACTATACATCCCCAAATCTTAAGAAAAGACACATTTGGAGGCTTTCCAAACCATAACTCATATGGAGTCTTTTCAACAGCTTTAGACGGAGCTCTATTTATAGTGAGTGCAGCTGTATTTAGTTCATGTCCCCAAAATTCTATTGGAAGTTCGGCCTGACCCATCATTGATCTAACCATGTCTAGCAAGGTTCTGTTCCTCCGTTCCAACACACCGTTCCATTGTGGTGTTCCAGGAGGAATCAATTCTGATAGAATTCCACATTCTTTCAGATGGTCATCAAATTCATAGCTCAGATATTCACCGCCTCTATCAGACCGCAGTGCCTTAATCTTCTTGCCTAATTGATTCTCTACTTCACTCTGAAATTCCTTGAATTTGTCAAAGGATTTAGACTTATGCTTCATTAGGTAGACATAACCATATCCACTGAAGTCATCAGTGAAAGTGATAAAGTAGCTGAAACCACCTCTAGCATTTGTACTCATTGGTCCACATACATCTGTATGGATTAAACCCAATAGTTCAGTTGCTCTTTCTCCAACTTTAGAGAAAGGTTGCTTTGTCATTTTGCCAAGTAAACATGATTCGCACTTACCATAATCCTCTAAGTTAAATGGTTCTAGAATTCCTTCCTTTTGAAGTCTTTCCATGTGTTTCAAGTTAATATGGCCTAATCGATAATGCCACAGATAGGTGAGATCTGAATCATCCTTTTTGGCCTTTTTGGTATTTATCAATAAACTTGTTTGTCGTGATCTAATAAATAAAGTCCATTGACTAATCTAGCAGATCCATAAAACATCTCTTTAAAATAAAACGAACAACTATTGTCTTTTATTAAAAAGGAAAATCCCTTAGCATCTAAGCAAGAAACAGAAATGATGTTTTTAGTAAGACTTGGAACATGGAAACACTCTTCCAGTTCCAATACTAGCCCAGAGGGCAACGACAAATAATAAGTTCCTGCAGCTAATGCAGCAATCCGTGCTCCATTTCCCACTCGTAGGTCGACTTCACCCTTGCTTAACCTTCTACTTCTTCTTAGTCCATGTGGATTGGAACATAAGTGTGAGCCACAACCTGTATCTAATACCCAAGAAGTTGAATTAGCAAGTATACAGTCTATAACGAAAATACCTGAAGATGGAACGACTGTTCCGTTCTTCTGATCTTCCTTTAGCTTTGGACATTCTCTTTTGTAATGGCCTATTCCATCACAATAAAGACAGCTTGATGTGGACTTGTCCTGCTTTGATTTAGCATTGCCCTTGGACTTTCCACCTTTCTTGAATGGTCTCCCTTTAGCCTTGAGTAAATCTTTGGCTTCACAGTCCAGTATTATCTCAGCCTTTCTGACAAGGTGAACCAATTCTGCAACTGTTTCTTCTCTTGGTTCACTTAGGTATAGTTGCTTGAAGCGACCAAACCCACTGTGCAGTGAATTGAGCAAGATAGAGACTGCCATCCTTTCGCTTATTGGTGTTCCTAGCAGACTTAGGCGATCAAAATATGAAAGCATAAGATCCACATGGAACCTTAGTGGGACGCCTACCCTTTGTTTGGTGCGAAGGAGCTGAACATGTGTTTCTTGGACCTCCATCCTATAACACCTGTTGGGAGAACTAACCTTTAGACCAGACATTGATTCAATCAACTCATGGACGTTCAGTTCCCCGTCCTCCGTGCTTCCACGATAGATATCCCTCAGATTCTTGATGAGCGTAAAAGGTTCGTAAGCTACAAACCTTCTAGCCCATTCATCAGGGATATTGTTCAGCATGAGACTCATAACCTTTTTGAGATCCGCATCCCAGGCGGCAAATCTTTCAGGGGTCATGTCTCTGGCATAGTAGCTTGGCATGGGATGTAACAGTACATACTCAAGTCCATTGAGTCTGACTATTTCAACTAGCTTAGCTTCCCATTCAAGAAATTTGTTAGGTTCAGCTTGACCATAAGCTCAGAACACATGATGATGTTTTGATTGTTGTTTGCCATAGTTAAACTACAATAGAAAAAGAATAAACAAATAAATAATCATTCACAGTTTCTCTTAATAAACTTAAATTCTAGCATACATGCATAATTTAATGTTCATTAAGCATTTTATTCAAGTTATGTGTTCCGGCAGGTGTGAATAAAATGATTCCAAGATCCTAAAACCCATTGAAGAATTAAGCACATTATGTATTTAGACTCAATTCTAAAATCTTTTAGGTAAGCAAAAGCCTTTTGCTAATAGTCTAGAAACTACTCTTGGTTGGTAGGTACGTCTAAGAACTTATTAGGTAAACCTATCGAATTTGCCACGACATAAAAGGACTCCTTACTTATATCGTTGAGTTTCACCAAAACTAACATGTACTCACAATTATTTGTGTACCTTGCCCCTTTAGGACCAATAAGTAACACCTCGCTGAGCAAAAACTATTACTAGATTGATGTAAAGGATATCCAAGCAAGTGTATATTTTGGCATGGCACCTTTTAACTCAATTTTTAAGTTTGGAACTTAAGGCTCTTACTATGTTGGTTAGATTTTAAGTGAACTAAAATCCTTAATCATCCAACATAATCAAGCTTCGATCTCATGCATATTTAAGACATATTTAAAAGCAATAAATAACTTAAAGCATGCATAAGATAAATGTGATCTAGTATGGCCCGATTCATCTTGAAGCTTCAACTTCAAAGTCCGTCTTGAAAATGGATTAGAAAATCCGTCTTGAATTTCACCGTGGGAGGCGCCATTTTCTTCAAACAGGATCAACTATAATTAAACTAATTACAACTATTTGATGGTACGCATACCATTTTTGAATTGAAAAACAAATTTGGTGCATTAGACCAATTACATTCAAATTAATGGTACGCATACCATATTTTCTATCATATTTGGGTCATACTAGTCACTTCATAACCTGCAAAACAGTACATATAGAATATATACCATTCACCCATTCATTATCATGAATGACCCACATAATTGGTTAGTAAAAACACATTGTATGCATCACATAAATATTTGCAGCAATTAATCAAGGGCACTAATAATCTACCAATTATTCAGTCCTTATTAATTCTAATCAAGTTGTTTAACCTTAAAGGATTTGTAGACCTAATCAAGAGTTTATGACTAAAATTTCTCCCACTTAAACCAATAAATTCAGATGCTTTACTAATTTTAAACATAAAAATGTATCTCTAGTCTAACCGGAAACATACAAATTTAATTAAAATTTAAAGCTCATATAAATTTATAATTGAATCCATTTTATTTAACTTATTTTTCAGTTAAATTAAATGAATTTAAATTAATTCAAGGTTTAATTTTAGTAAAATAATTAGTATAAATAAAAATTTATAATAATTATAATATTCAAAATTAAAATCCGAGAAAAAAATTTAAATTATTAATTTTAAATTTAATTAAAATTATTTACGAACTGAAAATCTCAAATTAAAATTCAAAACGATTCATTCGTAACACGACGAGCACTTGGGCTTGCGCCCAAGCCCCATCATGCGCAAGACCAATCGCTGGCCCATGGCACATCGCAGCAGCAGCCACGCGCAAACGCAGCAAGCCAAGCCACGCTTGCGCGCAGCCTGCTTGCCCGCATGCATCGCATCAGCTACGGAAGGAGCGCTCGCTCGCTCGCGCGCAAGCAAGCCCTCGAGGCATCGCATGTTGGTGCGCTGAGCAGCGATCGCTGGGCGACCCAGCTCTCGCTCTCGCGCGTGCGCCTCTCCATGTGCCAAGCCATCGCCCTTCTCCCATCCCCCATAGCACACAGCACACACGCACCATGCGCTAGGTTGCTCGCTGCATTCGTACCGCACAGGCGACGAACTCCCTTGCTCGTTGTCGCGTGCCCGCACTATATAACACCCCTTAAGGGTAACACGTAGCTTCCATTGCTTTGTGCGTGCAACATTTATGGGCGTTTTCCAAAAAAAAATTTAATTTTTAATTTAAAATTAACGACAAATTAATAAATCATATTAATTTCATAATTTTAGGGCGAAAAATTGAAAATTTATTAATCAATTAATTTCCGATTAACATGGATTCAAATCCAGGTCATAAAAATTTAAAATTTAACATAAATTAACAATTTTTTTATGGTGGATTTTAATCATGGATACCTAATTAAATTATTAATTAATTATGAAAAACAAATCAATTCTAAATTATTCGAATTTCAACAAATTAATCATAATTACAAATTAGGTTGTATAATTAACAAGGCTAGGCATTCAAACTTGTTAACATATACTATAGGTCAATCAAAAATTCAAGATTTATCAACAAGAATCGCAAATATTCAATTTAACATCTTAAATTTACAAACTTTTGCGTTCGAAAAACTTAAGCCTCCGAAAAGTCATAGTTAGGCTTCGAATTTGGGAATTCTGGGTTCGGCCCAAAATTTTTGAATGCCTTTTACATGCGAAATTGACACAAAAATCACTCAATTTGGTTGAGTAACGAATATTCTGCCGAAAAACTGCGTACATATAATTAAATAAACGCAATTTGCAATTAATTACGAAAACTAATCACCCCTTTAATTCCTTGCAAATTTGTAAAATTTAACCATGTTCATGCAATTTAGATTATGAAAATAATAAGAGGCTCGTGATACCACTGTTAGGTTATGATACATATGAATAAACATAAATCATGCGGAAAAACCATAAAGCCAGGAAACATATTATTTACACATAATCATTTAGCATAATTCAGATGCATACACTTTGTAGCGTGCCCTCCCTAGCTGCGCCCGAACCGAACAAGAACAAGTCTTTAGGACTCCAAGTGTCGTCCCTCCGTAGATAGTCCACAGCACGTCCGGATCCGCCTTAAGATTGACCAACTAGAATCGCCCTTAAGGTACTATAAATTTCGGCTAATAGGGCAAGTGTTTGTGGCTGATTTTTGCTTGAAAATCTTACCTTTGAATACTTCAATTCTCGATCTAAATATGTGACCCTAGGCACCTATTTATAGAGTTATGGAAAAGGACTTGGAATCCTATTAGGATACTAATTTATTTAATTAGAATCTTATTAAAACTCTATTAAACAAATTCTATCTTTACTAGGATTAGGATTTAATCATAGAACAAATTCCATTAGCTTTAGGATTTGTATTGAAACACAAGCGTTGCACGAGCACGAGCATCGCACAACCCGCGCAGGCGTTGCGGCCCACACGAGCTGGCGCTGCTCGCAGCCCACGAGCATCAGCCCGCGCGCGCGCGCCATGCCTTGCTGGGCCTGGCGCGGTTTGGCGGCATGTGTTTGGGCGCTTGGCTTGCTGGGCGTAGGCCTGGCTTCGTGCTGGGCCTTCGTCTAGCAAGTCTCGTCCGATGCTAATTCGTACGACGCGCTTCCGATTAAATTTCCGATTCCGGAATTCATTTCCGATACGAACAATGTTTAATATTTTCGACTCCGGAATTAATTTCCGTTTCGAACAAATATTTAATATTTCCGTTTCCGGAATTATTTTCTGATTCCGATAATATTTTCGATTCTGACAATATTTCCGTTTCCGGTAATATTTCTGATTCCGGCAATATTTCCATTTCCGATACGTACCATGTTTCCGTTTCCGGCAACATCTACGACTTGGATAATATTTATATTTCCGATACAATCCATATTTCCGTTTCCGGCAATATCATCGTTTCCGGAGTATTCATTTCTTGCCTTTGACGATCTCAGCTCCCACAGAAACCAAGATCCGTCGATTCCGATTATCCATAGATGGAGTATTTAATTCCATTAAATACTTGATCCGTTTACGTACTATTTGTGTGACCCTACGTGTTAGTCAAGAGTAAGTTGTGGATTAATATCATTAATTCCACTTGAACTGAAGCGGCCTCTAGCTAGGCATTCAGCTCACTTGATCTCACTGAATTATTAACTTGTTAATTAATACTGAACCGCATTTATTAGACTTAACATAGAATGCATACTTGGACCAAGGGCATTATTTCCTTCAGCTCCATTATAAGGTTTATAATTCAATACATTAAATTGTTGGTTGTTTTTTCTTAAGCGGTTTAAGTTGTGTCATTTTTGTTTTGAGAATTTCAACACTAACCTGACCCATTTAATTAAACTTGTCGAGTCGTATTGGCTCGACCTTGACAGTAACCCTTTTTTTGTGTCAAATTCGTGTTGTATTATCGTGTCGTGTCAAATTTGTCAACTCTGATCTTAAGTCATCGAATTTCAGGTATGTTAAAGTTTGAATCGAATAGTTTGGGTCTGAAAAGACTACATGTACCCTCGGTGTATGAAATTCTTGACTATGATTGGTCTAAAATTTCAAATTCAAATACCTTTTGATATTTTAGATTTAAATTTTAATCTCATGTTGAATTATTTATGTGAAAACAACCAATAAAAACCCAAAATATGTTACTATTTTGTACCATGGAAGTGCATGTAGCAGCTTCCGTTAGGGTCTGTTTTACTTATGACAAATATGATAGGCATTTGCATCGATAGATGTGAGACTGTGTGTGTAATTGTATGTGGGAACACACAACAAAATTGACAAAAGCCAAGGGCTCAAGGCAAATCACAAACACAAAGCACGCACCAAAAACATTAAAATATGTATGCAAATTTGGCAATTATAAGTTTATAACCCAATAAAGTTCTCTATTTGCTAATTACAACCTCAAACTTTTAATTTTGTCAATTACAATCTTAAACTTATAAATCTATTTTAAATTACAACACAATGTTATTTTCCATCAAAAATCACCGGAATATGATGTCAAAATGTTATTAAAAAAGTACTTACACAATCTATATAAAAAAAAGGTATTTTTCGATTTTTTTTAATTCTTCTTTTTCGATTTATTTTGTTATAGTTTTTTAATAACATTATGACAACATCTTTCGGTGACTTTTGCCGGAAAATGATTTTGTGTTGTAATTTAAAATTGATGTATAAGTTTAACGTTGTAATTGACATAATTAGAAGATTGAGGTTGTAATTAACAAATATGAAACTTGATTAGGTTGTATTTTCCAAATTTTTCATATTTAAAAGTAAAAGATTTAAAATAGTTATAGAAAAAAGGATTAAAAATCTATTATTACATTATATTAAGACAGACATCAGGAGTAACACGTATTATTTTATAGTGTAAATTTTTTTACTTTTAAAACATTTTTCATAAAGTTTCTAATTTTTTTCATATCCTTCTTTATTAACTTTATGTATGGGGGAAAATATTTGTTTATAAATTCATGAAAATAATATATGGCACATAATAATAATTTGCTAAAAATAATGTTTGGCAATATTTTAGTCAAATCATTATATTAATAATTGAAAATATATTTATTCAATATTTTGGAAACTAGCGTATCAAGCATATAAAATTTGTAATATGTAGTAGGAGAGAAATAAATTACATACTTTGTACGATGGTTAAATGAGTATGTTCAAGATTTATTAATTACTACTTATATAATAATTTCAGGGAGGAAAATATTTCAGTCAAACAATTTTAGAATATTCGTCGGGACCTAATTTAGAGTATGTAACAAAATTAATGGCAAAGAAAGGAAGAACGCATTATCATTGGATTCTCATAATTAAATTGTAATAAAAAAAAAGGCAAATTTGCTGAAAAGGACATTTATAACTCAATTTTTGCGAGAAAGGACCTTATATAATTATTTTTGTGAAATCACACCATAATGTAATTTTTTTGGCCAGAAAGGACCTTATATAATTTTTTTTTGAAATCACACCTTAATGTAATTTTTTTTTTTTACGAAAGACAATCAAAAGTAAGTTTCCGGCCATTGACTTGCACCTGTGGATTTATTTTGCTAACCACATCCAATTTTCCTCAAAAATTCTAAGCTTTAAAACCTAAAGTTCAAAAAAAAAGATCAAAATAAAATCAAGTTTGAAAATCCAAGACTCGGGAAAATCAGTGTCTTTAGCCAGCTTAAGCCACACGTGCTGCTCACGTGCAAGTCAATGGCCGGAAAAGATCAGTCAATGCCGAAAACTTCCCTTAGGTCTTTTCTCGCAAAAAAATTTACATTAAGGTATGATTTCACAAAAAAAAGTTAAATAAAGCCATTTCTCACAAAATTTGAGTTATAAAAGATCATTTTAGGCAAATTTGCCTAAAAAAATGATGTAATTTGGAGTCAGAACCAACATTTGACCACCAAATAGTCGATAATGTCCTTTTTGTCAAGATATTCCTAGCATTGTCTTGAAAAACATCTGTACCCCATGTTACGTTCATCCTTTCCATTCTTTTCTCTCTCTTAATTATCTTATTAAACATATGCAAACGGTATATAATTGAGTATTTGTATATTATTAAAGGTGATTACAACAATCGTGTTGTAGTTTGAGTTTATTGATTAAGAAAGAGTTCTAAACACTAAAATAAAAAAAATAAAAACACACACACACATATATATATATATATATATATATATATATATATATATATATATATATATATATATATATATATATATATATATATATATATATATATATATATATATTTTGTTGTGAAATAAAGAGAAAGATAGTAGAAATTGAGAGATACCGAGAGAACAACTGTGTGTATTATTCTATGAACAATGAAGTATATATATACAATAGAATAAGGTTTGTTTGAAAAACAATAAACCCTAATATCTAGAATATTCTGGAAAGATAATATGGGTATAATGGGCATCCACATAATATTTCTTAACACTCCCCCTTGGATGTTCATTATTGAAGATTATGCATCGTTAAAACCTTACCAGGAAAACCATGTGGGATAAAAATCCAGTGAAGGAAAAAGAGTATATATTCTTCATAATACGATTGAGATGTTGCCTCGTTAAAAACATTACCAGGAAAACCCAGTGGGACAAAATCTTGGTTAAGGGAAAAAGAGTGCAACGCGTATTCCTCCCCCTGATGAATACATCATTTGAGATCTTTTAGTGCAATCAATCCAATATTGTTGAATATCTTCTCAAATGCAGCCTCATGGAGTTCCTTGAAACTTGATTCTCTGTAGTTTAACTTGAATCTTCAATTCTCCATTTGAACAGATGAGGTGAATATTTATATCACCAATGTTTTGAAAATAATACATGTAATATCATTTTCTTTTCTCTATCTCATTCGTTATATTTGTTTTCGAGTTTCCCGGTACATAATATAATAATACTTTTGTTTCACCTGAGATAAGTGCATTTTCTTGTACATGATATTGTAGACGCCTACATTTGTCCCTAAGCCCGACACGGTGTGTTCGATGATGAAAACAAATACCGCTTGACTAAGCTTTCCTAAATATGATGCGAACGATCCATGACTGACTGATATCCCATAAACCATATTTCCATTTTTAGAAACTACTATTTATAGTAACTGCTATGCTTGAACGCTGCCCAAAATAGTAGCCGTATAAGATAAAATATCTGAGTGTTTAAATCGCATTACGGTTTATCATTTGATAAAGGCTAAGAGTTGCATCCCAACTCATGTTCCTAAGATAGAAAACGTGATAAGACTCGACAAAAACCGATAAAGACTGGAAAAGTGGACTAAAACACCAGCGCTGGAATTCCAAGCGTTACTATTTTCCAGAGCTCAAACCTTGTGCGCTGTTATATTCCAACGCTACAGTTTGTGCCTTACAAAATCACCCAAAAGGTAGAATTTGAAGGAAATAATGCCCTTGGTCCAAGTATGCATTCTATGTTAAGTCTAATAAATGCGGTTCAGTATTAATTAACAAGTTAATAATTCAGTGAGATCAAGTGAGCTGAATGCCTAGCTAGAGGCCGCTTCAGTTCAAGTGGAATTAATGATATTAATCCACAGCTTACTCTTGACTGAACCCGTAGGGTCACACAAATAGTACGTAAACGGATCAAGTATTTAATGGCATTAAATACTCCAACTATGGATATTCGGAATCGACGGATCTTGGTTTCAGTGGGAGCTGAGATCGTCACAGGCAAGAAATGAATACTCTGAAAACGATGATATTGCCGGAAACGGAAATATGGATCGTATCGGAAATATAAATATTATCCAAGTCGTAGATATTGCCGGAAACGGAAACATGGTACGTATCGGGAAATATTATCGGAAATGGAAATATTGCCGGAATCGGAAATATTGCCGGAAACGGAAATATTGTTAGAATCGGAAATATTATCGGAATCGGAAAATAATTCCGGAAACGGAAATATTAAATATTTGTTCGAAACGAAAATTAATTCCGGAATCGAAAATATTAAATATTGTTCGTATCGGAAATATATTCCGGAATCGGGAATTTAATCGAAAGCGCATCGTACGAATAAGCATCGGACGAGGCCTGCCGGACGAGGGCCCAGCACGAAGCCAGGCCATCGCCCAGCAAGCCAAGCGCGCCTCACGAACAGCCAAGGACACGCCAGGCCCAGCGCAAGGCCAGGCCCAGCAGGCCGTGGCAGCGAGCACAGCGCGCGCAGCGCGCGCAGCTGCGAGCAGTGGGCTGCGAGCATTGCTGCAGCTCGCGTGGGCTTGTAGCTCGCGTGGGCCGTGCGGCCGTGTGGGCTGTGCGCGGGCATGGCCTGCACGCTTGCGGGTCATGCTCGCGTAAGTGTTTGTGTTCGCATACGAAACCTAAAACGTCCAGAATTCGTTTAAAGATTAAATTCCTAATTCTATTTGATAAATTAATTAAATAAGAGTTTTATTATAATTCTAATTTAATTAATTCGTATCCTAATAGGATTCCAATTCTCTTTCCATACCCCTATAAATATGTGGCCTGGGTTCACAATTTATAACGAGTTATTCAAGTATTCAAAGTGAGTTTTTGAGAGAAAAATTCAGTCACACATCTTGCTCAAAAGTGCCGAAAATTTATAGTACCTTAGGGGCGATTCTAGTTGGTCAATCTTAAGGCGGATCCGGACGTGCTGTGGACTATCTACGGAGGGACGACACTTGGAGTCCTAAAGACTTGTTCTTGTTCGGTTCGGGCGCAGCTAGGGAAGGCACGCAACAAAGAGTATGCATCTAAACTATGCTAAATGATTATGTGTAAATAATATGTATTCCTGGCTTAATGGTTGTTTCCGCATGATTTATGAATTGTCATATGTATCATAACCTAACAGTGGTATCAGAGCCTCTTATTATTTTCATAATCTAAATTGCATGAACATGGTTAAATATTACAAATTTGCAAGAATTAAAAGGGGTGATTAATTTTCGTAATTGTTAATTAATTGCAAATTGCGTTTATTTAATTATACGTACGCAGTTTTTCGGCAGTTTCTTCGTTACTCATCCAAATCGAGTGATTTTTGTGTCAATTCCGCATGTAAAAGGCATTCTAAAATTTTGACAAAATAGTATTTTTCTGCCAAACCCAGAATTCTCAAATTCGAAGCCTAACTATGACTTTTCGAAGGTTTTAGTTTTTTCGAATGCAAAATTTCGTAAATTTAAGATGTTAAATTAAATATTTGCGATTCTTGTTGATAAATCTTGAATTTTTGATTGACCTACTGTATATGTTTAACAAGTTTGAATGCCTAGCCTTGTTAATTATGCAATCTAATTTGTAATTATGATTAATTTGTTGAAAATTAGAATAATTTAGAATTAATTTGATTTTCATAATTAATTATAATTTAATTAGATACCTATGATTAAAAACCACCATAAAAATTGTAAATTTATGATAAATTTTAAATTTTTATGACCTAGACTTGAATCCATGTTAATCGGAAATCAATTGAATAATAAATTTTCGATTTTTCGCCCTAAAATTATGAAATTAATATTAATATATTAATTTTTCATTAATTTTAAATATAAATTTTAAATTTTTATGCGATTCGTTCATATAACTTGCACGCACAAAGCAATGGACGCTACATGTTACCCTTAAGGGGTGTTGTATAGTGCGGGCATGCGACGACGAGCAAGGGAGCTCGTCGCCCGTGCGGCACGAATGCAATGAGCAAGGGCATGGTGCACGAGCACAAGGCAGCAGCCCTGCCTTGTGTCGTGGGCCACGAGCTATGGACGAATGAGGCATGGGCGAAGGCAAGGCACGGCAGTCGCGTGTGGGCAGCAAGCGAGCTGCGCCACAACGCGCACTGCCTCGCGCAAGCGCGCGCAGCGAGCGCAAGCTCGCGTGCCACGAGCGCTGCGCCCAGCGTCGATCGCGCGCAGCGAGCAATTGCTCGCGCACAGCGAGCGATGGCTCGCGCACAGCGAGCGATGGCTCGCGTGCATCGAGCGCTGGAGCGCGCGCAGCAAGCGCTGGCGAGCGGGCACAGCGAGCGATGGCTCGCGTGCATCGAGCGCTGGCGCGCGCGCAGCGAGCACCAACTTGTGCGATGGCTTGCGATGGGTAGATGCAGCAGCTATGCGACGAGCGCATGGGCTGCGCGCACATGGCCAGCGATGGCTGTGTGCGTGTGGCCCATGGGCGTGCGATGCGTAGGGTGTTTGCGTTGCGATTAGATCGTTTTGAATGTTTAATTTGAAATTTTCAGTTTACGTAATTTTAATTAATTTTAAAATTAATAATTTAAATTATTTTCTTGGATTTTAATTTTGAATATTGTAATTATAATAAATTTTATTTATTCTAATTATTTTACTAAAATTAAAATCATGAATTAATTTAAATACGACTGAAATCAAATTAAAATTTTTGGATTCAATTATAAATTTATATGGGCTTTAAATTTTAATTAAATTTGTATGTTTCCGGTTAGACTTGAAATACATTTTTATGTTTAAAATTAGTAAAGCATATGAATTTATTGGTTTAAGTGGGAGCGCTTTTTAGTCATAAACTCTTGATTAGGTCTACGAATCCTTAAGGTTAAAACAACTTGATTAGAATTAATAAGGACTGAATAATTGGTAGATTATTGGTGCCCTTGATTAATTGCTGCAAATGTTTACGTGATGCATAATGTGTTTTACTAACCAGCTATGTGGGCCATTCATGATAATGAATGGGTGAATGGTATATATTGTATATGTACTGTTTTGCAGGTTATGAAGTGACTAGTATGGCCCAAATAGGATAGAAAATATGGTCTGCGTACCATTAATTTGAATGTAATTGGTCTAAAGTACCAAAGTTGTTTTTCAATTCAAATATGGTCTGCGTACCATCAAATAGTTGTAATTAGTTTTAATTATAGCTTATCCTATTTGAAGAAAATGGTGCCTCCCACGGAGATTTTCAAGACGGACTTTGAAGTTAAAGCTTCAAGATGAAGTCGGGCCATACTAGATCACATTTATCTTATGCATGCTTTAAGTTATTTATTGCTTTAAATATGTCTTAATTATGCATAAGATTGTGGCTTGATTATGTTGCATGATTAAGGATTTTAGTTCACTTAAAATCTAACCAACATAGTAAGAGCCTTAAGTTCCAAACTTAAAAATTGAGTTAAAAGGTGCCATGCCAAAATATACACTGGCTTGGATATCCTTTACATCAATCTAGTAATAGTTTTCGCTGAGCGAGGTGTTACTTATTGGTCCTAAAGGGGCAAGGTACACAAATAATTGTGAGTACATGTTAGTTTTGGTGAAACTCAACGATATAAGTAAGGAGTCCTTTTATGTCGTGGCAAATTCGATAGGTTTACCTAATAAGTTCTTAGACGTACCTATCAACCAAGAATAGTTTCTAGACTATTAGCAAAAGGCTTTTGCTTACCTAAGATGTTTTAGGATTAAGTCGACAAACTGTGCTTAGTTCTTCAATGATTTTAGGATCTTGGAATCATTTTATTCACACCTGCCGGAACACATAACTTGAATAAAATGCTTAATAAACATTGAATTATGCATGTATGCTAGAATTTAAGTTTATTAAGAGAAACTGTGAATGGTTATTTATTTGTTTATTCTTTTCAATTGTAGTTTTTAATATGGCAAACAACAATCAAAACATCATCATAGGTTCTGAGCTTATGGTCAAGCTGAACCTGGCAAATTTTCTTGAATGGGAAGCTAAGCTAGTTGAAATAGTCAAACTCAATGGACTTGAGTATGTACTGTCACATCCCATGCCAAGCTACTATGCCAGAGACATGACCCCTGAGAGATTTTACGCCTGGGATGCGGATCTCAAAAAGGTTATGAGTCTCATGCTGAACAATATCCCTGATGATTGGGCTAGAAGGTTTGTAGCCTATGAACCTTTTACGCTCATCAAGAATCTGAGGGATATCTGTCGTGGAAGCACGGAGGACAGGGACCTGAACATCCATGAGTTGATTGAATCAATGTCTGGTCTAAAGGTTGGTTCTCCCAACAGGTGTTATAGGATGGAGGTCCAAGAAACACATGTTCAGCTCCTTCGCACTAAACAGAGGGTAGGCGTCCCACTGAGGTTCCATGTGGATCTTATGCGTTCATACTTTGATCGCCTAAGTCTACTAGGAACACCAATAAGCGAAAGGATGGCAGTCTCTATCTTGCTCAATTCACTACACAGTGGGTTTGGTCGCTTCAAGCAACTATACCTAAGTGAACCAAGAGAAGAAACAGTTGCAGAATTTGTTCACCTTGTCAGAAAGGCTGAAATAATACTGGACTGTGAAGCCAAAGATTTACTCAAGGCTAGAAGGAGACCGTTCAAGAAAGGTGGAAAGTCCAAGGGCAATGCTAAATCAAAGCAGGACAAATCCACATCAAGCTGTCTTTATTGTGATGGAATAGGCCATTACAAAAGAGAATGTCCAAAGCTAAAGGAAGATCAGAAGAACGGAACAGTCGTTCCATCTTCAGGTATTTTCGTTATAGACTGTATACTTGCTAATTCAACTTCTTGGGTATTAGATACAGGTTGTGGCTCACACTTATGTTCCAATCCACATGGACTAAGAAGAAGTAGAAGGTTAAGCAAGGGTGAAGTCGACCTACGAGTGGGAAATGGAGCACGGATTGCTGCATTAGCTGTAGGAACTTATTATTTGTCGTTGCCCTCTGGGCTAGTATTGGAACTGGAAGAGTGTTTCCATGTTCCAAGTCTTACTAAAAACATCATTTTAGTTTCTTGCTTAGATGCTAAGGGATTTTCCTTTTTAATAAAAGACAATAGTTGTTCGTTTTATTTTAAAGAGATGTTTTATGGATCTGCTAGATTAGTCAATGGACTTTATTTATTAGATCACGACAAACAAGTATATAACATAAAAACCAAAAAGGCCAAAAAGGATGATTCAGATCTCACCTATCTGTGGCATTGTCGATTAGGCCATATAAACTTGAAACGCTTAGAAAGACTTCAAAAGGAAGGAATTCTAGAACCATTTGACTTAGAGGATTATGGTAAATGCGAATCATGTTTACTTGGCAAAATGACAAAGCAACCTTTCTCTAAAGTTGGAGAAAGAGCAAATGAACTATTGGGTTTAATCCATACAGATGTATGTGGACCAATGAGTACAAATGCTAGAGGTGGTTTCAGCTACTTGATCACTTTCACTGATGACTTCAGTAGATATGGTTATGTCTACCTAATGAAGCATAAGTCTGAATCCTTTGACAAATTCAAGGAATTTCAGAGTGAAGTAGAGAATCAATTAGGCAAGAAGATTAAGGCACTGCGGTCTGATAGAGGCGGTGAATATCTGAGCTATGAATTTGATGACCATCTGAAAGAATATGGAATTCTATCAGAATTGACTCCTCCTGGAACACCACAATGGAACGGTGTGTCGGAACGGAGGAACAGAACCTTGCTAGACATGGTCAGGTCAATGATGGGTCAGGCCGAACTTCCATTAGAATTTTGGGGACATGCACTAAATACAGCTGCACTCACTATAAATAGAGCTCCGTCTAAAGCTGTCGAAAAGACTCCATACGAATTATGGTTTGGAAAGCCTCCAAATGTGTCTTTTCTTAAGATTTGGGGATGTGAAGTATACGTCAAACGATTAATTTCAGACAAACTTCATCCAAAATCTGACAAATGTATCCTTGTGGGCTATCCAAAGGAAACAAAGGGGTATTACTTCTACAATACATCTGAGAACAAGGTGTTTGTTGCTCGAGATGGTGTCTTTTTGGAGAAAGATCACATTTCCAAAATGACAAGTGGGAGAAAAGTAGACCTCGAAGAAATTCGAGTCGAACAACAAACTCTAGAGAATGCTCAAGATGACATTCAGGATGAAACTCAGAGATCTTTAGAAGAATCTGGTGAGAATCATGGTCAATCTAGAAATGTTACCCCGCGTAGATCGCAAAGATATAGATCTCAACCGGAAAGGTACTTAGGTATTTTGACGAACGAGAGCTATGACGTTCTATTACTTGAAAGCGATGAACCTGCGACTTACAAACAAGCTATGACGAGGCTCCAAGTAGTGGCAAGAAGCCATGCAATCTGAATTAGACTCCATGTCTGAAAACCAAGTATGGGATTTGGTCGATTTGCCAGATGGCTACCAAGCCATTGGAAGCAAATGGGTTTTCAAACTAAAAAAGGACAAGGATGGGAAACTTGAAGTTTTCAAAGCTAGATTGGTTGCAAAAGGTTACAGGCAAGTCCACGGTGTGGATTACGATGAAACCTTTTCACCAGTTGCAGTGCTAAAGTCTATTCGGATAATGTTAGCAATCGCTGCATATTACGATTACGAAATATGGCAGATGGATGTCAAAACTGCTTTCTTAAACGGCGTTTTAACAGAAACAGTGTTTATGACACAGCCTGAAGGTTTTGAGGATCCAAAGAATGCTAAAAAGGTATGCAAGCTAAAGAAGTCAATCTACGGATTGAAGCAGGCATCCAGGAGCTGGAATATACGTTTTGATGAAGCAGTCAGTGACTTTGGTTTCATCAAGAACGCGGACGAATCTTGTGTATACAAGAAGGTCAGTGGGAGCAAAATTGCTTTCCTAGTATTATATGTCGACGACATATTACTTATCGGAAATGACATTCCTATGTTGAACTCTGTCAAGATTTGGCTTGGGAAATGTTTTTCGATGAAAGATCTAGGAGAAGCACAGTACATATTGGGCATCAAGATTTACAGAGATAGATCTAAAAAGATGATTGGACTTAGTCAAAGCACTTATATCAATAAGGTGCTTGATAGGTTCAAGATGGCGGACTCCAAGCGAGGCTACCTACCCATGTCTCATGGAATGACTCTAAGCAAGACTCAGTGCCCAAAAACACTTGATGAGCGTAGACGAATGAATGGGATTCCATATGCATCATTGATTGGTTCAATAATGTATGCTATGATATGTACACGCCCGGATGTTGCGTACGCACTCAGTGCTACGAGCAGATACCAGTCAGACCCAGGAGAGGCGCATTGGACTGCTGCCAAGAACATTCTGAAGTACCTGAAAAGGCACAAAGATGACTTCCTGGTCTATGGTGGAGATGATGAATTAATTGTTAAAGGCTATACGGACGCAAGTTTCCAAACCGACAAAGATGATTTCAGATCACAGTCTGGGTTTGTCTTCTGCCTCAACGGAGGAGCAGTAAGCTGGAAAAGTGCTAAGCAAAGCACCATTGCGGATTCTACAACTGAAGCGGAGTACATTGCTGCACATGAAGCAGCAAAGGAAGCTATATGGCTAAGGAAGTTCATAGGTGAACTCGGTGTAGTCCCCTCCATTAAAGGACCAATAGCCCTGTATTGTGATAATAACGGAGCTATTGCACAGGCAAAGGAGCCTAGACACCACCAGAGAGTCAAGCATGTACTTCGTAGATTTCACCTTCTACGAGAGTTCGTTGAAAGAAAAGAAGTCGAGATAAGCAAAATTGGTACTGATGACAACATATCAGATCCATTAACTAAACCTCTGCCGCAAGCGAAGCACAACTCGCACACTGCAGCTATGGGAATCAAGCATATTGGAGAATGGCTTTGATGTCTCTGTTTAATGTTTTAAAGTTTTAGAGTTTAAATCTTTGTAAAACATTATTGGTTAATCATTCACAATAAATGAAAAGAATTCATTTTTCCATTTAATTTGTGGTTTATTAAATGATGAGTCCCTTCAATTTGACGATATATTCAAGATAGACTGTCAGGACCAGTCCTGTGACTAAGAAATGTCTATCAAGTGAACTTGAATGTCAAAGGTTGAAAATGGTCCCTAGTCGGAGTTTTCTATAAAATTGGACGCATAGAAAACGTTAGACGATTAGAATGCAAGATGACTAGTAGTTCTGTTTCTTGAACTATGTGGACATGGCAATGTCATAATCATTTGCATAGATACTTACTTTGGGAAGACTAGTATCGGACAAGACCTATGAAACTTTACTGTAAGAGATGAAAATATGTCATAAGTAAATTTCATTAAAATTATTAGACACTAAATCCTCAATACCTGAGTAATTTGAGATTACTTGTTTGAGAACTGGTTGCTTTGACGTTGACCAACCGTCGCACCGTAAAAGGAGGCTATAAAGGCAACGCTCAGGTAATCACCTATCAAACGAAGTCTAACCTCAAGATCGCAAGATTGGGATTGTCCTCCCATAAATCGGGATGAGATGCTTAAAAGTTGTACAAGGCCACTCGGAGAGCTAGAAACTGTGAAATGCATGGCCGTGCTCGGATGAATCATAGGCTATGATTATCTGTTTATTTGATCAGTTGAACTCTGAAACCGAGGAACACCTCTGGACATAATAAGGATGACAACTCTTACCTTATGTTCAAGAGCAAGCATCGAGCGACAAAGGAATTAGGAAATGCACACTTGTCCCTAAGGACAAGTGGGAGACTGAAGGAAATAATGCCCTTGGTCCAAGTATGCATTCTATGTTAAGTCTAATAAATGCGGTTCAGTATTAATTAACAAGTTAATAATTCAGTGAGATCAAGTGAGCTGAATGCCTAGCTAGAGGCCGCTTCAGTTCAAGTGGAATTAATGATATTAAACCACAGCTTACTCTTGACTGAACCCGTAGGGTCACACAAATAGTACGTAAACGGATCAAGTATTTAATGGCATTAAATACTCCAACTATGGATATTCGGAATCGACGGATCTTGGTTTCAGTGGGAGCTGAGATCGTCACAGGCAAGAAATGAATACTCCGAAAACGATGATATTGCCGGAAACGGAAATATGGGTCGTATCGGAAATATAAATATTATCCAAGTCGTAGATGTTGCCGGAAACGGAAACATGGTACGTATCGGGAAATATTATCGGAAATGGAAATATTGCCGGAATCGGAAATATTGCCGGAAACGGAAATATTGTCAGAATCGGAAATATTATCGAAATCGGAAAATAATTCCGGAAAAGGAAATATTAAATATTTGTTCGAAACGGAAATTAATTCTGGAATCGAAAATATTAAATATTGTTCGTATCGGAAATATATTCCGGAATCGGGAATTTAATCGGAAGCGCATCGTACGAATAAGCATCGGACGAGGCCTGCCGGACGAGGGCCCAGCACGAAGCCAGGCCATCGCCCAGCAAGCCAAGCGCGCCACACGAACAGCCAAGGCCATGCCAGGCCCAGCACAAGGCCAGGCCCAGCAGGCCGTGGCAGCGCGCACAGCGCGCGCAGCGCGCGCAGCTGCGAGCAGTGGGCTGCGAGCATTGCTTCAGCTCGCGTGGGCTTGTAGCTCGCGTGGGCCGTGCGGCCGTGTGAGCTGTGCGCGGGCATGGCCTGCACGCTTGCGGGTCATGCTCGCGTAAGTGTTTGTGTTCGCATACGAAACCTAAAACGTGCAGAATTCGTTTAAAGATTAAATTCCTAATTCTATTTGATAAATTAATTAAATAAGAGTTTTATTATAATTCTAATTTAATTAATTCGTATCCTAATAGGATTCCAATTCTCTTTCCATACCCCTATAAATATGTGGCCTGGGTTCACAATTTATAACGAGTTATTCAAGTATTCAAAGTGAGTTTTTGAGAGAAAAATTCAGTCACACATCTTGCTCAAAAGTGCCGAAAATTTATAGTACCTTAGGGGCGATTCTAGTTGGTCAATCTTAAGGCGGATCCGGACGTGCTGTGGACTATCTACGGAGGGACGACACTTGGAGTCCTAAAGACTTGTTCTTGTTCGGTTCGGGCGCAGCTAGGGAAGGCACGCAACAAAGAGTATGCATCTAAACTATGCTAAATGATTATGTGTAAATAATATGTATTCCTGGCTTAATGGTTGTTTCCGCATGATTTATGAATTGTCATATGTATCATAACCTAACAGAATTTATCCAGCTGTCACCAGAATAAATTCTGGCGCACAAATGTCAAGCGCTAGAAATAACCAGCGCTCCTGATCCAAGCGCTAGAATTTTCTACCGCTGCACAGATCTCAGTTGGAAAATTCCCATTTCGAAGATTTATCTTATTCTGGCCTATTTTACTATAAATAGGGCATATGAAAACTGGAAAATAACACACTCCTAACCCTAAACCCTTAAGCTTGAGTATTGACTGAAGCTTTTCTTTGTTCCGTATTCGTGTGTCTGCAGCATTTAACACAATGTTAAGCAGACCCTGCCCGCACGACCGCTTGATAACGTGAATACTGTCGAAGTGCTGCTGGAACCTGAACACAATCCTAAGCCTAAAATACTCAAACTCTAGAAGAATCCCGTCCCATAGTTAGTCAGTCATCGGAAAGTTCTAAAGCCAAACGGAAAGCTAGAAAAGTCAAGTTGTAGGTGTTCCTAAGAACCGCAGTAAAGCCTATGCTTTGCTGTAACCTGAATCTATATTTTATTGCTTTCCTCGCCATATAAATCTCCTAACTTTAATCTGTTATATTTCTCACGCCTAAATTAGATAATACTTGGACAAATTGGTTTACTATTAAGCACCTTAAATCAATCTAAATCAGCGTTTTGACATCTATTTAGTAATATATGTGCATTAAAATCAATCAAGAGTAGTAATGTAGCATAACGCATGTCCCATCATCGTCACAATTGAACTAGTAAGGACCGCGTCGCGTGAGCTAATGTTGGGCACTCCCCGTATTAGTAAACGTCACCCGAATTCTCAATCTCTGCTCCGCTGGATGTACGTTGAGGGATCTCCACACCAGGGATCACAAGGGAACCTATGGCCGTTCTGAGTCAAATATGTTTGCACTCCAGGTATATCACGATAACCGGGTTTTGTCAGTTTTTTAAAACTGAATGGCGACTCCTAAAGACTAGTAAAAAGAGGCTAGCACCTACAGTTAGTTCCTATTTACTTAATATGCTTGCCACATCCAGAGGGGAAAAGTCGTGCGGGCCGTATACTCTTTCTAAGAGGCGCCCTGTCGTGTTTTTCGACCCCCTCACAGTGGCGACTCTGCTGGGGACAATATTGAAATAATCTGTGCAAGTAGTGCGTCGGTGAGGAAGCCGTATAGCAGTAATCGAAATCTACACCACAATTATTTCCATATTAAGTTGGGACGAACTGAATATTCAATGTGACGAATGATCTGCGACAGAACCGCATAAACGATTCTCGGCTTCCTTGGCATGTTTCATCTCGGAAGTCCAGACTAAGGACACCTATCAGCCCGGGGGTGCACGCGCTTCGGATGTTATCCACTCTATGTATTCGCAATGTAGCACACCCACCAAAACTAAACCGCTTATCTCCTAGGCCCATTCGCGGTATATGCCACTCCAGCATGTACCGAATAGGCCTTGATAAAATTCGTCATGAACCCGGCTACTCTGACAAGGGGCGGTTGGGGGATTGGCGATAGGTTTGGTACCCTTTGACACCCAAGCCTTTTCAACCTTAGAGACTAGCATAAACTAAATGCGCATTATACTTGAAATCATGCTCGTTGTTAGTTTAAATGTAGATTTTTATGTTCTATGTGAAACTAATCAACCAGACACTTAGTTTACGGTCAACAATGCTTATCAAATTCCAAAAATATACTCTAAACGTCGAAATAATGCTAAAGCTACGAATCAGAAACAAAATTTCGCAGTCAGGAGCCCAACGGCAGCATAAACCAGCGCTGCCCTGACCTGCGCTAGAATATTCCAGTTCTCGAATTCCAAGCGCCAAAAATTTCTAGCGCATGCGACGAGGAAAAGAAAAAAGGCACAATGGCCAACGCATCTAATTCTCACGTTGTCTAGGCCAGCGCTGGAAAATCGCTGCCATCTTGTGCGCTGGAATTTTCCTGCGCCTGCCTACTTTTCTTCGCATTTGAATCATCAACCAGAATTTGAAAATTTAGAACCCAGCCCATCGTGCAACCAATTTGAAAGACCAAAATACGCATCTGCCTCGAGCATTACGTAGGTCTGGCTGAAAATACCCATCACGAAACGCATATTCAGAATTGCGCCGAAGGTATTTTCACGGGATTGAAGCCTTATTGAGTCAAAATCAACAAAAATCTGCATTTGCTTTTGCCAATCGAACCCAAAGGCCAGTACATGCAAAATACTTACCATTTGCGTCGGAATGCTGAATGTCTGAGCGCACGAATGCTCGAACAAAGGGACCCATTTGGTAAAATCCAAGCCACGGAACAAAATTGACTACAAGGAAAAAACTACATGAATGCCTGCACGCGCTGGAAATTTCCAGCGCACCGGAAAATTCCAACGCTGCAAATCCAAGCGCTGGAATATTCCAACGTTGTTGGCTTCACTCTCGACAATTTTCGCGTATTCTGGCATAAACTAAAAAAATGATTCGTAAAAGTAATTGTTGGCTCACCAATGATACTTAAGGATGGCATGACACCATTCAAGCCAAATTAAATCGACGCACATCTAAGTTAAGAAAACTATCCCTGCCTAAGAAATCAAGCCATTCCGAGTCAGTGTCTAGTTTGTATCCGGTAAAAAGAAACAATCCATCATCCTAAATAGCTGTCTTGTAACATGGGGCTAATTCTGCCAATTAGGCACTAAATCAATACATCTGTTGCAGAAACACTTTGCCAATCCAATGATCACTAACCAAGGACGACCCTCAATGGAGGACCAATTCCTAATGATGGCCTCAAGCCACGTCTTCACGAGGCCAACTGCCTCCGAAAGTGCAGCCAGGACAGGGACTCTACCTGTACATGACCCCCGAAATGATGAATGTCCAGATGAGCACGCCCTCGGGCTACTATTCAGACTCGAAAGACGCCCCACTAAGGGAAAAGCTGAGATAATGACTCTGGCACTACAAGACGAGGAATTTGATCCCACCAAGCTGATTACGCCCTCTCCAAACCCGACAACGCAAATTGATCGTGGCTGGCGCAAGACCTTCAAATGGACCAACGCCAAAGGAATAAAGTTTAAAGTGTCCGCAGGAGAAGGCCAAATGTTCGACGAGTGTGAATCTGAATCTGAGTCCGACAATGATAAATCCATAGACACCCCTAAATCTAGCATAGAACCTAAGACTTCCACTCCGGAAGATATCTTCAATGTAATGATCAATGACTTTATTAAAATAAATACAATTCATGAGTACATGCCCCTTGAAACTCTGAACAACCAAAATGAATGCCTTGCCAGTAATGAAACTGAAAACGAATCTAATGAATTAATTAGCAAAGCAAATGAGCAAGAATATGAGACTCCCATAACCGAGGACACTGAATCAGTAAACATTGGAACTGAGGAAGATCCTAAGATAATAAAAATTGGTTTAACTTTAAATCCCGCTGAAAACGCCGACCTGATCTCCACCCTTACAGAATTCATAGGCGTCTTTGCATGGTCCTACAAAGATATGCCCGGAATAGATCGAGAAATTTCCGAAAAGAAAATACCGTTGGATCCTAAAATGACACCAGTAAAACAAAAACTACCAAAGCTCAAACCCGAAATAGCCCTAAAAATCAAAGAAGAAGTCACAAAACATCTAGACGTAGGATTCATTAAAGAATCCAACTATCCAGAGTGGGTGGCTAATGTAGTCCCAGTGTACAAAAAAGACGGACGAGTACGAATATGTGTAGATTTCCGCGATCTTAAAATGCTAGTCCTAAAGATGACTTCCCACTACCACACATCGATATACTGGTAGACAATACCGCGGAGCATGCGCTTCTCTCCTTATGGGCGGGTACGTTGTCTATAACCAAATCCTCATGGTTGAGGAGGAAATGGAGAAAACTACCTTCATCACCCCCTAGGGCACATACTACTACACCATTATGCCATTCGGACTAAAAAACGCAGTGGCCACCTATCAACGGGCGACCACCACATTGCTACACGACATGATGCATAAAGAAATAGAAGTCTACGTAGACGACATGATAGTTAAATTCAAGGACCGGCAAGGACACCTATCGGCCCTAAGGAAATTCTTTACCAGAATCTTGAAATATAACATGCGACTAAACCTGCAGAAGTGCACGTTCGGAGTGACTTCGGGCAAGTTACTCGGATACGTAGTTAGCACACGGGGCATAGAAATTGATCCATCCAAGATCAAATCCATAACCGAAATGCCACCGCCAAAGTCTGAAAAACAGATCCAGGGCTTCTTGGGCAAACTGCAGTACATTAGTAGGTTCATTTCCAAACTTACCATGGCGTGCGAACCCATCTTCAAAAAACTCAAAAAAGAGGACAAAGCTGAATGGGATGAACAGTGTCAAAAGGCTTTCGATAAAATCAAAGAATATCTAAGTAATCCTCCAGTTCTATCCCCACCAAGGTCGGGCATTCCCCTACGCCTCTACCTAACAGTCACTGACACAGCCGCAGGTGCAATGCTCTCTACGACTGCTAGCTTCACAGTATGATCTATGCCTAGGAGAGTTATAAAAATATACACCCAACAAAATCAAAATTCTATGCGTCCATCTGAAGGAAATAGTGCCCTTGGTCCAAGTATGCATATAATATTAAGTCTAATAAATGCGGTTCAGTATTAATTAACAAGTTAATAATTCAGTAAGATCAAGTGAGCTGAATGCCTAGCTAGAGGCCGCTTCAGTTCAAGTGGAATTAATTATATTAATCCACAGCTTACTCTTGACTGAACCCGTAGGGTCACACAAATAGTACGTAAACGGATCAAGTATTTAATGGCATTAAATACTCCATCTATGGATATTCGGAATCGACGGATCTTGGTTTCAGTGGGAGCTGAGATCGTCACAAGCAAGAAATGAATACTCCGGAAACGATGATATTGCCGGAAACGGAAATATGGATCGTATCGGAAATATAAATATTATCCAAGTCGTAGATGTTGCCGGAAACGGAAACATGGTACGTATCGGAAAATATTAACGGAAATGGAAATATTGCCGGAATCGGAAATATTGCCGGAAACGGAAATATTGTCAGAATCGGAAATATTATCGGAATCGGAAAATAATTCCGGAAACGGAAATATTAAATATTTGTTCGAAACGGAAATTAATTTCGGAATCGGAAATATTAAATATTGTTCGTATCGGAAATGAATTCCGGAACCGGGAATTTAATCGGAAGCGTATCGTACGAATAAGCATCGGACGAGGCCTGCCGGACGAAGGCCCAGCACGAAGCCGGGCCATCGCCCAGCAAGCCAAAACGCGCACCACACGCCCAACCAAGGCAGCGCCCAGGCCCACCGCAAGGCAGGCCCAACGCGCGCCAAGGCCACGGCTGTGTGGGCCTCGTGGCGCGGCGTGGGCTGCTGCTCGCACGCACGCGCATGGGCGGCCCTCGTGGCTGCCGTGCGTGTGTGTGTTTGTGTTCATGCACGATTCCTAAAGTTATTAGGATTTGGTATATGATTAAATTCCTATTCCTAAAAGGATAAATTAATTAATTAGAGTTCTTATGGGATTCTAAGTTTAATTAATTCGTATCCTACTAGGATTCCAATTCCCTTTCCATGCCTCTATAAATAAAAGCCTAGGGTCATAATTTATAGAAATAATTGAAGTATTCAAAGGGTAAGTTTTTGAAAGAAAAATCAGCCATACACTTGCAAACCCAATAGCCGAAATTCCTAGTAACCTTAAGGGCGATTCTAGTTGGTCTAACTTGAGGCGGATCCGGACGTACTGGGGACTATCTACGGAGGGACGACATTTGGAGTCCTAAAGACTTGTTCTTGTTCGGTTCGGGCGCAGGTAGGGAGGGCACGCTACAAAGTGTATGCTCCTAAATTATGCTAAATGATTATGTGTAAATAATATGTTTCCTGGCATTAAGGTTTTTCCGCATGATTTATGTTTTGTCATATGTATCATAACCTAACAGTGGTATCACGAGCCTCTTATTATTTTCATAATCTAAATTGCATAAACATGGTTAAATTTTACAAATTTGCAAAGAATTAAAAGGGGTGATTAATTTTCGTAATTGTTAATTAATTGCAAATTGCGTTTATTTAATTATATGTACGCAGTTTTTCGGCAGAATGTTCGTTACTCAATCAAATCGAGTGATTTTTGTGTAAATTCCGCATGTAAAAGGCATTCTAAAATTTTGACAAAAATAATCTTTTTCGCCGAAACCCAGAATTCCCAAATTCGAAGCCTAACTATGACTTTTCGGAGGTTTTAGTTTTTCGAACGCAAAAGTTTGTAAAATTAAGATGTTAAATTAAATATTTGCGATTCTTGTTGATAAATCTTGAATTTTTGATTGCCCTACTGTATATGTTTAACAAGTTTAAATGCCTAGCCTTGTTAATTATGCAATATAATTTGTAATTATAATTAATTTGTTGAAAATTTGAATAATTTAGAATTGATTTGATTTTCATACTTAATTAATTGAAAAATGGCTGAAAATTACAAAGATTGGCCTAACAAGTTGCATTTCGCTCTATGGGGATACCGAACCTCTATCCGCACCTCTATAGGAGTAACCCCATACTCCCTAGTATACGGAATGGAAGTTGTTCAACCCGTGGAATTGGAAATCCCTTCTCTTCGCATAGTCTTAGAAAGTACGTAGCCCGAAGCAGAATGGGTACGAGCCAGATAAGACGAGCTCGCTCTACTTGACGAACAAAGACTAAGGGCCCTGCACCACGTGCAGGTATATCAGAAACGTATAGTGAGGCAATTCAACAAAAAGGTTAAACCTCGCAACATCAAGGAAGGCGACTTCGTACTTAAAGAATTCCGTGCACCAACCACGGACCCCTGAGGCAAATTCCGACCAAATTGGACCAGGCCATATTTCGTAAAAACCATCCTCCCAGGAGGATCGGTAAAACTATTTGATATTGATGGGGCAGAATTCGCAAATCTCACTAATCTAGATCAATTGAAGAAATATTACGTCTAGGGCCAAGACCAAAAGAGATCAACTCAATAAATTATAGCTCACACCTTCTCTAAAGGGAGTTATAAACCAAGAAATTTTCAGCAAATCAAAGCAACGCATTCAATAAAACTGTTCAGACTTCATAGGCTAGACTCGCACTTTGCAGATAAAACGCCATGAAAAATGTTGAATAAATGACACAGAGCGCTGGAAAATACCAGCGCTCTCCAGCCACACACCAGAATATTCCTGCGCACCCTAACCATGCGCTAAGTTTACTTGGGGCAGATACATAGGCAATCCAAAAGAAAAATACATATAACGGATTCGGTCCCGATAATCTGCAAAATTTTTATTTAAAGCAACAAACGAATTTCCGTAAATCTTCATAAACTTCGAAATAATAAAATAATTAAAAAAAATACAAGTGTATTTCCTATGCATTCCAAGGGCACCCAACAACAAACTAAGGAGCACTTTTACTCCTAGACCTACATCACTAAAAGGGGCGTGTACGCTCAAACTCTGTAGAATTCGGATCAGCACGGGCATCCATCACCCGTAGATATGTAGCACTACTCTCAAAACGTCGCCAAGCCTTCTCCAAACGCATCAACTTCTTCCCAAAATTCATACTCCTCAAAACAATACGTAGCCACAAGCGTCAGCGGAGAGGGAGAGATCCAAACTTGCGGAAGCGAACCTTGTACCAAATCATAGGGTTTCCACTTTTCTTCATAAGAGGAACATGATCGTAAAAACGTAAAGCACGGTCCGCACTTTCAGAAGCTTTTAGGCGAAGAACACGGGGTCGATACATAAACCAATGCCTCTCACGCGCCAAAACCTGCATCTCATCCTTAAACTCACGAAAAATGTCATCATCGATATACATGGCGCGAAGTAAAGAATAACGTCAGATAAAGATCAGGGGCACATCCACCCTCCATTTATAACCACGCCTAGGAGAAACTCCAGTTTACCTAAAGGGATATACGAATCTGTCATTCCGCAGAAAAAAGGAACCAGCGCTGGAAAATTCGAGCGCTCAAATTCGAGCGTTGGAATATTTCAGCGCTCAAATTCGAGCGCTGGAATATTTCAGCGCTGCTAGATCAGGGCAAGTCAGTTCCGAAAAACTCCATCAGCCACGCAGATTTCGATTTCAAGCTTGCTTAAAGTTCTTATCTTGCATAAACTCTGTTATAAGACCAGCCATTCTAGGACAACCAGGATTGTACTATTTTTTCTAAACTATGTACTCGAACTCAATTTCCGAATAAATTTGTTTACTTTGACCAAAATTCTGATAAGCATTGTTGATCCTAAAACTTAAAGGGCATCTTTTCTCGTTATGTGTTTTCCGTTTTCTTTTCTATTTAGGTGAGTCCGTATGCTTGAAAAGGCAGTACCTCCGCCTAAAGCAAAATATTCACAAAATACTGAAAAATGGCCCATTTTTTGATGAATCGACGCATGCACAGACAAACAAAAGAAAATAAAAGTACGAAGTGCAAAACAATATATACAAAGTCTGTAGCACGATACGAAAAATGATACATGTCAAAATACATGTTTACAGCCTACTAAGGGGGCCCGGTAAACCCCGGAGGAAAAGGCTCATCCTCATCCTCGTCAACATGAGCACCACCACTCGTGCCAACATCATGCGAGCCCTGCGGACCATCAAACAAGGTCTCGAACTGAGAAGAATCCTAGCTCTACGTATAGGCGACAGGCACCCACTCTGCACGCAAAGGCGGCTGGAATGGCTGAGGCTGCCAACCAGTCTAGAAAGACTGAAACAAAGGGGGTTGCCAACCCATCTGAGACTAAGGAACCCCGAACGGCCCACCATGGCTCCTCCTAGGCCCAGTCAGTGGTCGTATGGGCCTATGACCCACACCGATGTCAGAGAAGCGCGACCTAGCATGCGATCCGGAGGCACCACGATCGCCCTCGAAAGAATGACGATCCCTCTGAGGAGTCTGCATCGGCTTTGGCGTACGGGTCTGTGGAACGCCAGTCTGCAAAATCCAGATACAAGTCAGCACATACACAACCAGAATGACAAAATAAAGCAAAATTACTGGGTACCATACCTGAGTCGAGTTTGGGTTGCTACAAGAAAGAGCCGCCCGAGCAGAGGACAACGCGACCTTTAGCCGGTTGAGTACGCGCACCACCTGGTTAACCATCCTAGCAGGCACCTGAATAATGAAAAGTGTTAGCATTTCTACCTGAACATATACAATAAGTGTGGCTACCAAGCAAACAAATAGCATACCACGCGAACATCCGCAGGAACCAACGGATGGGGTCCCTCCTCATCAGGAATCACGGGCACCTCCTCTATAATTAGGGATGGAAATGGGTGGGATTTGGGTCGGGTGGAGCATAACCCGCATCCATCCTCCCGGTTCCATCCGCTCCACCCGATCCATCCATCACCTGATTTGTCCATCACCCGGATTCCGTCCATCACCCACGGGTGAATCGGGTGATATTCAGGTGAAATGCGTTAAATTTCGTGTATAAAAAATTCCGACTAATACGCAGAAAATATTGCTAAAATAATTCCAACATTTAGTTCCAAAACATGAGAACTTTCCCAAAAGTACAAACATTAAGTTTACAACCCTTTAACTTTAATAAGAATCTAATTCTTCCAAACAAAAAACATGTTCAACAACAAACTAAAAACATTGTTTGTTTAAAAACAACAGGTGTAAATTAGCAGTCTAAGTTTGAGACTATGAGCGGCGCCTTAATGTATTAGGGTTTAGAAAATTTGCAATTATATATATATATATAATTTGCAATTATATATATATATATATATATATATATATATATATATATATATATATATATACATATATATACATATATACATATATATATATATATATATATATATATATATATATATATATATACATATATATATATATATACATATATATATATATATAAACGGGTGATGGGTCAGGTAATGGACCAAATTTTTCCACCCGCATCCGTCACCCGCCTTTCACCCATTTATTGCGGGTATTCATCCATTTATCTAAAGTGGGTGGTCGGGTTATCGGGTGATCCACTGGATATTTCCATCCCTATCTATGATCCTAGACCCGCCCGTCGTGGTGTAACGGATCGTGCAATAAGGCGGCACCCAACCGCCAAGGTCTGTAGGCTCAGGCTACAGCACAGAAAAATAACAAGTCAAAACACAGCAAAGTAAGAAACACACGTGCATATCCATAAAGTCTTAAGATTACAAGTACCTTGACGACCGGAGGAAGCAAAATCCGGAGTCTCACGAAGTCAGGATAGTTGCGGTCGAGCAGCACGAAGTCGCCCGCAGGCTTACCTCGTAGCAACACTCCCCGACGGCTAACATGTATGCCCATAGGGCGCAGCATGCTGGAAGGCGGCCACTGGGGCACCCGGATAAGCTCTGAAGTCTGTCGAAGCACCCGCTCCCCCAAAAACCAAGCAGGACCCCTAGGACCCTGGTATAGGAGCCGACACCGAGACTGAAGCCGGGCCTCCCTCAACGCCTTTGTCTCCTCCAGTCCGACCCACCAAGACTAATCCACCTGTTTGCCAAAAAAAAAGGACAGGTCAAGTGACTCGCATAAAATGAGATAAAAGTAAGTAAGAGAAAACTGAAACTACTTACCAAGTCAGGGCGCCCAGCTGCAATCATGTCCCTTAAATTCTTTATGGTTTGGCGTCTTTTCAGCTTCCCGGCAGTGCCCCACCAGAAGGCAGCAGGATAACCCTCGGCCACTCTACCAGACCGAGGGGCAAAGAAGGGCAAGTGCTCAAAAGCCCACAACTGCAAGAAACGAAACAGTGAAGGCATATAAGTAAAAGTACGCAGTCCATTCAGCACTCCTAAAGTAAAGACTATCAAATACATACCTCGAGGAGTCGTGGCATGGCATATAGAGAAATCGGCCATCGGCCTATCTGGACCGTCCAGAACACGTACGGCCACACCCATGTGGCTAATCAGGTTCGCATAGGCTGCCTTACCCCAGCAGTGCGAACCTAACTCAGACAAGTCGCTGACCAACGGAATGAAGGAAATAATGCCCTTGGTCAAAGTATGCATATAATATTAAGTCTAATAAATGCGGTTCAGTATTCATTAACAAGTTAATAATTCAGTGAGATCAAGTGAGCTGAATGCCTAGCTAGAGGCCGCTTCAGTTCAAGTGGAATTAATTATATTAATCCACATCTTACTCTTGACTGAACCCGTAGGGTCACACAAATAGTACGTAAACGGATCAAGTATTTAATGGCATTAAATACTCCATCTATGGATATTCGGAATCGACAGATCTCGGTTTCAGTGGGAGCTAAGATCGTCAAAGGCAAGCAAATGAATACTCCGGAAACGATGATATTGCCGGAAACGGAAATATGGATCGTATCGGAAATATAAATATTATCCAAGTCGTAGATGTTGCCGGAAACGGAAACATGGTACGTATCGGAAAATAATAATGGAAATGGAAATATTGCCGGAATCGGAAATATTGCCGGAAACGGAAATATTGTCTGAATCGGAAATATTATCGGAATCGGAAAATAATTCCGGAAACAGAAATATTAAATATTTGTTCGAAACGGAAATTAATTCCGGAATCGGAAATATTAAATATTGTTCGTATCGGAAATGAATTCCGGAACCGGGAATTTAATCGGAAGCGCATCGTACAAATTAGCATCGGGTGAGGCTTGCTAGACGAAGGCCCAGCACGATGCCAGGCCCGTGCCAGCAAGCCAAGCGCCCAAACACGGAGCTGCCACAGCCTCGCCAGGCCCAGCGCAAGGCCAGGCCTAGCAAGGCGCGCGCGGGCTTATGCTCGTGGGCTGCGAGGCAGCGCCTGCTCGTGTGGGCCGCAAGGCCTTCGCGGGTGCGTGCATTCCTCGTAGTCGTGCAACACTCGTGTTCGTTACGAATCCTAATCCTATTGGAATTCTTGCATTGATTAAATCCTAAATCCTAATCCTAAGAGATTAAATTTATTATTCAGAGTTCTAATAGGATTCTAATTAATAAATCCATATCCTAGTAGGATTATAGTTCCTTTCCATAAAACTCTATAAATATAGGCCTAGGGTCACATATTTAACAGACGATTTTGAAGTATTCAAAGGTAAGATTTTTAAGCAAAAATCAGCCAAACACTTGCAACCCAAATAGCCGAAAATCCTAGTAACCTTAAGGGCGATTCTAGTTGGTCAAGCTTAAGGCGGATCCGGACGTGTTGTGGACTATCTACGGAGGGACGACACTTGGAGTCCTAAAGACTTGTTCTTGTTCGGTTCGGGCGCAGCTAGGGAGGGCACGCTACAAAGTGTATGCATCTGAATTATGCTAAATGATTATGTGTAAATAATATGTTTCCTGGCTTTATGGTTTTTCCGCATGATTTATGTTTATTCATATGTATCATAACCTAACAGTGGTATCACGAGCCTCTTATTATTTTCATAATCTAAATTGCATGAACATGGTTAAATTTTACAAATTTGCAAAGAATTAAAAGGGGTGATTAATTTTCGTAATTGTTAATTAATTACAAATTACGTTTATTTAATTATATGTATGCAGTTTTTCGGCAGTTTCTTCGTTACTCATCCAAATCGAGTGATTTTTGTGTCAATTCCGCATGTAAAAGGCATTCTAAAATTTTCGGCCGAACCCAGAATTCCCAAATTTGAAGCCTAACTATGACTTTTCGGAGGTTTTAGTTTTTTGAACGCAAAAGTTTGTAAATTTAAGATGTTAAATTAAGTATTTGCGATTCTTGTTGATAAATCTTGAGTTTTTTATTGACCTACAGTATATGTTTAACAATTATGAATGCCTAGACTTGTTAATTATACAACCTAATTTGTAATTATGATTAATTTGTTGAAATTCGAATAATTTAGAATTGATTTGATTTTAATAATTAATTAATAATTTAATTAGGTATCCATGATAAAAATCCACTATAAAATTGTTAATTTATGTTAAATTTTTAATTTTTATGACCTAGATTTGAATCCATGTTAAATCGGAAATGAATTGATTAATAAATTTTCGATTTTTCGCCCTAAAATTATGAAATTAATATGTTTTATTAATTCGTCATTAATTTTAAATTAAAAATTTTAAATTTTTATGAAAAAGCTCATGAATGTTGCACGCACAAAGCAATGGAAGCTAAGTGTTACCCTTAAGGGGTGTTGTATAGTGCGGGCACGCGACGACGAGCAAGGGAGCTCGCCGCCCGTGCGGTACGAATGCAGCGAGCAACATAGAGTAGCGCGCGCGCGAAGCAAAGGAACTGGCCGTGTGTGCTATGCGATGGGCGAGGGCGAGGGGCAAGGCAAGCGAGCAGTCGCGCAGCGAGCGCTGGCTTGCGTACAGAGAGCGCTGGCTCACGTGCAGCGAGCGGTGCCTTAAGAGGGTGAGCAGCAGCAGACGCGACACAGCACAGAGGCTGCGCGCATCGTGGCCAGCGATGGCTGCGTGTGCGTGTGGCCTATGGCTGTGCATTGCGTGGTGATGTGCGTACCTTGTGTTACGATTAAATCCTTTTAAATTTTAATTTGAGTTTTTCAGTTCGAGTAATTTTAATGTTTTTTAAATTAATAATTTAAATTGTTTTCTTGGATTTTAATTTTGAATATTATAATTATTATAAATTTTAATTTATTCTAATTATATTACTAAAATTAAAAACCTTGAACTAATTTAAATTCGACTGAAAATAAATTAAATAAGTGGATTCAATTATAAATTTATATGAGCTTTAAATTTTAATTAAATTTGTATGTTTCCGGTTAGACTAGAAATACATTTTTATGTTTAAAATTAGTAAAGCATATGAATTTATTGGTTTAAGTGGGCGAAATTTTAGTCATAAACTCTTGATTAGGTCTACAAATCCTTTAAGGTTAAACAACTTGATTAGAATTAATAAGGATTGAATAATTGGTAAATTATTGGTTCCCTTGATTAATTGCTGCAAATATTTATGTGATGCATACAACGTGTTTTTACTAACCAGCTATGTGGGCCATTCATGATAATGAATGGGTGAATGGTATATATTGTATATGTACTGTTTTGCAGGTTATGAAGTGACTAGTATGGCCCAAATAGGATAGAAAATATGGTCTACGTACCATTAATTTGAATGTAATTGGTCTAAAGCACCAAATTTGTTTTTCAATTCAAATATGGTCTGCGTACCATCAAATAGTTGTAATTAGTTTAATTATAGCTTATCCTATTTGAAGAAAATGGCGCCTCCCACGGAGAAATTCAAGATGGAGTTTTCCAATCCATTTTCAAGACGGACTTTGAAGTTGAAGCTTCAAGATGAAGTCGGGCCATACTAGATCACATTTATCTTATGCATGCTTTAAGTTATTTATTGCTTTTAAATATTTCTTAAATATGCATGAGATTGTGGCTTGATTATGTTGCATGATTAAGGATTTTAGTTCACTTAAAATCTAACCAACATAGTAAGAGCCTTAAGTTCCAAACTTAAAATTGAGTTAAAAGGTGCCATGCCAAAATAACACTTACTTAGATATCCTTTTTTCATCGATCTTAGTAATAGGTTTCCGCCATAGCGAGGTGTTACTTATCGATACTAAAGGGGTAAGGTACACAAATAATTGTGAGTACATGTTAGTTTTGGTGAAACTCAACGATATAAGTAAGGAGTCCTTTTATGTCGTGGCAAAATCGATAGGTTTACCTAATAAGTTCTTAGACGTACCTATCAACCAAGAGTAGTTTCTAGACTATTAGCAAAAGGCTTTTGCTTACCTAAAATATTTTAGAATTGAGTCAAAATACATAATGTGCTTAATTCTTCAATGGTTTTAGGGTCTTGGAATCATTTTATTCACACCTGCCGGAAAAATAAATTTGAATAAAATACCAATGACTTGTTTAAATTGCATGATTGCTTTAATTTTCAAGTTATTACTCATGATAAATGTTTAGACTTTGCATGCTTCAATGTATGTTTTAATTATTGTTTATAATTAAATATCTTGCCACTGCAGTAAATCCTTTAGAAGGTAACAGTAAATTTCCTCGATTGGTAGTGAATCCAAGAACGATTCACGGAAATGAGAGATGTGAGCAATTTAAAATATACGTTTCTTTTAGCGACTTTTATGGTTGTTTTCGAGAATCAAAATCGAATGGCAAACCGATTGGTTCTTGTGAATTCAAAATACAATGTAGTTTTGAGATCATAAAGCATTGAGTTTAAACGCTCAGCTTTACCAATGGTTAACAACTTAATATCTTTGTCCATTTAATTCTCGAATGAGTCTAGACCCTAGACATTCGAATAGATCGATGCTTAGAGAACTTTAGACGCTTCTGGTAAGATCATCTAGTTGAAACAAAATATTCAACATAAATTAAAATGGTAAAGAACCTTGTTGGTGACATTGGACATGTCCAACAAAGTATAAAAGTCAACACTAAAGAATTCAATTCTCAAGACTATAAGAAAGGGTACAAAAAATAGGAAAACAAGGAACAAATGAAAGAAATTTTACGATTTCGTTTCTACCTATAAGTTTATGTTGAAAGAGAAGTGACCTAGCAATCAAACTTCCTTGGTATTATATACCGCTTGAGGTTCTTACTTCGGTAATAACTCAAACAATGGAAGCTAGGATACACTAATGACCTACAAGTGGGAAATGAAGCATGGCAATGCTACATTAGTTGTAGGGTCATCTAGTTTGTTTTAAGTCCTTTCAAAGGATGGAACTTAATGGCTAATTTGTTCCATAATCAGCATACCTAAATTTCTGTTTTCAAACACAGAAAGACTCACATTCAAGAAAAACAAAAACAATGTTTGTTTGTTTATTTGAGTGAAATGGTCAATTACGGGTTGAGCCAATATGCTTGATTAAAAAAACAACTCTTTAACAATAAAAACTTTACTAGGTTCAAATCAACCCCTTGATTTGAGTTCCACTAATCTTTGGCACTGTTGCTTAGACCATATCAACAAGTTAACATTCAAAAGCTCTATTTTGATGGACTTTTGACAGTTCATTGATTTCTAGATCAATTTAAGACAACTAGTCTTACTTGTTGAAAGTAACAAAAGATATGAACTATTGTTAGAAGGCCTAGACAATAGAGTTCAAAGCTAAAGAAAGGTTTTATGACTTTATTATTTCACACATATTTGAGTGAATATAGGTTTATTTACTCAATGTGATATAAGTTTGAATCTGTTTGGCTAGTTCAAAGATTCAGAAGTATAAATCCCACTTGGTAATAAATCATAAAGATCTAGGATAGATCATGTTAATGATTGCTTGAGACCAAAAATGATCATCAATGATTGTGTGTTGTAATTTCACAATCTAGCTCCATGAGATATTGCATATCTAAGTGGAATGATCGAAGTCAATTAGTACTTGATTCGATCAATGATGAATCATAAAGACTTTTCCTATAATTTCTAAAACAAAATGCTCAACTACCACCAAACTAAACCAAATTCGTCAAAGCTATTGGAAAGTAATTTCAGGATATCTTTTCAATTATATATATCTATAGAGTTGCTAAACTCAGTGGGAGCTTAGTGTTTGTTATTCAACAAACTAAGGCCCAAGTATAGATATATGTTTCATTGTTATTTATTCAAATGAGACACAAGGGTATTGTTTCTACCACGAATTTTTGAGAACATAATGTTTGTTTGCTCGAAATAATGTCCTTTTGGAGATTCGTTTCCAAAATGACAAGTGGGAGAAAATAGACCTCGAAAGTCTTCGAGGCGAACAACAAACATAAAACGGATATTCCGGAGGCTTTTCGAAGTTCTTTAGAAAATCCGAACACTTATTCTTTGAGGACTTTAGAAGTGGCTTTAAAGAATAGACATCTCTTAGAAGACTTTACAAGTGCTTCAAGGAGAACAGAATATTCAAAGGACTTTCAAGTGGCTATTGATATTCTATTTGTTTGATGTTCTATACCCAAGTAGGCATAGATTTCAAGTCACTGGAACTATGATATTCTTCTATTGGATAGTGAAGAAACATGGAGTTCAGGTCACTGAAGCTATGCGATTCTTCTATTAGATAGTGAAGAAACCTACAACTTACAGTCAAACTATTATCATGTAGATTAATGAGTTTGTGACTTGTAAGAAAGCTATGACGAAACCTAGATTCCCTAAAATGGTTAGAGACCGTATATAGACTTAATGTTTAATTGGTTAAAGGCCATAAAAACATATTCAATGTTTTGATGACAAAATTGAAATTTTGTTGATTTGCAAGAATAGTTTCACACCTATTGGTTGCAAGTTTGTTTTAAGGATAAAAACCATCAAACATGAAATTGTGTTCACACACAAAGCTAGATTAGTTGCTAAAGGTTACAAGCAAATTCACGGTGTGGATTGTGTTGCAACCTCATGCAAAATCGTAATGCTTAAGTCTATAATTCAAGCAATGATTGCATATTGGTACATATGGCAATTGGATGACAAAACGTATTCCTCAATCAAATGTTGGAATAAACTATGTACATGGTATGTCATAGGATTTATGGATCCAAATAAATGCTTGAAAAGGAAAGCTAGCTTATGAAATCTAAGTACAGATTTAAGCAAACAATTGGGAATTAGAAATGTATTTTGGTGAAGCTAATAAGTATTTTAGTTTCATAAAATGTACATGACTCTTATAGATATATAAGAAGTTTAGTGGGAGTACATAAAAACTTAATTGGTCCTATGTGTATCACACACATATCTCTCTATTGTGAAATGACATTCAAATGCTAATGACTTAGATTTGAAATTATTCATCAATGATGGACCATGGCGAAACTTAGTACATACTAGGTATTAAGATCTGGTTACAAAGATCTTATAATGTGTTTTAGATTAAGTAATGGAATTTACTAAATCAAACACGAAAGACTCCATTGGAGATATTCGACCCATATGAATAAATATAAGTAAAGAATGTTTGAACTATGTATAAGCATTTACTAAGTTAAACATCAAAGGATCTAAATGAGATTCTTAACCTATATTATATGTCAAAGAATTTAGCTGTATTTAGTATCTACTGAAACTAGATAGGCTAAAGTTACATGAATAGAATTCAATTGGGAATTATTCTGCAAAAGAATTTATCATGTATGATATAATATGAGGATCGCTAAAAACGTATCGTATGACTTTAGGCATGACGAACATATACCAATCTCTATTGATCTAAGTGAAGATCAACTAGATTGAGATCAAGAATACTTATGGTACTTGAAAAGGTACATAGGAATAGTTCTTGATTCAAGTAAATAAAGATATGCTAAATATTGATGCTATACGCATAAACACTGGTAAAGGATCAAGCAAGATCCCTTTGGAGTTAACCATTGGCAAGGACGAGCTATAGAGCATCGTGTTTTGAACTGGCAACATGGATCGGAAACCATGAGTTGTTGCGTGGGAAATTAAAGATACAGCTGGAAAGTCTTCCACATATCTGTGAACTGCTTGGATAAGTAAATCCAAACAAAGCATCACTAGCAACCTAAACAGTTGAAGTAAAAGTACTTATTGCCTAAGAAGCAATAAAACAGAGTTGTTCATATTAATGAGTTCTTCATTGAACTTGGGAAGATCACACGTCTGTTGACTTAATGGTTCTTCATTGCAAAATGCGTAGAACCACTAATGTAGTAAGAAAGACTAGATCACATAATAAACAAACTCAAAAGATCTTATCATCTATCTCGAAGAACATTCGATGAAAAGGATATTAAGATTGGCAAAGCATGATAACTAAACCTATGCAACAAGAAAGAAACAACACTCACATTGTGGCATCGGAAATCAAGCATAGCTTTGAATTCCATGAACTGTTTTAAAGATGGGTTTGAGGCCCATGGTTGTAAAACATTGGTGTTGAACATTTATCATATATGAAATGTATTTTCATATTCCATTTAATCTTGGTTTAGTATTAAATGATGAGTCCCTTCAAATTTGACGATATATTCAAGATAGACTGTCAGGACCAGTCCTGTGACTAAGAAATGTCTATCAAGTGAACTTGAATGCCAAAAGTTGAAAATGGTCCCTGGTCGGAGTTTTCTATAAAGATGGGCGCATAGAAAACGTTAGACGACTAGAATGCAAGATGACTAGTAGTTCTGTTTCTTGAACTATGTGGACATGGCAATGTCGTAATCATTTGCATAGATACTTACTTTGGGAAGACTAGTATCGGACAGACCTATGAAACTTTACTGTAAGAGATGAAAATCTGTCATAAGTAAATTTCATTAAAATTATTAGACACTAAATCCAAAATACTTGAGTGATTTGAGATTACTTGTTTGAGAACTGGTTACTTTGACGTTGACCAACCGTCGCACCGTAAAAGGAGGCTATAAAGGCAACGCTCAGGTAATCACCTATCAAACGAAGTCTAATCTCAAGATCGCAAGATTGGGATTGTCCTCCCATAAATCGGGATGAGATGCTTAAAAGTTGTACAAGGCCACTCAGAGAGCTAGAAACTGTAAAATGCATGGTCGTGCTCGGATGAATTATAGGCTATGATTATCTGTTTATTTGATCAGTTGAACTCTGAAACTGAGAAACACCTCTGGACATAATAAGGATGACAACTCTTACCTTATGTTCAAGAGCAAGCATCGAGCGACAAAAAGAATTAGGAAATGCACACTTGTCCCTAAGGACAAGTGGGAGACTGAAGGAAATAATGCCCTTGGTCCAAGTATGCATATAATATTAATTCTAATAAATGCGGTTCAGTATTAATTAACTAGTTAATAATTCAGTGAGACCAAGTGAGCTGAATGCCTAGCTAGAGGCCGCTTCAGTTCAAGTGGAATTAATTATATTAATCCACAGCTTACTCTTGACTGAACCCGTAGGGTCACACAAAAAGTACGTAAATGGATCAAGCATTTAATGGCATTAAATACTCCATCTATGGATATTCGGAATCGACCCGGATCTCAGTTTCAGTGGGAGCTAAGATCGTCAAAGGCAAGCAAATGAATACTCCGGAAACGATGATATTGCCGGAAACGGAAATATGGATCGTATCGGAAATATAAATATTATCCAAGTCCTAGATGTTGCCGGAAACGGAAACATAGTACGTATCGGAAAATATTAATGGAAGTGGAAATATTGCCGGAATCGGAAATATTGACGGAAACAGAAATATTGTCTGAATCGGAAATATTATCGGAATCGGAAAATAATTCCGGAAACGGAAATATTAAATATTTGTTCGAAACGGAAATTAATTCTGGAATCGGAAATATTAAATATTGTTCGTATCGGAAATGAATTTCGGAACCGGGAATTTAATCGGAAGCGCATCGTACGAATTAGCATCGGACGAGGCTTGCTAGACGAAGGCCCAGCACGAAGCCAGGCCCGCGCCCAGCAAGCCAAGCCCCCAAACACGGAGCTGCCACAACCTCGCCAGGCCCAGCGCAAGGCCAGGCCCAGCACGGCGCGCGCGGACTTATGCTCGTGGGCTGCGAGGCAGAGCCTGCTCGTGTGGGCCGCAAGGCCTGCGCGGGTGCGTGCATTCCTCGTAGTCGTGCAACACTCGTGTTCATAACGAATCCTAATCCTATTGGAATTCGTGCATTGATTAAATCCTAAATCCTAATCCTAAGATATTAAATTTATTATTTAGAGTTCTAATAGGATTCTAATTAATAAATCCATATCCTAGTAGGATTATAATTCCTTTCCATAAAACTCTATAAATATAGGCCTAGGGTCACATATTTAACAGACGATTTTGAAGTATTCAAAGGTAAGATTTTTAAGCAAAAATCAGCCAAACACTTGCAACCCAAATAGCCGAAAATCCTAGTAACCTTAAGGGCGATTCTAGATGGTCAAGCTTAAGGCGGATCCGGACGTGCTGTGGACTATCTACGGAGGGACGACACTTGGAGTCCTAAAGACTTGTTCTTGTTCGGTTCGGGCGCAGCTAGGGAGGGCACGCTACAAAGTGTATGCATCTAAATTATGCTAAATGATTATGTGTAAATAATATGTTTCCTGGCTTTATGGTTTTTCCGCATGATTTATGTTTATTCATATGTATCATAACCTAACAGTGGTATCACGAGCCTCTTATTATTTTCATAATCTAAATTGCATGAACATGGTTAAATTTTACAAATTTGCAAAGAATTAAAAGGGGTGATTAATTTTCGTGCGCGAAACCGGGACACCACGTGATGCTCCAGGTCCTGGTGAATATCGACCTCGTCGTACTCTATTGGGCCCAACTAAGCAGGCCCATCCTCAGGGTCGGAACCCCCTGTGGGCTCCAACGGAGGAGACAAAGAGGCATCCCTCGTCCTCCTAGAGCCCTGAGCACGGTAAGTACCCTCTCGCCTCATCGGACGAGAAGAAGAAACTCGTGGCTGCATGACGTAACCCGAACTCTCACCCTCGACGGAGGATGAACTACCGTCTTACATACTACATTTCGCAAAAAATACAAAAAGGCATAAGGCATTACACCTCGAACCCAGTAATGCAAAGCAATTACATTTCAAATTCCGTGATACAACAAATTAGTGGCATCAGACAATTTCGTTCCCTAAATGTGACATGTTACTAAGTTCGCAAATTAGTAATAAATGTCCATACATACGAAATCAACCACATACTATTCCGAACACCAAAATCATGCATTTTCTATCATCTATAAACCATGTAGATAGCAAGCAAAACATCAAAAACACCTACATTGCATTCCATAAAACCGTGAAAGAGATAGAATACAGAACAAACAGGAAGGATCTAGAAAAACGTGTGGATAAAATTTACCAACGCTAATTATTTCTAGTGCATAGCATATACGCGTCGTTGATTTCTAGCATAGCCAACCCAACGCCATTAAAGTTTAGCGCTGCAGTTTGGTTCTCACCCACGGATAGAATTCCAGAATGAGTTGTCGCTGACTCAGCAACTGAAAAATTTGACGCATCCTTACCAGCTCTATTTATTTTCAGCACTGGTCAGGCTAATGCTAGAAATATCTAGCGCTGGTGTTTCAGTTTTTATAAAAATCAATCTCTTCAAACTTCTATGTAACAACACTGATTTCAGCAGCTTTTAGTTTGGTGATAAGTATATTCATTAGCTTAATTTCGCTCCAAAATCACTTTTGAAATCGTCTAACGAATCTAGATTTCGTTATTTTGAAACAAATTATTTAATCCCAAGGATTAACTATATATTAATTTTATATTTTTATTTTAAAAATCGAATTAGTAAAAGAAAAAGAAACAATGTTCTTATTAAGTGATTTGTTTATTAAATACTAGTCTTATATGCACGCGATGCGTGCGAGATTATACACGCGATGGATATATTGTCACAAACCTCTTAAATTGATTGAGAGTACAAAAAAATACTACAGAAAACAAAATGCTACGATTATGAGACTTGATTGTGAGTAAAAATAGAAATTGAGTATAAAAATAAGACTTGATTGCGAGTACAACGACTATTCTGTCTCTTTAGCTTCGACTTGTCACTCGACATTTTGACATCTCTCATTCTGTTCATTTTCGACAGTGTTGCAGCTACAATAATGCTAGGATTATGAGGTCCACTGCAATAGAAAAAGAAAAAAGAACGTCGTTCGATAGAAGGAAAAAAAAAAGAAATTGAGTATAAAAATAATACTTGATTCACAGGAAGATATCAACCAAAGGGATATCAATAGATTGTTACTACTTAATACATATTTCAGAATTCAGAATCGATATGATAAAACATGAATGGTTTAAGTTTAATTAAAACAAAAGATGACATCACGAAATATTAGAAGACCAACTCTAGCACTAAAACAACAAATAATCAATTGAACCAGTGAGCTTAACCATGTTAAAATTGCATTACTCAAACCTAGCCTAATACACTGTCTTCTCATGAACAAAACCACCACCACCACCTACGTTTCCTCAAGCTCTAGAATTAAAAGAACAAATTGCCCAAATTCTTACTCAATCAAACATTAGTAAATTACACGAAGTATATAAAAATTAGCAATCAAAAGTAAGGATGCAGGTAGTCCGACAATATTGCTCCTCCCAATCACTACTGCTCTCTTTCTATAATTTCCATCTCATACCTAAGCAACAACTCAACACAACCGCATGGAACCCAAAAGGTTTATTACCATCGATAAATCTGTTATCAGACCTAAAATTTAAGTTAAACATGTTTTTATGCATTCACAAAGATACTGATTACAAATCATAGGTCTAATTTGGAAAAGACGTGAGATGTATTTTTAATTGTTATATGCGCATTCACAATGATTTAATTTTCCCCAAACTGTAGTTATTGTTTAAATCTACAATAAGAAATACCACATAAACAATGATCCAAAATAGCAATTAAACTGTAGATTTAATCATTTGTACCCGCAGTGTATTAGACTTTACTGTTTATCATTTAAAAATATGCTACGGCCTCTGGTAATTTGGACCAAACTGTAGATTTAAACATGTATCAATGTCTTAGCTACATATCCTAAAGTCCAAATCTTTGGTAACAAAAACAACCTTAAAATAAAGACAACAATAATCAATAAAAATATTGAAACTTTACCTTGAGAAAACCATCAATCAAATCCATCTGATTATTCCTTTCATCAATCAAATCCATCTTTCTCGCAAAAATTTGAGCCTCAACACCATTTAAACCCGTAATATCGTTAATCATACCGTTAGATTGATAATGACAATCATATGGTGAATCCAACCACACCTGATTACTCCTTCCAACCAACAAAACCCATATCAGGATCAGGACCCTTAAAACAATCCAACATAATCTTATGACTAAAACCAAGAGAATTGTTATTATTATTACAATTTAATCGCATCTGATTAATTCTCTGATCCACCAAATTAATCTTTCCCTCCAAAACCTTGACAAAATCCATCAAACCCTCAAACCCTAATCGATCGATAACCTGATCCTCTGTTTCACATCGTTGCGTAGATGAAACACCCACATCTTACTTGTTTTGATGATCTGAAGGCTGCAAATCAGATTTCTAAAACCTAATCAAAAGTAAAACCTCGTTATAAATATGTTTTCAGTTAGTAATGAAAATGCAAAAACGAAAACAAAACAACAATTAAATCCTTAGTTTGTAAAATCGGAGTCGCACAAACAGAACCAAATCCAAAAAAACAACAAAATTGATGCAAAAAAATTAAAAAAAATAAAAGGAATTAAAAAAATAAATCGAAGATGAGAGAGAACTAAAGATTTGAGATCTTTGACTCTTTGAGTGAAGGGAGGAGAGAGAAAATATGAGAGTGAAGCGGCGTAGAGTGAACTTTGTGTTTTACGCTGTTGGGTTTGAAAGTTAAAGGGGAAGGGTATTTTTGTCGTTTACGTGGGGGACACGAAAAGCGTGATTACCAAATTACCAAAAGCATTCATCATCACATCAGATAACCATTCATCAGACAAAGATATTCAAAAGGATTGGCAATAAACCAAGACTGATTATCAGAGTGATTGTCCAACAGAAGGAGTTACTATCGTATCAACATTTTGTCATAGCAATTCTCAACCTCATAGTAACAAAAATAATCCACATAAACACTTTAACACTCAAAATCCCTTATCAAACCTAAGAAAAAAGAGTAATTTAGTTTATTAAGAGCAAATATTAATGAATGTCACATTTGTAGCAAACTAAAATGACACCAGTAATTCAACTCTTAGAGATAGATTAATCTCTCATGACCTTAACATTCTTCCTACCCTTATAACCCCAACAATTTAGTTCAAAAATTTGGTTCAACAATTTGATCTCATGTCCATTTGAAAGCGATAATGGTTTCCCCGTATACGGAGTAGTTGTAGTCTATAGCCCTGCCTCAGTCAGAACACCAACAATATGCCAATAATATGTATCAATATGCCAATAAATATGTGTCAATATGCCACAATAAATATGTTAATATGCCAATAATATGTGTCTGTTTTACAACACTGAGCCTGAGCTAGTTCATGAATAACAATAGCAATTTCATGTCATGTAGAAAGCGATAACGGACTTGGTTCCTTTCTCGAAACCTAGTAGATTTTCCAAAGCAAAAAGATATGAGTAGCATTAGCAATCATTTTCCCAAAGAAATAGTTCAAAGAACAGGCATACTTTGCTTCAGTTATTGACACTTAAACTTACCCCAGACCATTAATGATTCAAGGCAACGAAACAAAGGAAAAAGATGAATGATAAAAGGCAATGCAAGCAAGATTTTTTACCAAGATAAAGGTGAAAACCTTTGAAACAATTGTTCCACCATCTGCTTCAACTTGCCGGAACTTTGGCCTATTCCGAAATGCACAAACCAAAAGAGTGCAATTGGAATTCCAGTCCTGCTGATTTCCAAATTTCATAGTGATCAGCTAAAAAATCATAAACTCAAAGTAATTGGCGTTTTTTTAAGACATACGCAGATGAGAAAATGAATCAAATTGACCAAATACATGAAGAATTAGAAATAAGAATGTATTTTTTTTCAATTGATTGACAAAAGATTGTATTTTTCAATCAAATTAGCAATTAAACAAAATGGTAAGAGGATATTCATAATTTCATACCTGATGAAGAAGCCATTGCCTCAGTAAAAACTTCACCCAAAAATAATCAACGTGAGGGTTTTGAAACCCTAATTAATCGACCGATGCCGCCTCCTTCTGGTTAATCGAAAATTACACGAAATTGAAATAAGTAAAGCAAAATTGAAACCCTAATTAATCGAAAACAAAAAGTTGGGAAACTTAACCGGTTAGATGATGATGAGGGTTTTGATTTTTGAAGAGATTCAACGTGAAAAGGGCCGACCGATGCCGCCTCCATCTCCATCTCCACCAATTGATGATTAAAAAACCTCAATAACACAAAGATCAAACGAATAAGAACATAAGTTTTAATCCGAATTTACCGAATCTTTGAGAAGAGAATAGAACGGAAAAACGGCGAGTTATCTCACCCGGATCTCCAGAAGATCAGACGTTAATGGTGATGGTGATGGTGATGGCGGTGGCGAAGGCGAGAGGCGGAGGAGAGAGAGTCTGCGTGTGCGGTGAAAGAAACACGAAATATTTAGGGTTTGGAATGGAGGATGGGGTTTGGTGGAAGAGGATTAGAGGAAGAAGATCGAAGAAGATGAAGAGGAAGGAGAGAGAAAACGGGAGGGAGGTTGAGGGAGGTTAGGGACGCCGAAGACCTAGGAGAGAGAAAGAGAGGTATGTGCGAGACTCAGTGAGAGTGTGAGAGTGAAAGGGTGGGGGGGTTTAATTAGGGGGTAATTTCGTCAATTCACAAGGGACACGAAAAGTTATTTTACTATTATGCCCTCAGCTGTTCCTTTATATAATAGAGATTCTCAAAATTAGAGTTGATTAATATTATCTTCTTTAATTAGGATGATCATATTTTATTTTATTAAATCAAGTAATTCTAATTGTTCCCTAATTCCTGCTTCCACATGTTGTCACTAGAGGGAGCTAACATTTCATTTTTTTTGTTATTTACTCTAAAAAAATTTGGAGACCCTGAGGGTTTCTAAACCTCAAGTGACTTGTGTCCATGTGGACACAAGTGATCCAAATACAATCATCTTGAGTACCAATACATAATAGGTCAGTATCAAAATGCAAAATTGTTTAGAAATACCACCAATATAAGTCATATGTGTTATTATTGGTATTCACATAATTTGTATTGGTACTAACCTATTCTGTATTGGTACTCCAAATTCTATATTGGTACTCACTTGTGTCCAATATGGACACAAGTCATTTGTGACAAAGACTTCCTCGGAGACCCTTCCCATTACTCACTCTCTCGGTCTCATCCTACTCCCTCTCTTGCTCTCCATCCCCGACCTCCCTTCTCACTCTCATCCTTATGCAAATCTCTCTCATCCTTGTTCCTCTGCATCGCCGGCCACCATCTTCTTCCTTTCGGCGCCGCTGAATCTGGTTGTTGATATTTTTGTTATGGTTGATGTGTTATTGCGGGTGTTGGTATGGCTCTGCCTCCCTTCTCGCCCTTTTTCTTTGCTCGTTGTCGCTAATGGCGGCGATGGTTGCGCTCCCTGTATCTCCAAATGGGTATCTACTCAAATCCACCCTTCTAAGTAATTAAATCTAATTCAATTAGAAAACCCCAAATTATTAACCCTAACTTCACCCTGTTGGATTTTCTTACTCATTTTTGGCGAGGAACTGTGTCGTTGCCTCAGTCGGCTCGCCGCCGGTGAAAATGGATGATGGACGATGTCCTCGTTAATGGTTTTGTTGCTGTCTTGCTCTTCTCTGTCGCTTCTCTCCTCCCTGTCCGCGTAGAGCTCCATGGCTGATGCAAATGTATTTTGTGTTTGAAAATGTATTTTGTGTGTCAAGTAATATGTATATGTATATATGTTTGGATTTTAAATTGTGCATTAAAAGTTAAAGTGTGCTTTGCTAATTGAATTTGCGCTTTGCAAATGAATTTGATGGTTTGATTTGTTTAAATGAAATGATTTATTGATTTGATCTCTTGACCAATGAAATAAAATGGTTTTGAAATTGTAAATGCTTGTGAATTGGGAGTGAGATAAGAATGTGCGCTTTGGGAATAAAAATTGGGAGTGAGATAAGAATGTGCGCTTTGGGAATAAAACCCGTCGGGAATACTTCAAGTTGAGTTGTGATAAATATTAACATGGTTAATTATGGATTATATGAATAAATCAAAAAGATTAAGAAGGGTATTAGCCGGAGTTAATCTTGAATTGGTACGTTAATTAATGGTTAAGGTACTGTACAAAATGGAAGTAATCTAGCTTGTCGAGTCCTTAAGGTATTGATATTCTATTGTTCAAGTGTATAAGAGGTATACATTAAAAGTTAGTGCAAATAAAGGTACTGTTGAAAACGATCTTAAAAGAGTTGTTTTCCAAGGAAGGGTATTATCTTAAAAGAGTTATTTCAAGGAAGATTATATCTCAATATTTCGAATTTTTATTTATATTTGAATACTTAAAGTTACACACTTTCCTTTTTGTAAATTTTGATTTATGTGATGGAATTAGTTTGAGTCATTTTAAAGATCTTTAACGAATACAGATGATGGAACAACCATAATTGAAATGTTTTCATTTCTAAATGAAGTGTTTTCTTGAATAACAATGATTTTTGCAAGAAAATGAATTCTTCAATAAAGTTTTCCAAAATGATTTTGTTATAAATATTTCAGTTTTGTTTTTGAATTTTTAAATGATAATAGTTGCAAGCAAATGAATCTTCGTAAAAAAAATTTTAAAAAAGAGATTATGATAAAGAATAACAATATACTTTAAAATAAATAATCAAGTTTTCATAGTTTTTGTAACCTATTAGTTTGAATTTGACTAATGACATTTCAATAAATAATAAAGTTATTTTTGAGTATTTGAGTTTTATGTAAATATTTATAAAACACTTTTCAGGCACACTAAGCTCAGCTAATTTAACTTTTATAGCTAAGTCGTACTACAAGTCTAATCTGAAGGAAATAATGCCCTTGGTCCAAGTATGCATTCTATGTTAAGTCTAATAAATGCGGTTCAGTATTAATTAACAAGTTAATAATTCAGTGAGATCAAGTGAGCTGAATGCCTAGCTAGAGGCCGCTTCAGTTCAAGTGGAATTAATGATATTAATCCACAGCTTACTCTTGACTGAACCCGTAGGGTCACACAAATAGTACGTAAACGGATCAAGTATTTAATGGCATTAAATACTCTATCTATGGATGTTCGGAACCGACGGATCTTGGTTTCAGTGGGAGCTGAGATCGTCACAGGCAAGAAATGAATACTCCGGAAACGATGATATTACCGGAAACGGAAATATGGATCGTATCGGAAATATAAATATTATCCAAGTCGTAGATGTTGCCAGAAACGGAAACATGGTACGTATCGGAAAATATTATCGGAAATGGAAATATTACCAGAATCGGAAATATTGCCGGAAACGGAAATATTGTCAGAATCGGAAATATTACCGGAATCGGAAAATAATTCCGGAAACGGAAATATTAAATATTTGTTCGAAACGGAAATTAATTCCGGAATCGGAAATGTTAAATATTGTTCGTATCGGAAATGAATTCCGGAATCGGAAATTTAATCGGAAGCGTATCGTACGAATAAAGCATCGGACGAGGCCTACCGGACGAGGCCCAGCACGAAGCCAGGCCATCGCCCAGCAAGCCAAGCGCGCCGCACAAACAGCCACGCCAGGCCCAACGCAAGGCCAGGCCCAGCAGGCCGTGGCAGCGCGCGCAGCGCGCGCGGGAGCTGCATGGGCTTGCAGCTCGCGCAGGCCTCGCTGCGTGGGCTGCTGCTCGTGCGCACGCATGGGCGGCCCATCGTGGCTGCCGTGTGTGCGTGTGTAAGTGTTTGTGTTCGTGCACGTTTCCTAAAACGTGCAGAGTTCGGTTAATGATTAAATTCCTAATTCTATTTGATAAATTAATTAAATTAGAGTTCTTGTAGGATTCTAGGTTTAATTAATTTGTATCTGAATAGGATTCCAATTCCCTTTCCATACCCCTATAAATATGTGGCCTGGGTTCACAATTTATAACGAGTTTTAAAAAGTATTAAAAGTGAGTTTTTGAGAGAAAAATTCAGCCACACATCTTGCTCAAAAGTGCCGAAAATTCTAGTACCTTAAGGGCGATTCTAGTTGGTCAATCTTAAGGCGGATCCGGACGTGCTGTGGACTATCTACGGAGGGACGACACTTGGAGTCCTAAAGACTTGTTCTTGTTCGGTTCGGGCACAGCTAGGGAGGGCACGCAACAAAGAGTATGCATCTAAATTATGCTATATGATTATGTGTAAATAATATGTAATCCTGGGTTAATGGTTGTTTCCGCATGATTTATGTAATATCATATGTATCATAACCTAACAGTGGTATCACGAGCCCCTTATTATTTTCATAATCTAATTTGCATAAACATGGTTAAATATTACAAATTTGCAAGAATTAAAAGGGGTGATTAATTTTCGTAATTGTTAATTAATTGCAAATTGCGTTTATTTAATTATACGTACGCAGTTTTTCGGCAGTTTCTTCGTTACTCATCCAAATCGAGTGATTTTTGTGTCAATTCCGCATGTAAAAGGCATTCTAAAATTTTGACAAAAATAGTTTTTTTCTGCCGAACCCAGAATTCTCAAATTCGAAGCCTAACTATGACTTTTCGAAGGTTTTAGTTTTTCGAATGCAAAATTTCGTAAATTTAAGATGTTAAATTAAATATTTGCGATTCTTGTTGATAAATCTTGAATTTTTGATTGACCTACTGTATATGTTTAACAAAGTTTGAAAGCCTAGCCTTGTTAATTATGCAATCTAATTTGTAATTATGATTAATTTGTTGAAAATTAGAATAATTTAGAATTATTTTGATTTTCATAATTAATTATAATTTAATTAGAAACCTATGATTAAAAACCACCATAAAAATTGTAAATTTATGATAAATTTTAAATTTTTATGACCTAGACTTGAATCCATGTAAATCGGAAATCAATTGAATAATAAATTTTCGATTTTTCGCCCTAAAATTATGAAATTAATAATATTTATTAATTTGTCATTAATTTTATAAATTTTAAATTTTTTATGCGATTCGTTCATATAACTTGCACGAAAGCAATGGACGCTTCGTGTTACCCTTAAGGGGTGTTGTATAGTGCGGGCATGCGACGACGAGCAAGGGAGCTCGTCGCCCGTGCGGCACGAATGCAATGAGCAAGGCATGGTGCACGTGCACAAGGCAGCAGCCCTTCCTTGTGTCGTGGGCCACGAGCAATGGACGAATGGGCATGGGCGAAGGGCGAGCCAAGGCAGTCGCGTGTGGGCAGCAAGCGAGCTGCGCCACAACGCGCACTGCCTCGCGCAAGAGCGCGCAGCCTCGCGCGCAGCGAGCGCAAGCTCGCGTGCCACGAGCGCTGCGCCTAGCGTTGCTCGCGCGCACAGCGAGCGATGTCGCGCGCCCAGCGAGCGATGTCGCGCGCCCAGCGAGTGATGTCGCGCGCCCAGCGAGCGATGGCTCGCACGCACAGCGAGCGATGTCGCGCGCCCAACGAGCGATGTCGCGCGCCCAGCGAGCGATGGCTCGCACGCACAGCGAGCGATGTCGCGCGCCCAGCGAGCGATGTCGCGCGCCCAGCGAGCGATGGCTCGCGCGCACTGCGAGCGATGGCTCGCGTGCGACGAGCGCTGACGCGCGCGCAGCGTGCGATGGCTTGCGATGGAAATGCAGCAGCTATGCGACGAGCGCATGGGCTGCGCGCACATGGCCAGCGATGGCTGTGTGCGTGCGGCCCATGGGCGTGCAATGCGTAGGGTGTTTGCGTTACGATTAGATCGTTTTGAATGTTTAATTTGAAAATTTCAGTTCACGTAATTTTAATTAATTTTAAAATTAATAATTTAAATTATTTTCTTGGATTTTAATTTTGAATATTGTAATTATAATAAATGTTATTTATTCTAATTATTTTACTAAAATTAAAATCATGAATTAATTTAAATAACGACTGAAATTAAATTAAACTTTTTGGATTCAATTATAAATTTATATGAGCTTTAAATTTTAATTAAATTTGTATGTTTCCGGTTAGACTAGAAATACATTTTTATGTTTAAAATTGGTAAAGCATATGAATTTATTGGTTTAAGTGGGAGCGCTTTTTAGTCATAAACTCTTGATTAGGTCTACAAATCCTTAAGGTTAAAACAACTTGATTAGAATTAATAAGGACTGAATAATTGGTAGATTATTGGTGCCCTTGATTAATTGCTGCAAATGTTTAAATGATGCATAATGTGTTTTACTAACCAGCTATGTGGGCCATTCATGATAATGAATGGGTGAATGGTATATATTGTATATGTACTGTTTTGCAGGTTATGAAGTGACTAGTATGGCCCAAATAGGATAGAAAATATGGTCTGCGTACCATTAATTTGAATGTAATTGGTCTGAAGTACCAAAGTTATTTTTCAATTCAAATATGGTCTGCGTACCATCAAATAGTTGTAATTAGTTATAGCTTATCCTATTTGAAGAAAATGGTGCCTCCCACGGAGATTTTCAAGACGGACTTTGAAGTTAAAGCTTCAAGATGAAATCGGGCCATACTAGATCACAAATATCTTATGCATGTTTTAAGTTATTTATTGCTTTTAAATATGTCTTAAAATGCATGAGATCAAAAGCTTGATTATGTTGCATGATTAAGGATTTTAGTTCACTTAAAATCTAACCAACATAGTAAGAGCCTTAAGTTCCAAACTTAAAAATTGAGTTAAAAGGTGCCATGCCAAAATATACACTTGCTTGGATATCCTTTACATCAATCTAGTAATAGTTTTCGCTCAGCGAGGTGTTACTTATTGGTCCTAAAGGGGCAAGGTACACAAATAATTGTGAGTACATGTTAGTTTTGGTGAAACTCAACGATATAAGTAAGGAGTCCTTTTATGTCGTGGCAAAATCGATAGGTTTACCTAATAAGTTCTTAGACGTACCTATCAACCAAGAATAGTTTCTAGACTATTAGCAAAAGGCTTTTGCTTACCTAAGATGTTCTAGGATTAAGTCGACAAACTGTGCTTAGTTCTTCAATGATTTTAGGATCTTGGAATCATTTTATTCACACCTGCCGGAACACATAACTTGAATAAAATGCTTAATAAACATTGAATTATGCATGTATGCTAGAATTTAAGTTTATTAAGAGAAACTGTGAATGGTTATTTATTTGTTTATTCTTTTCAATTGTAGTTTTTAATATGGCAAACAACAATTCATTCAACATTCGATCAATTCTCGAAAAGGAGAAGTTGAACGGGAAAAACTTCCTTGACTGGCAAAGGAACTTGCAAATAGTTCTTATGCAGGAAGAAAAGGAGTATGTCCTAGATGAGGCGATGCCCGAAGCTGCAGGCGACGGGGTCACTCAGGCAGCCCTCAATCGTTGGATTGATGCCAACAAGGATGTGAAATGTCTAATGCTCGCCACCATGAGTACGGATCTGCAGAAAACGTTCATCAACTCAGATGCTTTCACAATCATCAGTGAGTTGAAGAACATGTTCCAAGATCTGGCTCGAGTCGAAAGATTCGAGACTCATAGGCAAATTCTTGAGACCAAACTTAAGAAAGGCGAGCCCGTAAGTCCACATGTTCTCAAAATGATTGGACTCATTGAGAATATGAGTCGGCTGGATCAGCAATTTTCTCAGGAAATGGCTATAGACACCATCCTCCATTCTCTTCATAGCGGGTATGATCAGTTCAAACTGAACTACAGTATGAATAGTCTGGACAAAACGCTCACTGAGCTTCACGGTATGCTGAAGACCGCTGAAAAGACGCTCAAAAGTGATAAGCAGGATGTGCTTATGGTGCGTGGGGGCAAGTTCAAGAAATCTGGAAAGAAGAGGAATGCTAAGAAAGGTGGCAACAAGGCCAGCCCAACTAAGCAAACTGGCGCCAAATCTGCAAAGAGGAAGGTAAGTCAACCCACTTCTGAATCCGAATGCTTCTACTGCAAAAAGAAGGGGCATTGGAAGAGAGATTGCTTGAAGCTAAAGGAAGATCAGAAGAACGAAACAGTCGTTCCATCTTCAGGTATTTTCGTTATAGACTGTATACTTGCTAATTCAACTTCTTGGGTATTAGATACAGGTTGTGGCTCACACTTATGTTCCAATCCACAGGGACTAAGAAGAAGTAGAAAGTTAAGCAAGGGTGAAGTCGACCTACGAGTGGGAAATGGAGCACGGATTGCTGCATTAGCTGTAGGAACTTACTATTTGTCGTTGCCCTCCGGGCTAGTTTTGGAACTGGAAGAATGTTTCCATGTTCCAAGTCTTACTAAAAACATCATTTCAGTTTCTTGCTTAGATGCTAAGGGATTTTCCTTTTTAATAAAAGACAATAGTTGTTCTTTTTATTTTAAAGAGATGTTTTATGGATCTGCTAGATTAGTCAATGGACTTTATTTATTAGATCACGACAAACAAGTATATAACATAAATACCAAAAAGGCCAAAAAGAATGATTCAGATCTCACCTATCTGTGGCATTGTCGATTAGGCCATATAAACTTGAAACGCTTAGAAAGACTTCAAAAGGAAGGAATTCTAGAACCATTTGACTTAGAGGATTATGGTAAATGCGAATCATGTTTACTTGGGAAAATGACAAAGCAACCTTTCTCTAAAGTTGGAGAAAGAGCAAATGAACTATTGGGTTTAATCCATACAGATGTATGTGGACCAATGAGTACAAATGCTAGAGGTGGTTTCAGCTACTTTATCACTTTCACTGATGACTTCAGTAGGTATGGTTATGTCTACCTAATGAAGCATAAGTCTGAATCCTTTGACAAATTCAAGGAATTTCAGAGTGAAGTAGAGAATCAATTAGGCAAGAAGATTAAGGCACTGCGGTCTGATAGAGGCGATGAATATCTGAGCTATGAATTTGATGACCATCTGAAAGAATGTGGAATTCTATCAGAATTGACTCCTCCTGGAACACCACAATGGAACGGTGTGTCGGAACGGAGGAACAGAACCTTGCTAGACATGGTCAGGTCAATGATGGGTCAGGCCGAACTTCCATTAGAATTTTGGGTACATGCACTAAATACAACTGCACTCACTATAAATAGAGCTCCGTCTAAAGCTGTCGAAAAGACTCCATACGAATTATGGTTTGGAAAGCCTCCAAATGTGTCTTTTCTTAAGATTTGGGGATGTGAAGTATACGTCAAACGATTAATTTCAGACAAACTTCATCCAAAATCTGACAAATGTATCCTTGTGGGCTATCCAAAGGAAACAAAGGGGTATTACTTCTACAATACATCTGAGAACAAAGTGTTTGTTGCTCGAGATGGTGTCTTTTTGGAGAAGGATCACATTTCCAAAATGACAAGTGGGAGAAAAGTAGACCTCGAAGAAATTCGAGTCGAACAACAAACTCTAGAGAATGCTCAAGATGACATTCAGGATGAAACTCAGAGATCTTTAGAAGAATCTGGTGAGAATCATGGTCAATCTAGAAATGTTACCCCGTGTAGATCGCAAAGATATAGATCTCAACCGGAAAGGTACTTAGGTATTTTGACGAACGAGAGCTATGACGTTCTATTACTTGAAAGTGATGAACCTGCGACTTACAAACAAGCTATGACGAGCCCTAGCTCCAAGCAGTGGCAAGAAGCCATGCAATCTGAATTAGACTCCATGTCTGAAAACCAAGTATGGGATTTGGTCGATTTGCCAGATGGCTACCAAGCCATTGGAAGCAAATGGGTTTTCAAACTGAAAAAGGACAAGGATGGGAAACTTGAAGTTTTCAAAGCTAGATTGGTTGCAAAAGGTTACAGGCAAGTCCACGGTGTGGATTACGATGAAACCTTTTCACCAGTTGCAATGCTAAAGTCTATTCGAATAATGTTAGCAATCGCTGCATATTACGATTACGAAATATGGCAGATGGATGTCAAAACTGCTTTCTTAAACGGCGTTTTAACAGAAACTGTGTTTATGACACAGCCTGAAGGTTTTGAGGATCCAAAGAATGCTAAAAAGGTATGCAAGCTAAAGAAGTCAATCTACGGATTGAAGCAGGCATCCAGGAGCTGGAATATACGTTTTGATGAAGCAGTCAGTGACTTTGGTTTCATCAAGAACGCAGACGAATCTTGTGTATACAAGAAGGTCAGTGGGAGCAAAATTGCTTTCCTAGTATTATATGTCGACGACATATTACTTATCGGAAATGACATTCCTATGTTGAACTCTGTCAAGATTTGGCTTGGGAAATGTTTTTCGATGAAGGATCTAGGAGAAGCACAGTACATATTGGGCATCAAGATTTACAGAGATAGATCTAAAAAGATGATTGGACTTAGTCAAAGCACTTATATCAATAAGGTGCTTGATAGGTTCAAGATGGCGGACTCCAAGCGAGGCTACCTACCCATGTCTCATGGAATGACTCTAAGCAAGACTCAGTGCCCAAAAACACTTGATGAGCGTAGACGAATGAATGGGATTCCATATGCATCATTGATTGGTTCAATAATGTATGCTATGATATGTACACGCCCGGATGTTGCATACGCACTCAGTGCTACGAGCAGATACCAGTCAGACCCAGGAGAGGCGCATTGGACTGCTGCCAAGAATATTCTGAAGTACCTGAAAAGGCACAAAGATGACTTCCTGGTCTATGGTGGAGATGATGAATTAATTGTTAAAGGCTATACGGACACAAGTTTCCAAACCGACAAAGATGATTTTAGATCACAGTCTGGGTTTGTCTTCTGCCTCAACGGAGGAGCAGTAAGCTGGAAAAGTGCTAAGCAAAGCACCATTGCGGATTCTACAACTGAAGCGGAGTACATTGCTGCACATGAAGCAGCAAAGGAAGCTATATGGCTAAGGAAGTTCATAGGTGAACTCGGTGTAGTCCCCTCCATTAAAGGACCAATAGCCCTGTATTGTGATAATAACGGAGCTATTGCACAGGCAAAAGAGCCTAGACACCACCAGAGAGTCAAGCATGTACTTTGTAGATTTCACCTTCTACGAGAGTTCGTTGAAAGAAAAGAAGTCGAGATAAGCAAAATTGGAACTGATGACAACATATCAGATCCATTAACTAAACCTCTGCCGCAAGCGAAGCACAACTCGCACACTGCAGCTATGGGAATCAAGCATATTGGAGAATGGCTTTGATGTCTCTGTTTAATGTTTTAAAGTTTTAGAGTTTAAATCTTTGTAAAACATTATTGGTTAATCATTCACAATAAATGAAAAGAATTCATTTTTCCATTTAATTTGTGGTTTATTAAATGATGAGTCCCTTCAATTTGACGATATATTCAAGATGGACTGTCAGGACCAGTCCTGTGACTAAGAAATGTCTATCAAGTGAACTTGAATGTCAAAGGTTGAAAATGGTCCCTAATCGGAGTTTTCTATAAAATTGGACGCATAGAAAACGTTAGACGATTAGAATGCAAGATGACTAGTAGTTCTGTTTCTTGAACTATGTGGACATGGCAATGTCATAATCATTTGCATAGATACTTACTTTGGGAAGACTAGTATCGGACAAGACCTATGAAACTTTACTGTAAGAGATGAAAGTCTGTCATAAGTAAATTTCATTAAATTATTAGACACTAAATCCTCAATACCTGAGTGATTTGAGATTACTTGTTTGAGAACTGGTTGCTTTGACGTTGACCAACCGTCGCACCGTAAAAGGAGGCTATAAAGGCAACGCTCAGGTAATCACCTATCAAACGAAGTCTAAATCTCAAGATCGCAAGATTGGGATTGTCCTCCCATAAATCGGGATGAGATGCTTAAAAGTTGTACAAGGCCACTCGGAGAGCTAGAAACTATGAAATGCATGGCCGTGCTCGGATGAATCATAGGCTATGATTATCTGTTTATTTGATCAGTTGAACTCTGAAACCGAGGAACACCTCTGGAAATAATAAGGATGACAACTCTTACCTTATGTTCAAGAGCAAGCATCGAGCGACAAAGGAATTAGGAAATGCACACTTGTCCCTAAGGACAAGTGGGAGACTGAAGGAAATAATGCCCTTGGTCCAAGTATGCATTCTATGTTAAGTCTAATAAATGCGGTTCAGTATTAATTAACAAGTTAATAATTCAGTGAGATCAAGTGAGCTGAATGCCTAGCTAGAGGCCGCTTCAGTTCAAGTGGAATTAATGATATTAATCCACAGCTTACTCTTGACTGAACCCGTAGGGTCACACAAATAGTACGTAAACGGATCAAGTATTTAATGGCATTTAATACTCTATCTATGGATGTTCGGAACCGACGGATCTTGGTTTCAGTGGGAGCTGAGATCGTCACAGGCAAGAAATGAATACTCCGGAAACGATGATATTACCGGAAACGGAAATATGGATCGTATCGGAAATATAAATATTATCCAAGTCGTAGATGTTGCCAGAAACGGAAACATGGTACGTATCGGAAAATATTATCGGAAATGGAAATATTACCAGAATCGGAAATATTGCCGGAAACGGAAATATTGTCAGAATCGGAAATATTACCGGAATCGGAAAATAATTCCGGAAACGGAAATATTAAATATTTGTTCGAAACGGAAATTAATTCCGGAATCGGAAATGTTAAATATTGTTCGTATCGGAAATGAATTCCGGAATCGGAAATTTAATCGGAAGCGTATCGTACGAATAAAGCATCGGACGAGGCCTGCCGGACGAGGCCCAGCACGAAGCCAGGCCATCGCCCAGCAAGCCAAGCGCGCCGCACAAACAGCCACGCCAGGCCCAGCGCAAGGCCAGGCCCAGCAGGCCGTGGCAGCGCGCACAGCGCGCGCAGCGCGCGCGGGAGCTGCGTGGGCTTGCAGCTCGCGCAGGCCTCGCTGCGTGGGCTGCTGCTCGTGCGCACGCATGGGCGGCCCATCGTGGCTGCCGTGTGTGCGTGTGTAAGTGTTTGTGTTCGTGCACGTTTCCTAAAACGTGCAGAGTTCGGTTAATGATTAAATTCCTAATTCTATTTGATAAATTAATTAAATTAGAGTTCTTGTAGGATTCTAGGTTTAATTAATTTGTATCTGAATAGGATTCCAATTCCCTTTCCATACCCCTATAAATATGTGGCCTGGGTTCACAATTTATAACGAGTTTTAAAAAGTATTAAAAGTGAGTTTTTGAGAGAAAAATTCAGCCACACATCTTGCTCAAAAGTGCCGAAAATTCTAGTACCTTAAGGGCGATTCTAGTTGGTCAATCTTAAGGCGGATCCGGACGTGCTGTGGACTATCTACGGAGGGACGACACTTGGAGTCCTAAAGACTTGTTCTTGTTCGGTTCGGGCGCAGCTAGGGAGGGCACGCAACAAAGAGTATGCATCTAAATTATGCTATATGATTATGTGTAAATAATATGTAATCCTGGGTTAATGGTTGTTTCCGCATGATTTATGTAATATCATATGTATCATAACCTAACATAATCAATATTGATGTGGGCTTGAATATCTCCACCACAAAGCCCAAAGAGGATACAACGATCAATACCGGTCAGCTGGGCTCAAACCTAGAAAGAAGGCCCAAACCTTGGTACCCAAACGAAATAAGAGCAGAACCCCATTTTGGAAGGCCCATCCTCTCTGAGAAGGCAGGTCCAAATGGTAAAAGGTTCATCATTGCGGGCCGAATGCCACGTGTCCTAAATCCCCAAGGGGCACACACCCCGCAGCTAGGGTTGAGGGCGCAGTCCCCAAGAAACCCTAGCACTATAAATAGCTCAGATCCCAAGGTAAAAGGGCATTCAATTCATCCCCACCAACAAAAACTTATCTTTGCTCTGCCTTCTCTCTACAAATTACTTATCTCTCTAGCTTATATTTACTTAAGCATCGGAGGGAATATTCCTACGGGAATATTCTTGTTTTGCAGGTTGCCAGAAGTTCATGCCAGGTCATACTTGATACTTCCGAGGAACGCGTGCCACGTCAGCACCGTAAAAGATCCCACAACATTTGGCGCCGTCTGTGGGGAGGTACAGTGTCATGGCTGAACTTCAAACCGACTGCGAAAAACCAAGGGCAAAACAGAACTCCCAGTCAGAGAAGGGTGTCTAAAGATAGGTCCAACACTCATTGTGATGCGGCAGCTAGCCGGCCTGCTGCCGTCATTTCTGTGCGGCCCTTGTTGGATAGTTCTCACGAAGTCAATCCTAAGCACGATAATGGCAGGATGGTAGAGTTTTTGTCAGAAGATCCCGACTCACCTATGAAGAGACGCACCCTGGAGGGAGAGAGTCGGCATGTCAAAGAGGAACGTCCAGGAAGATGGACGAAACGAACTTTACATAAGAAAAATGAGGCCCAGGGTCATTACTCTCTAGAGGCTCCTAGAAGACAGCATGAGAGCGTCACCGGAAGGAAGAATGGTTGTAGCTCCGAGGGAAAAAGGGGGCGAAGGAGGTCGTCCTCTAGGGGTCCCTTTATGTTCAACACGGCTCTTGACGAGATCCTCCTTGCTGAAGGACCGAGTCTGGGAATAGAACCGTCCCCCCGACGATTGACCACCTCTTGCCCACAAACCCCTTTCTGTGCTTTCCACAACGACGAAGGGCATGACACCCAAAGTTGTCGGATGTTGAGGAAGATATTAACTGATCGCGCGGCCGAAGGACACCTCCGCCAGTACGTCCATTTAGAGGACGCACACAAAGAAGTGAGCCCCACCTCTAAGTATTCAAACGAAAGAGTTATGGTAATATCAGGGGGAATAGCTGCAGGAGAACCATGTAAGGAAGGACGGCAAAAAGGTCCATCTCATCTTCGCCCAGCACAGAAGAATCTACCCTCTGTAGAAATTTTCAAAGACGATTAAAGAAGGGCGGCAGCGCCATATGATGATGACCCTCTGGTTATAGAGATTAAGGCGACTAATCTCAAGGTGAAGAGAGTACTGGTGGACACGGGGAGCTCGTCCGACATAATCATGTTAGGTTATGATACATATGACAATTCATAAATCATGCGGAAAAACCATAAAGCCAGGAAAGCATATTATTTACACATAATCATTTAGCATAGTTTAGATGCATACACTTTGTTGCGTGCCTTCCCTAGCTGCGCCCGAACCGAACAAGAACAAGTCTTTAGGACTCCAAGTGTCGTCCCTCTGTAGATAGTCCACAGCACGTCCGGATCCGCCTTAAGCTTGACCAACTAGGATCGCCCTTAAGGTACTTAGAATTTTCGGCTAATGTAGGCAATTGTATGACTGAATTTTTGCTCTCAAAAATCACTTTGAATACTTGAATACTCTATACAAAATAATGACCCTAGGCCTTTATTTATAGAGGTATGGAAAGGGAATTGTAATCCTATTAGGATACGAATTAATTAAACTAGAATCCTAATAAAATTCTTATTTAATTAATTCATCCTTTTAGGTTTAGGAATTTAATCATATGTCGAAACCTGATAGCTTTAGGATTCGTATAGCACACAAACACACACACGCACGGACAGCAGCCCACGAGGGGCGCCATGCGCGCGCGCGCAGCCCGCGAGCTCGCAGCCCATTGCCACGAGGCCCACACGCTGCCGCAGCCTTGGCGCGCGCTGGGCCTGCCTTACGGTGGGCCTGGCGCAGCCTTGGCTGGTGCGTTGTGGCGCGCTGGCTTGCTGGGCGATGGCCCGGCTTCGTGCTGGGCCTTCGTCTGGCAGGCCTCGTCCGATGCTAATTCGTACGATACGCTTCCGATTAATTTCCCGATTCCGGAATTCATTTCCGATACGAACAATATTTACGTTTCCGGCAATATTTCCGATTCCGGCAATATTTCCATTTCCGATAATATTTTCCGATACGTACCATGTTTCCGTTTCCGGCAACATCTACGACTTGGATAATATTTATATTTCCGATACGATCCATATTTCCGTTTCCGGCAATATCATCGTTTCCGGAGTATTCATTTCTTGCCTGTGACGATCTCAGCTCCCACTGAAACCAAGATTCGTCGATTCCGAATACTAATAGATGGAGTATTTAATGCCATTAAATATTTGATCCGTTTACGTACTATTTGTGTGACCCTACGGGTTCAGTCAAGAGTAAGCTGTGGATTAATATAATTAATTCCACTTGAACTGAAGCGGCCTCTAGCTAGGCATTCAGCTCACTTGATCTCACTGAATTATTAACTTGTTAATTAATACTGAACCGCACTTATTAGACTTAACATAGAATGCATACTTGGACCAAGGGCATTATTTCCTTCAGTCTCCCACTTGTCCTTAGGGACAAGTGTGCATTTCCTAATTCCTTTGTCGCTCGATGCTTGCTCTTGAACATAAGGTAAGAGTTGTCATCCTTATTATGTCCAGAGGTGTTCCTCGGTTTCAGAGTTCAACTGATCAAATAGACAGATAATCATAGCCTATGATTCATCCGAGCACGGCCATGCATTTCACAGTTTCTAGCTCTCCGAGTGGCCTTGTACAACTTTTAAGCATCTCATCCCGATTTATGGGAGGACAATCCCAATCTTGCGATCTTGAGATTAGACTTCGTTTGATAGGTGATTACCTGAGCGTTGCCTTTATAGCCTCCTTTTACGGTGCGACGGTTGGTCAACGTCAAAGCAACCAGTTCTCAAACAAGTAATCTCAAATCACTCAGGTATTGAGGATTTAGTGTCTAATAATTTTAATGAAATTTACTTATGATAGATTTTCATCTCTTACAGTAAAGTTTCATAGGTCTTGTCCGATACTAGTCTTCCCAAAGTAAGTATCTATGCAAATGATTATGACATTGCCATGTCCACATAGTTCAAGAAACAGAACTACTAGTCATCTTGCATTCTAATCGTCTAACGTTTTCTATGCGTCCAATTTTATAGAAAACTCCGACTAGGGACCATTTTCAACCTTTGACATTCAAGTTCACTTGATAGACATTTCTTAGTCACAGGACTGGTCCTGACAGTCTATCTTGAATATATCGTCAAATTGAAGGGACTCATCATTTAATAAACCACAAATTAAATGGAAAAATGAATTCTTTTCATTTGTTGTGAATGATTAACCAATAATGTTTTACAAAGATTTAAACTCTTAAACTTTAAAACATTAAACAGGGATATCAAAGCCATTCTCCAATATGCTTGATTCCCATAGCTGCAGTGTGCGAGTTGTGCTTCGCCTGCGGCAGAGGTTTAGTCAATGGATCTGATATGTTGTCATCAGTTCCAATCTTGTTTATCTCGACTTCTTTTCTTTCAACGAACTCTCGTAGAAGGTGAAATCTACGAAGTACATGCTTGACTCTCTGGTGGTGTCTAGGCTCCTTTGCCTGTGCAATAGCTCCGTTATTATCACAATACAGGGCTATTGGTCCTTTAATGGAGGAGACTACACCAAGTTCACCTATTAACTTCCTTAGCCATATAGATTCCTTTGCTGCTTCATGTGCAGCAATGTACTCCGCTTCAGTTGTAGAATCCGCAATGGTGCTTTGCTTAGCACTTTTCCAGCTTACTGCACCTCCGTTGAGGCAAAAGACAAACCCAGACTGTGATTTGAAATCATCTTTGTCGGTTTGAAAACTTGCGTCCGTATAGCCTTTAACAATTAATTCATCATCTCCACCATAGACCAGGAAATCATCTTTGTGCCTTTTCAGGTACTTCAGAATATTCTTGGCAGCAGTCCAATGTGCCTCTCCTGGGTCTGACTGGTATCTGCTCGTAGCACTGAGTGCGTACGCAACATCCGGGCGTGTACATATCATTGCATACATTTATTGAACCAATCAATGATGCATATGGAATCCCACTCATTCGTCTACGCTCATCTAGTGTTTTTGGGCACTGAGTCTTGCTTAGAGTCATTCCATGAGACATGGGTAGGTAGCCTCGCTTGGAGTCTGCCATCTTGAACCTATCAAGCACTTTATTGATATAAGTGCTTTGACTAAGTCCAATCATCCTTTTAGATCTATCTCTGTAAATCTTGATGCCCAATATGTACTGTGCTTCTCCTAGATCTTTCATCGAAAAACATTTCCCAAGCCAAATCTTGACAGAGTTCAACATAGGAATGTCATTTCAGATAAGTAATATGTCGTCGACATATAATACTAGGAAAGCAATTTTGCTCCCACTGACCTTCTTGTATACACAAGATTCGTCTGCGTTCTTGATGAAACCAAAGTCACTGACTGCTTCATCAAAACGTATATTCCAGTTCCTGGATGCCTGCTTCAATCCGTAGATTGACTTCTTTAGCTTGCATACCTTTTTAGCATTCTTTGGATCCTCAAAACCTTCAGGCTGTTTCATAAACACAGTTTCTGTTAAAACGCCGTTTAAGAAAGCCGTTTTGACATCCATCTGCCATATTTCGTAATCGTAATATGCAGCGATTGCTAACATTATCCGAATAGACTTTAGCATTGCAACTGGTGAAAAGGTTTCATCGTAATCCACACCGTGGACTTGCCTGTAACCTTTTGCAACCAATCTAGCTTTGAAAACTTCAAGTTTCCCATCCTTGTCCTTTTTCAGTTTGAAAACCCATTTGCTTCCAATGGCTTGGTAGCCATCTGGCAAATCGACCAAATCCCATACTTGGTTTTCAGACATGGAGTCTAATTCAGATTGCATGGCTTCTTGCCATTGCTTGGAGCTAGGGCTCGTCATAGCTTGTTTGTAAGTCGCAGGTTCATCACTTTCAAGTAATAGAACGTCATAGCTCTCGTTCGTCAAAATACCTAAGTACCTTTCCGGTTGAGATCTATATCTTTGCGATCTACGCGGGGTAACATTTCTAGATTGACCATGATTCTCACCAGATTCTTCTAAAGATCTCTGAGTTTCATCCTGAATGTCATTTTGAGCATTCTCTAGAGTTTGTTGTTCGACTCGAATTTCTTCGAGATCTACTTTTCTCCCACTTGTCATTTTGGAAATGTGATCTTTCTCCAAAAAGACACCATCTCGAGCAACAAACACCTTGTTCTCAGATGTATTGTAGAAGTAATACCCCTTTGTTTCCTTTGGATAGCCCACAAGGATACATTTGTCAGATTTTGGATGAAGTTTGTCTGAAATTAATCGTTTGACGTATACTTCACATCCCCAAATCTTAAGAAAAGACACATTTGGAGGCTTTCCAAACCATAACTCATATGGAGTCTTTTCGATAGCTTTAGACGGAGCTCTATTTATAGTGAGTGCAGCTGTATTTAGTGCATGTCCCCAAAATTCTAATGGAAGTTTGGCCTGACCCATCATTGACCTGACCATGTCTAGCAAGGTTCTGTTTCTCCGTTCCGACACACCGTTCCATTGTGGTGTTCCAGGAGGAGTCAATTCTGATAGAATTCCACATTCTTTCAGATGGTCATCAAATTCATAGCTCAGATATTCACCGCCTCTGTCAGACCGCAGTGCCTTAATCTTCTTGCCTAATTGATTCTCTACTTCACTCTGAAATTCCTTGAATTTGTCAAAGGATTCAGACTTATGCTTCATTAGGTAGACATAACCATATCTACTTAAGTCATCAGTGAAAGTGATAAAGTAGCTGAAACCACCTCTAGAATTTGTACTCATTGGTCCACATACATCTGTATGGATTAAACCCAATAGTTCATTTGCTCTTTCTCCGACTTTAGAGAAAGGTTGCTTTGTCATTTTGCTAAGTAAACATGATTCGCATTTACCATAATCCTCTAAGTCAAATGGTTCTAGAATTCCTTCCTTTTGAAGTCTTTCTAAGCGTTTCAAGTTTATATGGCCTAATCGACAATGCCACAGATAGGTGAGATCTGAATCATCCTTTTTGGCCTTTTTGGTATTTATGTTATATACTTGTTTGTCGTGATCTAATAAATAAAGTCCATTGACTAATCTAGCAGATCCATAAAACATCTCTTTAAAATAAAACGAACAACTATTGTCTTTTATTAAAAAGGAAAATCCCTTAGCATCTAGGTAAGAAACTGAAATGATGTTTTTAGTATGACTTGGAACATGGAAACACTCTTCCAGTTCCAAAACTAGCCCGGAGGGCAACGACAAATAATAAGTTCCTACAGCTAATGCAGCAATCCGTGCTCCATTTCCCACTCGTAGGTCGACTTCACCCTTGCTTAACTTTCTACTTCTTCTTAGTCCCTGTGGATTGGAGCATAAGTGTGAGCCACAACCTGTATCTAATACCCAAGAAGTTGAATTAGCAAGTATACAGTCTATAACGAAAATACCTGAAGATGGAACGACTGTTCCGTTCTTCTGATCTTCCTTTAGCTTCAAGCAATCTCTCTTCCAATGCCCCTTCTTCTTGCAGTAGAAGCATTCGGATTCAGAAGTGGGTTGACTGACCTTCCTCTTTACAGATTTGGCGCCAGTTTGCTTAGTTGGGCTGGCCTTGTTGCCATCTTTCTTAGCATTCCTCTTCTTTCCAGATTTCTTGAACTTGCCCCCACGCACCATAAGCACATCCTGCTTATCACTTTTGAGCGTCTTTTCAGCGGTCTTCAGCATACCGTGAAGCTCAGTGAGCGTTTTGTCCAGACTATTCATACTGTAGTTCAGATTGAACTGATCATACCCGCTATGAAGAGAATGGAGGATGGTGTCTATAGCCATTTCCTGAGAAAATTGCTGATCCAGCCGACTCATATTCTCAATGAACCCAATCATTTTGAGAACATGTGGACTTACGGGCTCGCCTTTCTTAAGCTTGGTCTCAAGAATTTGCCTATGAGTCTCGAATCTTTCGACTCGAGCCAGATCTTGGAACATGTTCTTCAACTCACTGATGATTGTGAAAGCATCTGAGTTGATGAACGTTTTCTGCAGATCTGCACTCATGGTGGCGAGCATTAGACATTTCACATCCTTGTTGGCATCAATCCAACGATTGAGGGCTGCCTGAGTGACCCCGTCGCCTGCGGCTTCGGGCATCGCCTCTTCTAGGACATACTCCTTTTCTTCCTGCATAAGAACTATTTGCAAGTTCCTTTGCCAGTCAAAGAAGTTTTTCCCGTTCAACTTCTCCTTTTCGAGAATTGATCGAATGTTGAATGAATTGTTGTTTGCCATATTTAAAACTACAATTGAAAAGAATAAACAAATAAATAACCATTCACAGTTTCTCTTAATAAACTTAAATTCTAGCATACATGCATAATTCAATGTTCATTAAGCATTTTATTCAAGTTATGTGTTCCGGCAGGTGTGAATAAAATGATTCCAAGATCCTAAAATCATTGAAGAACTAAGCACAGTTTGTCGACTTAGTCCTAAAACATCTAAGGTAAGCAAAAGCCTTTTGCTAATAGTCTAGAAACTACTCTTGGTTGATAGGTACGTCTAAGAACTTATTAGGTAAACCTATCGATTTTGCCACGACATAAAAGGACTCCTTATTTATATCGTTGAGTTTCACCAAAACTAACATGTACTCACAATTATTTGTGTACCTTGCCCCTTTAGGACCAATAAGTAACACCTCGCTGAGCGAAAACTATTACTAGATTGATGTAAAGGATATCCAAGCAAGTGTATATTTTGGCATGGCACCTTTTAACTCAATTTTTAAGTTTGGAACTTAAGGCTCTTACTATGTTGGTTAGATTTTAAGTGAACTAAAATCCTTAATCATGCAACATAATCAAGCTTTTGATCTCATGCATTTTAAGACATATTTAAAAGCAATAAATAACTTAAAACATGCATAAGATAAATGTGATCTAGTATGGCCCGACTTCATCTTGAAGCTTTAACTTCAAAGTCCGTCTTGAAAATCTCCGTGGGAGGCACCATTTTCTTCAAATAGGATAAGCTATAATTAAAAACTAATTACAACTATTTGATGGTACGCAGACCATATTTGAATTGAAAAACAACTTTGGTACTTTAGACCAATTACATTCAAATTAATGGTACGCAGACCATATTTTCTATCCTATTTGGGCCATACTAGTCACTTCATAACCTGCAAAACAGTACATATACAATATATACCATTCACCCATTCATTATCATGAATGGCCCACATAGCTGGTTAGTAAAACACATTATGCATCACATAAACATTTGCAGCAATTAATCAAGGGCACCAATAATCTACAAATTATTCAGTCCTTATTAATTCTAATCAAGTTGTTTTAACCTTAAGGATTTGTAGACCTAATCAAGAGTTTATGACTAAAAATGGCTCCACTTAAACCAATAAATTCATATGCTTTACTAATTTTAAACATAAAAATGTATTTCTAGTCTAACCGGAAACATACAAATTTAATTAAAATTTAAAGCTCATATAAATTTATAATTGAATCCAAAAAGTTTAATTTAATTTCAGTCGTATTTAAATTAATTCATGATTTTAATTTTAGTAAAATAATTAGAATAAATAAAATTTATTATAATTACAATATTCAAAATTAAAATCCAAGAAAATAATTTAAATTATTAATTTTAAAATTAATTAAAATTACGTAAAATGAAAATTTCAAATTAAAATTTCAAAACGATCTAATCGCAACGCAACAATCCCACGCAACGCACGCCCATGGGCCACACGCACACAGCCATCGCTGGCCATGTGCGCGCAGCCCATGTGCTGCGTCGCATCGCTGCTGCTCACCATCGCAAGGCATCACGCGAGCTGGTGCTCGCTGCGCGCGCCAGCGCTTGACGCAACAAGCATGCTGCCGCAGCCCATCGTTGGGCGCAGCGCTCGTCGCACGTCGCAACAAGCAAGCTGCTCGCCATCGCTGGGCGCAGCGCTCGTCGCACGTCACAACAAGCACGCTGCACGCCATCGCTGGGCGCAGCGCTCGTCGCACGTCGCAACAAGCAAGCTGCTCGCCATCGCTAGGCGCAGCGCTCGTCGCACGTCGCAACAAGCACGCTGCACGCCATCGTTGGGCGCAGCGCTCGTCGCACGTCGCAACAAGCAAGCTGCTCGCCATCGCTGGGCGCAGCGCTCGTCGCACGCCCACTAGAGCTCGCTGCGCGCGAGGCAGTGCGCGCTGTGGCGCAGCTCGCTTGCTGCCCACACGCGACTGCTCGTGCCTTGCTCTCGCCCTCGCCCATTCGCCCATCGCACACAGCCCACGACACAAGGCAGGGCTGCTGCCTTGCGCTCGTGCACCATGGCCTTGCTCATTGCATTCGTACCGCATGGGCGACGAGCTCCCTTGCTCGTCGTCACATGCCCGCACTATACAACACCCCTTAAGGGTAACACGTAGCGTCCATTGCTTTGTGCGTGCAAGTTATATGAGCGAATCGCATAAAAATTTAAAATTTATATTCAAAATTAATGACAAATTAATAAATAATATTAATTTCATAATTTTAGGGCGAAAAAATCGAAAATTTATTATTTAATTGATTTCCGATTAACATGGATTCAAGTCTAGGTCATAAAAATTTAAAATTTAACATAAATTTACAATTTTTATGGTGGTTTTTAATCATAGGTGTCTAATTAAATTATAAATAATTATGAAAATCAAATTAATTCTAAATTATTCCAATTTTCAACAAATTAATCATAATTACAAATTAGATTGCATAATTAACAAGGCTAGGCATTCAAACTTGTTAAACATATACAGTAGGTCAATCAAAAATTCAAGATTTATCAACAAGAATCGCAAATATTTAATTTAACATCTTAAATTTACGAAATTTTGCATTCGAAAAACTAAAACCTCCGAAAAGTCATAGTTAGGATTCGAATTTGAGAATTCTGGGTTCGGCCGAAAAATACTGTTTTTGTCAAAATTTTAGAATGCCTTTTACATGCAGAATTGACACAAAAATCACTCGATGTGGATGAGTAACGAAGAAACTGCCGAAAAACTGCGTACGTATAATTAAATAAACGCAATTTGCAATTCATTAACAATTACGAAAATTAATCACCCCTTTTAATTCTTGCAAATTTGTAATATTTAACCATGTTCATGCAATTTAGATTATGAAAATAATAAGAGGCTCTGATACCACTGTTAGGTTATGATAAATATGACAATTCATAAATCATGCGGAAAAACCATAAAGCCAGGAAAGCATATTATTTACACATAATCATTTAGCATAGTTTAGATGCATACACTATGTTGCGTGCCTTCCCTAGCTGCGCCCGAACCGAACAAGAACAAGTCTTTAGGACTCCAAGTGTCGTCCCTCCGTAGATAGTCCACAGCACGTCCGGATCCGCCTTAAGCTTGACCAACTAGGATCGCCCTTAAGGTACTTAGAATTTTCGGCTAATGTAGGCAATTGTATGACTGAATTTTTGCTCTCAAAAATCACTTTGAATACTTGAATACTCTATACAAAATAATGACACTAGGCCTTTATTTATAGAGGTATGGAAAGGGAATTGTAATCCTATTAGGATACGAATTAATTAAACTAGAATCCTAATAGAATTCTTATTTAATTAATTCATCCTTTTAGGTTTAGGAATTTAATCATATGTCGAAACCTGATAGCTTTAGGATTCGTATAGCACACAAACACACACACGCACGCACAGCAGCCCACGAGGGGCGCCATGCGCGCGCGCGCAGCCCGCGAGCTCGCAGCCCATTGCCACGAGGCCCACACGCTGCCGCAGCCTTGGCGCGCGCTGGGCCTGCCTTGCGGTGGGCCTGGCGCAGCCTTGGCTGGTGCGTTGTGGCGCGCTGGCTTGCTGGGCGATGGCCCGGCTTCGTGCTGGGCCTTCGTCTGGCAGGCCTCGTCCGATGCTAATTCGTACGATACGCTTCCGATTAATTTCCCGATTCCGGAATTCATTTCCGATACGAACAATATTTACGTTTCCGGCAATATTTCCGATTCCGGCAATATTTCCATTTCCGATAATATTTTTCGATACGTACCATGTTTCCGTTTCCGGCAACATCTACGACTTGGATAATATTTATATTTCCGATACGATCCATATTTCCGTTTCCGGTAATATCATCGTTTCCGGAGTATTCATTTCTTGCCTGTGACGATCTTAGCTCCCACTGAAACCAAGATCCGTCGATTCCGAATATCCATAGATGGAGTATTTAATGCCATTAAATACTTGATCCGTTTACGTACTATTTGTGTGACCCTACGGGTTCAGTCAAGAGTAAGCTGTGGATTAATATCATTAATTCCACTTGAACTGAAGCGGCCTCTAGCTAGGCATTCAGCTCACTTGATCTCACTGAATTATTAACTTGTTAATTAATACTAAACCGCACTTATTAGACTTAACATAGAATGCATACTTGGACCAAGGGCATTATTTCCTTCAAATCAGTCTGCAATGTCTGCGGAAATTAAGACACAATCCTGAAGACATAGAAAAAGTGTACGGGCGCTTGGTAGGATTCGGAGGGAGCATCGTTCGTCCAATCGGCTCCATTTTGCTCCCGGCCTCTGTTGGAGTTCCCCCAGTGACCAAAGAAGTTGTCATCAGGTTTATAATTGTAGCAAACCTCACCACATTCAACATCATACTTGGCCGTCCAACGCTCAACGACCTAAAAGCTGTGATCGTTCCTCATTTACTGTTGGTCAAATTTGTCGGAAGTAACGGACGCCTTGGGTCTCTCTATGGAAATCAACAGTTGGCCAGGGATTGTTACTTATCGACATTGGAGTCGACGGCCTGGGGAGCCTCTCCGAAGGGAAAAGAGCAAGCTAAACCTCTGGCAAGCCGTCGTAAAACCCGGGAGACACCAACGGAGCACAATGCAGAAAGACGACCTGAGCCAGTGGGAGCACACTATGCTATAATTCTGGACTTAGCAGACCCGTCTCGAACGGTTCCCATTGGGGTCCACCCTGACGACCCCATGTCAGCAGCATTAGTGCAACTGCTCCGAGAATACAAGGAAATTTTTGCCTTCACGGTAGAGGAGATGCCAGGCATAGACCCGGCGGTGGCCGTGCATAAGTTAAATGTGGACAGCGCTGTAAAGCCAGTACGACAAAAGAAGAGGAATCATGGAGAAGCAAGAAATTTGGCCGCCGCTGCTGAGGTTAAGAAACTAATGGATGCAGGCTTCATACGTCCGTGTCAGTACCCAGACTGGGTAGCTAACGTAGTCCTGGTACCCAAGCCCAATGGGACGTGCAGGATGTGTGTTGATTACACCGATCTCAATAAAGCTTGCCCTAAGGACAGTTTCCCACTGCCAAAGATAGACCGACTCGTCGACTCAACAGCCGGACATGCCATGTTGAGCTTCATGGACGCCTACTCCGGATTTCACCAGATCCCATTATGGCCCGAAGATCAGGAGAAGACATCATTCGTCACGGAACAAGGATTGTACTGCTACAAAGTAATGCCGTTCGGTTAAAAAAATGCCCCCGCCACCTTCCAACGGTTGGTGAAGACAGTTTTTGAAAAGCAGCTGGGGAGGAATATAGAAGCCTATATCGACGACATGATTATAAAAAGCAAGCAGAAGATGGATCACCTCGACGATTTGAGAGAAACCTTTGAGACCCTCAGGACATACCGGATGAGACTCAATCCCAAGAAGTGCATATTTGGGGTATCTTCTGGCAAGTTCCTTGGCTTCTTGATTGACGAAAGGGGCATTGAAGCAAATCCGGACAAAGTGCAGGCGGTCATCAATATGACGTCGCCAAGGACGGTCAAAGATGTGCAACGCCTAACTGGGTGTCTTGCCGCCTTGGGACGATTTTTATCTAGAGCTGGAGACAAGTGTCACTACTTTTTCAGTACCATCAAAAAGGGCACCCAGTTTGAGTGGACGTCGCAAGCTGAGGCTGCCTTCCTTCGCCTAAAAGAACACCTGCATACTTTGCCACGACTGGTCAGCCCTCTCTTAGGGGAAATTTTGTATCTGTACCTTGCCATCTCAGAATACGCACTAAGTGCCGTCTTGCTTACAGAGAGGGATGGGACGCAACTACCTGTCTACTTTGTCAGTCACATGCTGCAGAATGCTGAACTCAAATATCCAACAGTCGAAAAGTTTGGCTTTGCTATGTTCTTGGCTAGTAAGAAGCTTCGTCCACATTTCCTGGCTCATCGACTGGTAGTATACACGGATCAACCGCTAAAGCGGCCTTTCACCGATCTTGAAGCGTCCGGAAGAATGCTCAACTGGGCAATTGAGCTTAACGTGTTTGATATCTCGTATGAACCGCGGAAGGCAATAAAGGGACAAGCATTTGCTGACTTCATCCCGGAGCTGACCAAGCCACCCTATTTGAAGAATGAGAAAACCCAGTGGATAGTTCATATGGACGGCTCTGCCACTCAGAACGGGTCAGGAGCCGGCATTATCTGCGAATCACCAGAAGGGGATATCTACGAATATGCAATGCGGTTTAACTTTCACGCGTCAAACAACGAAGCTGAATACGAAGCCCTGATATGTGGAATTCAGATGAGCAAAGCCGCAGGGGCAACAGACGTCCTGGTTTTGTCTGACTCGCAGTTAATCGTCAGTCAGGTCAAAGGAGAATATGAGGCCAAGGATGAGGCCATGATAAAATATCTGGAAAGAGTTCGTCAAGAAGTTCAACAGCTGTCTAACTTTGAAGTACAACACATACCCCGGTTTGAAAATAACAAGGCAGACGCTTTATCCAAACTAGCAAGCTCAGCATCATGCGACACGCCACGTCATCTATTCTGGGAGGTAAAACAGTCCAAAAGCATTGACGACTCGAGAACAGACATCTTAGACCGAACAGCCACCTGGATGGATGATATTGTCAACTTCAAAATGAATGGAGTACTCCCTGATGACCCCAAGCAGGCAGAAAGATTACAAAAGAAATGCACCTGGTTTGAGATATGGAATGGAACTCTATACAAAAAAGCCTTCTCACGGCCTCTTCTTCCCTGCGTAACCCCCGAGAAGGGGCAAGAGATACTGGAAGATCTTCATCAGGGATTATGCAGCTCTCACATAGGAGGGAGGGCCCTGGCCGAAAAAGCTTTAAGAACCGGATACTATTGGCCCACTCTCAAAGAAGACGCCCTCAATTTGGTCAAGCGGTGTGATAAATGCCAACGATTTGCTCACCTAATTCGACGACCAACACAGAAACTGACGCCAATCACCAGCCCTATACCATTCGCCAAGTGGGGGATGGACTTATTAGGCCCCTATACGACGGCACCAGGAGGACTGCGTTATGTAATAGTAGTCGTCGACTACTTCACTAAATGGGTAGAAGCTGAAGCTTTAAAGAACACTAAGGCACAAGATGTGAGAGCATTCATCTGGAAAAACATAATCACAATATTTGGCGTGCCTCAGTCTATTGTCTTCGACAATGGGCCACAATTCAAGACGCCCAAATTGGAAGATTGGTTGGTTGACCATGGTATCACAGCATGTTTTGCATCAGTACGACGCCCCCAAGCTAACGGACAAGTAGAAGCATTCAACAAAATCATCTCTGAAGGGATGAAGAAGAAGCTTGATGAGGGAAAGGGTTTATGGGCCGACGAGTTACCCAATGTTTTATGGTCTATACGGACCACGGTAAAAAATTCCACAGAAGAAACACCATTCTTGTTAGCTTATGGGGCTGAAGCCGTCCTACCCATTGAAATGTGTGAACCAACCCTGCGCGTCATGTTGTTTAATGAAGATGCCAATTGGGAAATGATGAAGGCGGCCTTGGATTTCTTACCAGAAACCAGAGGGAACGCGGCTCTACGACAACAGCTATACAAACTCCGAATGACGAGGGAGTACAACAAAAGGGTTTCTAGAAGAATACTTAAAGTTGGAGATTTTGTACTTAGGAAAATGGAAGCCGTCGGACGCGCCAATGAACAAGGGAAACTCACCCCTACTTGGGAAGGTTCGTATGAGATTTACGAGGAGGTTCGAGACGGAACATACCGGATCCAGGATATGCAGGGACGTCCGATCTTGCGTACATGGAATGCGGATAACCTCAAAAAGTACTTTTTCTAGATCGACACTTATCTTGATTATATGCTTTCTAAAGACGTCTAGAACCTAGACGCACCATGTAGCATGTTTTAAACATTAAATGAAAAATTCCCTGCAAGCCGGCCTTGATGGGAAATCCTTATGGCAAATATGTTATCAAATTCCTCGGAGAAACGCAAACTAGCGCTCTCCCAAAAAAGACTAGTCGTTTAAAGGCCTAAGAAGTGGCCCAGATTAGCACCCTCACTAGGATGATCACCTAGAACACAGGGGATACACATTTCTAACACATAGCTATATAAAGTAGCAAAAGACCTCGGCAAAAAGACCAGGGCAGACATCTGACGTCTCAAGTTGGAGGCGTTAGACATAATCATAGCAAAAAAAAAAAAAATGATGACAAAAGCTAAAAAGCAATAAGACGTTCAAAAGACGCCATGTCATTCCAAAAAGTTAGTCATAATTACAAAAATTATGCACAAAGCCACTAAGCAAGGCGTCACGAAAACATGTTCAAAATAAATACAAGACGCGTAGGAGCTCATTCCTCATCCTCGCTGGGTACAAACTCAGGAGGAGTGCGTCCTTCCTTTTGAGCCTTCCCCACCTCAATCTGATAGGTGAGGAACTTCTCGAACCAGCTAAAGGGACGTTCACTTGCAAATTCAGCATTCCATGCAAGCTCCATACCCCTTCGGGTTGATTTCTCACCTAGCATGGTCGACTGGTCGAGAACGCTCTTTGACGAAGCAACCTCCTTGCTAGCCGCCTCCAGCTGGACCTCCAACTCCTTAAACTGAGTCTCAAGACGAGAAAACTCAGCTTCTTTCTCCTTTATTTTCTTGGAAAGGTCCTCCATTTCAGAAAAGTTCTGATCAATTTGCAGGAGACGAGCTGTGTTCTCAGCATTTTGGGAGGCCAGGGCGGTAGTCACAGCGTCAATCTGCTCCCGCCTGTCGAAGCGAAGCTTCTCTAGCTCAGCAAAATGCTGGTCGCCACACTGACTGGCCAGAAGACGGTGTCGAGCTTCTTCATGCACTAAAGCAGTGCGCCACTTTTTCAGTGAGTCCAGCAGAATGAACATCTGCACAAAAATATCAAGAGTAAAACAAAGAGAAACGAGTGTGTAAAAATAAAGGCATAATGAAACTCACGTCCAGTGTCGAGGACTGCATGGCGGCAAGCATATTCTCGGCCGCCTCGGGGAGAGTCTCGGCATATTGGGGAGGAATGGCATTGCGCATCGACGTCATTATCTTCCTGCGGTCATGAGAATTGAACCCGCCTGAAGAAGGGATCTGATCCAATTCAGCATCAATGTCTTTCTGAGGATCGGGAATTTCTATGGGAAAAACAACGGCCTTAGAATCCCTGGGGGAAACTAGAGAACTGCTAGACGAGGAACGGCAGGTGGTTACGATGTTAGAGTAAAACTTACCCCCAGAATTCCTAGCTCTTTCCGCCGTCTTCAGAGGGATGTTTCGGCCGACGACTTCACGAATCCCCGCAAGAGGATCAGCCGTCTCACTAGCTTTCTGGAAGCTAGGAGAAGCGGATGCAGCCTTGGGGACGGCAAACCCCTTAGGAGCCTTCGAAGCCACTGACTTGAAGACGGGTTTCCCTGTGCCGCCAGCCCTGCGCTTAGAAGAAGGAGCCACGTCCGTGGCCGCCTTCCTCGTCTTCTGAAGAAATGAAAACATATAAGTTGCAAACAATAAAGGGAATTACATAGGAAGGTTTGATCAATACCTTCTCCTCAGCAGGAGAGGGAGCCATTTGCTCTGGGATGGCTTGCTCGGCCGCCTGCTGACGCTGCCAAGCCTTATAGGTGCTGGCGTCGAGTACCTTCGCCAACCAGGACGGCATATCCACTTGGCCTTTGGAGGCATCGTCCAGCTTATCCATGGCCTCGTCTGAAAAAAAAAAAAGACATTAGTACAGTTTTGATAAAATAGTGAAGGATTGGAAGTATAGATACATTACCTCTCGGCATATACGGACACAAGCCCACAGCCGAGAGGAAAACGGGATCGCCCAGTTGATCCAGATGAGGCAACCACCCCTCGGGTATGTAGGCCGTCTTGTCCTTAATGACGAGCGGCTTGGCCTTGAACAACGACGAGATCCGTTCCCAGATATCGGCGGAGACTAGAAGGAAAGATCTGCCTTTTCCAACCAAGTTGGGCTTGACGTTCCAACGTCTCATTCGCTCGCACATCTCCAGATTTGTGGTTTTGATGACCACCCACTTCTTCCTCTAGTGATGCCATTTAGACGCCTTCCCCATCACCGTCCGATAAGCTCCCTTGTACGTAAGAATTAGCCAGCCCGCGGCGGCTCTAGAAACTTGGGACATGGAGGCGATCCTTAGGAACGCCGGAAGGGAAGGGGTGATACCTGCGAGCTCGCAACGAGCGATATAGCCAAACACACCCGCCCAGGAGTTGGGGGACATTTGGTTCAGGCCAATGTTGAAGCCGTCCAGCAACTCCACCACAAAGGGGTGAGGGGGGAATCTCATACCCAGCTTCAGAAATGAGCTGTACACGGCGAATTCTCCTTCCACCAGTCCAAAGCTGGTGCAGTCCATGCCAGCCGGCATACAAAACTTGTACTCCGAACCTAGATTCAGAGACTTCCCATAGACCTTCCCCTTGAGGGTGAGAAAGTTCAGCCACGTCTGAAGTGGGAAGATTGCACTGGGATGAAGGTGACCTTCCTCCCCACCAGACGTGCTCGCCGGAGCGACATCGGTGCATTCAGGGACGTCCTCCTCTATAGGAGAAGAGGATTCTCCTTCGAATTTCTCTTCGTCCTCTATCCGCGCCATTTAATCCTGCACAGGCTGGAGACTTGGCTCAAGACATGGGCATACTTGAAAAGAGAAGGCGTCAAAGGGACAAGTTGACGCCCTCAGTTTGACGAGACCCTTGCATGATTAAGAAAAGAGAATTGGGAAGGATCAAAATCAACAAACAAATTTTTCCAAAGAAAGCATTAACCTGATAGATCAAAGAGAGTTTGTGAAAGAACTTTGATGAATAACTGCAAGAACACGACTTTGAAGATCTTGGCGGTGCTACGGTGGATTTCGGTGGATGTTAGACGCCGGAAATCACCTTCTCCTATTGCTCTCAAATGATCATTAGAAATGAGGGGGAAAATCACTCAAATTGGCCACTTATTTATAGAGGGGTAAGAAATGATTACCCCTGCCACGCGTCATCACCTCATTGGACACTCCAAGAGCAGTGAAAACTAACGTATGTTTTCACTCCTCATGAGGGAAAAATGATGTGGGCTTGAATATCTCCACCACAAAGCCCAAAGAGGATACAACGATCAATACCGGCCAGCTGGGCTCAAACCTAGAAAGAAGGCCCAAACCTTGGTACCCAAACGAAATAAGAGCAGAACCCCATTTTGGAAGGCCCATCCTCTCTGAGAAGGCAGGTCCAAATGGTAAAAGGTTCATCATTGCGGGCCGAATGTCACGTGTCCTAAATCCCCAAGGGGCACACACCCCGCAGCTAGGGTTGAGGGCACAGTCCCCAAGAAACCCTAGCACTATAAATAGCTCAGATCCCAAGGTAAAAGGGCATTCAATTCATCCCCACCAACAAAACCTTATCTTTGCTCTGCCTTCTCTCTACAAATTACTTGTCTCTCTAGCTTATACTTACTTAAGCATCGGAGGGAATATTCCTACGGGAATATTCTTGTTTTGCAGGTTGCCAGAAGTTCATGCCAGGTCATACTTGATACCTCCGAGGAACGCGTGCCACATCAGCACCGTAAAAGATCCCACAACAAATATTATGTTAGAATTTCATGTGGATTTATGATTAAGGGTGTCACCAGTTAGAGGTTGATTTATGAATTAGTGATCTAAGAGGTTTAATCAAAGGAATTGATCAAAAAAAGTGCTCATATCCTAACTAGTTCACTATGGTGAGAGTGGTGTAAGTACAGAGAGTCAACGTGTCTTGAGGATGATTTATTAATTGGGTTAATGAATTATTCTGAGAAAGGAGTTGGGTTTAAATATACTGAGAAAGAAGCAAATAGATGATTAAGAACGCAGATAATAATTTGAAAACGAAATCGGATATATAAATTGGTAATAAAATGCTTAAGTATCGGAAAGTATCCAAGTATGTGTTGCTTAGTGCTCACATGCATCGGTGATGAAAAACATTAGAAGCGAGTGCTGCAATAGTAGACTCGTGGTAAGCGGGCTTGACCCGTAGTTAAGCGGGATAGACCTGTAGTTAGGGACATGTCCTAGTTAACTCTTGCAAGTGTATGTTATGAGGAGGGGGACGCCCTCCAACGTATAGAGACAGTTGGTCGTAGTGACCCCTCTCTATTCGTGTTCACTTTCCCCAAATTCAAAAATATTAATTTGAGATCAAATTATATTTCTGAGAATATTATGAAAAAAAAGTTATATTACTTTAGCAATGAGTTTCGCATTGAGTTATGAATGTATACTATGAGTTTCACCTTGTGGCATAAACTATGGTTTGCAAAAAACTTACAGTATAAATACTTGAGCTATCTTTACGAGTAATTGTGAAATAAGGTTATTATTGGAAGTGATTAAGAGTATGAGAGTAATTATATTAATCTTAAGTTGTGAGTCTAAATAATTTGATGTGATTGTGAATTTAGAAATCATGTGAGATGAAAAGTAAGATTTCAAGTTATTGCGATTAATACTATGTTGTATTGTTTTCTAAATTTTTGTTGAATCATAAGGATTTCTTAAAATATATTGAAAGAAATTATAACATTATTATCGAATGTTTCTTACAAGTGTGTTGAAAAGGGGGAAGTTGTTTTTAAAAAAAAACATAAAAATAAAAACTAAAACTATTTTGAGCCACCTATCAAATGCATTTCAGGTTGGATATGTGTACTTAGATTTCAGCTGATTTTGTTCTACTAACATGTCTTGGTGGGGGTAGAGTTAAAATGTTTTGTAGGTAGCGAGAATCGAGTCTAAGTCCAGGTTCAAGGTGCATAGAGTCCTCTAGTGTTCTTATATGTTTCAAGGTGGAGTTATGAATTCTCTAAGTGTATTTAAGTCATTTCCAATTTATTAATGGGTTTTATCATTCCTTTCTAGTGTTTTTTTTGTTTATTATTTATGGATTATAAATCCGTGTTGAATTTGTAATTAAGTTAAATGTTGGTTAGTAGTTAAGTTTGTTTAGTTTAGGATTAGGTGTGCTTAATAAGCATCTCGTTAAGGGCGGGTTGTTACAATTTATCTTATTCAGCCCTGTTACACTATAAATACATCCCTCTTGGTACCAATTATTAACCAAATATTCACCGAATCCCTTAAGCTTGAGTATTAACCGGAGCTTTAAACCCGTTATGTACTCATAATAGCTTTTCCGTATTAACTATTTTTAAGAAGAATTATGTCCGCATAAACACTCAAATCATCCCAGTTACTGCCAAAGTTATAGTCAATCCTTTAGCCTAAACTGAAGAATCTAAGGGGAAATCCTAGAGAAATCGTACCAGGAATCGAGAACAATCAGTCAATTGCCAGGAAGTTCTAAGTAGAAAATAAAATCTAGTAAAGACAAGTGGTTAGTGTTCCTGAGAACCGCAAAATAGCCTAAGCTATATTGTAAACTGCAAATCTACATTTTTTTATTGCTTTAGTCATCTTTATAAATTTGTTCACATAATCTGCTATATTGATCAAGCCTAATAAGATATTTCTGGAAAAAGATGTTATTGTTAAGCACCGTTAATCAATCTAAATCATTATTTTGACGTCGTTAGTTAATATTTGTGCATTAAAATTAACTCATTAGTAATGTAGCCTAACGCATGTCCCTTTTGTCATTGCATTGAACAGTAAGGACCACCGCATGAGTTAATGTTGGGCCCTCCCCGTATTAGTAAGTGTCCCTCGACATTCAATCCCTACTCTGCGGGTGTACATTGAGAGATCTCCATATCATGGATCACAAGGGAACCTAAGGATGTTGTGGTCAAATTTGTTCGCATGGGCTTCGGCTTTACCTGCGTATCATAATAATCGGGTTTTGTCAGTTTTTCTCAATGTCGTTGAAAATGGAATAGTGACTCCACGATCTAGTAAAAAGAGGCTAATGCCCACAATTAGTCCCGTTTTACTTAACATGATTGCCACATCCATGAGGACAGTCGATTCGAGCTATTTCTTAGGAAAGGAGAGCTCATCCTTTTTCGACAGGATATTGACTTGGACGAATAAACCCTGTGTCCATTAGGTTTTGGACCTTTGCTGCTGCAGCTTGATTGCTGGCTTCGGCATGATTTCTTTTCTTCTGACATGCTGATTTTATATTCTCGTCCACATTCAACTTAAGAACGACAATCGTTAGATCAATTCCCGGTATTTCTTCAACAAGTGAGTGCGAATATGTCCTCATATTCTCTTAGTAAGTGGACCAATTCTGCCACCAACGGGTCATCAAGAGGAATGCCTATCGGTACCGTGCGCTCAGGCCTTTCAAGGTTTAGGACCACGTCATAATGTGCCCCGATAGGTTCAAAATGCCTTTCCTCCTTGTGAGAAGTGGACAATCCCTTAGATTTTGCACTTTCCTTTTCTTCTCACGGCTTTTGCGCTTGCGACTTGATTCTCTGGCGTCCGTTCCCATGCCGTAGGGTCAAGAGTGGTGAGAAAACAATCTCTAACCAACTGTTGATTACCATATACAGTGCCAATGTTCCCATTGTTACAAATAAACTTCATCCACATTAGGTGAGTAACAACCATATCCTTAACCATTTTCAATGTTGGACGGCCAAGGACTATGTTGTATGCCGTGAGATTTTTTACAATGATAAAACGAACATGCCCTTGCTGGTACAGAGGATAATCTCCCAATTTGACGAGCAAGGAAATGACGCCCATAGGATGAGTGACACTTCCCTAAAAACCAACTATGGGGAAGTGAATATCCTCAATGGTTTTGGGATCATGTTGTAGTTTCTTTAAGAACTGAAGACTGATTATGTCTCCTGTAATCTATCAGGACCCTTCTCACCTTCAAATTGGCAACTTTCAACTCAATATATGATCAGCGGGTCATCATGGGGCGCAGCCAGTTTCTGTTGGTCTACCTCAAAATTTTCTACCCGAGGGTAGTTGTCTTGTTCGGATAACATTGTTTGACGTAGCCTTCTTGCATAATCTCTTTTCCCTTGATTGGTTGGACCTCTAGCTGCCAGCCCACCTGAAATGACAGCTACATATCCCCCGTCAGTGAAGTTTCCCTTGTCTTCAGATTCTAGTGACATGGATTTTTTGCGATCCCTATCGTTGTTACCATTCCCATTTTGGAGATATTTCTTCAAGAAACCCTTGGCGGCTAGGACGTCGAGGGTTCTTTTCAGATTTCGGCAGTCCTTTGTTTTATGACCCACATCATCATGAAATGGACAATACAATTTTGAGTCTCTACTTTCAACAGGTGACTTCGTAGGAAAAGGACGATCAATCTCCATCCTACTTCCTATGTCTATAAGGATGATACAGAGGTATGTGTTGGTTTAAAAAGTTCTTCATTATCAGGACGCCCTCTTTTTTGCCCTGGTGTCGTTGGCCTCTTCCTTAGCTCTTTATTGATTGCCTAGATGCCACTAGAACGGGTGGCTTTCCTGTCTCCCCTTGTTGTGTTACTGAGGTCAGTAGTATTTTGATCTTTAGGGACGCTGCATATTTCTGTGCGTGTATGAACGCTTCTGCCTCGTCCAACACATATGCCGTTGTCCTGACACTCTTCTTGACCATATCAACTTTGAATGATCCTTTTTTTACGCCTTTGACAAAATTATCAAAGGTTACCTCGTCCGGTAAATATGGTATTTGGCCGGCTTCTAGGTTTAAGCGTTTGACATAGCTTCGTAAGGACTCGTCACTTCCCTACTGTATACGTCCCAAATGCATGCTTGTTTTCTTTTCTTCTTTATGTGCCATAAACCGAGAAGAAAATAGAAGTTATAATTCTTAAAATGAGGAAATAGATCCAAACGATAGCCTTTCAAACCATTTGGATGCTACCCCTTTCAGTGTGGCAGGGAAGTATTTGCACCATGTTGCCTCATTTTTTCTTTGTACTTACATGTGGTGTCGGTATGCCACTAGGTGCATATCAACATTAGTGGTTTTGTCACATACTTCAATGGTAGGTGTTTTAATCTTGGGTTTTTTTGGTGTATTCATTATGTCCTCACATAATGGAGTAGAGTGCCCCAGCGTCAAAGGAATAGCGTCGTACTGGATATGATGGACTGACCCTTGTCGTCGGGCGAGGATCCCTAGTCTTCTTTCTACTACATCAAGACTTAGTGGTTCAAAATGACGTTCAGCCATTACTGGTGATGACCCTGTGTCACACAACTTATCTGCTGCTTCATATGCCTGGTGTTCCGAGTGAGGGTTAAGGGGATGCTCCCGCTCTAGCAGGTGATTGCACTAATGTCGTGCGGGTTCCCAGTGTTGTGTTCGGTTACTAGTTGACCTTCCAGCCATTCTTCTGGCTAGCCTGGGTCCCATGGTGAGTTGGTCTTATGTTCTCCAGACATTGGATCCAGGCAACATTTGTGTCGGACTTCTTGATTCAAGGCCTGCGTTATGCGCTAAAGTTCTCATAATTTCTTCCGGGAAGGACTGTTGCATCTAATTCTGCCATTCTGCATTGATATCTTGTTGAAGTCATATCAGCGTCTGCCGCTATGATCTTACAAAGATAGGTGGGTCTACCGTTACACCTATTGGTGGTGAGGGCTCCCTGTTTCGTTGTTCACCTTAATCTGCAGGTGTGAAATTTTCCATGCTACCCTACCTCCCCACTGTTAGGGTATGAATTATACAACAATATAATTCATGCGGAAAAACCATATAGCCAGAATCCAAATTAATTGCCACATAGTCAATTAGCATAATTTAGGTGACATACAATGTGATGCGTGCCTTCCCTAACTGCTCCCGAACCGAACAAGAACAAGTCTTTAGAGCCCCAAGCGTTGCCCCTCCATAGAAAGTCCACAGCACGTTCAGATCCGCCTTAGGTTTAACCAACTAGGATTTTACTTAAGGTTTTATGTATTCGGGTTAGGCTTGTATTATGTTCTCCCATGAACACAATGGGAATAAAGAATATGATTTCAATTTAATTAATGTGTCTAATTATGAGGGCCTAGCCTCATATTTATAGTGTAGGAAATAAGGAATTTGAGTCTTGCTAGGAATAGAATTACCAACCCTACTAGGATTGAAATTCTTGTACAATTAGAATTGCAACATTAATTAAACTCTTAATTATTTGAATTCTAGTAAGACTAGGAATACTTAATTCAAGGTTTACTTGGGAATTAAGCAATCGGATATTTCTTGGAGCCCAAGACGAAACAACCCAACGCAGCCACAACGGGCCACGTTGGTGTGCGTGTTTCCTCGGCCCTGTGCGTTGTAGTCCTCGCCTCGGCAGGCCTTGCACTCGCTGCTCGCTGGCTGGGCGCAGCCCATGAGCTGCTGCCTTGCCGCAGGCTTGGCCCGGCCCATGAACGGCTTCCTTGCTTGCAGCATGGCGCGACCCATGGTTGTTGCCTTGCTCGCAGCTTGGCACGGCCCATGAGGCTCCTGCCTTGCTCGCAAGGCGCGGCCCATGGTGTTGCCTTGCGTGTCGAGCGATGGGCCGGCTCGCTTGCTGGCTTGTTGCTTGTCAAGCTTCCGATTCGTTTTCCGATTCCGGAATTCATTTCTATTTCGAACCAATATTTACGTTTCCGTTAATATTTCCGATTCCGGAAATTATTTCCTTTTCCAACAATATTTTCGATTTCGGTAATATTTCCGTTTCCGTTTCCGTCAATATTTCCGATTCCGGCAATATTGCTATTTCCGATAATATTTTCCGATACGAGCCATGTTTCCGGTTTCGGCAACATCTACGACTTGGATAATATTTATATTTCCGTCATGAACCATATTTCCGTTTTCGGCAATATCATCATTTTCGGAGTATTCTTTATTTTGCCTTTTGACGATTTTGGCTCCCACTGGAACCGAGATCCGTCGTTTCCGAATGATCATAAATGGAGTACTTAATGAATAATATATTCACTGAAATACTTGATCCGTTCACGTACTATTTGTGTGACCCTACGGGTTCAGTCAAGAGTAAGTTGTGGATTAAAATCATTTATTCCACTTGAACTGAAGCGACCTCTAGCTAGGCATTCAGTTCACTTGATCTCAATGAATTATTAACTTGTTAATTAATACTGAACCGCATTTATTAGACTTAGCTTTAAATGCATACTTGGACCAAGTGCATTATTTCCTCCAATCTCCCACTTGTCCTTAGGGACAAGGGTGCATTTCCTAATTCCTTTTTCGCTTGATGCCTGCTCATGAACATAAGGTAAGGGTAGTCATCCTTATTATGTCCAAAGGTATCTCTCGGTTTTAGAGTTCAACGGATCAAATAAACAGATAATCATAGCCTATGATTCATCTGAGCACGGCCATGAATTTTTCAGTTTCTAGCTTTCCGAGTGGCCTTGTACAACTTTCAGCATCTCATCTCGATTTATGGGAGGACAATCCCAATCTTGTAATATTGAGGTTTAACTTCGTTTGATGATTACCTGATTGTTACCGTTATAGTCTCCTTTTACGGTGTGACACTTGACAACGTCAAAGTAACCAGTTCTCAAACAAGTAATCTCAAATCACTCAGGTATTGAGGATTCATGTCTAATAATGTAATGAAAATTACTTATGACAGATTTTCATCTCTTACAGTAAATTTTCATAGGTCTTTCCGATACTAATCTTCTCAAGTAAGTATTTATGCAAATGATTGCGACATTGCCATGTCCACATAGTTCAAGAAACAGAACTACTAGTTATCTTGCATTCTAGTCGTCTAGCGTTTTCTATGCGTCCACTTTTATAGAAACTTCCGACTAAGGACCTTTTTCAACTTTTGACATTCAAGTTCACTTGATAGACATTTCTTAGTCACGGGACTGGTCCTGACAGTCTATCTTGAATATATCGTCAAATTGAAAGGACTCATCATTTAATAAACCATAAAATTAAATGGAAAAATGAATTCTATTCATTTATATGAATGGTTAACCAAAACGTTTTACAAAGTATTAAACTCTAAAACTTTAAAACATTTATTAAGGACATCAAAGCCATTCTCCAACATGCTTGATTCCCATAGCTGCAGTGTGTGAATTGTGCTTCGCTTGCGGCAGAGGTTTAGTTAATGGATCTGAGATGTTGTCGTCAATTCCAATCTTACTTATCTCGAATTCTTTTCTTTCCACGAACTCTCGTAGAAGGTGAAATCTACGAAGTACATGCTTGACTCTCTGGTGGTGTCTAGGCTCCTTTGCCTGTGCAATAGCTCCGTTATTGTCACAATATATAGATATTGGTCCTTTAGTGGAGGGGACTACACCAAGTTCACCTATGAACTTCCTTAACCAAATAGCTCCCTTTGCTTCTTAATGTGCAACAATGTACTCCACTTTAGTTGTAGAATCCACAATGGTGCTCTGCTTAGCACTTTTCCAGCTTACTGCACCTCCGTTGAGGCAAAAGACAAACCCAGACTGTGATTTGAAATCATCTTTGTCGGTTTGGAAACTTGCAACCGTATAGCCTTTAACAATTAATTCATCATCTCCACCATAGACCAGGAAATCATCTTTGTGCCTTTTCAGGTACTTCAGAATATTCTTGGCAGCAGTCCAATGTGCCTCTCCTGGGTCTGACTGGTATCTGCTCGTAGCACTGAGTGCGTACGCAACATCCGGGCGTGTAGATATCATTGCATACATTTATTGAACCAATCAATGATGCATATGGAATCCCACTCATTCGTCTACGCTCATCTAGTGTTTTTGGGCACTGAGTCTTGCTTAGAGTCATTCCATGAGACATGGGTAGGTAGCCTCGCTTGGAGTCAACCATATTGTACCTTTCAAGCACCTTATTGATATAAATGCTTTGACTAAGTCCAATCATCCTTTTAGATCTATCTCTGTAGATCTTGATGCCCAGTATGTACTATGCTTCTCCTAGATCCTTCATCGAAAAACATTTCCCAAGCCAAATCTTGACAAAGTTCAACATAGGAATGTCATTTCCGATAAGTAATATTTCGTCGACATATAAGACTAGAAAAGAAGTTTTGCTCCCGCTGACCTTCTTGTATACACAAAATTCGTCTGCGTTCTTGAAAAAGCCAAAGTCACTAACTACTTCATCAAAACGTATATTCCATCTCCTTGATGCTTGCTTCAATCCATAAATGGATTTCTTAAGCTTGCATACCTTTTTAGCATTCTTTGGATCCTCAAAACCCCCAGGTTGTGTCATAAATACAGTTTATGTTAAAACGCCATTTATGAAAGCGGTTTTGACATCCATCTACCATATTTCGAAATCGTAATATGCAGCGATTGCTAACATTATTTGAATAGACTTTAGCATTGCAACTGGGGAAAAGTTTTCATCATAATCCACATCGTGGACTTGCTTGTATCCTTTTGCAACCAATCTAGCTTTGAAAACTTCTAGTTTCCCATCCTTGTCCTTTTTTAGTTTGATAACCCATTTGCTTCCTATGGCTTGGTAGCCATCTGGAAAATCGACCAAATCCCAAACTTGGTTTTCATACATGGAGTCTAATTCAAATTGCATGGCTTCTTGCCACTGCTTGGAGCTAGGGCTCGTCATATCTTGTTTGTAACTCACAGGTTCACCGCTTTCCATCAATAGAATTTCATGGCTCTCATTTGTCAAAATACCTATGTATCTTTCTGGTTGAGATCTATATCTCTGCGATCTACGCAGGGTTACATTTCTAGTTGGTTCTTTATTCTCACCAAATACTTCTAAAGATCTTTGAGTTTCAACCTGAATGTCATCTTGAGCATTCTCTAGATTTTATTGTTCGACTCGAAATTCTTTGAGGTCTACTTTTCTCCCACTTGTCATTTTGAAAATGTGATCTCTTTCCAAAAAGATACCATCTCGAGCAACAAACACCTTGTTCTCAGATGTATTGTAGAAGTAATACCCCTTTGTTTCCTTTGGGTAGCACACAAGGATACATTTGTCATATTTCAGTTGAAGTTTGTCTGAAATTAATCGTTTGACGTATACTTCACAACCCCAAATCTTAAGAAAATACACATTTGGAGGCTTTCCAAACCATAACTCATATGGAGTCTTTTCAACAGCTTCAGACGGAGCTCTATTTAGTGTGAGTGCAGCTGTGTTTAGTGCATGTCCCCAAAATTCTATTGGAAGTTCGGTCTGACCCATCATTGATAGAACCATGTCTAGCAAGGTCTTGTTCGTCCGTTCTGACACACCGTTCCATTGAGGTGTTCCGGGAGGAGTCAATTCTGACAAGATTCCACATTCTTTTAGATGGTCATCAAATTCATAGCTCGGATATTCATCGCCTCTATCAGACCGTAGTGCTTTAATATTCTTGCCTAATTGATTCTCTACTTCACTCTGAAATTCCTTGAATTTTTCAAAGGATTCAGACTTATGCTTCATTAGGTAGACATAACCATATCTACTGAAGTCAAAAGTGATAAACTAGCTGAAACCACCTCTAGCATTTGAACTCATTGGCCCACATACATCTATATGGATTAAACCCAATAGATCATTTGCTCTTTCTCCAACTTTAGAGAAAGGTTGCTTTGTCACTTTCCCAAGTAAGCATGATTCGCATTTACCATAATCCTCTAAGTCAAATGGTTCTAGAATTCCTTCCTTTTGAAGTTTTTCTATGTGTTTCATGTTAATAAGGGCTAATCGACAATGCCACGGATAGGTGAGATGTGAATCATTCTTTTTGGCCTTTTTGGCATTTATGTTATAAACTTGTTTGTAGTGATCTAGCACATAAATTCCATTGACTAATCTAGCAGATCCATAAAACATCTCTTTAAAATAAAACGAGCAACTATTGTCTTTTATTAAAAAGACACCCTTAGTATCTAAGCAAGAAACAGGAATGATATTTTTAGTAAGACTTGGAACACGGAAACACTCTTCCAGTTCCAAAACTAGCCTAGAGGGCAACGAAAAATAATAAGTTCCTACAGCTAATGCAACAATCCTTGCTCCATTTCCCACTCGTAGGTTGACTTCACCCTTGCTTAACCTTCTACTTCTTCTTAGTCCCTATGAATTGGAACATAAGTGTGAGCCACAACCTGTATCTAATACCCAAGAAGTTGAATTTCCAAGTATACAGTCTATAACGAAAATACCTGAAGATGGAACGACAGTTCCATTCTTCTGATCTTCCTTAAACTTCAAGCAATCTCTCTTCCAATGCCCCTTCTTCTTACAGTAGAAGCATTCAGACTCAAGAGTGGGTTGTCTCACCTTCTTCTTTTCAGACTTGGAGCTGCCAGTTTGCTTAGTTGGGCTGACTTTCTTGCCACCTTTCTTAGCATTCCTCTTCGTGCCAGATTTCTTGATCTTTCCCCCACGCACCATAAGCACATCCTGCTTATCACTTTTGAGAGTATTTTTAGCGGTCTTCAGCATACCGTGAAGCTTAGTGAGTGTTTTTTCCAGACTATTCATGCTGTAGTTCAGCTTGAACTGATCATACCCGCTATGAAGAGAATGGAGGATGGTGTCTACAACCATTTCTTGAGAGAACTGTTGATCCAGCCGACTCATATTCTCAATTAATCCAATCATCTTGAGAACATGTGGACTTACAGGCTCGCCCTTATTGAGCTTGGTGTCAAGAATTTTCCTATGAGTCTCGGATATTTCTACTCGAGCTAGATCTTGGAACATGTTCTTTAACTCACTGATGATTGTGAAAGCATCTGAGTTGATGAACGTTTTCTGTAGATCTGCACTCATGGTTGCAAGCATTAGACATTTTACATCCTTGTTGGCATCAATCCAACGATTGAGGGCTGCCTGAGTGACCCCTTTGCCCGCGGCTTCGGGCATCGCCTCTTCCAGGACATACTCTTTTTCTTCCTGCATAAGAACTATTTGCAAGTTCCTTTGCCAGTCAAGGAAGTTTTTCCCGCTCAATTTCTCCTTTTCGATAATTGATCGGATGTTGAATGAATTGTTGTTTGCCATGATTAAAACTACAATTGAAAAGAATAAGCAAATAAATAACAAATCATACTTGCTCTTAATAAACTTAAATTCTAACATATATGCATAATTCGATATTTATTAAGCATTTTATTCGAGTTTTGTGTTCCGACAGGTGTGAATAAAATGAATCCAAGATCCTTAAATCATTGAAGAACCAAGCACATTATGTATTCTGACTCAATTCTAAAATATTTTAGGTAGGCAAATCCTTTGCTAATAGTCTAGAAACTACTCTTGGTTGATAGGTACGTCTAAGAACTTATTAGTTAAACCTATCCCATTTTCCACGACATAAAAGGACTCCTTACTTATATCGTTGAGTTTCACCAAAACAAACTGTACTCACAATTATTTGTGTACCTTACCCCTTTAGAATCAACAAGTAACACCTCGCTATGGCGGAAAACTATTGCTTAGATTGATGTAAAGGTTATCCAAGTAAGCGTTATTTTGGAATGACACATTTTCACTCAATTTTTAAAGTTTGGAACTTAAGGCTCTTACTATGTTGGTTAGATTTTAAGTGAACTAAAATCCTTAATCATGCAAAATAATCAAGCTCTCATGCATTATTAAGACATATTTAAAGCAATAAATAACTTAAAGCATGCATAAGATTTAAATGTGATCTAGTATGGCCCGACTTCATCTTGAAGCTTCAACTTCAAACTTCGTCTTTGAAAATGGATTGGAAACTCCGTCTTGAATTTCACCATGGGAGGCACCATTTTCTTCAAATAGAATATGCTATAATAAAAACTAATCACAACTATTTGATGGTACGCAGACCATATTTAAATAAAAACTTTGGTGCATAAGACCAATTTTACATTCAAATTAATGGTGCGCAGACCATATTTACTATCCTATTTGAGCCATACTAGTCACTTTCCATAACCTTCAAAACAGTACATTAAAAATATACCATTCATCCATTCATTTATCAATGAATGTCCCACATAGCAGGTTAGTAGACAAAATCATGCATCACATAAACATTTGCAGCAACTAATCAAAGGTTCCAACAATCTACAAATTATTCAACCTTATAATTAGTTCATATAAAGGAATAAATACTTAATCAAGAGTTTAATGACTAAAAGCTCCCACTAAAACCAAGAATTTACATGCTTTACAAATTTTAAACATAAAATTGTATTTCCTAGTCCAACCGGAAACTTACAAATTTAATTAAAATTTAAAGCTCATATAAAATAATTTTTAAATCCTTTAATATTATTTTCAGTTGATTAAAATTAATTAATTATAATTTTATCAAGGTTTTAATTTTATTAAAATAATTTATAATAATTAAATTAATCAAAATTAAATTCGGAGAAAAATTAAAATTACGAAATTTAATTAAAATCGAAGTTCAACCGAAAATTAAATAAACGACCCAACGTGCCAAGGCAAGGCCTTTACCGAAGCCCACGCCTCGCCTAAGCAAGCCACATCGTAACGCCCATGGCCCACGTGCACAAGTGCAGCCCCCATGGCCTGCTTGTCGTTGGCCGAGTGATGCATCACAACGAGCAACGCAACAGCCCACGATGTGCTTGCTGATGTGAGCTGGGCAGGGGGCTTGGCGCAGCGGCACGGAGCTCCCTTGCTCGTTGTGTTGCTGCCCTACCTCTTGCCTTGCGCTTTGACGCTCGTCACCTTTATCGATCACATTGCACAGCACACACTGCAAAGGCTCGTGCTCGCGCGGGCATGCTCGCTACCTAGTACCGCATGGGCAACGAGCTCCCTTGCTCGTCGTCGCATGCCCGCAATATGCAACACCCCTTAAGGGTAACACTTAGCTTCCATTGCTTCGTGCGTGCAATTTTGTGAACGATTTATAAAACTAAAAACTTTTATATTTAAATTTAACGACAAATTAATAATCCATATTAATTTCACTAAATTTAGGTGAAAAATCGAAAATTTATTATTCAAATTTATTTCCGATTACATATTTTCTTAGGGATTAAAATCTAGGCCATAAAATTTTAAAACTTTTCAATTTTAACAAACTTTATGGTGGTTTTTAATCATAGGATCCTAATTAAATTATCAATTAATTATGAAAATCAAAACAAATTCTATATTATTTGAAATTCAACAAATTAATTATAATTACAAATTAGGTTAGATAATTAACAAAATTAGATCTTAAAATTTTTAAACATATACAGTATGTCAATCTTAGATTCAAGATTTACATACAAGATTCGCAAATATTTAATTTAACATCATAAAAATTACAAATTCTACATTCGAAAAACTAAAACCTCTGAAAAGTCATAGTTAGGCTTCGAATTTGGGAATTCTGGATTCGGCATCAAATCATTGATTTTTGTGAAAATTTTAAACGTCGTTTACATGCGAAATTCACTATAAAAACATAATATTTCGACCATTATTGACAAAACTGCCGAAAAATCCTGCGAACATATAATCAAATATCGCACGAATTTGCAATCAATTACATCCACGAAATTAATCACCCCTTTAGTTCATTGCAAATTTATAAAATTTAATCCATTTTAACTATAATTGATTATGGAATTAATTAGAGGCTCGTGATACCACTGTTAGGTTATGAATTATACAACAACATAATTCATGCGGAAAAACCATAAAGCCAAAATCCAAATTAATTGCCACATAGTCAATTAGCATAATTTAGGTGACATACAATGTGATGTGTGCCTTCCCTAGCTGCTCCCGAACCGAACAAGAACAAGTCTTTAGAGCCCCAAGCGTTGCCCCTCCATAGAAAGTCAACAGCACGTTCAGATCCGCCTTAGGTTTAACCAACTAGAATTTTACTTAAGGTTTTATGTATTCGGGTTAGGCTTGTATTATGTTCTCCCATGAACACAATGGGAATAAAGAATATGATTTCAATTCAATTAATGTTCTCCTCATATTTATAGTGCAGGAAATAAGGAATTTGAGTCTTGCTAGGAATAGAATTACCAACCCTACTAGGATTGAAATTTTTGTACAATTAGAATTGCAACATTAATTAAACTCTTAATTATTTGAATTCTAGTAAGACTAGGAATACTTAATTCAAGGTTTACTTGGGAATTAAGCAATCGGATATTTCTTGGAGCCCAAGACGAAACTACCCAACGCAGCCACAACGGGCCACGTTGGTGTGCGTGTTTCCTCGGCCCTGTGCGTTGTAGTCCTCGCCTCGGCAGGCCTTGCACTCGCTGCTCGCTGGCTGGGCGCAGCCCATGAGCTGTTGCCTTGCCGCAGGCTTGGCGCTGCCCATGAGCGGCTTCCTTGCTTGCAGCATGGCGCGACCCAGGGTTGTTGCGTTGCTCGCAGCTTGGCACGGCCCATGAGGCTCCTGCCTTGCTCGCAAGGCGCGGGTGTTGCCTTGCGTGTCGAGCGATGGGCCGGCTCGCTTGATGGCTTGTCGCTCGTCAAGCTTCCGATTCGTTTTCCGATTCCGGAATTCATTTCTGTTTCGAACCAATATTTACGTTTCCGTTAATATTTCCGATTCCGGAAATTATTTCCTTTTCCGACAATATTTCCGATTTCGGTAATATTTCCGTTTCCGTCAATATTTCCGATTCCGGCAATATTGTTATTTCCGATAATATTTTCCGATACGAGCCATGTTTCCGGTTTCGGCAACATCTACGACTTGGATAATATTTATATTTCCGTCATGAACCATATTTCCGTTTTCGGCAATATCATCATTTCCGGAGTATTCTTTATTTTGCCTTTTGACGATTTTGGCTCCCACTGGAACCGAGATTCGTCGTTTCCGAATGATCATAAATGGAGTACTTAATGAATAATATATTCACTGAAATACTTGATCGGTTGACGTATTATTTGTGTGACCCTACGGGTGCAGTTAAGAGTAAGTTGTGGATTAATATCATTAATTCCACTTGAACTGAAGCGGCCTCTAGCTAGACATTCAGTTCCCTTGATCTCACTAAATTATTAACTTGTTAATTAATACCGAGCCGCATTTATTAGACTTAGCTTTAAATGCGTACTTGGACCAAGGGCATTATTTTCTTCACCCACAGACGGCATCAAATGATGTGTGGTTTCTCCGGATGTTGATGTGTTCAATCTTCCAAAGAGGTATCTGGTATGCGCTGGAACAATCTTTCTGGAGACTTGTAAAACAAGAATATTCATGTAGGAATATTTCCTCTGATACTTAAGTAAGTATAAGCTAGAGAGAGAAAGTGTAGAGAAAAGACAAAGCAAATAAGAATGTTATGTGAGAATGAATTGAATGTTCCATTTCACCTTAGAAATTGAACTATTTATAGGGCTAGGGTTTTGGGATTCGTTCCCAAAACCTAGATATTTTATTGTTTAGCCTCTCTGAAAGGGAAAAGTATCGTCTGTATGAACTTGGAGAGCTTAGTGGGCCTCCTTAAGAGTTTAGGCCCTTATAGGCTTGGGAATCTACTTGAATACTCGTATGTGCGCAAATTTTTGGCTATACCCGTGTATAGCCAAAGCTGGCTGTACCCGGGTATAGCCAAAGCTGGCTGTACCCCTATTCAAAACGATGTCGTTTTGTGTTGTTTAAAATGAACATTAATATACTGGTACAAAAATGAACATTTACTATTCCGGAAATGAACATTTATTTATTTATTTGGAATGAACATTTACTATTTTGAAAATGAACATTTATTTATTTATTTGGAAATAAACTACAAAAATGAACATTTACTATTTCGGAAATGAACATTTATTTATTTATTTGGAATGAACATTTACTATTTTGGAAATGAACATCTATTTATTTATTTGGAAATAAACAATATAGGCGCTTGTAAAAACATAAAAAGACCAATGAAGTGAACAATTTCATTATGAACATTAACCATATATTTATTGTGAACAAACAAATAAACAAGAAAAAACAAATAATTCAACAAAAAAGAACAAACAATATAAAAAAGAACATAAAATTTCAGAAAAAAGAACAACCAATACAACAATTATGAACACTTTTATGATGAATTTTAAAGCCAACATGAAAGAACAAACAATACAACAAGAAAGAACAAATACTGGTACAAAAATGAACATTTACTTTTTCGGAAATGAACATTTATTTATTTATTTGGAATGAACATTTACTATTTTGGAAATGAACATTTATTTATTTATTTGGAAATAAACTACAAAAATGAACATTTACTATTTCCGAAATGAACATTTACTATTTCGGAAATGAACATTTATTTGGAATGAACATTTACTATTTTGGAAATGAACATTTATTTGGAAATAAACAATATAGGCGCTTGTAAAAACATAAAAGACCAATGAAGTGAACAATTTCATTATGAACATTAACCATATATTTATTGTGAACAAACAAATAAACAAAAAAGAACAAATAATTCAACAAAAAAGAACAAACAATATAAAAAAGAACGTAAAATTCCAGAAAAAAGAACAAACAATACAACAATTATGAACAATTTTATGATGAATTTTAAAGCCAACATGAAAGAACAAACAATACAACAATAACTTTGATGAATGAATTTAAAAAACAACAAGAAAGAACAAACAGTACAACAAGAAAGAACAAGCAATACAAAAAGAAAGAATAAAAAGATTAATGAAGAGTTTAATTATGAACATTAACCATATGATTATTATGAACAAACAAATAAAAAAAAAGAACAAACAATATAAAAAAGAACATAAAATTCCAGAAGAAAGAACAAAAAATACAACAATTATGAAAATTTGATGATGAATTTAAAAAACAACAAGAAAGAACAAACAGTACAACAAGAAAGAACAAACAGTACAATAAGAATGAACAAACGGTACAATAAAAAAGAACAAACAGTACAATAAGAATGAACAAACGGTACAATAAAAAAGAACAAACTGTCGACAATAATGAACAAACAATATGAGCGCGTCGTTTTAGGGGGTACAGCCAGAGCTGGCTGTACCCGGGTACAGCAGTTAACGATTGCTCGTATGTGGGCTGTAACAATATGAGGTTTTATGTTTTCCCTCTTTGTGGTGCCACATGTTCTCTTTGTGATGCTACGTGTCAGGGCATAAATGGTCCTAGCTACACAAGTATATTTATGCCACACCACTCATACTACATCCGTTTCAAAATGATCTCACTTTTCGTTTTAGTTAATTTTATAATTTTCTTTAAACCCTGCTTTTTTCTATTTTTGGACATGAAAATTTACTATTTTATCTTTCTTACCCCACAATATTTACAATTTTTTCACTCACTTTCTCTTACTTTATTCATTCTTTTCTTACATTCATCCACCTTTTTACACATTTCTCTTACTTTATCCATATTTTATTATATCCAACCAATTTTTCTACTTTTGTCTTTATTATTTTTGCAAATAGTAACCGTAAAGTTTTTTATGAAACGGAGGTAGTACATTAATACTACCATAGTACCTTCGTTCCTTAAAGTTCTTTACACTCACTATTTGCACGTACTCAAGTGCAAATATATCCAATTTCGTAAGTGAAAAAATTATTAAAAGTTGATATTTTGAAAATATAACAAGACAAATCTAACAAAATCTCACATAATAATATTTTCATGTATATAATAATAGTGATAATTTACAGTCAAAGTTTTCATACTTTAAACACGTATTACAAAGCGTAAAAAAAATTCAGTAATGGAAGTAGTATTAGACCCTTTTATTTGAAACACCTTTTTTTTTTTAATTAATTAGCTTTGTTCCTTTGTGATCAATAATCGAGTGGAGGGAGGAAGGGTATCAAAGAATCCGAATTTAATTTGTGGGTTTTTTGGCTTTATTTCTTTTGCACAAGGCTCCACTTAAAACCCATTGAAAAGGGGGGATATATATAGTGATAAGTCATTGTTAAACTTTCTGGCATTCTTTAGAAAATTGAGATTTCATAACATTTTCTACAACGCATTTTTGTCATTGTTGTTCGACCAACAAATGATAGGCTATTAGAGTTTAGACCCTTCTTAAACCTTGATTAAGGTTTCACAACTTCGATGTAAATTTCAATTTTTGTCACTATACTTAGGAAAGCATTCCTAGTTTATTTTATTAATACTTCGTATATACCATTATTTTGTACACGGCGTAATTGATTTTTGGGCTAATCTTCTATTACATTATACTAAAAGGACACCATAAGTGATGCGAAAACTGTGCACAACAAAATTAAACAAGTGAAAAATGTGTAAATTCTATTTTTCATAGTTTTCCACAATAATTAGCCAAACAAATTAAATTTAGATACGTCCACATATTTCTTCAGATTTTTTTTACGGATTTCCACAGTCGTTGTGGGAACTTTTGTGGTGATGACGTGTCACGCTTTCCTCGGAGGTATCAAGTATGTGCTGGCACGATCTTCCTGCAACCTGCAAAACAAGAATATTGTCGTAGGAATATTCCCTCCGATGCCTAAGTAAGTATATGCTAGAAAGAGAAGTAATTTGTAGAGAAAAGGCAGAGCAAAGATAGTTTAAGGTAGGTGAGAATGAAATTGAATTCCCTTTTACCTTGGGATTTGAACTATTTAGCTTTTTGGGAATTGGTCCCAAAAACCCTAGTTATTTTTGTAAGGTTATGATACATATGACAATTCATAAATCATGCGGAAAAACCATTTAGCCAGGAATACATATTATTTACACATAATCATATAGCATAGTTTAGATGCATACTCTTTGTTGCGTGCCTTCCCTAGCTGCGCCCGAACCGAACAAGAACAAGTCTTTAGGACTCCAAGTGTCGTCCCTCCGTAGATAGTCCACAGCACGTCCGGATCCGCCTTAAGATTGACCAACTAGAATCGCCCTTAAGGTACTAAAAATTTCGGCACTTTTGAGCAAGGAATGTGTCTGAATTTTTCTCTCAAAAACTCACTTTGAATACTTGAAAAACTTGTTATAAATTGTGAACCCAGGCCACATATTTATAGGGGTATGGAAAGAGAATTGGAATCCTATTAGGATACGAATTAATTAAATTAGAATCCTAATGAAACTCTTATTTAATTAATTTATCAAATAGAATTAGGAATTTAATCATTAAACGAATCCTGTACGTTTTAGGTTTCGTATGTGAAAACAAACACCCACGCACGCACAGCAGCCCACGAGGGGCGCCATGCGCGCGCGCGCACAGCCCGAGCATCGCAGCCCACGACTGCCGCAGCCTTGGGCGCGCGCTGGGCCTGCCTTGCGGTGGGCCTGGCGCAGCCTTGGGCTGGCGTGTTGTGGCGCGCGTTTCCCTTGCTGGACGTGGGCCTGACTTCGTGATGGGCCTTCGTCTAGCAAGCTCGTCCGATTCTAATTCGTACGACGCGCTTCCGATTAATTTTCCGATTCCGGAATTCATTTCCGATACGAACAATATTTAACATTTCCGATTCCGGAATTAATTTCCGTTTCGAACAAATATTTAATATTTCCGTTTCCGGAATTATTTTCCGATTCCGATAATATTTCCGATTCAGACAATATTTCCGTTTCCGGCAATATTTCCGATTCCGGCAATATTTCTATTTCCAATAATATTTCCCGATTCAGACAATATTTCCGTTTCCGGCAATATTTTCGATTCCGGCAATATTTCCATTTCCGATAATATTTTCCGATACGTACCATGTTTCCGTTTCCGGTAACATCCACGACTTGGATAATATTTATATTTCCGATACGATCCATATTTCCGTTTCCGGCAATATCATCGTTTCCGGAGTATTCATTTCTTGCCTGTGACGATCTCAGCTCCCACTGAAACCAAGATCCGTCGATTCCGAATATCCATAGTTGGAGTATTTAATGCCATTAAATACTTGATCCGTTTACGTACTATTTGTGTGACCCTACGGGTTCAGTCAAGAGTAAGCTGTGGATTAATATCATTAATTCCACTTGAACTGAAGCGGCCTCTAGCTAGGCATTCAGCTCACTTGATCTCACTGAATTATTAACTTGTTAATTAATACTGAACCGCATTTATTAGACTTATCATTGAATGCATACTTGGACCAAGGGCATTATTTCCTTCAATTTTATTGGCGGTCCTTGGAGATAGGGACATGTGTCCTTTAGAGGATGCTTTTAGGGCTTAGTGTGCCTTTGTACTTTGGGCCTGCTATAGATAGTTTTTGGGCCTTTATCATCTCTTCCTAGGGGGAGCTTATTAAGTCCCTATCCAGTATACGAAGGTCATGTGTCGCTCATTGGTTGGTTTAGGGAGGTTCCCTAATTTGGCCACATCATTTGCCCCTCAAGGAGGGTGCCATATACCTTTAAGGCAATCTTCTTGATGTACCTGTGTGCCACGTGTTGTTGCTTTCAGGACCTCAGTTTTCCTTTAAAACCTCTTCAAAGATTTATTTTTCTTCATTTCTCTTTTGTCATTCGAAAACTTCTAGATAGAGGAGGTGCAATTTTCTTTTGAAGATCTTCTCGCGAGAGTGTTGGGTTTCTTGATCATTTGTCCTTCATCCCTTGTTCTTGAGGTTTCAACGGATTTGGCTGATATCTTACCAATTTGATAACTTACAGGTATGCTTTCTGGATAGTTTTCTTGTTTTTCGTGTGTGTCTTTGAATTTTTTGGAGTTTCTGTTTCTTGTGGAGACGTCTTGCTATTGTCGTGTTCCTCTTGTATTTGGACGACGTCATCGCTTCTTTTCCTCTTTTTAAAGTTTGGATGTCTCGTTCCTTATGTAGGGCGGCATGACAGGTATTAAGCAAACATCTAATGTGGGTGCATTGGCAGCACCCCGAGAGAGGGACAGTCGGATTCCTTTTTCGAGCCGGTCCCACGTAACTAGGAGAGGAGCTAATTCCTCACATCTTTGCGGGGAAAGGGGTGCCAGGGCGCCCGCTCTCCTCTGAGGCGAAAGAGTGTGGCTTGCCGTCCTCGTATCCCACGGGAGGACTTTGAGGATGATTCTTCTAGCTCTTCGGATGAGGAGTTCGCCAGACATCCTCTGCCATGGTCCACGGGAAGGAGGATATAGACTTATTTCCTTCAGACATTTTCCCAAGTAGGAAATGTCTTAGATATCTGAAAGAGCAAGGACGCGACTTTGAGCGTTTCCTGTTCTTGCCCCGTGGTTTTAGTTTCAAGTGTCCAGACTCTCATAGCACTACAGACCGTCTTTCCTCGGGTGAGGTTGCTGTTTATACGGCCGCTTTTCGATTAGGCCTTAGGTTTCCTTTGCACCCATTTGGGCTGGACGTTTTGGACGGGTATGACATAGGACTATCCCAATTGACTCCCAACTCTTGGGCAAACATTTTTGGTTACATTGCCAAGTGTGTGTTCAGCGACGTCTCCCCTTCTTTTTCATCTTTTGCTAGGCTTGTATATATTGCACCCTGATCTCGTTCTCCTCAGGGGTGGTTTACCCTCTATAGTCGTAGGGGTTATAAGACGGTGGTAGGTAAGTGGTCCAGTTGGGTGTGGTGGAGACTAAGTGGTCCATTATCCGAATGGAGGACCTCACCCTCTAAAGGCGTCTTAGTCGTTGAACCTATAGACCACGCTTCATTTCTGAGACAGATGTTCTTCCTCGCCTACTTTCAAGGGAATGGAGGCTTGTGAAACCCTTATTTCAAGAAGAGATGTATAGACTGGCTGCCAAGAATCATGCTTGGGTACCCAACAGCTGACTCCCCCATGTTGGAAAGTTTACAAATAGGGTCTTCCTCGCGGCCGTTTGCCCGTGTCCTTATTTACGTAGAGGTAGTTTTCCCCCCTTTTTTATATGGTGTAAGTAATTTTCCTCCTTTCTTCACTGGCCTCCTTGGTTTATGCAGAATCTGCTATGGAGCGTTTTTCCCCAAAAGACAAGGAGTTGGTGAAGATACCCGAGTGGCTATCCCAGGTTTATTCGGATGACGTCCTCAAGGCTGTGGAGGCAAAAAGGAAGGAGTCCTCCAAGAAGTCTGATGAGGCGGCTTCTGGTGATCTTCCCAAGGTATATAAATTTGTTTGAGTACCTGACTAGAGTCCTTTAGGTTATACTTATTTGTGTTCTTCTGTCTTAAGGCACCTACGGTATCTGCTACAGGGAAACGTCCATCTCCTTCTTCGGCTACTTCTAAGGCGAAGCGCCCCTTTTTTTAAGAGGAAGGGCAGTGTGGATACTGTAGTGACGCCTGGGCCGGAGCCGTCAGCTATTCCCGTTGTGGGTGTGGGAGCTTCTTCGCCACATTTGGGGGATCCTTCTGCTGCCGACGTGGTCAAGGAGTCCTCTCCCAAGACGACGGGAGATGAAGGTCTGGCGGCCAAGGAGGCCTCTGCTGAGGCAGCAACAGGTAGTGGTCATGCTACAAGTCCATTGCCGAGGGAGGAGGCAAGCAAGGAATTGGGTGACCCCTCTCCTGCTGAGGATAAGGCCATGCCCCAACCTACTCCGCCGATGCATGCGGGTAAGTTTCGTGGTAATGGGGAGGTCTTGCCCGTTTAGTGGTTTATTGCAGATTTTGTTATTATATGTCGATACAGTTGGTGTTGATTTTGAACGGATGAGGAGGGCTGAGGTAGCACGGATTCCTCCTTCCGCCGGTTTCAGCTTGGAGGAAAATGATAAAATCCTTTCCTCCGTCTACGCCGCCATCCCTAGGGATTATGTGAGATCCCTTTCAGGGATCGAGGAAGGGTTCTTTAGGGCCATGCAGTGTTAGGTTATGATACATATGACAATTCATAAATCATGCGGAAAAACCATTTAGCCAGGAATACATATTATTTACACATAATCATATAGCATAGTTTAGATGCATACTCTTTGTTACGTGCCTTCCCTAGCTGCGCCCGAACCGAACAAGAACAAGTCTTTAGGACTCCAAGTGTCGTCCCTCCGTAGATAGTCCACAGCACGTCCAGATCCGCCTTAAGATTGACCAACTAGAATCGCCCTTAAGGTACTAAAAATTTCGGCACTTTTGAGCAAGGAATGTGTCTGAATTTTTCTCTCAAAAACTCACTTTGAATACTTGAAAAACTTGTTATAAATTGTGAACCCAGGCCACATATTTATAGGGGTATGGAAAGAGAATTGGAATCCTATTAGGATACGAATTAATTAAATTAGAATCCTAATGAAACTCTTATTTAATTAATTTATCAAATAGAATTAGGAATTTAATCATTAAACGAATCCTGTACGTTTTAGGTTTCGTATGTGAACACAAACACCCACGCACGCACAGCAGCCCACGAGGGGCGCCATGCGCGCGCGCGCACAGCCCGAGCATCGCAGCCCACGACTGCCGCAGCCTTGGGCGCGCGCTGGGCCTGCCTTGCGGTGGGCCTGGCGCAGCCTTGGGCTGGCGTGTTGTGGCGCGCGTTTCCCTTGCTGGACGTGGGCCTGGCTTCGTGCTGGGCCTTCGTCTAGCAAGCTCGTCCAATGCTAATTCGTACGACGCGCTTCCGATTAATTTTCCGATTCCGGAATTCATTTCCGATACGAACAATATTTAACATTTCCGATTCCGGAATTAATTTCCGTTTCGAACAAATATTTAATATTTCCGTTTCCGGAATTATTTTCCGATTCCGATAATATTTCCGATTCAGACAATATTTCCGTTTCCGGCAATATTTCCGATTCCGGCAATATTTCCATTTCCGATAATATTTTCCGATACGTACCATGTTTCCGTTTCCGGTAACATCTACGACTTGGATAATATTTATATTTCCGATACGATCCATATTTCCGTTTCCGGCAATATCATCATTTCCGGAGTATTCATTTCTTGCCTGTGACGATCTCAGCTCCCACTGAAACCAAGATCCGTCGATTCCGAATATCCATAGTTGGAGTATTTAATGCCATTAAATACTTGATCCTTTTACGTACTATTTGTGTGACCCTACGGGTTCAGTCAAGAGTAAGCTGTGGATTAATATCATTAATTCCACTTGAACTGAAGCGGCCTCTAGCTAGGCATTCAGCTCACTTGATCTCACTGAATTATTAACTTGTTAATTAACACTGAACCGCATTTATTAGACTTATCATTGAATGCATACTTGGACCAAGGGCATTATTTCCTTCATGCAGTCCCTTGTGCTGGATGTGAGTTGTGTTTTAGAGACTACTAACTCTTCCCACTACTCTATTTCTGATGCTTGGAGTAACTAGTTTGTTTTGGTTTCGCACAGCTTTTTATCAGATTCGCCGAGGATAGGAAGTATCACGTCAACATGCACCAGGAGATGCTGAACCACAAGGACCAAATTGAGAATCATGATAAGTATGCCGCAGACAAGGCGAAACTTATGAATGAGGAAATTGACATGGTCATCAGGTCGGAGGCTTCTGCTCTTAGGCAGGCAGAGATAGATAGAAGATTATTTATACGCCAAATGTTGTGGGAACTTTTGTGGTGATGACGTGACACGCTTTCCTCGGAGGTATCAAGTATGCGCTGGTACGATCTTCCTGCAACCTGAAAACAAGAATATTCTCGTAGGAATATTCCCTCCGATGCCTAAGTAAGTATAGGCTAGAGAGAGAAGTAATTTGTAGAGAGAAGGCAAAGCAAAGATAGTTTAAGGTAGGTGAGAATGAAATTGAATGCCGAATTACCTTGGAATTTGAACTATTTATAGGCCTAGGTTTTGGAGAATTGGTCCCAAAAACCCTAGTTATATGATTGGCGGACCTCGGAGATAGGGACATGTGTCCTTTAGATGATGCTTTTAGGGCTTAGTGTGCATTTGTACTTTGGGCCTGCTATAGATAGCTTTTGGGCCTTTACCATCTCTTCCTAGGAGGAGCTTATTAAGTCCTTGTCCAGTATACGAAGGCCATGTGTCGCTCATTGGTTGGTTCAGGGAGATTCCCTAATTAGGCCACATCAACAATTTTACTTTTCCTCACATTTCCACAATAACTTATTTTCCATACATAGTGTTAGTTAAATGTCATGCAAATATGTATAAATGTTGTTTAAATCTTACTTATAAAGAAAATATTCTAACCAACACAAGTTGTTGGAATTGGTTAAAACTCACTTTGTGACTTGGAGGTCACAAGGTCGAGCCTCATCATCTCCAAAATGCTTGGGAGTGGATCAAGATAAAACGTGCGCAATTGATCTGGCTAACTTGTAATAGGTGTTGATTCATTAGGATCACTTCTTCTTACGTAGTAAAAAATATACTTCGTATATATATATTCTAAACCGTAATTTTCAATGAACGTCTCATGACGAGAAAAAGGATACATTTTGAAAGAACGGATTTAGTATATAAATATACTCCCTCCTTACTTTTTTAGGAGTCACACTTACCATTTTTCGGACGTATTATTAGGAGTCACACTTATTTTTTTAGTAACTTTTCTACTCCACCTTCTAATTATTTAATACTACTTTAGTTTCCGTGCTTGCACGGGTATTAAAAAAATATTTTACCATTTTAAAAGAAATTGAATAACAAAAGAATCGTTAAAAAATAAAGTAGTACGAAGTAAAAACGATCTTGCAGATTTTCAAAAGATTAATAAAGTTACTATATATTTTATGATTTTACAAATATAATTTTTGAGAAATAAAATTAATTACAATTGAAAATTTACAATGAAGATCAAATAAATAGGGAAAGATAAAATTTTAGTCAAAATACAGAATTTTTTCCATAAAAGTTAATTGAGATATATAAATAAATAAGAAGAAAAGTTTTGGCGGGAAAATTTTCACCTAGGAAGTGATACGTGTCACTCCTGATGTATGTTTTAGTATAATGTAATATTTTTCTTCTAGAGGCCACCACTATAATAAACTTTTTATCTACTTTGATTAAAATGTTTTTCGGATCATCTTTTTTCTATTTGTTTATTACTCCCTCTCCCACTTGCTTTATTATTTTTATTAATTCAACTCTTCTTCCTTAATACACGTGCCGATCAATATATGACTTCTAATCAAGTACGAAGGGAGTATAATTTATTTTTTTCCATGAGTGTGCTTTTCTTCTTTTGGCTCACATGCTTGGCCCCAAATAACAAACACTAGTTATGTTTCAAACTTTGTTATAACTTTTGAAATACTAGCATAATGTAGCATTTCAACTAGGTATAATAATGTATGGAGTACGAATAATGCTCCGTAATAATGTGGATTAAAGTTAAGTACTAATAATAATGTGGATTGAGGTTAAGTACTAATTATTATCGAGGCCATAGGTACTACAAAGCACATTGTACAAATTCCTAACCCGGCCATTACGAAATTTATAATGGCCGGTTGGATTTACGTCGTAACCCTCTAGTTGTGCAAAATAATTCCGAGAACTTCGTACGGAGTAGGAGTAATACGTAAGTTTTACTATCTAATACAGAGTAACTAGTTTTAATTATAAAAGTTTATAAATCAATAAATAGATAAAACTAGTATATAACCAATGCTTTTTCCTTTTGTTTACAACTAGTTTAGAGGTCCGTGCGTTGCACGGGTCTTATGCAAATTACATTTTGATTTATGGTTTGTTAATAAGATAGTAATAGCTAGATCATCAATATTTCACACATTGTCAAGAAATTAACAAAAATCCATTTACAGTATATAAAGTACCATTTACATCACCAATCACATTTTATGGCATTATTGGTGCCTTATAATCTATAGTGATCGTCATCTGGAATTTTTCTATGGACTATGGCTTTGTTGTTTTGGCTTCCAGAGCAATCATCGTGATCACTTACATAAAAAATAAATGTTATATGTAATGTATGTCATAATTAATCACAACAATTAAGTGTTAAACGAAAAGAACAAAATAACACATTAATAACATACTTGGCAAATAGAACATGCGTGAGTGTGTGACAAAAACAACACATGCGTGAGAGTGTGACAAAAACTTGTCCAAGGGAATAGCTCTTTTGATCAAAGATGTACGACTTGTCACATAGGAGGATTTTGACTACTTATACAATGTAATCAGAAGATACATTCAGCCACGCGGACTCACGCCTGATATATTCTTGTACAATATTTTCACGATAAAGGTTAATGATTTTTCAAAATTATGGTTAGTTTTGGACCATAAGTCATTAAATTGTTATGGAGTATAGTAAAAGCATATGCCAATCTCTGCCTCATACCTTCCTGACCTTCATTCTTCGTGGTCTTCCTCTTTTCTTCCTCTCCCCATAAATACCCAAATTCTCTCATTTCCCTTATTATCAGATTGACAACCAAGAAAACTCAAATCAGATTTGGCATAAAAAATAAAATCTGACATCCTTAATTAAAATTCTATCTAAAATTTTAATTTGGATAAAGTTGTATAAAAATAAATCATCGGTAGAATGAGAAAACTGATCAAATTTTGGAAACTCATTCAAAATAAACAACTCATGCTAACATGCATGTAGGATTTTTAAAGTGAGAAAAACATACCTTAATTCAATTAAAAGTTAAAGCTAAACTTGGGATTTTAGTGAAATCGGAAGAATTGGAGAAAAAAAAAATTGCAAGTAGGGAGAAAAGCAATACCTGCATGTTAAGATCGATTGTGGTCTTCCTCTTTTCGCTGCTTCGTATCGCATCCTGTTTGATAATCGGAAAAATCAAGAAAAGAAACTGAAGTTATTAGGATACAATTAAATCAAAATATTATGTCCAAAAATTAAAATGAAATGATAGATCGGGATAGGAGTAGACTCAATAGAGGGAGATGAATGATGATGGTGAACTTACCCATTACAGAGAGAGAAGTTTTGAGTGTGGGTTTGTTGGAGATGATACAACATCCTGTAATTACAAAAGCAAAAAAAGCCACGTGTAATACATTTGGGTAGATTATTGACAGGTAAGGGCAAGTTAGAGGAGGGGGGTTGGTTGAAGGCAAGTTAGAGGAATGGGGCTGGTTGAGGGCAAGTTTGGTATTATGAAAATTACGCAAAACTAACATTTTGAAGGGCTTTTTTATATAGGATATGATTTGGACGATTAAAAAAAATATTTTGCATGGCTATTTGTATCAAAACCGTTATTCCATCAAAAGAAATTATAAGTGAATTGTATAATCTACGTAGTACGTACTCTCTTAGCTTGTGATATGTTGTGTCATTCTCCACAAAAGCTTGTCCCTCGAAATCGAGCTAGTTCAATCTCAATACTATTTATACTAGACTTTTTCTGAATCAATTTATTTTGCATGAATTTTATTTAAATATTTTTGTCTAAAATAAGTAAAAATGAATTAAAATATGTTGAAGTAATGTGGCCTAATAAAGCAACAAAAGGAGCTTGACAAGATCATTTTCTATTATCTATCATTATAGGCAACTACCGACAACTCAAGTTGAGAAGTTTTTGTTGATTAATGTACTATTGTTGTTATCAATTAGTTAATATTTGTATATATACTTCTCATTTTAATTACAAGAAAATAAAAGATGGTACATTACCGATATGTTTTTTTTTAATGTAGAGAGAATCATAAAGAAAATTGCGATAAATAATGTAGACGAAATTCGATCTCATGTTATTGTTACCACCCCTCAAAAATTACTAATAGGAAGTATATGATTAACCACTTAGGTTGCGTTCTATTCACCTGGTTTCCACTATTTTTCCTGAACTTATCTGAACTTAATTAATTGAACTTATCTGAACTTATCTGAACTCATTAGAACTTATCAAACCTTATTTTAGTTATAAATTGTACTTGACCAACCCTTATTTTTCCTAACTTATCTTATCTAAACTTATCTAAACTTAACTGAACTTAACTGAACTTATCTGAACTTATTTTTCCTGAAATAAGTGGAAATAAGGTGAACAGAACAAGATCTTACATGTTACATGTGTATATGCGTTCACATTCAGCTATCATATTGTTGCTTAAGATTCGGTATTCCACTTTGGTAATTCTTGATGATTACCAATTTTGGATGTTTGGTTTATAGCAATATCTATTACTATATATTAAAAGAGGCACCAGGAATGACACGTGTCAATCCTGGTGCGATTTTTTCCCGCCAAAAATCGCTGTCCCAAAAAGTGTATCTGTTTTATTTTATATTTATTCTCCACTCTTTTTATAAACTATTTATGTATGGAAACAAAATTTATATTTACTATTTACTATATACTAAAAGAGACACCAGGAATGACACATGTCAATTCCTGGTGCGATTTTTCCCGCCAAAAATCATTGTCCCAAAAAGTGTATATGCTTTTTTTTATTTTTATTCTCCACCTTTTTTATAATATGTATGGAAACAAATTTTAGTTTATAAATTATGGCAATAATAGATACGACGTAATAGTAATTATTCTAAATTGGTAATATTTTAATCAACACGCTATATTAATAATGGAAAATATACTACTCAATATATTGGTCAAATTACCATATTAGCATTTTAAATATGCATATGAATAAATTTATATGAATATGTTAAAAATGTTATAACTATGCAGTAGTTTGGGAGATATTCAGTTAAATATTTTGTGAAAAAATGATCAAAATCCGTGCATGCACGGGATCTAATCTAGTTTATACTAATATCAGTGTGTTTCCCGAGCGATGCCTCGGGTTGTTACCTTGACTAATATATGTATGTTCGAGATTTTTTTTTTTTTTTAAAAAAAACACTTGCGTAAAAGAAAATTGTTTTTATGTGTTGCAAATAGAAAAAATATATATTAAAAAACCACACAATTAAAGTTGGTAGTTATTTCTTTAACAAAATTTAAAGTGTCTTATATAATTATTGTATCGTGATAAGAGTAGTAAAATATTTTTAACATTATTTAAGTTAAGTATATTTATATAGAGTAATAAAGCACAACAAATACTTGGCTAAGTTGGTAAGACTTATTATTTATGTACTTGTTGGTCACATGTTCAAATCTTTGTATTAACATATTTTTGTTGTAATGATACTTGTAAATATGTGACGTGACATGGTTCTAGTGTTAAATCAGGGTGACACGTGACACGCATACTTCGTTAGAAACGCTTTTTAATATATTAGTAGCACAACAAATACTTGGCTAAGTTGGTTAGACTTATTATTTATATACTTGTTGGTCACATGTTCGAATCTTTGTATTAACATATTTTTGTTGTAATGATACTTGCTAAATATGTGACGTGACATGGTTTTAGTGTTAAAACAAGGTGACACGTGGCACGTACACTTCGTTAGAAACGCTTTTTAATATATTACTCCTCCCGTTTCTTTTTATTTGTTACGTATTCTTTTTAGGGTGTTTCACAATGTTTGTTACGTGGCAGAATCTTTCATTTTATAAACTAATTATACTATTATTTTTTGTGCCATCTTTTAGTTTTAATTGGTCCAACTTTTTCAACTCATTAAATTTATTTACAATTTTCCAAGTATGTTAAGTTAGCAATTTTTGTGGTTTTCCATTATTGGTTCATTTTGATAAATAAAACAATCTTATTGGTTGTTGTAATGATTAGTGGATTGAGGTTTTAATTGGGTTATTTTTTAATAAAAAAGAAAAAGAATTTTTATTATACGTTAATACACGTGTAAAAGTCCAAACGTAACAAACAAAAAGAAACGGAGGGAGTAGTATAGAGTATAGATATTAAAAGACGTTTCTAAAAATGCATATGTGTCACGTGGTTCTCTCCCTCAATCATTTCATTCCATCAATTTTCATTTGAAAAATTAGGAAAGTGTTCTCCATAAGGCTTGAACTTGAGACATCATGAATAAAATATGAAAGTTTTAACCATTAAGCTATTCAATATTGTATGTTAAATGTTCAACATAAAATACTAATGAATGCCGATATAAAAAAAAAATTATGTTGTAACCTGGGGCATCACTCGTGCCCAAAAACTAGTAATATTTCAAAAGGGAGAAAGCCTTTTTTTTTAATTATTTATGGAGTGTAAAAGCCAAAAGTAAGATATACAATAACATTAATTTTTTGGCTCGGGCGATGCCCAAGGTGTGGACATGATGAATTGCCATTAAAATTTCGTATATTCGATCTTTTATATACTGTATCCAAAATATGATTTTTGCACCCTCAATGTTTACTGTACACCTTGTTTTTAAATGAACATATAGGTCAAATATAAAGAACATATCGTTCATACCCAAAGAACATATAGTTCAAATCCAAAGAACGCATAGTTCAAATGTATCACTAGCTTGTACATGTACATTGAAATCATTCTTCATGATCATTAGATACAGAGATATTCAATGAATGTTTATCAGGGTGCACAATGAACATTGTGCACCCGGATGCATAATCCAAATATAGGATTTGTTTCTTTTTAATTAAATATTTTTTCTTAAAATGAAATTGATTTATTTATTTATTTGTATATGCCCGAGGCAGATATTACTATATTAGCCATTACTCGTTCGCAAATCTTTAGAAAGTTTGAAAAACTAATTAGAAATACACAGTATAACCATTGTTCTTTATATGAATAGAGAAATATTAACGCATCTATCTATATTAATATTGTAAAACAGAATAATTTGCATAACATGATCTGATGATACGGTCTCCGTCCTTTTTTTGTGTTTCTATTTTTTTCTTAAAAAAATCAAATCTTTTCTTCTCCTCTTTATATTTTCATTTTTATTAATCTTTATGTCTTTTCTTTCTTAAATTTGTTAATTTCAAATTTCAATTTGAATTGAATAATTTTCATCAAATAATTTTGCTTTGTTCTTAGAAAACAAACCTTTAAAAAGTAATTTTTATTTATTGTTGTTTAAAATTTGAGATTTTAATTGAAAAAGTAATGAAGTGATTTTTAAATCCCTCATTTTTTTGGGTTTGTTATAATACACTAAACCACTTTGATGTTTTTTAAGCCTTATGTTTCTAGTTTGATGTTCAATACATACTAATTTTCACTTTGGTGCATGTTTTTGAATACTTATATGGCTACTCCGGTGGCTAAAAAGTAATTTTTTGTTCATTATTCACCGGTGTTTAAAAAAAATTGTATTTGTTTATCATGTCTTTTATTACATTAAAAAATTATAACCATTTTTTTTATCAAGTAAAATCTATACTCTAATTTGCAAAAGGTCTTGCATGCATAAGGTGTACAATGAATTTATTGTACTCCAACATAACTTTTACCCAATTTTCTCTAACTTTTACCTTGTTTTCTCTAACTTTTATATTAAGAAAAAAAGTTGATAGATAAATATTTTAAAGGGTTTAATAATTAAATTTATACATTATGCTAGATTTTGAAGAAATATTTTTTATTAAAATGAAAAATTCATCATTAAAAAAATATAACTTTTACATATATAAATGTAACTTTTAAGCATTTTACATTAACTTTAACTTCATTGTACAATATTTATCGTACACCCCATGTAAATAAGAAGTTGTGTCTAATTTGTACTCCCTCCGTTTCTTTTTGTTTGTTACGTTTGGAATTTTACACGTTTATTAACGTATAATAAATATTTTTTTCTTTTTTATTAAAAAAATAAACCCAAGTAAAACTTCAATCCACTAATCATTACAACAACCAATAAGATTATTTATTTATCAAATGAACCAATAATGGAAAAACACAAAGATTGCTAACTTAACATACTTGATAAATTACAAAGATATTTAATGAGTTGAAAAAATTAGACCAATTAAAATTAATAGATGGCACAAAAAATGATAGTATAATAAGTTTATAAAAGGAAATATTCTCCCACGTAACAAACATTGTGAAACACCCTAAAAAAAATACGTAACAAACAAAAAGAAACGGAGAGAGTAATAATAACTAACATAGAGAAAATGTGGAGTGCAAGAAACGGACATCTATGTAGATTTATTAATGATCATTATTAATGCATTGATTAATATCTAACTTGGAGAAAAAAACTGCATAAATTTAAATCAAATCATTCTAACACGAAGACTGTTTTTTAATTAGCAATAAATATATGGACAAATTGTTTTTTACTACTCCGTATCTACAAAAATCAAAAAGTTTTTTTTTACCACTAAAAAACTACTCCCTTCGTCTCTTTTTGTTTTTTACGTTTGGTATTTTGCACGCGTTTTAACGACTAATTAATGTGCATTGAGATTCTTCTAAGTTTTTCATGTAAACGAGGAAAATTACGTTTATTTATAATGTTTTCACTTTTATCAAAATCCTGATATTGGGAAAATGAGAAAAAGTTAATGTCTTTATGAAAAAGTGTGAGGGATTAAATGACTCAATTGATTTAATTGGTTAATATAATACTCCCTCCGTCTCTTTTTGTTTTTTACGTTTGGTATTTTGCACGCGTTTTAACGACTAATTAATATGCATTGAGATTCTTTTAAGTTTGTATATAAACGAGGAAAATTACGTTTATTTATAATGTTTTCACTCGTATCAAAATTCTGATGTTGGGAAAATGAGAAAAAGTTAATGTCCCAGTGGAAAAGTGTGAGAGATTAAATGACTCAATGGATTTAATTGGTTAAAATAATAATTTGACACAAATTTTGATAGAATATTAAATCACTAGTCTTATATGCACGCGATGCGTGCGAAATTATTAAAAATTAAAATTGTTTTGTTGCAACTAATCATAACAAATATTAAGCACTAAAAAATCATCTGGTCCGGAGGCTCACGACCTTGGGCTCTAGGAAATCTTTCTTTTGGTATTTTGGCGATCTTTTTGTTTGGAGTGAGTGATTGTCTTTTTTGTCTTTCTTTATCCCACCATTTTGACCTTCGATCTTGTATACCTTGATCTTCGTTTCTACCGTTAATATTTCTAATCACCATTATCAATTTTTCTCTATTTAAAAATATATCTTTTTACTAAATTAGTAGAACATAAATTGCAAAAGTATTACTTGTTTGGGGAAAAGATAAACCGTTTCTCTATTTTAATAAAAAAAAAAAAAGAACATTTTTTATTTGGTGAACAAAAGCAAAATGAAACATCCTGATTCACCTAATACAGTCATTGGCATCTCAATGGCTCTACATCAAACACCTAATTCACCTAATTCAATCCTTGGCATCCGCATATTAATCTCACCTCTTTTGCTCCACCGAAACCCCAACTTCCTCTCCCTTCAGATTTAGCCATCAACAAACTCCCCTGCAATTCCCAAGCGCATTTCCAATTTCATGCCACCGAATTATCGAATTGATTTATTGAACTCGAAAGATGTGGAGTTCAATTACTGATTTGAAAGAAAATCTAAATAAAATTTCTCTTGATGTCCACGATGATTACGACGAAGAAGATGAACTCTCGATCCATGGCTACGATTCTCTCTACTCTGATCGTAGGCGTTCACACATTCTTGTTCATTCCAAATCGCCTTCAGATTCTCCTATTAGAATGGAAATGATTCTCAGTACGTTTCCTAGGTACCGGAGTTTTTTTCTTCTCTTCGAATTTTCAATTGTTGAGCTCAGTACTCAAATTCGCTGTAATTTGATGGAATTGTTAAATTTTATAGTCGACAACTTCAATCTCTGCTGAAATATTGCGATTGGAATTGTAAAATACTCACCATTATTGATTTGGAAACTTCTAATTTTTAATTCTGACCCTCCCGGAGGTTTAGCCTTTTATTACCTTTGATTTGAGGCATTTACTGCTCTTTACGGTTTTGTATGATTAATTTCCTGATTGAATGTGAATTGATTGTTGTTTTAATACCTTTATTGCTCCTTAATTTTAGGCATTTACTACTAATTTGGTCTTAAGATTTCCTTATTGAATGCGAATTGATTGACGTTTAAACAATTAATTAGCCAAAAATACTGGCACTCAAAAAGTTTGCCCGATTTGTTATTATTTTCAGTTTTTAAAATCTGTATTTAATCAACTTTTTAAAATAATAAATAATTAGATTTACAGTGAAATATAAGAGGGTATTTTAGTATATTTGTTTGGGGACACCAAAAGTGGTGTTACCGGAATACCCCTCCCCTGTTGGCTTATAGAATAGAGATTTATGTGATGATATAAAAGGAAATGTAAAGAACATTTTGAAACACCCAAAAAGGAAAACGTAAAGAACAAAAAGAGACGGAGGGAGTAATTGTGTACAAATTTTGATAGAATATTAAATCATTTATGTGATAATATAAAAGGAAATGTAAAGAACATTTTGAAACACCAAAAAAGGAAAACGTAAAAAACAAAAAGAGACGGAGGGAGTATAACTTACTTTTTACCACCTAACATAATTTTACCATCTGAAAACGTTAAAATAAATGAAACAGCTGTGTGGGACCCACTAATTTAATTTCCCTCCAATATTTTACATTCTCTGTGCGATTTTCTTTAACTCTTTCACCCTCCTCTCTTTACTGCCATTTAATCTTGTCAATTTTGTGAATTATTGGTAGGAAAAGTAATATGAATTCATGGAAGAGAAAAAAAACAGGGGAGATAAAGGGAATTAAATACTCCCTCCGTATTTTAAAAAGAGATACACTTTGATCGATACCTAGTTGTAGGAGAGTGAGTTGAATTTATTAAAATAAGATAAAAGTGGGGTAGTGGGTGAATTATTTATTATAGTAAAAAGATGATGTAAGTAAGTATGAGACCACAAGAAAAGGAAAAATATTAATATAATTGGAAGTGAGGACTAAAACATATCAAAAAAGGAAATTATATCTCTTTTTAAAATACAGTTGTTTAAAGAAAGCGTATCACTTTTTAAAATACAGAGGGAGTACATGAATTTTTAAGAGAAGAGAAAATATCAGAAATATTAAAGTTATAGTAGCCTCAAATGATCGTTTCATCTATTTTTCTATTTTCAAGTGGTAAGAAAATAAGTTTTAATTTTTTTAAATGGTAAAATACAAGTTTAAGTTTTTTAAGTGATAAATGTTATGAAATATAATATGGATGCCCATTATACCCCGTCAATATTTCCGGAATATTCTAGGGTTCAGTAAAATCCTAACTATTGTGTCCTATATATATACCCGGTAGTATATGAAATAAAATACAAAAACACGTACTATTCTCTCTCTTATTCTATCCTGTTTATTCACAACAATAAAAAATAATTTTTCAATTTTTTAGATGGTAGAAAACAATTTCCCCCTAAATATATAGTACTCGTACTGCATGAGGAGTTGAGGACTTTTTGGCTCGGCCCCCTCTTGCTCCATACTCCCTCCGTCCCTTAATACTCGCACCGCTTTCCTTTTCGGGTCGTCCCTTAATACTTGCACTGCTTCTATAAATGAAAATTTATACCAATATTATATTATTTCTCACACTTACTTACTAACCCCACCATACCCCTATTCCCTACACAAAATCATTTAAAAATTCACACCCCCACTCACCAGTCACCACTTCCCACCTCTTACACATTTCCACTAATTATATAAAAAAAAATAACTCATTATCAATTAACATCAATTAAATTAATAAGTCAAAATGTCTTAAACTCCGCACCGATCAAACCGGTGCGATTATTAAGGGACGGAGGGAGGACTAATTAACCCCAAAACCTAACAAAAACTCCAAAAGTCGAAATGAGGTGAATCTTCGTTCTAGCCACATATGAAAGGCTGAAATAAGTCATAAATAAGGCGAGGAACTGAGGAGTGAGAAAAACTAAGTCTAAATCTAACTGTGTCCTATGTACGAGTAGTTGTTACTTGTTACTGTACTAGTATTAACCCAGTAACAAAAAATAAAATCGTATATTTTGTTTTTTCTGTAAGCACAAATGAGCACACGGATAATATAAATTACATGTGGGAAGGGCGATTCGTACTCGTGATATATCGTACACACGCTTTCAGTGCATTGGTATTTTCTTTGGTTCTTGTTTCCTCCATCTCTTTCTCTCTCTAGGGTTTACAAGAATTTACGGTTCTCTAGGCCGTGAATTACGAAATTATTTAGAAATTTAACAAATTTCGACCATTTCTCTTAATTTTGTTGTTAATTTTAATAAAACTATATCCGTTGAATGTGATGAATGCCCTGAAGGAAATAATACCCTTGGTCCAAGTATGCATTTAATGTTAAATCTAATAAATGCGGTTCAGTATTAATTAACAAGTTATTAATTCAATGAGATCAAGTGAGCTGAATGCCTAGCTAGAGGCCGCTTCAGTTCAAGTGGAATTAATGATATTAATCCACAGCTTATTCTTGACTGAACCCGTAGGGTCACACAAATAGTACGTAAACGGATCAAGTATTTAATGACATTAAATACTCCATCTATGGATATTCGGAATCGACAGGTCTTGGTTTCGGTGGGAGCTGAGATCGTCAAAGGCAAACAAATGAATACTCCGGAAACGATGATATTGCCGGAAACGGAAATATGGATCGTATCGAAAATATAAATATTATCCAAGTCGTAGATGTTGCCGGAAACGGAAACATGGTACGTATCGGAAAATATTATAGGAAATGGAAATATTGCCGGAATCGGAAATATTACCGGAAACGGAAATATTGTCAGAATCGGAAATATTATCGGAATCGGAAAATAATTCCGGAAACGGAAATATTAAATTTTTGTTCGAAACGGAAATTAATTCCGGAATCGGAAATGTTAAATATTGTTCGTATCGGAAATGAATTCCGGAATCAGGAATTTAATCGGAAGCGCATCGTACGAATTAGCATCGCACGAGACTTGCTAGACGAAGGCCCAGCACGAAGCAAGGCCCGCGTCCAGCAAGCCAAGCGCCCAACACAACGCTGCCAAAGCCTCGCCAGGCCCAGCAAGGCCATGGCGCGCGCGAGCTCGTGGGCTGCGGGCTGTGCATCTCGCGTAGGCCGCAAGGCTTGCGCGGGCTGTGCGGCTCGTGCTCGTGCAACGCTTGTGTTCAATACGAATCCTAAAGCTAATGGAATTCGTTCTATGATTAAATCATAATCCTAAAAGATAGAATTTGTTTAATAGAGATTTAATGAGATTCTAATTAAACTAATTGGTATCCTAATAGGATTCTAAATCCCTTTCCATAGCCCTATAAATATGTGCCTAGGTTCACAATTTATGGACGTGTTTTTTTTCAAGTATTCAAAGGTAAGATTTTCAAGCTATAATCAGCCAAACACTTGCCACATATTAGCCGAAAATACTAAGTACCCTAAGGGCGATTCTAGTTGGTCAAGCTTAAGGCGGATCCGGACGTGCTGTGGACTTTCTACGGAGGGACGACACTTGGAGTCCTAAAGACTTGTTCTTGTTCGGTTCGGGCGCAGCTAGGGAGGGCACGCTACAAAGTGTATGCATCCTAGGCTAATTATATGATTATGTGCAATTAATATGATTCCTGGCATTAAGGTTTTTCCGCATGATTTATGTTGTTCATATGTATCATAACCTAACAGGGGTATCACGAGCCTCTTATTAATTGCATGATGACAGGCTTAGGTCGTATCACCTAATCAAAAATAACCTAAGGTCCACTAGCTAGGTAGCAAGGGAAGTCAGGATCGAATCCACAGGGAAACAGGCGTTCTTTCTACTATCGATTAATTAATCTAGATTATTGTGAACAAGAATTGGTTTGTGGTTTATATGCTAAGACTATGAACGATAATTAAACAAGGATGAATCAATATATTAGGGAATCTAGGGCATAGGTTCGCCAACAAATAATAATCCAAGACATTGAACAGTCACGATAAATAACAATGTAATTAATTAGACTAGCATGCTCTCTCAAATCGATACTAATCATAGACTTAGAATTAACGGGCTCTCGCTACGTATTAACTCTAATTCCACCTATTGACACAAGCCTAAACATCAAATTGCATCTCTCGAATCTTAATTTGATATTGCATAACTACCACAATTAAACCTGCGCAAATCTAATTGTATAGTGAAATAACCCAATCAATAGGAATCAATTACAATGCCAACAATCATAATCATTCAATCATCCCTTCATATTATTCATGGATCCCCAACCCTAGAAATTAAACTACTCAAGCATGTTGACAATAAACAAAACAATAATCATAATTGAAAGCATTATTAAAGCAAGAAAATGAATTGAAATAAGAAATAATACCTATTTGAAGAACAAAGGAAAGTGAAAGCTTGAATTTTTATTGAGAATTAAATTAAGTGTTTTTGCATAAACTAGAGAGAAAACTAGGCTAAGGAAAATAATACTAAGGTTCAATACTAGAAAATAAGATGCCCAACTAAAATAACTAAGCCTAGTATTTATAGTTTGCCCATAAACATAAGGAAAAACCGGAAGAAAACCGCGGAAAAGGGCCCTGGGTTGTCGTCGCCCGGTTGGGCAGCCTTCCGCCCGTCGGGCGACCAGCTCGTAACCCGCCCGTCGGGCGCAAGTCTGCCCGCCGGGCGGAGGGAGAAATTCTGGAAATCATCGGCACGCGCCCGGTCGGGAAGCTCCCGCCCGTCGGGCAGACGTTCGCCCGTCGGGCAGCCATTCGCCCGCCGGGCGCGCGTACAAACTGCACGATCCTCTATCTTTAAAATGCCGTATCTCCTTCGTTATTCGTCATAATTAGGCGAGTGGCCACTCGTTGGAAAGCTAATGAAGTCTAGAATCCAACCCAATTAGAATCACTTTATTTAGAGTTGTAGAACGTAAGTTATGATCAAAAGAGTAGACGAGTGTCGGTTTTCTAGTTCTTTCACTATCCGCTTTGCTCGAAAACTCTTCCAACTCAATGTGTGTGCTCTCGAAAGTACATAATCTCTTGTATTGATTAAAATGAGTAGAAAATGCACAAAAACATGCTAATTCCTACAATGATGAACCTGAAACTACAAACACATTACAAGGAGCACATTAGTACTAAAAATCGCTCCGAAGAGCTCATTTGAGATCAAAAAGTACTAAGGGACGGGGGTAAACACACTATAAAATATGAACATATCAAACTCCCCCAAGCTATATCTTTGCTTGTCCCTAAGCAAAGAAATCATCGATGAATACATAAATCAACTTCACCCCAAACACATCTTAAAACAATGGATACGATTCAAGGTAAAATCCAACAAGCATGCATCAATGTCAACCGATCAAATCTATTCGACCGCTAATCCACCTTAACAATCGTCACGCAAAGCGAACCACAAATGCACAATGGAATTCAAGACTAGTGCTCACATACTCGTCACTCATTTATGTGGCGGATAAAAGATGTACCCGTTCGCTCTCCTCCCAACATATAAGTGAACAATGCCCTCCCAAACTCACAACACTCGTGTGTCTAGAAAAACATACACTCAACCTAGTGGTCGACTCGGAATGTGTCATGTCATAACTTGCATTGATAAACAACTATTTTCACATAAGTACGACTCTATGCACAAAGGTCAGAAGGTCTTCAAAGCTTGTAATGTTAGGCTTAGGTAAGGGTGCGGTAAATTTGGGTAAAATGTGAGCTTAAAGCCTTGGCTTTGGGGAGCATAAATCCTAGCAAAACCATGATCAACCACAAATAATGACCACAACTCTCCCACTCAACACATGATAAAACAAAAAACAAGCCACACCATACTTTCTTGCCTTTTTTCACAATTATGACCAACCACTCATAAAGATATGGAATTACAATACTTGAGTGAAACAATACTTTGAAATTTTTCTGAGAGTAACGAATTTTTCTTTTCTTTTTTTTCAATCTCTCTTTTTTTTTTTCTTTTAGAAACCTTCACATTTTCTATTCTTCTCATCTCTTTCATTTTTCAACTCATTTTTTTTATCTTTTTCAAACAACAAACATGATAAGAAGAACTCCCTTTTTTCAATACTCACTATGCTCGAAAGTACCACACTACAACTCCCTCACCTCACTACTATTAGCTCCCCCAAGCTAGGCTTGGGACTAGTAACCAATGGGGCTTTCACGGGCTTGTAATATGGTTAGTCACCGAATAAAGGGCACAAGCAACAACATGGGTAGAAAAAGAAGGAACAAACGTATCTAATTTCATTTGAAGGCTACCTAAATAGAAAAATGCCTTCGTCCTCCTCAATGTGCATGTATATGAGTCATACAACATTACTAATAGTTGCAAACCAATACTCAAAATCAACGACACACCAGGAAACTATCACACATTCCTAACCAAGTCAACTAGCCAAGCACCAAGTTCACAAATAGTTGGTCAAAGTTGACTCATGCAAAGGCACCAAAATAGTCGAATATTAAATCATGGTCAACATATCAACAATGCTCGTCATCAAAAACCAAGAATCAAAACATTTCAATCAAGGGGCACAAGGAAGCATGATTTTGTATTCATCGGAACATATTTTTGTTTTTTTTTGTTTTTTTTTTCAAAAGCGATAAACTACTCTAGAAATCAATAACACATACCTCCCCCAAGCCAAACTCATCAATGTCCTCAGTTCTTGAATGAGTGGAGATAGAGGGTCTCAATCTTCATTGAACCCCTCCGGCTCCAACTCTTATGTGTCTCCCGCAAAGCGATTGGTTAGTAAATAACCAACCAACGAGCGTAGAAGCTTGTCATGCGCACTCGCACATCTTTCGTGCAACAAGACATGCACGATAATCAACAACAACATTTGCATAAAGTCCGAATGAGCTCTGCGCCAGTAAGGAGTAGGATGCCTAAAGGAAGAAGAACAAAAAGAAAAAACAATAATAAAAGAAGAATAAGAAAAGGAAGGAAAAGAGAAAGTAGGCATACTCTCCTTATGGAAGTTGTTTTTGCGGACTATTGATTCTTCAACCTCAATGATCAATGAAATAGCTCTCTCTGTGTTTTGGCATTCATGGTGGACATGCTCTTCACCATATAGAGCTCTCTGCAAAGCATCCACTTCTTCTTTGTAAGTACTGCAAGTACCTGCAAAAGATTCACAAAGAGGAACAGACTCTATTGGGTCATTGGGCTTTTGATTTTCGGGGGGAGGAGGAAGATCCTCAAGCAAAGGTTTTATGGGGAAAGACAAGGGGAGTGAGATGGTGTAAACGGGGCTAAGAATAACCCTTCTTGGACTCGGAATATGAGGGGTAGGGGTTGACACAACAACAAGGGTTTTATCAACTTCAACTTCCTCATGGACTTGCTCTATAACATATGGCTTTTCAGTTTCAACAAATCCTTCATCCATTGATCCAACAGTCACATCATCATCCTCCAACTCATCCTCAACCTCTGTTATAAGTTCCTCCCACTCTTGGTTGCCTATGGGTTCACTCAGTTGACCCCCATCCCCAACACAACTCGAATCATTATTTTCAATAATTTCTTGAACTTTTCTAAATCTCTCAAGAGTAGCCTTACTAGCTTTAATAATCTCATTAGTAGCCTCTTTAGATCTAGTACACTGAATCTCAATCTCGGAGTTTAATCTTCTTAATTCCTCTAAGAAGCTATCTCTGCTTTCTGATTCGGGTTGAACAGGATTGGGCAAGGGTTCACAATAATACACGGGAGAAGCAATAGTGGAATCATGAGGCAAAACATTGATATCCATGCAAGGGTTAGATAAGTCATTAGAATAGACATGATTATCATAAACATTAGAATGCACCTCATTATAACAAGCATTCAAGGGAGAGGGGGTAGAACCATGTAGATTATGCTCATAATTTGGATTAGCACATGTAACATGAATGGCCATTTCACGCTCATACAAATCCCTTGCAAACCACATATAGTAATCCCACATATCATCCAAAGACAAGGCTCGAAAATCACCATTAAATCTACTTTCTATCACATTCCTTGTATACTCATTTAAACCACCATAAGCAAAACCACAAGAATCCCAAAGATTAAGATTGTGGTAACCAATAAAATCATTAAGCCTATCAAAATACACCCAAAAAGGCTCATTTACGAATTGAGGGAAAGAATAATAATCCATTTATTTACAAAAAAAAAACAAAAAAACGAAAACAAAACAAAAAAAATAAAATAACAGAAAAAAATAAACTAAATAAACTAAATAAACTAAATAAAATAAAATATATACATGGTCTCAAAGAACTGGAAGTTCTCTGAGACTCAAGAAAATAATCTAGACCACAAAATTAATAGCAGAAAATAAAACCGTTTCCCCGGCAACGGCGCCAAAATTTGACAGGCTTAAGTCGTATCACCTAATCAAAAATAACCTAAGGTCCACTAGCTAGGTAGCAAGGGAAGTCAGGATCGAATCCACAGGGAAACAGGCGTTCTTTCTACTATCGATTAATTAATCTAGATTATTGTGAACAAGAATTGGTTTGTGGTTTATATGCTAAGACTATGAACGATAATTAAACAAGGATGAATCAATATATTAGGGAATCTAGGGCATAGGTTCACCAACAAATAATAATCCAAGACATTGAACAGTCACGATAATCAACAATGTAATTAATTAGACTAGCATGCTCTCTCAAATCGATACTAATCATAGACTTAGAATTAACGGGCTCTCGCTACGTATTAACTCTAATTCCACCTATTGACACAAGCCTAAACATCATATTGCATCTCTCGAATCTTAATTTGATATTGCATAACTACCACAATTAAACCTGCGCAAATCTAATTGTATAGTGAAATAACCCAATCAATAGGAATCAATTACAATGCCAACAATCATAATCATTCAATCATCCCTTCATATTATTCATGGATCCCCAACCCTAGAAATTAAACTACTCAAGCATGTTGACAATAAAAAAAACAATAATCATAATTGAAAGCATTATTAAAGCAAGAAAATGAATTGAAATAAGAAATAATACCTATTTGAAGAACAAAGGAAAGTGAAAGCTTGAATTTTATTGAGAATTAAATTAAGTGTTTTTGCATAAACTAGAGAGAAAACTAGGCTAAGGAAAATAATACTAAGGTTCAATACTAGAAAATAAGATGCCCAACTAAAATAACTAAGCCTAGTATTTATAGTTTGCCCATAAACATAAGGAAAAACCGGAAGAAAACCGCGGAAAAAGGGCCCTGGGTTGTCGTCGCCCGGTCGGGCAGCCTTCCGCCCGTCGGGCGACCAGCTCGTAACTCGCCCGTCGGGCGCAGGTCTTCCCGCCGGGCGGAGGGAGAAATTCTGGAAATCATCGGCACGCGCCCGGTCGGGAAGCTCCCGCCCGTCGGGCAGCCATTCGCCCGCCGGGCGCGCGTACAAACTGCACGATCCTCTATCTTTAAAACGCCATATCTCCTTCGTTTTTCGTTGGAATTAGGCGAATGACCACTCGTTGGAAAGCTATTGAAGTCTAGAATCCAACCCAATTGGAATCACTTCATTTGAAATTGTAGAACGTAAGTTATGATCAAAAGAGTAGACGAGTGTCGGTTTTCTAGTTCTTTCACTATCCGCTTTGCTCGAAAACTCTTCCAACTCAATGTGTGTGCTCTCGAAAGTACATAATCTCTTGTATTGATTAAAATGAGTAGAAAATGCACAAAAACATGCTAATTCCTACAATGATGAACCTAAAACTACAAACACACTACAAGGAGCACATTAGTACTAAAAATCGCTCCGAAGAGCTCATTTGAGATCAAAAAGTACTAAGGGACGGGGGTAAACACACTATAAAATATGAACATATCACATGATCTATTAATTTCTTAACATGGTTAAATTTTACAAATTTGCAAAGAATTAAAAGGGGTGATTAATTTTCGTAATTGTTAATTAATTGCAAATTGCGTTTATTTAATTATATGTACGCAGTTTTTCGGCAATTTCTTCGTTCCTCGGCCAAATAGAGTGATTTTTGTGTCAAATCCGCATGTAAAAGACATTCTAAAATTTTGACAAAATCACTATTTTTCGGCCGAACCCAGAATTCCCAAATTCGAAGCCTAACTATGACTTTTCGGAGGTTTCAGTTTTTCGAACGCAAAAGTTTGTAATTTTAAGATGTTAAATTGAATATTTGCGATTCTTGTTGTTAAACCTTGAATTTTTGATTGACCTACTGTATATGTTTAACAAATTTGAATGCCTAAGCTTGTTAATTATACAACCTAATTTGTAATTGTAATTAATTTGTTGAAATTCGAATAATTTAGAATTTGATTTGATTTTCATAATTAATTGACAACTTAATTAGGTATCCATGATTAAAAACCACCATAAAAATTGTTAATTTGTGATAAATTTTAAATTTTTATGACCTAGATTTGAATCCATGTTAATCGGAAATTAATTGATTAATAAATTTTCGATTTTTCGCCCTAAAATTATGAAATTAATATGATTTATTAATTTGTCGTTAATTTTAAATCAAAAATTTTAATTTTTTATGAAAATCGCTCATGAATGTTGCACGCACAAAGCAAATGACGCTACGTGTTACCCTTAAGGGGTGTTGTATAGTGCGGGCACGCGACGACGAGCAAGGGAGCTCGTCGCCCGTGCGGTACGAATGCAGCGAGCAACATAGCATGGTGAGCGCGCAAGGCAATGGTGCTGGCCGTGTGTGCTATACGATGGGCGAGGGCGAAGAGGCAAGCCACAAGCGACGAGCAAGACGCGTGTGGGCAGCGATAGTGTTGCGCCACAGCGCGCCTGGCTCGCCCAAGCAACGCAGCAGCATACGCGACACAGCACAAGGCTGCGCGCAGCGTGGCCAGCAAAGGTTGCGTGTGCGTGTGGCGTGTGGCTGCGTGTGGCGTGTGGTTGTGTGTGCCTGGTGCAACGATCGATCGTACGGGGCGCACAACCTCGTGGCTTGATGGGGCTTGGGCGCAAGCCCAAGTGCCTCGTCTTGCGACGATTGATACGTTTTGATTTTAATTTGAGATTTTCAGTTCGGAAATAATTTTAATTAACTTTAAAATTAATAATTTAAATTGTTTTCTCGGAATTTAATTTTGAATATTATAATTATTATAAATTTTAATTTATACTAATTATTTTACTAAAATTAAAACCTTGAATTTATTTAAATTCGTTTAATTCAACTGAAAAATAAATTAAATGGATTCGATTATAATTTTATATGAGCTTTAAATTTTAATTAAACTTGTATGTTTCCGGTTAGACTAGAAGTACATTTTTATGTTTAAAATTAGTAAAGCATATAAAGTTATTGGTTTAAGTGGGAGCATTTTTAGTCATAAACTCTTGATTAGGTCTACAATCCTTTAAGGTTAAAACAACTTGATTAGAATTAATAAGGACTGAATAATTGGTAGATTATTGGTGCCCTTGATTAATTGCTGCAAATATTTATGTGATGCATAAAAATGTGTTTTACTAACCAGCTATGTGGGTCATTCATGATAATGAATGGGTGAATGGTATATATTGTATATGTACTGTTTTGCAGGTTAATGAAAGTGACTAGTATGGCCCAAATAGGATAGAAAATATGGTCTGCGTACCATTAATTTGAATGTAATATTCACTAGTAGAAAAAACCCTTATTGCAGCGGGCTTTTAGACCCCTATTGCAGCGTACATCATATGCTGCAACTGGGGGGCCTGCAACAAGTCTGAACTTGTTGCAGCGTACAATGTTCGCTGCTAAAAGGGGTTTTTTGCAGCGTACATATGTATGTACGCTGCAACAAGTGCCAAAAAATTGGCAAAAATTTGGACTTGTTGCAGCGTACATATATATGTACGCTGCAAAAGACTCAACTTTTTGCAGCGTACATTTATTTGTACGCTGCAACAAGTCTGGAATTTTGCGAAATTTTTTTCCCTTGTTGCAGCGTACAATATATATGTACGCTGCAACAAAGCACATTTGGCGGGAAAATTCTAATTTTGTTTAGGGATACCTAGAGTGTCTTGCACCAAATATAGAAACATGTCAAAACAATAATAGAATAACGCAACCTGTATAACAAATATAAAAACAACAACTGGAGTTTTGTATACTATATATCCCAAAACCAAAGTGCACATATTACATTTAAATATATGTTCCAATTTCAACATAAACATACATTTTAATATAAAATTTATTTCTATAACAACTAAACCAACTCGATCAAGCGCGCTAAAGCCAATAATAAATACTTGCTGGTAAAAAACTTAGCCCATTGCTCACGAACCACATCAAATTCCTCGCATAAGGCGCAATCCTCGGAGTGTAGACCTTTACAAAAACAGAAATTTAAATTAAACATTAGATTAAATACAAATTAAATATCACATTTTAACATTCAAGAAACTAATGACAATGTCCTGATAGTCTAAAATGAGTCCTTAGGTTCTTTAGTTCAAAGTTGGGAGCGAAAATGTCATTTTAGCCTAAATATGACCTATAACGACCCAATGAGCCTATAGGTGCATAAATAGATTGGAACGAGTCTTAGATCGTTAAAATTATGCATATTAAACATGTAATAAGTTTTAAATGAGTCCTTAGGTTCTTTATTTTAAAGTTGAGAGCGAAAATGCCTTATTTTAGCCTAGATATGACCTATAACGATCAAACAAGCATTAAATGGGTATAAGTAGATTAGAATAAGTCCTAGAAACTCAAAACTAAGCTTATTAATCATATAATAATTTAAAAATGAGTCCTTAGGTTCTTAAGTTCAAAGTTGGGAGCGAAAATGTCATTTTAGCCTAAATATGACCTAAAACGACACAATGAGCCTTAAATGGGCATAAATGGATTGGAATGAGTCCTAGAAAGTTAAAACTAGAATATAAAACATTTAGTAGGTTTAAAATGAGTCCTTAGGTTCTTTAGTTCATAGTTGGGAGCGAAAATGTCATTTTAGCCTAAATATAACCTACAACGACCTAATGAGCCTTAAAGGTGCATAAATAGATTGGAACGAGTCTTATAAAGTTAAAATTATGCATATTAAACATGTATTAAGTTTAAAATGAGTGCTTAGGTTCTTTATTTTAAAGTTAGGAGCGAAAATGCCTCATTTTAGCCTAAATATGACCTATAACTATCAAACAAGCATTAAATGTGCATAAATAGATTAGAATAAGTCTTAGAAACTTAAAACTAAGCATATTAATCATATAATAAGTTTAAAATGAGTCATTTGGATCTTAAGTTCAAAGTTGGGAGTAAAAATGGCACTTTAGCCTAAATATGACCTATAACGACACAATGAGCCTTAAATATGCATAAATGGATTGGAATGAGTTCTAGAAAGTCAAAACTAAGCATATAAAACATTTAGTAAGTTTAAAATGAGTCCTTAGGTTCTTTAGTTCATAGTTTGGAGCGAAAATGTCATTTTAGCCTAAATATGTCCTATAACGACCAAACAAGCCTTAAATGTGTATAAGTAGTTAGAATAAGTCTTAGAAACTTAAAACTAAGCATATTAATCATGTAATAAGTTTAAAATGAGTCCTTAGGTTCTTTAGTTCAAAGTTAGGAGCGCAAATGCCTCATTTTGGCCTAAATATGACCTATAACGATAAAACAAACATTAAATGTGCATAAATAGATTAGAATAAGTCTTAGAAACTTAAAAATAAGCATATTTATCATATGATAAGTTTAAAATGAGTCATTAGGTTCTTAAGTTCAAAGTTGGGAGCGAAAATGTCATTTTAGCCTAAATATGACCTATAACGACACAATGAGCCTTAAATGTGCATAAATGGATTGGAATGAGTCCTAGAAAGTTAAAAATAAGCATATAAAACATTTAGTAAGTTTAAAATGAGTCCTTAGGTTCTTTGGTTCATAGTTGGGAGCGAAAATGTCATTTTAGCCTAAATATGTCCTATAACGACCAAACAAGCCTTAAATGTGTATAAGTAGTTAGAATAAGTCTTAGAAACTTAAAACTAAGCATATTAAACATGTAATAAGTTTAAAATAAGTCCTTAGGTTCTTTATTTTAAAGTTGAGAGCGAAAATGCCTTATTTTATCCTAAATATGACCTATAACGATAAAACAAGCATTAAATGTGCATAAATAGATTAGTATAAGTCTTAGAAACTTAAAACTAAGCATATTTATCATATAATAAGTTTAAAATGAGTTATTAGGTTCTTAAGTTCAAAGTTGGGAGCGAAAATGTCATTTTAGCCTGAGGTTGGATAATTTTAAACACATACTAATTCCAAAATATGCTAAACCAAATACACCCTTAATGATTTAATTTCCATTTGTCTACTTCATGTCTCTAAATAAACATCGATAAATTAGCACAGACATGAGTTTATTGAAAGAAAAAGGCAGAAGAGAATACTGCTGCTGTTAAAAGAATAAATCATGTTATTTATTTTACAACACAGTTTTGCATAATAATAATATCAAGGCACTGGGGAAATAGGATGTTTTTACCTGTGAGACAAAAAGTTTGGCTCTTCAGACAACAACATTTGTTTATTCTCATTACTCGAAAGCCATGATAATGGCTGACATTCTTGTATACCACCCATCATTAACGGCATATGCATCCCATTCTGGAACTGGATTATGAGCACTGGTTATATAATAATTCAATTTAAAAGAAAGTATGCCAGCAAGGAAAAGATTGATTCTCATCTAACGTGTATATGTACCTGGTTACTGCAGTCTAGAGACAGAAGTTGGTGTTTTCCGATATTATCCTGTTAGGTGAATACCAGGCATTAGTTACTAATGAATATCAGCAGTCGGGTTATAGGATTTGTTATGCCTAATCCAAGAAATTAGCAGTAAGTCAGTATCTTAAAACATATTTAGGTCCTTTCCTTTTTAACATTCTAATCATCTCTTTACCACCAGTAAGAAGGGAGTTCTGCAACTATTTTCTTGCACAGTGTCCATGTATACTAAGAATAGGATACCTTCAATCATAACTTCACTCCACCTTCCACCAACAATTAAAAATGTAAAGCAATTATAATGCTACCTTTGCCTTAGAGTTAGGTTACCACTTTACCAGTTTGGGATGCATTGTTGTTAAGTTAACATACCACTTTTGGACTTTGTTCTCTCTACTATATCCCTTAATTTGGAAGTTGGAACTCACACCCACCCTAATTTTCTCTCTCTACTTCTTCTCCCTCCTTATTCTCCATGCTCTAGAGAAATGTAAAATTAGCTCTAAGACAGAAGTAGTAGATTCAGAAATGATGAGGTAAAGTAACTCGACAACAAATTCAGGGGCAACATATTTATACCTTGTGTAAGAGAATCTGGTTAAGTGATTCCTTCAAGGAGTTTTCCATCTGCTGTAGATGCTCGACATTGTCTATCTTATCAGGATTACTCTAACAGCTGTCCAAAACAATTACCAATAAAAAGTTATTGACTTGAAACTAAGCTCAATGTACTCATAAATCATAATGCATTTGTTAACAGTAAGGCACCTATTGAAGGAAATAATGCCCTTGGTCCAAGTATGCATTCTATGTTAAGTCTAATAAATGCGGTTCAGTATTAATTAACAAGTTAATAATTCAGTGAGATCAAGTGAGCTGAATGCCTAGCTAGAGGCCGCTTCATTTCAAGTGGAATTAATGATATTAATCCACAGCTTACTCTTGACTGAACCCGTAGGGTCACACAAATAGTACGTAAACGGATCAAGTATTTAATGGCATTAAATACTCCATCTATGGATATTCGGAATCGACAGATCTTGGTTTCAGTGGGAGCTGAGATCGTCACAGGCAAGAAATGAATACTCCGGAAACGATGATATTGCCGGAAACAGAAATATGGATCGTATCGGAAATATAAATATTATCCAAGTCGTAGATGTTGCCGGAAACGGAAACATGGTACGTATCGGAAAATATTATCGGAAATGGAAATATTGCCAGAATTGGAAATATTGTCGGAAACGGAAATATTGTCAGAATCGGAAATATTATCGGAATCGGAAAATAATTCCGGAAACGGAAATATTAAATATTTGTTCGAAACGGAAATTGATTCCGGAATCGGAAATATTAAATATTGTTCGTATCAGAAATGAATTCCGGAATCGGGAATTTAATCGGAAGCGTATCGTACGAATTAGCATCGGACGAGGCCCGCTATACGAAGGCCCAGCACGAAGCCAGGCCGTCGCCCAGCGAGCCAACGCACACCAGCGCACGCCAAGCCTCGACCAGGCCCAGCGCAAGGCCAGGCCCAGCCAAGGCCTTGGGCGCGCGCGCGGAGCACAGCAGTGGGCCGAGCGCTGTGCGCCTAGCGTGGGCCGCAAGGCTTGCGCGGGTGTACGGTGCTCGTGCAATGCTTGTGCGGGAATCCTGAAGCAACCGGGATTCGAAGTGTGATTAAATCCTAAAACTATTAGATAATGATTATTTAATTAGAGTCCTAGTAGGGTTATAATTAAATAAATTAGTATCCTAATAGGATTCCAAAACCCTTTCCATAACTCTATAAATAGGTGCCTAGGGTCACATATTTTCATAGATTATTCAAGTATTCAAAGTGAGTTTTTGAGAGAAAATTCAGACACATTCCTTGACTATAAGTGCCGAAAATCTTTAGTACCTTAAGGGCGATTCTAGTTGGTCAATCTTAAGGCGGATCCGGACGTGCTGTGGACTATCTACGGAGGGACGACACTTGGAGTCCTAAAGACTTGTTCTTGTTCGGTTCGGGCGCAGCTAGGGAAGGCACGCAACAAAGAGTATGCATCTAAACTATGCTATATGATTATGTGTAAATAATATGTATTCCTGGCTAAATGGTTTTTCCGCATGATTTATGAATTGTCATATGTATCATAACCAAACACCTATGCCTATAGATATGCCTGCACCAGTGCTAGATTCTGAAGTCATATACCAAGAAAATGACTGAGATGATATAATGCTGACAATACTGAAGAAACAATGCAGTCACCAAAGACAGTCAGTTCATGTTGGTCAAATTCTCAAAACAATCAACAGATCACATCGACCACCTGGTTGGCTTGCTGAATTTTAACACAATGCAGAGGTTACTCATAGAACCTCTACTCAGAAATACAGGAAGAATTTTGCAGCATTTCCGAGTAATATGACCCAAGTACAAGACCCAGCTAGTTTCAGTGAAGCAATTCAACATGAATGTTGGATTGAGGCCATGAATGAAGAGTTGAAGGCCTTGGAAAGCAACAATAGTTGGACCTTGGCTGACCTGCCTTAAGGAAAAAGGGCAATACGCTGAACGTGGCTCTATGAGACAATACAATCATAAATTCCTAATGGGTCAATAGAAAGGCACACAGCTAGATTGGTGATTCTAGGGCGTAAACAAAGGTTTGGAATAGACTACCAGGCAACATTTGCACCAGTGGCAAAAATGACAACTGTAAGGTCCTAATTGGCAATTGCTGCAATAGAAAATTTGTGACAGTGTTGGTGTATGTAGATTACCTACTCATAGAAGGCAACAATGAAGACTTAATAAAAAGAGGTCAAACAGTTCAATTCCTGTCAACAAGTTTTCACATGAAAGATCTAGGAAACATCAGATAATTTTTGGGAATAAAAATTGACAGAACTTTTCATATGCTCCAGATGAGTACCACTAAGAATTCAACCAGAAAAGAAAAAAAGAGATCAAGAATGAAGAATCAAATATGGCCATCATCTTTTGGAGGCTGAACTCTGAGTTAGATCCATTTTCAACTCAAAACTGAAACAATTCAAGAGTTCTTGCAGATAAAATGGAGAAAAGATAAGAAGAGATTTCATGAAGTGTGTATATTGTAATTCATGTGTATCATTCAATTCCTACTTTGTGCAACATCAAACCCATAGCTTTTTTAATAATTCAACATGTACACATTTATTCCATGAGTTATTAATGTGACCAACATGTTCAAATGCCGCATTTAACAATCATTGTAAGGTTAGTGGTTACATGAATACAAGGTGCTTAAGGTAGAGACCAAAAGCTAAACTGTAATTATGTCAAACCATTTCCCCCGTAAAATATCCCAACAGAAAATTGGGTGTAGTTAGCAGAGAACAACAGTGGAATTGTGTGTGAATGCATGAGAATTTACTCAGAGAACTACTGAAGGTTTATTACAAGGTTGTAAGCTTTGACAGTTTTCCGATAGTCGTTGGAAGTGAACCTGTAATCCCTTTATAGAAGGATATATCACTGCATTAATTAAAGAGAATGAATCAGAATCTCAACAGGACAAGTAAAATACCTTCAAGCCTATCAACTTGTTCGATTGAACATGGGCATATTTCAGATGCATTACATGTATAATGTGGTTAAAAAGTTATGAAAACCTACAGAATCTGCAGTTCAGACAATGAATCCAGGTCTCCAGTTAGCTGACCTGTCAAATCCATACTTGTTAGTGTTCTGAACAACAACAAAACAACATTGAAAAGTTAGTTTTCACCCCAGAAAAGTTGTATAGGAATTGTGAGCAGGAAAAGACATCATGAATCTTCAGGTTGCTGCGAATCTTAAGAGCAGGAAAAGAATTTTCAGATATCAAAAGAAGATAAAATCTGAACACCAAAAACCCCTAAAAGTACCTAGACTTAGAAAATTCGTAAATTGACAGAAGGTAGGAATTTGAAACAACTAAAACCCCTAAAATTCGAATTTAAAATACCAAGACCCTAGACAATGCAGAAATTGAGAGAAGCGAATCTGAAACACCAAAAACCCTAAAAAAATCGAAAATTCTAAAAATCAAATTCAGCCCCAAATTATAGAAAAGAAAACCCTAATATACAATTAAATTCATCGAAAATTTTTAGTCACTAAGCCAATAATGGAACAACTTGTATAAATTCAAATTCTACAGAGAAAAAGAAGATGTAAAATTTGAAGAACTTACCTAGTACATATGGTGAGAGGTTGAGAGCATAACTGCAGGAAGGAGAGAGGAAATCATGAAGAAACGAAGTTCGTAGGAGGAGGAGGGACTGAGGAAGTTCGTAGGAGGAGGGACTGAGGAAGTTCGTAGGAGGAGGGACTCGTCAATGAATTTCGTAGGAGGAAAGAAAAGGATAGAGAGGAAAGAAAAGAAAAACCAATATTGCAGCAAACTAATTTTTTACCCGGGCTATTGCAGGGGGCTTTTACTATGTACGCTGCAAAATGAAAGGTCTATTGCAGGGGGCTTTTACTATGTACGCTGCAACAAACTCTTTTGCAGGGGGCAATTAATTTGTACGCTGCAATAACCCTTTAAAGGGTTTGACCCGCGTTGACCTACAGGTTGTTGAAGCGTATTAATCTTTTTACGCTGCAACAAGGGGGCTGCAAAAGGGGGTTTTTCTACTAGTGATTGGTCTAAAGTACCAAATTTTATTGCTTATAAATATGGTCTGCGTACCATCAAATAGTTGTAATTAGTTTTAATTATAGCTGATCTTATTTGAAGAAAATGGCGCCTCCCATGGTGAAATTCAAGACGGAGTTTCCAATCCATTTTCAAGACGGACTTTGAAGTTGAAGCTTCAAGATGAAGTAGGGCCATACTAGATCACATTTATATCTTATGCATGTTTTAAGTCATTTATTGCTTTAATTATGTCTTAACTATGCATGAGATTATGGCTTGATTATGTTGCATGATTAAGGATTTTAGTTCACTTAAAATCTAACCAACATAGTAAGAGCCTTAAGTTCCAAACTTAAAAATTGAGTTAAAAGGTGTCATGCCAAAATAACACTTACTTGGATAACCTTTATATCAATCTTAGTAATAGTTTTCCGCCATAGCGAGGTGTTACTTATTGATTCTAAAGGGGTAAGGTACACAAATAATTGTGAGTACATGTTAGTTTTGGTGAAACTCAACGATATAAGTAAGGAGTCCTTTTATGTCGTGGCAAATTCGATAGGTTTACCTAATAAGTTCTTAGACGTACCTATCAACCAAGAGTAGTTTCTAGACTATTAGCAAAAATCTTTTTCTTACCTAAAATATTTTAGAATTGAGTCAAAATACATAATGTGCTTAATTCTTTAATGATTTAAGTATCTTGGAATCATTTTATTCACACCTGCCGGAACAATAAATTCGAATAAAATGCCAATAACTTGTTCAAATTGCATGATTGCTTTAATTTTCAAGTTATTACTCATGATAAATGTTTAGACTTTGCATGCTTCAATATATGTTTTAATTATTGTTTATAATTAAATATCTTGTACTGCAGTAAATCCTTTCAGAAAGGTAACAGTGAATTTCCTTGATTGGTAATGAATCCAAGAACGATTCATGGAAATGAGAGAAAATGAGCAATTCAAAATGTACGTTTCTTTTAGCGACTTTTACGGTTGTTTTCGAGTATCAAAATCGAATGGAAAACCGATTGGTGCTTGTGAATTCAAAATACAATGTAGTTTTGAGATCATAAAGCATTGAGTTTAAACGCTCAGCTTTACCAATGGTTAACAACCTAATATCTTTGTCCATTTAATTCTCGAATGAGTCTAGTCCCTAGACATTCGAATAGATCGATGCTTAGAGAACTTTAGAAGCTTCTGGTAAGATCATCTAGTTGAAGAAAATATTCAACATAAATAAAATGGTAAGAATTTTGTTGGAGTGACATTGGACATGTCTAACAAAGTATAAAAGTCAACACTAAAGAAGTCAATTCTTAAGACTATAAGAAAGGGTACAAGAAAGAGGAAAACAAGGAACAAATGAAAGGAATTTACGATTCCGTTTCTACCTATAAGTTTATGTTTAAGAGAAGTGACCTAGCAATCAAACTTCCTTGGTATCATATACCGCTTGAGGTTCTTACTTCGGTAATAACTCAAACAATGGAAGCTAGGCTACACTAATGGCCTACAAGTGGGAAATGAAGCATGGCAATGCTACATTAGTTGTAGGGTCATTTGGTTTGTTTTAAGTCCTTTCAGAGGCTGGAACTTAATGGCTATTTCGTTCCATAATCAGCATACCTAAATTTCTGTTTCAAACACAGAAAGACTCACATTCAAGAAAAACAAAAACAATGTTTGTTTGAATGAAATGGTCATTTATGGGTTGAGTCAATATGCTTGATTAAAACAAACAACTCTTTAACAATAAGAACTTTACTAGGTTCAAATCAATCTCTTGATTTGAGTTCCACTAACCTTTATCATTGTTGCTGACCATATCAACAAGTTAACATTCAAAAGCTCTATTTTGATGGACTTTTGAAAGTTGATTGATTTCTAGATCAATTCAAGACAAGCTAGTCTTACTTGTTGAAAGTAACAAAAGATATGAACTATTGTTAGAACGCCTAGACAATAGAGTTCAAAGCTAAAGAAATATTTTATGACTTTATTATGTCACCTGAATTTGAGTGAATATTGGTTTATTTACTCAATGTGATATAAGTTTGAATCTGTTTGGCTAGTTCAAAGATTCAGAAGTATAAAATCCACTTGGTAAGAAATCATAAAGATCTAGGATAGATCATGTTAATGATTACTTGAGACCAAAAATGATCATAAATGATTGTGTGTTGTAATTTCACGATCTAGCTCCATAAGATATGGCATATCTATGTTGGAATGATCGAAGTCAATTAGTAATTGATTCGATCAATGATGAATCATAAAGACTTTTCCTATAATTTCTAAAACAAAATGCTCAACTACCACCAAACTAAACCAAATTCGTCAAAGCTATTGAAAAGTAATTTCAGAATATCTTTTCATAAATATATATCTAAAGAGTTGCTAAACTCAGTGGGAGCTTAGTGTTTGTTATTCGACAAACTAAGGCCCATGTCTAGATATATGTTTCATTGTGATTTATTCAAATGAGACACAAGGGTATTGTTTCTACCACAAATTTTTGAGAACATAATGTTTGTTTGCTCGAAATAATGTCCTTTTGGAGATTGGTTTCCAAAATGACAAGTGGGAGAAAATAGACCTCGAAAGTCTTCGAGGTGAACAACAAACATAAACGGACATTCCGAAGGCTTTTCGAAGTTCTTCAGAAAATCCGAACACTTATTCTTTAAGGACTTTATAAGTGGCTTTAAAGAATAGACATCTCTTAGAAGACTTTACAAGTGCTTCAAGGAGAACAGAATATTCAAAAGACTAACAAGTGGCTATTGATATTCTATTGTTTAATGTTCTACACCCTAGTAGGCATGGAGTTCAGGTCACTGAAGCTATGCAATTCTTCTATTAGATAGTGAAGAAACCTACAACTTACAGTCAAACTATTATCATGTAGATTAATGAGTTTGTGAACTTGTAAGAAAGCTATGACGAAACCTAGATTCCCGAAAATGGTTAGAGGCCATATATAGACTTAAATGTTTAAATTGGTTAAAGGAAATAAAAACATACTCAATGTTTTGATGACAAAATTGAAATTTTGTTGATTTGCAAGAATAGTTTTACATCTATTGGTTGCAAATTGGTTTTAAGGATAAAAACCATCAAACATGGAATTGTGTTCACACACAAAGCTAGATTAGTTGCTAAAGGTTACAAGCAAATTCATGGCATGGATTGTGTTGAAACCTCATGCATAATCGTAATGCTCAAGTCTATAATTCAAGCAATGATTGCATATTGGTACATATGGCAATTGGATGACAAAACATCTTCCTCAGTCAAATGTTGGAAGAAACTATGTACATGGTATGACATAGGATTTGTGGATCCAAATAAATGCTTGAAAAGGAAAACTAGCTTATAAAATCTAAGTACAGATTTAAGCAAGCAATTTGGAATTAGAACTGTATTTTAGTGAAGCTAATAAGTATTTTAGTTTCATAAAATATACATGATTCTTATAGATATATAAGAAGTTTAGTGGGAGTACGTAAAACTTAATTGGTCCTATGTGTATCACACACATATCTCTCTATTGTGAAATAACATTCAAATGCTAATGACTTAGATTTGAAATTATTCATCAATGATGGACCAAGGCGAAACTTAGTACATACTGGGTATTAAGATCTATTTAGATCTTATAATATTATTTTGGATTAAGTAATGGCATTTACTAAATCAAACACAAAAGACTCAATTGGAGATATTCGACCCATGTGAATAAATCTAAGTAAAGAATGTTTGAACTATGTATAAGCATTTACTAATTTAAACATCAAAGGATCTAAGTGAGATTCTTAACCTATATTATATGTCAAAGAATTTAGCTGGATTTAGTATCTACTGAAACTAGATAAGCTAAAGTTACATGAATATAATTCAATTGGGAATTATTCTGCAAAAGAATTTATCATGTATGATATAATATAAGGATCGCCAAAAATGTATTGTATGACTTTAGGCATGACGAACATATACCAATCTCTATTGATCTAAGTAAAGATCAACTAGATTGAGATCAAAAAAAACTTATGGTACTTGAAAAGGTACATAAGAGTAGTTCTTGATTCAAGGAAATAAATATATGCTAAATATTGATGCTACACGCATAAACACTGGCAAAGGATCAAGCAAGATTCCTTTGGAGTTAACCATTGACAAAGACGAGCTAAAGAGCATCATGTTTTGAAATGGCAAAATGGATTGGAGACCATGGGTTGTTGCGTGGGAAATTAAAATAATAATTTCTATGTTCTAAGATATAGTTGGAAAGTCTTCCACATATCTATGAACTGCTTGGATAGGTAAATCCAAACAAAGCATCACTGGCAACCTATACAATTGAAGTAAAAGTACTTATTGCCTAAGAAGCAATGAAACAGAGTTGTTTACATAAAGAGTTCTTCACTGAACTTGGGTAGATCACATGTCTGTTGACTTAATGGTTCTTCATTGCAAAATGCGTAGAACCACTATTGAAGTAAGAAGACTAGATCACACAATAAACAAACTCAAAAGATCTTATCATCCTATCTCAAAGAACATTCGATGAAAAGGATATTAAGATTGGCAAAGCATGATAACTAAACCTATGAAACAAGTGAGTGGCAACACTCACATTGTAGCACTGGAAATAAAGCATAGCTTTGAATTCCATGAACTGTTTTAAAGATGGGTTTGAGGCCCATGGTTGTAAAACGTTGGGGTTGAACATTTATCATATATGAAATGTATTTTCATATTCCATTTAATCTTGGTTTAGTATTAAATGATGAGTCCCTTCAATTTGACCATATATTCAAGATAGACTGTCAGGACCAGTCCTGTGACTAAGAAATGTCTATCAAGTGAACTTGAATGTCAAAAGTTGAAAATGGTCCCTGGTCGGAGTTTTCTATAAAGATGGACGCATAGAAAACGTTAGACGACTAGAATGCAAGATGACTAGTAGTTCAGTTTCTTGAACTATGTGGACATGGCAATGTCGTAATCATTTGCATAGATACTTACTTTGGGAAGACTAGTATCGGACAAACCTATGAAACTTTACTGTAAGAGATGAAAATATGTCATAAGTAAATTTCATTAAAATTATTAGACACTAATCCTCAATACCTGAGTGATTTGAGATTATTTGTTTGAGAACTTCTTACTTTGACGTTGTCAACCGTCGCACCGTAAAAGGAGGCTATAAAGGCAACGCTCAGGTAATCACCTATCAAACGAAGTCTAATCTCAAGATCGCAAGATTGGGATTGTCCTCCCATAAATCGGGATGAGATGCTGAAAGTTGTACAAGGCCACTCGGAGAGCTAGAAATTGTAAAATGCATGGCCGTGCTCAGATGAATCATAGGATATGATTATCTGTTTATTTGATCAGTTGAACTCTGAAACCGAGAAACACCTCTGGACATAATAAGGATGAAAAATCTTACCTTATGTTCAAGAGCAAGCATCGAGTGACAAAGGAATTAGGAAATGCACACTTGTCCCTAAGGACAAGTGGGAGACTGAAGGAAATAATGCCCTTGGTCCAAGTATGCATTTAATGTTAATTTTAATAAATGCGGTTCAGTATTAATTAACAAGTTAATAATTCAGTGAGATCAAGTGAGCTGAATGCCTAGCTAGAGGTCGCTTCAGTTCAAGTGGAATTAATGATATTAATCCACAGCTTATTCTTGACTGAACCCGTAGGGTCACACAAATAGTACGTAAACGGATCAAGTATTTAATGGCATTAAATACTCCATCTATGGATATTCGGAATCGACGGGTCTTGGTTTCACTGGGAGCTGAGTGTTAGGTTATGATTCATATGAAAATTCATAAATCATGCGGAAAAACCATAAAGCCAGGAAAGCATATTATTTACACATAATCATTTAGCATAGTTTAGATGCATACACTTTGTTGCGTGCCCTCCCTAGCTGCGCCCGAACCGAACAAGAACAAGTCCTTAGGACTCCAAGTGTCGTCCCTCCGTAGATAGTCCACAGCACGTCCGGATCCGCCTTAAGCTTGACCAACTAGGATCGCCCTTAAGGTACTTAGAATTTTCGGCTATTGTAGGCAATTATATGACTGAATTTTTGCTCTCAAAAATCACTTTGAATACTTGAATACTCGATATAAATTATGAGCCCTTAACTCATATTTATAGACCATGGAATAAATAATCGAATCCTACTAGGATACGAATTAATTAAATTAGAATCCTAGTAGAATTCTTTATTTAATTAATTTATCTTTTAGGATTAGGAATTTTAATCATTAAACAAATCCTGTACTCTTTAGGTTTCGTATGTGAACACAAACTCTACACGAGCATGACCCGCAAGCGTGCAGGCCATGCCCGCGCACAGCCCACACGGCCGCTCGGCCCACTGCTCGCAGCTGCGCGCGCTGCCATGGCCTGCTGGGCCTGGCCTTGCGCTGGGCCTGGCGTGGCCTTGGCTGTTCGTGTGGCGCGCTTGGCTTGCTGGGCGATGGCCTGGCTTCGTGATGGGCCCTCGTCTGGCAGGCCTCGTCCGATTCTTATTCGTGCGATACGCTTCTGATTAAATTCCCGGTTCCGGAATTCATTTCCGATACGAACAATATTTAATATTTCCGATTCCGGAATTAATTTCCGTTTCGAACAAATATTTAATATTTCCGTTTCCGGAATTATTTTCCGATTCCGATAATATTTCTGATTCTGACAATATTTCCGTTTCCGGCAATATTTCCGATTTCGGCAATATTTCCATTTCCGATAATATTTTCCGATACGTACCATGTTTCCGTTTCCGGCAACATCTACGACTTGGATAATATTTATATTTCCGATACGATCCATATTTCCGTTTCCGGCAATATCATCGTTTCCGGAGTATTCATTTCTTGCATGTGACGATCTCAGCTCCCACTGAAACCAAGATCCGTCGATTCTGAATATCCATAGATAGAGTATTTAATGCCATTAAATACTTGATCCGTTTACGTACTATTTGTGTGACCCTACGGGTTCAGTCAAGAGTAAGCTGTGGATTAATATCATTAATTCCACTTGAACTGAAGCGGCCTCTAGCTAAGCATTCAGCTCACTTGATCTCACTGAATTATTAACTTGTTAATTAATACTGAACCGCATTTATTAGACTTAACATTGAATGCATACTTGGACCAAGGGCATTATTTCTTTCACTGAGATCATCAAAGGCAAACAAATGAATACTCCGGAAACGATGATATTGCCGAAAACGGAAATATGGATCGTATCGGAAATATAAATATTATCCAAGTCGTAGATGTTGCCGGAAACGGAAACATGGTACGTATCGGAAAATATTATTGGAAATGGAAATATTGCCGGAATCGGAAATATTACCGGAAACGGAAATATTGTCAGAATCGGAAATATTATCGGAATCGGAAAATAATTCCGGAAACGGAAATATTAAATATTTGTTCGAAACGGAAATTAATTCCGGAATCGGAAATGTTAAATATTGTTCGTATCGGAAATGAATTCCGGAATCGGGAATCTAATCGGAAGGGCATCGTACGAATTAGCATCGGACGAGACTTGCTAGACGAAGGCCCAGCACGAAGCCAGGCCCGCGTCCAGCAAGCCAAGCGCCCAACACAACGCTGCCAAAGCCTTGCCAGGCCCAACAAGGCCATGGCGCGCGCGAGCTCGTGGGCTGCGGGCTGTGCATCTCGCGTTGTAACACCCTAATAATTCCTTGCTTTTATAAAATCATTTTCCAACTTAAAATAAAGGAATTACTAAAGTATTACCGCCACCGTGATAACGGTTAAGGCTATTACCAGAATTACGCAGCGGAATTTAATGTCAACTAACTTTTAAAACATAATTAATGTAATATTGAGGCCTCCTACAATTTGGAACCATAACGGCCCAAAAACCAAAACATAAATAGTTCAAACATTTCAAACATAATTAAAGTATTATTAAATAGTTTCAAAGTACGAAAACATGCAACTCTCTCGATCATCCCAAGCCACATGATTCCGATTTACCAACCTACTATATTATTCTACTCCCCATCAATGCAAGTGCAAATGATAGATCATCATAGGGTTATTAAGGCAAAGGCCATGACCAAAACACACGAAGCACGTAGTCAGCAAAAGCTGAGTACTTACAAGCATAGAGTGAATGAAACTAAAACATGCATCACTCACTAAGTACTAACCATCATGCAAAAGCCATATAATAAATAACAACCAATCATGAATACAAGACTCGACTCTTGACTCGACTCTTGACTCACAATTCAATTAGAATAAGCTTCGAGCGGGCCAAAAGAATATTCCATAAAGGAAAGGTGATGGGAGCCAACCATACACCAAATAATAAATAATAAAATCGGGCCATACCGAGTGTCGGGCCATACCGACGGAATTCCTGCGCATATTATAAATGAAACAACGTCTTGTATCATTAGTAGGAGTACGAGCTTTCCGGCAAGACTCCCCCCATTGTTCATACTCAAGGTATATACGTTCCAAGGGTTTTGAAGCTTGTTCCAGTTGCACTTTACGTTTATTAATATTTATTTGAAGGTGAACTCAAGACTCAACAATATACACACATACAATTAGTAAACGACAACCAAAACAATCTCATTTTAATGCTTTAAGACTTGTGATCAACCAAGCAAGACTCTTGTGAAATTACTACCATGTTCCTCCTCACCAAAGTGAGACTCCACATCATGCACATTAACATGAGGGGTTGTGCGCTTGCACGACAAATCCTAATTCATTTCATACATAATACTCCCAACTGAACCCTACATGTGCGGTGGCTTACATGAGCTAACCCTTCACATGTGGTAAAATAAATAGTACAACGAGGTACGAATAATTGGCTCAAAGTATGCTAGACATCCCGTACAATAGCATATAATTAAATGATCATCCCTTGCATGTGAAACAAACCATACATGCATAAATATTGAACAACATGATTGACAATGAAATCCATACTCATAATAATCTCAACATGCTTGTTCAACCAACAATTCAATAATTCCAATAACATTAATCCACATGATCGTTCACCAAAGCATATATGAATCCACATAATATAATTCACATCATCAACAATCATGTAATGTCATTGACAAAAGGTGTGGTCGCCCTAGACTTGTACGTACCTTGAATACCTAAGCGAAGGGGCCACTTTGCAATAACGAGCACTCAACTAGAAATCACCTCCTGTCATCAAAATAATGAAACTTAAATTATTTCCATGTTCATTAAATTTTCAGCAACTTTATAAAATCTAAAACCTTATTTAAACTTTAGAATTCGATAGTTTTTCAATAATATAAACGTCTCAATTTGCAAAACCAATCCCTAGTACGAAAACATACTTTTTCCGCCTTTAAAATCAATAAAAATCAACAATTTAAGCCTTTATTCAAATCTGAAAATATAATTGATTATCATAATTAAAATCATCACCTAATTATGCTAATCAATTGACTCATTAGGTCTAGGTTAAAACCCTAACTTGAAAATCCCAATAAAACTAACTTAACATCATAAAAATCAATTCTTTATCCAATAAACAAATCTGAAAATTCGTCCTTTAATAATTAAAACAAGCCTAATGAATCACAACATGCAAATTCTCAAACCACGGTATTCATAACCGGTTCCCAGCATTTTAATTACTCAAAACAATATTAATATTATAATTTAAAATACAGAATTGAAATAGAATAGGTAAGGAAGAAGAGAATTATACCAATCCGGCCTATAGCACGGAACAATCACGAATTAGGGTGATTGGGAGAAAAAGAATTGAATTACGAACACGAACAACACACACACACACACACGTCCGTGTGTGTGCGCGCGCGGGATTGAGGGGCGACGAGCAAGGCAGCGCGCAGGGGCTGGCGCGAGGGGGCGAGACAGGGGTTGGCGCGAGGGCGCACAATAGAGAGACGAGAGCAGGGGTGTGCGGTGCACACGAAGCAACAACAACACAGCAGCACGACACCAGCAGCGATGCGTGCTGGCTGGGCGGGCTGCGAGAGAAAGGGAGGGCGAGAGTGTGTGTGTAGGCGACGGGCGAGCACACGACACAAGGCACGCAACACTCGAGGAGCAGGGGCGATGGCACGGCAGAACGAAGGCACGAGCACGAGGCTGTGCAGGCGTGCGTGCGGGCGGACGAGAGAGAGAGAAGAGGGAGTTGGAGTGAGGGGCAAGCAAAGCAAAAATAGGGTTTATGAATTTTAGGGGCTCATTTAATGATGAGGAGTCCTATTTATAGGCTCCTTATTTTTAATGGGCTAGGCTTAGGAAAATAGAATTGGGCTTAGCAATTAATGATTGGGCTAGCCAAGAGCTTGGAATTAAATTCTTTTGATTGGGCTCGTTTAATAAAACGAATTGGACTTTTCATTTAAAACCCGAAGCCTTTAAAATCATTTGCAACCCATTAAATTTCCCGACTCAAGAATTAAATTTGTTTCGTAATTAATTAAAATAATAAATATTCTAATTAATTAAAATATATTTAAATAAAATACATTTAAATATTATTTAAATGCGAATTAATCGTAAAATGCTTTATAAATATAATAAAATATACTTATAAATATTATAAAAATACGAGGTATTACACGCGTGGGCCGCAAGGCTTGTGTGAGCTGTGCGGCTCGTGCTCGTGCAACGCTTGTGTTCAATACGAATCCTAAAGCTAATGGAATTCGTTCTATGATTAAATCCTAATCCTAAAAGATAGAATTTGTTTAATAGAGTTTTAATGAGATTCTAATTAAACTAATTGGTATCCTAATAGGATTCTAAATCCCTTTCCATAGCCCTATAAATATGTGCCTAGGTTCACAATTTATGGACGTGTTTTTTTTTTTAAGTATTCAAAGGTAAGATTTTCAAGCAAAAATCAGCCAAACACTTGCCACATATTAGCCGAAAATTCTAAGTACCTTAAGGGTGATTCTAGTTGGTCAAGCTTAAGGCGGATCCGGACGTGCGGTGGACTTTCTATGGAGGGACGACACTTGGAGTCCTAAAGACTTGTTCTTGTTCGGTTCGGGCGCAGCTAGGGAGGGCACGCTACAAAGTGTATGCATCCTAGACTAATTATATGATTATGTGCAATTAATATGATTCCTGGCATTAAGGTTTTTCCGCATGATTTATGTTATTCATATGTATCATAACCTAACATGCCCCCTATAGTGGGTTTAATTTTAGTCGAGTTTTCTGACTTATTGTAGGTGCAAGTCGTTTCTTTGTTAAAGATTTATGCGAGATCAAAAAAGGAGATAATCAAGTACAATGAGATCGATGAATCGAACATAAATTATATTTATCTCGGCTATATGCCTTAACAGGTCCATGAACCCCCTCGTTGACTAAGAAGTAAATCACATCGATATGAAAGAGGGTATAAACAATATTTGCCATGCAACAGTCGTGACTTTGTTGAAAGAAGGTTTTATTTGATTCAATCTTTATGTATTTGTTAGATTCAAATCTCTTTATAGATGCCCTATGAAGTTTTATGAATGAATTAATTTGTTATACTTCGCATTAAAAAAACTTAGTAAGAAAGATTAATCTCAAATGTAACTTATATTTTTTTCATATGTGGAAATGTTGTTGACATAATCCTAATTATATTAATCATCAACCAGTACGTAAAGCTAATATTTTTTTTTGATAAACAAATTAATTCATTGATAAAAAGTCATACGATATCTACATAAAGATTTAAATCTAACAAATACATAACAATCGAATAAAAAAAACTTTCTTCCATAGCTACGATCGTAGTATATCAAACATTCGGTATACCCTCTTTTATATCGCTGTGATTTATATATAGCCTTCATTGACGAGGGGGTCTATAGATCTGTTGTAGCCGTGACAAATATGATTTCCGTCTGATTCGTCTGACTGTAGTCGAAGATTGACATCCTCTTCGACCCCGCATAAATCTTTACCAAAGAAACAACCTGAACTAAATTAAACACACAAAACTTAACTAGAAACAAACCCACCTTAGGGTACTTACTACACTGAAACAATCAAACCCACTATAAGGGTACTTACTACACTGAAACTATGTAGTTTTATTGAGATCTAACGCAAAAAACACAACAGAATTGAAAGAGAAGGGGCGAAAATAACCAAATTTCCGAAGAAAATTGGCTATTTCCACCCTAAAAAACCCTAATTTTTATAAACCCTACGTAAAGCTAATTAAGATAATAGTAACGGTATAAACACTACATAAATGCATATTTTTTAGTTGGAAGAATCTAAATTATGTAGATAGAGCACCTACCATTATAAATTTATAATCCATCAAACACAACGTCCAAATGATTGTTAAGAATCAATATTGATAAATAAAAAAGGCCATAATGCATGTGAGTCATTCCTACATAGTAGCTATGTATTGTCAAACGCAATGTTACATTATTGTTCAAATTAAGCTAAATACTACCACCAAATCTGCAAAAAAACGCACATATATATAACACCCTAGTCTGTAATTTTCAATACTAGGTTACGTTGTAATTTAGCTTAATTTGTTGTTTAATCGATAACTTGACAAGGTATGCTCTTGCGTGTTTGTCTACATGCACTTAGACAGATCTTGTGTTGATGTCAATTAGGTTAGTTGGTTAAAGTATTAAGGAGGTGATACCCAAGATTTGAAAAATGACGATGACTTGACAATTGACATGCATATTTTTTAGCGTTGGGGGTACTTCACGTAGTACATATATACTTTCGTATGAATGTTTTTTTAATACTTCGTATTTCACATCGTACATAGAGATATTTATAGAAATATATGCAATTACTTAATAATACTTTCGATACCATTTAAGCAACCAACTAATGGTAAATTATAAAACCAATTCTAATAACAAGATTGTCTTTTACATAAAATTAACTCATCAATTAAAGACGGTCAAAATTTTAAAGTTTGACCACCTAAACAGTAAGTGAGAAGAATTTCATGGAGCCGTGATAAGTACATTTCCTCTAAGTAATTTTAAAAATAAATTATTACTATAAAATAATTAACAACACAAATTCCTTATTAACAAATTAAATTACACATATTCCCTCAAATAAATAATACTTCATCATCAAAATCGCAATTCATTACCGGCTATCGAATTAATTAGACGTTAGCATTTGTCCTCTACTAGGTTGTTTCTCTAGGCTATAAAAAACCAATGGATATATAATACTCCACTTTCTCTAAAAATAGTACTCCCTCCGTTTCTTTTTGTTGTATCCGTTTCCATTTTAAGTGTTTTATATTGTTGTATCCATTTAGTATCTATTCTATTTTTGGACATACATTTTATCCTAAAATACCCTTACATTTCTATCTAATTACCAAAATACCTAAAGATTCTACCCATATTCCCACCTAATTTTTCCCACCCATAATATTTAATTATTTTCCCTTCCCCATATAACCACTCTCTCACCTCCTTTATCACCCATCATTATCACTCCTCTCTCTTACCTTATTTCTTTATTATTTTCTCACTCCTTTATTTATTATAATCTCTTACACTCAATCATTTCTCTTACACCCAATCATTACACTTATACCCATACAAACCAATATTCCAATTTTCTTAAAAACCACACCAGATTCCAAATGGATACATCAAAAAGAAATGGAGGGAGTACTAATTTATATAGTCATATAAGCCATATGAAGTTCTAGTACGGAGTATTGTTTACCAAATTGAGAGCTTGGTTATTCTAAGAAACTTACACAAACTCATTTCTTTGTAGTTGCAGCAAATCAAACTTGAATTGGTGAGCAGAAAAGCCAGTCAAAAATCACAACACAAAGCCAAAGAAAAGATTTTAGCTCACTTTCCTGCAAAAATAAGGGAAATATAATTATAAAATTATAAAAATATTAAAATATTAAAAAAATAAAAAATGCATCAACATGAAAATGGAACACACACACAACCCACAAGAAGACAGGCTGGAAGGATCCAAACATACGAACAAACCCCACCTTCTCTATTATTTTTATTTTGTCCCTCCCCATAAAGTGCTCTTTTTTTTACTCCGTATAATTTTTTTTAACATAAATTTCTTTTATTTTTCTTTATTTTCCAATTAATTATCGTCCATTCTCTTTGTTCAAAGCCAATAATAATAAATAAATAAGTAATATTTGGTTCAAGTAAAACAATGATAAGGAATTAAGCACCTTAAAGTCTTAAACAATGATAAGGATAATTATAAAAGGGTTAAAATTGTACAAGTTTAACATATTTTATTTTAGAAACTTATTACTCCGTAATTATTTTACGAGTAGTCAGTAGAACAAATTAGATGATTAAAATCACATCATGCCACATATGTTATTTTTTTGTCTTCTAATTATCTGCAAAGTAATATTATAGTGATAAACACATAATTTAATATAGTTAAAAAAATTCACATTAAGACGAATAAAAAAATTACCACTTGTGATATTTTTCTTACATATTGGGAATATTAGCGAACAATCGTGGTCAAAATTCGACAATATGCCAAAAAATCAATTTCAAACACGTGACGTGAAATAATAGCATAAGCATTAAATAAACATCAATAATACTAATTGACGCATAATTTTATATCCCATAAATTAATATCATTTCAAGAAATATATCTGTTGCTTATTGTTTGTCCTCATGGCTACAAATATCAAACACAAATGATAATTTCTTATAAAATACAGTTTGATAAATCTTACGGTAAACAGTAAAAGTAATAAAGTAAAACGGTAACGTATTAAACCAAAATGTCTAGTTAAATCGTTCGATAGAATGAGCGATATCCGTAGAAAATGCTTAAAAGTGTCGAAATTACCAAAATTCAATATAATTCCCAATCTATCGTACGTCAACGAATGTTTTGATCCTTTTTCCCGGTTCACCAATAAACTGCAAAGTCAACTGACGCTTTCATTCATCACAAATCCGCCAATTCAATTATTACTCGAATTGTAAACGTTCTCATAATTCATAAAAAAGGCCAAAAAAATAAATCATGAAAATAAACGCTCGCATAACTATTCTCAATACCATCAGCGGTTCATACTAGCAGTTAACTTTAATTAACCGTCAACCGTGAGTTGTCGATTTTGTTCTGACTTGCAAGAGAAATAATTAGACAGGATTTATTTCAGAAGTAGAGGATAAATTGAAAATTATATTAATATGAGCATATTTTGGATATTTCAAACATTTTTATACAAAAATCGCTCCAATATAAAACCCAAATTAAAAAAACTAATAAATTAAATGGACACCAAAAATATAAAAAAGGATTCTCATGTTCTTCCCCTTTCCCTTCTCTCTCTATCTTCCTTCCTCTTCCTTCCACTTTTGTTTCCTTTTTCTTGCTGCCACTGCTAAGCATCTTTAGTCTTTACCTCTCCCACCACTTTTGTTATCTTTCCCTTCATCACTCTCCCTCTTTTTTCTTTTCTTTTTTATTCATCTGGGGTTGTTCTTTCTTTCCTAATTTCTAAGCTCAAATTTTTTCTGGTATATTTCTCTCCCTTTCTCAGCTCAACTCTCTTTCTTCCACTCATAATTCGTCCTTTTATTCTTTCCTTAGTTCAGCAATTGTTTGTTTGATCATAAAGTTCCAACCTTTTTACTCTTAATTGAGTAGTTTTCACTTCAATTGTGCTAAAATTTCCAACCTTTTTTTTTTTTTTTTTTTTTTAAATTTTTACCCAGAAAAAAGGAGAATTCTCCCCCTTTAAAGTTCTGTGTTCTTCTTCAATTTCAATTTTCTTCAGTACCCAGATTTAATTTGTTGTACAATGTTTCCTCCTTTTCTATAAGAATTTACCCAGAAAGAGGGGAATTCATTGTTTCCCATCTTTTGGCTTTTCTGAGGGGTGAATTTCTGCAGAAATCTGGGTTTTTTGGGTGAATTTGTGCTGATTCAATGGGACTATGTCATGCAAAACCTATCAAAATCCCAGAAACCCAGTTTGAAAGTGATGGGATAAATGGGGAAATCCAACCCCAAAATGGTGGAACTGGGAAAACCCCTAAATTCCCATTTTACAGCCCAAGTCCATTGCCAAGTGCCTTTAAGAACTCCCCTGCAAATTCCAGTGTAACATCAACTCCTCTTAGGTTCTTTAAGCGTCCCTTTCCGCCCCCGTCTCCGGCGAAGCACATTCGGGCCTTGCTGGCACGAAGACATGGTTCAGTAAAGCCTAATGAGGCCTCAATCCCTGAAGGGAGTGAGTGTGACATTGGATTGGATAAGAATTTTGGGTTTTCAAAACAATTTGCAAATCATTTTGAGCTTGGTGATGAAGTAGGGAGGGGGCATTTTGGGTATACTTGTTATGGTAAAGGCAAAAAAGGCAGCTTGAAGGGCCTTGATGTTGCTGTCAAAGTCATCCCCAAAGCAAAGGTTGTATTCTTTTTGTCTATTTTTGATTGATTTCTGTTGCGTTTGTTATGTTATCACCTTTTTATATTTATGTCATATGAATTTATTTTCCAAATCGATCTAATTGCTTGTGTGAATAATGAATTTTCGCTGTTTTCTAGCTGTGCTTTGCTGATGTTGATTTAGTTAAATATTAGTGTTTGTGGATGGCTGAATGCTGATGATGATTAAGGATCTAGTGGACATCATTTTCTGTCTTTACTTGACTTTTTGTGCTTTATAACTTGCATATCTGTTTTTAAAAGATTATAATTCCTTGTGTGATCTGAAATAAGGCAGCACACTTCATAAAATTCTTGTTAGATATGGAATTAGACGGAAGACAATTGTGTAAAAGGAGAGAGAAGGGCCCTTCCATCACGAGTTCTCACTTTGTAGCCATTGCACGAATACTCCACTGTTGTTAATTGCTACAATTATAATACAACATGGGTCCTTAAACCGGTTCAACCATAAACAACTCATGAATCATGATTGTTTAAGTTACCTTTATTTGGTAGTAGTAAAATTTGTCTTTTGAGAATAATACTAATCAAGGCCTTGTAAAGTGGTCTACTTGGTCTCATGAATACTTGTCCTGGTTTTGCAGATGACAACAGCAATTGCAATCGAGGATGTCAGAAGAGAAGTAAAAATATTACGAGCACTTACTGGCCATAAGAATCTAGTGCAGTTCTACGAGTCTTATGAAGACGATGACAATGTTTATGTTGTGATGGAGTAAGTTGCTGCATTATCTTGAATTATCCACTTTTAGCTGTAACTGTGATACAATCTCTTTTTTCTATTTGAAAAAGTGTCATGTTTCGCTCTTTCTTGGACACAATTCAATTTGGCTTCATTCTCACTGCCACTAAATCACTGATATGGTTTTACGCGTGGTGGACTGGTGGTGCTATCAACTGGTCACAGCGAATAATGGAAAACCCTTCTAGTTTTGTCATCATCCCAAGGATATGATGTGATATGATATCGGATTTTGGTCTACATGACTGGAGAATAATGCTTGCTATGGACCTTTTGAATAATTGAGGTGTTCAGTGATAGAATTTACCTTTTCTCCAAGTCGGACCAAGTGGGACGTGTAATAGGTCTGATGCTTATGTTATGGGCTTTTTCATTGGCTCTGTGCATTATTCTCTTTATCGGCCCCTCTCCTTGAATTCTCTCAAATCCTTAAGTTGTTAAATTTATGAAGTATCCATCAAATCTGATATGTTTAAGTGCATAAAAATGCTCCTGCACTTCACGTGTTTGTAACTTAGGCTAACCATCTCTTTTGTTGGGCCTTGTAGGCTGTGCCAAGGTGGTGAATTGTTGGACCGCATACTTTCAAGGTATTTATTGACAAACTATTAAACCTTGAACCTTAACTGATAGCCTATGATGTGTATTATTGAAAATATAAATGGCTAAATTTGTTTATGATCATCAGAGGTGGAAAATTCTCAGAAGAAGATGCAAAGGCTGTCATGGTCCAAATTTTGAGTGTTACCGCCTACTGTCATCTTCAAGGTGTAGTTCACCGAGACCTCAAACCTGAGGTAATTGACTCATGGTTCTCGCCCTTTTAATCATAAAGTCAAAGCATTCTGTTGCTTTCCTCGGTGCTCTTATTTCTATGAGTTTAGATAGCCTTTTGTTGTTCCCTCCCATCTTTAATAATTATCTTTCAAGGTTATGCGCAGAGACTAAGGAGATACCACCTTCGTTCCTTAATGTTTACTATTTGCACGAACTTCAATGCAATCTTTAACCATCAATATATTCAATTTCATAAATCAGTAAATATGGATATTTTGAAAATACATATCAAGACGAATCTAACAAGATCTCACATGTTGATGTTTTGATGTATGTATTAGTGAGAATTTACAATTATGTTTTTAAGTTTTGGACGCATATTTCAAAGCGTTGCCAACATTATGGAGCGTACGTAGTATTAGTTATTGCACTGATAATTGAACAAACAAAGTAACAGTGCATTGGCAATTTAAGAGACAAATAAAATGAACTACGAAGTATGTAAAGTAATTAAGTGAACATGTATTGGGAATGGAGGGAGCATTTGCACCCTGCAGGAATTGTCCCCCCCACCCCCCCACCCCCACCCCACTCCACTTCCATCTTTGGTTGTCAATTGCATCTGAAGACTAAACATCTTTTTCTATACACTTTTAGCTGACAATTTGATGAAATGTACTCTTTTATGACGTTGTTTAACATTATTTCCCTTCACCCTGATCTTTAATCCTTCCCTCCAGAATTTTCTGTTTACCTCCAAAGATGAGAACGCCCCTCTAAAGGCTATTGACTTCGGATTGTCTGACTATGTAAAACCAGGTAACTCCACTACTTGTTGCACGTATCTGTTTCTGGCAGAGTGAATAGGCCCTTTATGCTTGTTTATGTTCTTGCAGATGAGAGATTAAATGATATCGTAGGAAGTGCTTATTATGTAGCCCCTGAAGTTCTCCACAGAGCTTATGGGACTGAGGCAGACATGTGGAGCATTGGGGTAATTGCGTATATTCTTCTATGTGGAAGCCGCCCCTTTTGGGCTCGTACAGAATCTGGAATTTTCCGAGCTGTCTTGAAGGCTGACCCTAGTTTCGATGAAGCCCCCTGGCCTTCCTTGTCACCGGAGGCAATCGATTTTGTCAAAAGATTATTGAACAAGGATTACCGAAAGCGATTAACTGCTGCCCAGGCACTTAGTAAGTTCTAATAATTAACTGTCTATAGATAATTTGTTGTAGTCTGCTGAATATTCCATTGCTAAATCCTTGTTGATCCTAGGTCATCCATGGCTTTCTGGATTTCATCAGGATATCAAGATCCCTCAGGATATGATAGTGTACAGGCTTGTAAGAGCTTACATATGCTCATCTTCTTTGCGGAAAGCAGCTCTTGGGGTAGGCAAATACATTCAGTTATTTTCCTTCTTGTTGGTGGAACTTTAGTATGGATTAACTTTGTGAAACCAAGCGATTCTTTTTGTTGTAAATCGAGTAACAGTCACCTCCTGTTGACAGGCTCTTGCAAAGACATTAACAGTGCCTCAGTTGGCTTATATGAAGGAGCAATTTCAGATGCTATCTCCAAGCAAAAATGGTTACATATCAATGCAAAATTTTAAGACAGTAAGTTTCCACGTGTGGTGATTACTTTACGGTGTTTTTACATTGCAATGATAGAGGGGATGGGACAAAATAAGAAGTAGACTCGTGTTTTCCTTCCAATTTTTTTTTCCAGCTCTGAAAAGATTTGGTTTGTTAAACGGGAAAGAAAATGGGATCTTTTCAATCTCCCTCCCTTTTTATTCTCTTCAAATCCTCTCATTAAAACACATTCCTATCTTCCTTGTTCTAAAGTCTTCCTAACATTGGCACATTGATGGGATTTACAGGCTGTATTGAGAACTGCTACGGATGCTATGAAGGATTCTCGAGTTATTGAATATGTTAACCTGGTTTGTGCCCTTTTCTTCCATTCATTCGTATCTCACTTCTATTACTTGCGTCTATTGCTTATGCTTTGGAAGAATAAAATAACGTAAAGTAGCTAATGTGTTATGCAGGTTAGCTCTATTCAGTACAGAAAGATGGATTTTGAAGAATTTTGCGCTGCAGCTATAAGTGTGCATCAATTAGAAGCAATGGAAACCTGGGAGCAACATGCACGACGTGCTTACGAGCTCTTTGAGAAGGATGGCAACAGACCAATAATGATTGAAGAATTGGCCTCGGTATTTTTTGTTTTTATGTTTCTTTCAAAAAGTTACTTGAATGGCGATCTCTAAAATAACTTTTAACTCAGTTGCTAAATTGGAAGCATTTGAGTATAATTCTGTGCAAAGTATGAAGTTGTTTTCCTCTACTGCCTGCGACTTACTGTCCGCTTATAATCATGTATGAATGTCATGTTTTTTTTGACATCAGGAACTTGGGCTTAGTCCATCAGTGCCGGTGCATGTGGTTCTTCAAGATTGGATTAGACACTCTGATGGAAAACTTAGTTTTCTCGGGTTTGTTAGACTTCTACACGGAGTCTCTTCTCGCACATTTCAAAAGGCATTACCGGCTTAAGAACACTTCTATTGTCCGAGTTTCTTTATCGATCCATCTTTTCTTAAGATGAAAGGTTGGAAGCTCGGCTGCAGAGGGTCACGTTAATGTTAACCCATATATCTGACCACTAATGAGCTTCCGCAAGCTCCTGCACAATTTCAGTCTTTTTCTTTCTTGAAAAATCAATCATCTAGGATAGTGTTTGCTGGAACTTTGGAAAGGTAGAGAAATGTACAGATGAGATTTAGGTTATTTAGAGTAGTGAAATATTAAGGTTTTGTTTGGCATATGTACGTGTTTTTCTCAATAATTGGGGGTTGGGGGGGAAATGTCAAATGTGTGTGATCAAGTCAGTAGCAAAATGAAAAGGATACTGACCGACGTATAAGCTGAAGATGATCTGTAGCATATTATTATGTAATGAGAATGTTGCTTTTGTATTTTGCTTATACTAAATATACTTAGCTTTGTCACTAATTGTCCTTATTTGCTGACGTGGCCGTGACTAACAAATTAGCTATATCCAATCCATTCTTATGTTAGGTCTTTATAAGATGATAATGTATGCATCCAAACAGCCTTATCATGATTGTCCTCATAGCTCACTGACGAATCAATTGATTTCGAGTAGGCATTGCTAAACGCCGCCGATGACCAATGACCATTGGATATATCCATTCTTATGTTCTGTCTTTATAAGATGACATATGCATTTAGATATGCCAAACGGCTTGGTTGGGTCGGGTTATAAAATACGGAGTATTATTTTCGGGTTTAGATCAATTCGGGTTGGTCACTTTTGGACCAGGTTTAAAATGGTTGTTTAAGATCCAGAACTTTCGGGTGTGGGTCGATCCAACAGGTTGAGATAAAACGCATATTTATTTTTCATTAATTTGGGTAATTAATATACAAAATATGCGCATAAAATTAACAAATTTCCGTATACGTTTATATTTAGTCAAATTCAACCATAAAATGACGTATAATTCAAATCAAAATAATATTACACCCAACAACTATACAACGATTTTAATCGTTCGGGTCAAAAAAGAGTTCAGTTGGACTTTAACCCATTACTTTTCGGGTTGTTTAGGTTCGAATAAAAATCGGAGTCCAGATTACGAAATCTTGTTCCCCAGTATTTTGTGGATGTATTTTGAGTCTGGTCTATTTTTGATTGGTCTGTAACGCCATGAATTGTCCTCATTTGCCCGAGGGTGGATTGATCGCGAGTGACTAACTATGAGCACACAAATTCTTATTTACAATGGTTGTACAATAAATATTGTACACCGGAGTAAAAGTTGACTCAAAATGCTTAAAAGTTACATTTATATATGTAAAAGTTATCTATTTTTTAATGATAAATTTTTTCATTTGAATCAAAATTATTTCTTCAAAATCACTAATAATGTATAAATTAATCATTTAACCCTTTAAAATGTTTATCTATCAACTTTTTATTTTTATAATATAAAAGTTAAAGAAAAATAGGTTAAAGTTACAAAAAACTGTATAAAAGTTATCTTGGTGTACAATAAATTTATTGTACACCTTGTGCGCGCAAGATCTTTTGCTATCAGCAAGCTAATACTTGGTATCATTCTTTACCTACACGACTGATCATCTTTTCTAATTCACCTAATATCCTAACAACCACAATTTACAAAGATTAATTATTTCATTGATTGTTATGTGTGTCAGTGTGTAACAAGAAAACAGGAGTATGATGACTAAAATGCAATTAACAAGAAGATTAGAATAGGGCTAAGGAATCCAGGACAGGTAATGGGTTAGATTTATTCAACTCTGTATTTGATCCACTTTTATTTGGATTCTTACTTGTGTATGGGATTTGGATTTCCCCTCCAATTTGGTATTTTGCATCGAATTCGACTCATGTTGACCCTAAAGTTTTGATGATGACAAAGCAAACTCATGACTATTGGTTAAATTATGTTGCATAATAGGTTCTGAGATCTTTAGAGGGATAATGCTAAGTTAAGGAGATCCTGAGTTGGATAAACTAAGGAACGTGGAATATAAGCAAGTATTTGATCCATGTCAGACACTACATTGAAGAAATAATCATTAAGCAAGTTTACAAAGGCGAGATCCTTAGGCGAGTTCCTAAGGCGAGATCCTCCTATATTATGTGGATCCTCGATGTTCCAGAGAAAGAACATATTGGGAAGACTTCGAGTGAAGCTTCTAAAGGTGCAACATGAAGACTACAACATATGAGTTTATGTTTAGGATTTATGTAAGTATTTAATATTGTTTATACGTAGTTTGGAACGAAAGGAACCTAAGTATTTTGGTACGTTTTAAATTGAAATATATTAACTGTAATTATAAAAGAGTTTTAAAATAGAAAATCTTTTTAATAAATAAAATGAATTTAATTAATAAATGTAAACATAGGATTCTGTTTTCATTCTCCTTGTTTCTCAAGCAAAAGATTTTCCATAATCCTTGAAACTCTCCCACGTATTTCTGTTTAAACGTGCAATTAGTGTTTTGATTTGGTCTCCCCTGTTTCTCTCCAACTATGCCCATGTTACTGAGTAGTAACAGTTAGTGGGTAGTTGAGGAGAACATGGGTATCCAACCTTAGGTAAAACTCCTCTATAAAAGGAAAAGAGTTTTTGCTTTTCTAAACACAACTGATTTCTACAAAATATATCTTAAAGAGCATAAACGTTTTAAAAGAATCAGTTTGCAAAATAGAGTGTTCCTTGAGTTCCTTATTGCTATAAGCTTTATTATGTACTAGAGTTTATCTATCATATTGTATTTTGGGTTTAAGGGTTGAGTGATCCTTGAGTGACTTAGAGTTAAGTCAAAGAGGTTAAGTCAAAGAGAAAAAGAGCGACTTAGACTTAAGTCAAAGAGAAAAGGAGCGACTTAGAGTTAATTAAGTCAGAGAGAGAAAGAGTATCACAATAATCGAAGGGGATTGCTGTGGGGAACTCGTGTTCGAGAGGAACTCAAGTTAAAGAGTGTATTCGTAATAGAGTTATTACATTAATACAAAAGAGTAGTGAGGTTATTCTTGATTAGGATCAAGAAGGTTCCTCAGTTTTATATCTTTCTTCGCTCATTATTCTCAGTCTCTTGTTTAAATTCCGCAAGAAACTTACTCAAGTTCCCAAGAAACAATTCACCCCCTCTTGTCAAGTGTTCCTACTGAACTATCAACTCAGATAATGTCTGTCTTTGTATATAGTTCGGTTCTGATACGGACATGATTTGAACAAATAGGTTCTGATCTGGACATAATCTTTAAATATGGAATATGGTTTGGACATCTCTGTACTTCTCTGGACATGAGGGCAGATCTGTTTGATTGAACAAATTGGTTATGTTAATTTGAAAGCTCCTATTTTGTACACGTTTTTTTTCATTATGCCTTAAACGATACTATATCAGAATTACACCACCACCACCACCAACTAGGGGTGTGCACCAGACCATAACCGAAATGGACCGAAATCGAAACCTCCAGACCAGAACCGAAATGGACCGAAATCGAAACCTCCAATTTTTTGTTCCCAGTGTCCAGTCCGGAATAATTCGGACTTGATTATTCCAGTTCGTTTCGGGTTTTGACGGGCTAGACCTGATTTGTCATTTAAAATAATAATTTCTCACAATTTTAAATTGAAATAATCCGACACAATCGGACAACACAAATTCTTGTTTATAATGGGTGTACAATAAATATTGTGCACCGAAGTAAAAGTTGACTCAAAATGCTTAAAAGTTACATTTATATATGTAAAAGTTATCTATTTTTTAATGATAAATTTTTTCATTTGAATAAATATTATATCTTCAAAATCACTAATAATGTATAAATTAATCATTTAACCCTTTAAAATGTTTATCTATCAACTTTTTTATTTTATAATATAAAAGTTACAGAAAAATAGGTTAAAGTTATGAAAAACTGCATAAAAGTTATCTTGGTGTACAATAAATTTATTGTACACCTTGTGCGCGCAAGACCTTTTGATCAAACAAATACAATAAAAACCACAAATCCAACAATTAGAACTACACCAAACTTCACAAATACTCTGTTTAGATGGTGGACCATGATGCACATAGAGCATGGTGCACATTAAGAACACTAGTATATAATTGAAAGAACATCGGGTTACGAGAAAAGAACATGCGTATTTTTTTTATTTAGATTTTTATTAAATAGTAAAATAATATATTATTTTTATAATAAAAAAGTGAAGTATTATATCGCATGTTCTTTTGCCGTAGTGTCATGTTCTTTTGCTTATCCACATATGTTCTTTTGCTTATCCACATATGTTCTTTTGGTGCACCATGTTCTATGTGCACCACGGTCCATAGTCCACGGATTGTCTATCATTAACTAAAGTAACAAATTCGAAATTAACGAAATAAAAAATAAAAAACGAAATCAACCACGAAGAAAATGCAAAGATCTATATATTTTCCATGATAAAACCTTATTTCGTCGAGATCCTTCATTCTTGAGACCTTTGATTTTCATCGATCTTCCTCCAAAACCGGTCAAAAAAATTCACTATCCAAATAGTTAATCCATTTATATGGTTCATTAACACCGAATAATCCCAGAGAACGTTCCGTTCCTAAACAAATATGGCAACTTTAATCATGTAATTATGGACACATTAGTTGTTTAAATTACTTCTAATTTTACTTGACATCATAATTGTGTTAGGTACTGGCAATCTAATCACCCTGCGAAATAAAACTATAATGTCATGATCCAAGTAAGATCATATTATCAAATAGCATAATTTAGGGAACATACATATGTGATGCGTGCCTTTCTTTAGAGGCTTAGACGCGCCCAAACCAAACAAGAACCGAGTATAAAGACTCCAAATGTCGCCCCTCCGAGGTAGTCCACAATATGTTCAGACCCGACTTGGTATTACTAGCTTAAAATCATGGTCTAGGTATAGTAGCCAAGGATGTTCGGGTTCTTACTTTCAGAGATAGACAATAGAATATTAATTCATTTATTAAACATAAAGCCATATTCCTATATTTATAGGAGTTGGAAAACCAGAATCCCATTAGAAATAGAATTCTGATTGATGTACGTTTAGGAAAGTATATCCAAAACTATATATACATCTAATATAATTAGGAAATAACACAACCACTCACCCACACCCTTTGCACAATGAAAGGAGTAGCTTGTGGCCCAAGTTACTTGTGCGACAATTAACTTGGCGTCCAAGCCTTGGCCATAACACATTGTGCGCTTCCACTCTGCTGCAAGCTACGTGCCTACTTGTTGTTGCTTGTGCATTGGATGTGGCTCACTCATGGGCCAGGTGTTGCAGCTTTGCGTCACGGTGGCGGTAATACTTTAATAATTCCTTTCTTTTAAGTTGGAAAATGATTTTATAAAAGCAAGGAATTACTAGGGTGTTACAATTTTAGCTTTTTGGGAAAAATAGTTTGAACGGAGGCAGAAAGAGAATAGGGTTTCTCTTTTAGGTTAAAACTGGTGTACGTGAATTAGTTGTGTGTTGTGTGGAAAAACATAAGGAGAGGTGAAGTGTTATAACCCTAAAGGTTATAACATGACCGGCCAAGGCACAAGACCTCAACCGGCCAGCTTTACGCATAAGCCCACAAAGCAGCGCGCACAAGGCAACGCAACCGTGGACTTTGGGCCTCGCTGCTGCCTGCTGCCAGTGTTGTTGTCCGCGTGCGCCCAGCCGTATCCTTGCGGGCCTTGCTCTCGCCCTGGCGAGCTGCTGGCTCGTTGGGCCGACATCCTTGCCTTGCTCGTCTCCGTGTCCAATGCCTTACGGCTATTGTTTATCGTATAGTACTTGACGAATCACCGTGGTACGATATGATTATTTGTTTCGCCTAGCTTACGGATATTCGAGATACGATACACGATTCCGTTCCAACGTCATATCGTATATTTATGTTTTTCCGAACTAATTCTCGAAAAGCTATTAAATGAATTTCCGATTCATTTATTCCCATGATCTGTTACATGCCAATGGTGTGACCTTATAGGTTTAGGAAAGAGTAAGCTGTGAGCCTAATATAGATTAGAACTCACTGATCGAAGCCTTGCTCCAGCTAGCTGTTCCGATCATTTGATCTCACTGAATTAATTGCTCGTAATTAATCTGAACCTTGGTATTAGACTAACGCACCTTGGGTGAAGGACATATTTCTTTCAGATGGAGTGATTAACTGGATCGGATCGAAGAATTCATCTAGTAGTGCTAGGGTGATATGATAGGGTTTCCCCTCGAATGGCTTCAATTCATCGAACCGTGATTGCAAGGCCTACTCTTCTATGGCAAGCTCGTTCTGGGGTCCTTCAAGGGCAAGGTATAGTGCCTCGCCCAAGAGGTCGTTGAAGGAAATAATGCCCTTGGTCTAAGTATGAATTTAATGCTAAGTCTAATAAATGCGGTTCAGTATTAATTAACAAGTTAATAATTCAGTGAGATCAAGTTAACTGAATGCCTAGCTAGAGGTCGCTTCAGTTCAAGTGGAATTAATAATATTAATCCACAACTTACTCTTGACTGAACCGTAGGGTCACACAAATAGTACGTGAATGGATCAAGTATATAAGTGAATATATTATTCATTAAATACTCCATTTATGATCATTCGGAAACGACGGATCTCGGTTCCAGTGAGAGGTGAAATCGTCAATAGGCAAAATAAAGAATACTCCGGAAATGATGATATTGCCGGAAACGGAAATATGGTTCATGACGGAAATATAAATATTATCCAAGTCGTAGATGTTGCCGGAAACGAAAACATGGTTCGTATCGGAAAATATTATGGGAAATAGAAATATTACCGGAAACGGAAATATTACCGGAATCAGAAATATTGTCGGAAAAGGAAATTATTTCCGGAATCGGAAATATTAACGGAAACGTAATATTTGTTCGAAACGGAAATGAATTCCGGAAGGAATCGGAAGCTCGATGAGCGACAAGCCGGCAAGTGAGCCGGCCCATCGCTCGACAAGCAAGCAAGGCAGCAGCGCCAATGGGCCGCGCCAAGCAAGAAAGCAAGGCAGCAGCGCCAATGGGTCGCGCCAAGCAAGCGAGCAAGGCGACAACTCCATGGGCCGCACCAAGCCAGCAAGCAAAGCAGCGCAGGCCCGCCAAGGCAAGGCCGTAGCGCGCTGGGCCTTCGGCCAGCTGCGGCTGTGGCTGGGCCTAGGCAGGCACGCGCACCAACGTGGCCCGTTGTGGATGTGTTGTTGAAGGAAATATGTTCTTCACCGAAGGTGCATTAAGTCTAATACAAAGGTTCAGATTAATTGCGAACAATTAATCCAGTAAGATCAAGTGATCGGAACAGCTAGTTGGAGCAATGCTTCCGATCAGTGAGTTCTAATGAATATTAACCTCACAACTTACTCTTGACTGAACCTACAAGGTCCCACCAATGGCATGTAACAGATCACCAGATTAAATGAATCGGAAATTCATTCAATAGCTTTTCGGGAAATTAGTTCGGAAAAACATAATTATACGATTAAACATTGGATCGTGAAATCGTATATCGTATTGCGTATATGTCAAGATGGATTATTCGACAAAGAAACACCCATATGTGAACTTGAATATTGAAATCACAAAAGGATCCCTAATCCAGGTCATTGAAAGGTTGGACGACCAATGACTAATGAAGATTAGATTGCAAGTTGATTTATAGTTCTGTTTCTTGAACTAGATGGACTAGATGTCAGAATTCATTTGCATAGATACTTATTGGATCTTGTATTGGATTGACCATGAGGACACTTTAAGAGATTAAAGTCATGTCATAAGTAGTTCTCATTAATGGTGATTAAGGACACTTTAAGAGATTAAGGACACCTACTTTTGTCCCCATTCCCGAAAGGGAAGGTTCGATGATGAGAACATAAATCTCCACTTGACAACGCATCTCCTATAAAATAACGAATCTCAATCACCCTTTTTATTTCACCCGAAACCTACTATTTATAGAAACCTGCTATTTATGGAAACCTGCTAAAAATAGTAACTGCCGTAATGGGTAGCTGTTAAAAGTGGCAAGTCATAAAAGATAGAAACCTGTCAGAATTAGGTGTTGCACTCCAACATAAATCCTAAATGAGATAGAAGTTGCGAGAGAATCCTATTTCTAATACGATTCGAAAACAAGAGTTACGTATTAAATTAAAATCCTAACGAGCCTAGAGTTCGTAACGGGCCCAGACGCATCCCGTCATAAAATTAATACGCACTAAAAGACTCAATTAAGTCTCATACACTCCGGATTCTAAGAGTCCGAATCTGACAAAGAAACGGCCCATACCCTATTTTCAACGCCTGGCTCTGGGCGCCGAAATCTTCGGCGCCCAGCCCTGGGCGCTGAAATTACATGAGACGTGTTCTTTCCTAATTCCTCGTGGATTAGAGTTCTACAATTCTATCTTTCCACGAACTCTTTTCTATAAATATAGCCCCAAGTTCGACGTGAAAACACACACAATTATTATTCTGAGTATTGACTCCAACCCCTAAGCCTAAGCCTCACGCTGCGAAATTGATCACGCGTTCTGTCGCAATCGATCCAAAAATCGAACAGAACGTATCCTGTCCCGTAACTTGAGATTCGTTAAATAAAAGGAGAAATAGAAAAGTCATAGTGGTTAGTTTTCTGAGAACCGTGACGCACCTCTCAAGGGTGCGTCGTAATGTGTCCCTTTTCATGATTTAATTGCTTTCCTCGCCCTTTTATGAACTGTTAAACTAATTAAATCCGATTGTTCTATCACGCCTAATAAAGATAATATGTTGGGAAATCGGATTATCATGCTAGGTCCCTTAAAACAATCTAAATCAGATAATCGCGATCGATCTAGTATTATATGTTGCATATTGTTAAAATCAACTCAGATTAGTTTAATAGTTAACGCATGTCCCTTCAATTATTTATGCTGAGCTAGTAAGGATATCCTGCCTCTGGAGTTATCGACGAGCGAGTACTCCTCTCGGTAGTTACAGTCCCCCGAACCCTCAATCTCTACCTTGCGGGTGTATGTTGAGAGATCCCCACACCAGGGATCACAAGGGAACCTACGACCGTCGTGGTCAAACATAATTGCACTCCCTTTATGTCACGATAACCGGGTTTTGTCTGTTTTTCTCATTGTCGTTAAAAACTGAATGGCGACTCCTATATTACTAGTCAATTGGGTGTAAACTCACAGGAAATCCAATTACACTTGATTTGACAAAAAGAAGCGTCACACCCACGAGGGACGAGGTCACGCATTAGCCTCGTGCTTTTTCGACCCCCTCACAGTGGCGACTCCACTGGGGAAAGTGAAGGAAATACTCGTGCTCGTAGGTAATCAAAATAGCCGAAGGGTGAAACGATCCTACCCCGCGTTTATTTCCCCATCAAGTTGGGACGACCTGAAAATCAGCATATTAATGTGAACGGACAGAACCGCATAACGAATCTTGGCTCCCTTGGATGTTTCATCTCGGGAGTTGGGACTAAGGATACCCATCGCCAACCGGGGGGTACATACGCTTCGAATGTTGTCCACTCGGCACTTTCGCTAGTAGTACACACGTCCCAAACCCAATCGCTCGCCCATTAGGTCCCTCTCATTGGTGCATGCCCCCTTGGCTTACATCGTGATTGGCCTCTTGGGCGAAATTCGTCTGTTGAAGGCACTACCTCGACCGGGGCATGTGTTGGATCTGCGATAGAAGCGGTACCAAGCCAGGCGCAAATACTACCCATAGAAGCCTATCATAAACTAAATGACATATTGTTATTTTGCCTCATGATGTAATGTTAGTTATGTGTAGCGAAATACGTGATTGTGTGTGACAAATAATGCTAGAAAACCAACGACCTTAAAGAATTGCCCAAACATTCATAAACCAATCGGCCGAAGAGTTATACCAAAATACGTGTTCCGCAAACCCGGACGATCGCCACAAAAATAAGCGACGCTCGGGCTGGCCGTAACGAATCCCACAAACGCTGCACAACGCGTAAAGGACGTTATTAGGCAAGCACGCAAAATTAAGTCGCATATACAAAAAATATACGCAAACAAGAAAACGACCACCAGCCAGGGACGCATTTTCAACGCCCCTGGCTGGGCACCAAAATTTGTCACGCCCTACGCTGGGCGCTGATATTGCTGCCTGGCCTTTTGGTCAGGCGCAGCAGCCTCGGTGCCCGCGCATGAAGAAAATATGTAGCAAAAAAAAAAAACTTTTCGTGATTTTTTTTGCTACGAGGACGTATGAAAGGCACTCGATTCTAAAAGCGCCTAAAAAAAATATAAAAATAAATAACTCTTTGTGTCGTTGTTAGGCCTCCTATGACGACAATGTTCGGCACCAAAATCGAGCATGCTAATTTAAATAACATTGAATGTCACATGGGCAAAGAATTCAAAAAAAGATGTTCAAATAAAGTTTTCAAGGAAAAATAATGTTCGAATAAAAAGTAAGTAAATCCGAGTCTAGACTAGGCTATGCCAAAGTACAATCTAAATCCTAAGTCTTAGTTGTCTTATCCATAGAATCGGTCCTAATGCTTGGTGTCGTTCTGCAAGTTAAAAGGTTGAACCATATTGAGTCCCCCTTCCTAACATTTAAATCAATAAGCACCCATATGTAATTGTCATCCCTTGCTAAGAATCTACGACCTCAATACTCTCTCTCACCAATAAAAAGAATATATTATAGTATTTGCAAAATGGAAACAGTCACATTCTGAAAATCATTCCTCCATAGTCGCACAACCCCCAAAGTGAACCTAAGGTGTCAATACCATTGGCAAGAAAAATTAATGGCCTCAAGGCTTATGATCACATTGGGTCACGACCATCATAGTCCTCTCGAGCCACTCGCTCCTTGAAATACTCCTAAGTACGGACTAAAAGATTTTCCATGAATGCAACATGACGAACCATGAAAATACCCAAATCGGCATACCATAAGGCTACCATTGGGGTAAAGCAATACACACTAAGAGGGAAGCCGCACTAATGATTCTAGTCTTGCAAAAATAAAAATTCGATCTCCCCAACTAACTACCTTGCCAACATTAAGCAAAATGGCGCATGACAAATGAACACCCAAGGGTTAAAATCTAAAGTGTCAACCAACGAAAGTTATGGTCCAATTAGCCTAAGTCTGAGAGTTTCTTGGTCAAGTATTATAGGCTTACGCCACGTCATTATTTTGAGTCTAGGCCACTTCCTTGTATTCATACACGAGTTATAATCAGAAAGATTAATGAAAGTTCGAGTCTAAATCACAACTTCCAATTAAATCCCGAAAACTGTAAAAAATTATTATTTTAGTTTTGATGTAGTTTAAATCCAATGAAAGTTTTGATGTAGTTTTATTATTTTCAAGTATTTCTAAGTTTAGAACTTTAAGTTTGCAATTGAATGAAGATTCAAGACGATGCCAAGCTAACAAGATGGTGAAGAAGATTGGATGCTTCAAGACAAGATGTTTTGGGCCATACTAGTTCACCAATTTTATTTATGCTTTTATATATTGAATGAATGTATATTATGCATGAATGTGTTGTTTGTATGACTCGATTATATTTAGTTCACTAAATAATCGAACCAACATAGAAACAACTAGGTCCAAAGTAATATTGAGTTCAAAAGTTGCCTTCCAAATCAAGCACTTACAAAAATCTAAGGATCTAACATAGTAGGTTTACGCTAAAGCGAGGTGCTATATTAGTTGACTTAGATGGTAAGGCGTCTCAAAGGAGCACGTTGATTGTGGTTTCAACTCAAACAACAATGGCATTACGTTGTGGCAATGGGATAAATTATGGTATTAATTTATTAACCAAGAGTAATTTGGAGATTACTAGCAATAGGTTTTGCTTACCTAGAATCTTAAAATACTTAAGACATGCAAAAGCTGCTTAAGGATTTAGGACTTTTAGGGTCTTGGAATCGTTTCATTCATTTTGGACCATGTTTTATTTTTGCATGAATGAAATGTTTAATAGCTTTGATGATTGCATTAATGCTTCTATTTCAAGTTATTAAAGTATGATAAATGTTTTCTTTGCTAGTTCATTTTGTAGAATCGTAAATCTTCAACTTTATTGCGTTCGGACAATAGAACTGCGATATTTCCTCGATCGATTGGTAACTAATTTTGAGAGCGATTCTCAAAGAAAAGGAGAATGAGAGCGTATCTTGAATGCTATTTTCTTATAATGATCTTCATGGTTGTTTTCAAACTAAAATTTGAATGGTAGACCAATTAGACCTCATATATTTAGAATACTGGGTAGTTTTGGAATAATGAAGTATTGAGTTAAAGACTCATGTATAACCAATGGTTAACAACCAATTTTCTTTTGATTCGATAAATGAACTAGACTCATTGGATGTTGTCATTCAAAGTGAATAAAATAAAGGGACTTTGTAAGCATAACAAAGTAAGAAGATCAAGAAAAGAGTAAAATCTTTTGGACTATAAGAAAAAGTGCTAGAAAGGATAGGAAAGGGGAACAAAAGAAATGAATTTAGATATTCTATTTCTACCTTGAGGTTTATGTTAAAGAGAAACGACTTAGAAAATAAACTCCCATGGTATTAGATTACCGCTTGAGGTTCTAACTCTTGTTAAGAACTCAAATTCCGGGAGCTAAGTCTGGTTATTGACCTACACGTGGGAAATGAAGCAAAGTTGTGCTACATTAATTGTAGGGTCATCATGTTTGTTTTAAAATCCTTCTAAAGGCTGGAACTTAATGGTATTGTGTTCCATTAATCATCATAATCAATTTCTGTTTGGACAACGGAAGGACTCACATTCAAAGTAAACAAAAACATTCGTTGAGTGTTTATTTGAATGAAATGGTCATTTAAGGGTTGAGTCATATGATTGATTAATAAACAAACGAATCTCTTCACACTCAAACTTCAGAAGGTTCAAATCAAACACTTTGATTTGTGTTCCACATATCTTTGGCAATGTCATACGACCATATCAACAAGACAACATTCCAAGATTCCATGGCATGGATTTCTGAAAGTTGGTTAATTTACGACACGTGGGTCTTGCTTGTTGAACATGACATAGAAATGGACTATTGTTAGAAGTTTCTAGACAATAAAGTTCATGGGCCAAAGATGGATTTTATGACTTACCTATTTCACAAGAATTTGAGAAAATATAGCTATATTTACTCAACATGAAATATGTGAAATGCTTCAATGCGATTAACAAAAGGGTATAAAATCAACTTGGCAAGAATTTTGGAACATCTAGGCTGGGTCAAAGTGATGTTTGCATGAGCCAAGAAAGATTATCTAGATTTTTTGTATGGCACTATGACAATCGAAGCTCAATAAGAATATGGTATGTCCAAATGGAGAAATATGAATCTATTCGATTAACGATAATCACGACTATTTTCCTATACAGTTTCTAAATGATACTCTCAATTGACTATCACACTAAACAAAGTTGTCAAAGCTAAGGATTAGATGTCATAAGGATTGAACTTCGGTTCAGTACATCTTTTCAGTACATATATATATATATATATATATATATATATATATATATATATATATATATATATATATATATATATATATAGGGTTGTCAAACCCAGTGGGAGTTAGTGTTTACATCAAACAAACTCAAGAATAGATATATGTTTCTTTATGAGCGACTCATAGAAACAAAAGGTATTGATTCTACCACAAATCTGAGAACATATGGTTGTTGCTCTAGATAATGTCTTTTAGGAAACCATCATATTTCCAAAAAGGCAAGTGGGAGAAAATGACCTCGAAGTGACCTCAAAAGGACTTCGAGTCAAGCAACAAACAAATGTAGGATACTTAGTGTAGACACCTACTTTTGTCCCCATTCCCGAAAGGGAAGGTTCGATGATGAGAACATAAATCTCCATTTGGCAACGCATCTCCTATAAAATAACGAATCTCAATCACCCTTTTCATTTCAGCCAAAACTGCTATTTATAGAAACCTGCTAAGAATAGTAACTGCCGTAAAGAGTAGTTGTTACAAGTGGCAGAGTCATAAAAGATAGAAACCTGTCAGAATTAGGTGTTGCACTCCAACATAAATCCTAAAAGAGATAGAAATTGTAAAAGGAATTCTATTCCTATAGCAATTCGATAAAAGAGTTAACGTATTAATTAAACTCATAACGAACCTAGAGTTCGTAAAGGGCCCAGACGCATTCCGTCGTAAATTGATACGCACCAAATAACTCGGATTAAGTCTCTTAATGGACTCCGTACTCTAGAGTCCAATCTGACAAAGAATTCTGCCCAGATCCTATTTTCAACGCCCAGCCCTGGGCGCCGAAATCTTTGACGCCCAGTGCTGGGCGCCGATAATACCTGGGACGAATTCTTTTCCTAATCCGTTTCGTATTCATATTCCTGAAAATCTATCTTTCTACGCCACTTTTTCCTATAAATAGACCCCTAAAGCCGACGTGAAAAAAACACAACACGACACACAATTCCATAACCTGAGTATTGACTCTAGCCTTAAGCCTAGCCTCACGCTGCGAAATTGATCCCGCGTTCTGTCGCAATCGACCCAAAATTCGAACAGAACGCATCCTGTCCCTTGTAGCTGATGAATTAAGCCTAAATACTGGAACACTGCTTAGAAACCCGAGATTCGTTAAATAAAAGGAGAAATAGCAAAGCCAAGTGGTTAGTTTTCTGAGAACCGTGACGCACCTCTCAAGGGTGCGTTGTAATGTGTCCCTCATATGATTTAATTGCTTTCATCGCCCTTTTATAAAATTGTCAAACTATTAACTTGATTGATCTATCACGCCTAATAAGATAATACCCTGGACAATTGAATCATCATGCTAGGTACCTTAAATCAATCTAAATAAGATAATCACGATCGATTTAGTATTATGTGTTGCATATTGCTAAAATAAATTCAGAATAGTTTAATAGTTTAAACGCATGTCCCTTCAATTATTTATGCTGAGCTAGTAAGGATAACCTGCCTCTGGAGTTATCGATGAGCACTCCTCTCGGTAGTTACAGTCCCCTGAACTCTCAATCTCTGCCCTGCGGGTGTACGTTGAGCGATCCCCACACCAGGGATCACAAGGGAACCTATGGCCGTCGTGGTCGAACATAATTGCACTCCCATTATGTCACGATAACCGGGTTTTGTCAGTTTTTCTCATTGTCGTTAAAAACTGAATGGCGACTCCTATATTACTAGTCGATTGGGTGTAAACTGACAGGAAATCTAACTACACTTGATCTGACGACGTCACGCCCACGAGGGACGAGGTCATGCATAAGCCTCGTGCTTTTTCGACCCCCTCACAGTGGCGACTCCACTTGGGAACGTTAATGAAATACTCGTGCTCGTAGGTAATCAAAATAGCCGAAGGGTGAAACGATCCTACTCCGCGTTTATTTCCTTATCAAGTTGGGACGACCTGAAAATCAGCATATTAATGTGAACGGACAGAACCGCATAACGAATCTCGGCTCCCTTGGCATGTTTCATCTCGGGAGTTGGGACTAAGGATACCCATCGCCAACCGGGGGGTGCATACGCTTCGAATGTTGTCCACTCGGCACTTTTCGCTAGTAGTACACCCATCCCAAACCCAATCGCTCGCCCACTGAGGTCCCTCTCATTGGTGCATGCCCCCTTGGCTTACATCGTGATTGGCCTCTTGGGACAAAATTCGTCTGTTGAATGCACTACCTCGACCGGGGCATGTGTTGGATCTACGATAGAAGCGGTACCAAGCCAGGCGCAAATATTACCCATAGAAGCCTATCATAAACTACGTGACATATTATTTTTGCTTCATGTTGTAATGTTAGTTATGTGTAGCGAATTACGTGATTATGTTGTGATTGTGTGTGACAAATAACGCTAGAAAACCAACGACCCTAAAAGTTGCCCAAACATTCATAAACACCAATTGGCCAAAGAGTTATACCTAAATACGTGTTCCGCAGTCCCGGGTGATCGCCACAAAAATAAGCGACGCCCAGGACGGCCTGTAACGGATCCCACGACGCTGCATAACGCGCAAAGGACGTTATTGGGCAAGCACGCAAAATTAAGTCGTATGTACAATAAATAGACGAACAGAATACGAGTACCAGTCAGGGGCCCATTTTCAACGCCCTTGGCTAGGCGCCAATCTTTTCAACGCCCAGAGCTAGGCGCTGAAGTTGCTGCCTGGCCTTTTGGTCAGGCACAGCAGCCTCGGTGCCCGCGCATAAAGTGTACGTAGCAGTAAAAAAAATTCGTAACAAATTTGCTACGAGGACGTATGAAAAAGGGCACTCGATTCTAAGAACGACTTATAAAATAAACAACTCCTTATGAAAAAGGGCACTCGATTCGGCACCAAAACCGAGCATGCTAATTAAATAACCTTGAATGTCACATGGGCAAAGTATTCAAAAAATGATGTTCAAATAAAGTTTTCAAGGAAAAATAATGTTCGAATAAAAAATAAATATATCCGAGTCTAGACTAGGCTATGCCAAAGTACAATCTAAATCCTAAGTCTTAGTTGTCTTATACATAGAATCGATCCTAATGCTTGGTGTCGTTCTGCAAGTTAAAAGGTTAAACCATATTGAGTCTCCCTTCCTAACATTTAAATCAATAAGCACCCATATGTAATTGTCATCCCTTGCTAAGAATCTACGGCCTCAATACTCTCTCTCACCAATAAAAAGAATATATTATGTAATTCAAGTGTTTGCAAAATGGAAATAGTCACATTCTGAAAATCATTCCTCCATAGTCGCGCAACCCCCAAAGTGAGCCTAAGGTGTCAATACCATTGGCAGAAAAAATTAATGGCCTCAAGGCTTATGATCACATTGGGTCACGACTATAATAGTCCTCTCGAGCCACTCGCTCCTTGAAGTACTCCTAAGTACGGACTAAAAGATTTTCCATGAATGCAACATGACGAACCATGAAAATACCCAAATCGGCATGCCATAAGGCTACAATTGGTGCAAGGCAATACACACTAAGAGGGGAGCCGCACTAATGATTCTAGTCTTGCAAAAATGAAAATTCGATCTCCCCAACTAACTACCTTGCCAACATTAAGCAAAATGGCGCATGACAAACGAACACCCAAGGGTTAAAATCTAAAGTGTCAACCAACGAAAGTTATGGTCCAATTAGCCTAAGTCTGAGAGTCGCTTGGCCAAGTGTTATAGGCTTACGCCACGTCATTATTTTGAGTCTAGGCCACCTCCTTGTATTCATACACGGGTTATAATCAGAAAAATTAATGAAAGTTCGAGTCTAAATCACAACTTCCAATTAAATCCCGGAAACTGGAATCTGAAAAGAAGCCAAAAAAAAATTATTTTCGATATAATTCTTTCGTTAAATTTCAATAAAGTAAAAACAACATTTTGAATCTACGCTATTTGCACATTTTAAGAAACGACTAAATACGCTTGCAAAGTAAGACAATTTAAAGGTCCACCCTAGGCCTACTAAAATGAAAGGTCCACTATAGGCCTACCAAACGAGGCTCACTCAGTCTCGCCTCGTGACTCAAAGACCACAACCATCTACCTTTTAGCCCAAGTAAAAAGGGGGAGAAATCCCAAGCAAAAAAAGAAAAAAGAGAAAGAGAAAAGGGAGAGTGAAAAGAGTGAGCCATGAAATACTTAAAGAGAAAGAGAAAAGGGAGAGCGAAAAGAGCGAGCCATGAAATACTTAAAGAGAAAGAGAAAAGGGAGAGCGAAAAGAGCGAGCCATGAAATACTTAAAGAGAAAGAGAAAAGGGAGAGCAAAAAGAGCGAGCCATGAAATATTTAACCCGTACCTCCCAAAGTGCGGAATTTACCCAAGTAAACGAAGGAAAAGAATTAAGTCAACCAATCCAAATCATATCACAAAAAAAATATACATAAAGTTCTACGACCTTCTACCCTTTCTAATCCTCATGCTTGACTAATACCTATACATATTATCATATCTCATTCAACCCATCTTTCAAGCCGTCTTGAGTCACGAATAAAAAAAAAAGACAAATGAAAAAGTACATTCTACGCTTAACATAAAAAATAAATAAAAAAAAGAAACTTTGCAAAGCGCCTTTAAAGTTCGTCTAAAAAGAAAAGAAGCATTTAGCGCACGAAAAAGATTCGCAAATATTTGGCACAAAACGAAAAGAAGTAACGCGCCAAGAAATCTCCCCAGGAATCACTTTCAACGCCCAGAGCTGGGCGCCGAAATCTTTAACGCCCCAGCGTGGGCGCTGATTCTCTCTTCTTGCCAAATTTTGTCCAGAAGTGCTCATCATTTTATCTTCACATACACGGAAAAATAACGAACACTTGGGGGGGGGGGGGGGGGGGTACAACACGTATTCAGATATACGTACCAAAAAACACATGAAAAGATTTTTGTGCAAATACATCTACTTAAAAAATAAAACAAATTTTTGGCTTACGGCAAAGCAGCAGATTAAAATATTATTAAACTTCACTTATTTCACCCTATTTCAAACATTACGATTCCACTCGATCGTACTTGTTTAAAATCGGCATTCTAAAACCATTTTCTGGCTAAGAACTACGCAAGACCTGATTCCAAATGAAATCTATTTAAGGCGGATACGTAGGCAACCCATGATGCGGTCCAACCAATTTGCAAAAATGTTAAAACCTATAGAATAACAAGAATAAAAAATAGAATCCCTTATTGAAATTTAATTACTTGCAATCCAAGTCGAAAGAAAAATTTAAGTCAAAGGAAGAATCCAAGTCATCAAGATGCCAAAATGAGCACACATCGAAAAATAATAAGGGCACGTACCCTTGCCAGAAGGAGCACTCACACTCCTAGGCACTTAGCCAATACTCAAAAGATCGCTTTGCCTCAATTGAATGGGGGCTAGCGCAAGGGTCCATGACCTCTAAAGTACTCGACTTGACCCTCCCTAAAGCGAAGTAACTCACTTAAAGACCTCCCTTCACCACTAGACACAATCATAATCGCCAACAAGTAGTAAAGGCAGTAAGCTTGCAACAAAAAGGATTATTCTACGGCATCGCCCCATCGTTCCCTCGAGCACAGGGCACCTGTACATGGTAATTCAAATGCTTGCGAATCCCCTTTGAAAAAATCAGACATTGTCAATAGGACTTGGCACTTAACCAAGGCTCACCCTACTCAGACATATGACACGGGCATCTCAAATCGAAATCTGAAAGCGTCATTAACGAGAAGACATAATAGCAACTGGGGGCTAAAAATTGAAATGAAAGAGCTAGGGAAAGAACTAAGTATACCTTGACCTTTTGTACAGACATACACCAAGTAAATCTAAGTCAATATGAAAGTGGTTTATATTCCCGCAATTCTGGAAAAGATGGCCCTAAAATCCAAATCATGTGCTACACGGACACAAGTAATATCTTGACGCCTGCACCCTGGCTTCCAGCGAATCCTTAGACAGCATTCCTAAAATCGTAACAGTATTTTGATTCACTCATGTAATCCTGTACGAACCCTTCTATAAGTCAACTTACTTAGGACACCTCGGATTGTACACAGTAGGACTCAGATTTCAAATAATTTTCAAAGACTTCTTCGAACATAATAAAGTGTCGTTGGTTTAAGCTAAGTATGCGTTTATCTCGATGTTGCAAGTGAGTCAAAAAGATTTCTAAATATGATTATGGGTAAAGAAAGGCACCTAGCTTTTGGTCAAGGCACACTTCAACATGTGACTACCTTGACCATGGCAATGTCGCACAATACGACATTTACAAGAGAAGTAGCAAATCACTACTCGAACGTACCTCGCACTAAACGAGTCTGGTTCAAACTATTCATGATCCATGTCACCATGAATGCATAAAAACGTATGCCAAGCATTATAGCACCAAGCCAATCCCGTAGCTACAATTGGGGGCTTGAGAAAAACACTCTAAAAATGCTCGAAATGATGATTTTGTCGCAAATTCTCGACGCTAATGCTATACACACGTCATAGGGGCACAATCCTAAGGTTTGATCGTATAAAACGAACCTTAGAATGGCTACAACCCCTCCCAAATTCTAAGCGCTACTTAGAATATATAAAGTCACCCCACTAACAAAGGTAACTGAAAACCGCGAGTCACCAAAACTTCAATCAAACTACTGCACATAACGCTCGCCCTACAAGCGCCCGTTACACAGTCTACGTCGTTCCAAAGAAAAAGCGAAAGAAAAAATCAAGGATAAAAAAAAAAAAAAAAGAAAGAAACATCTATGAATCCTCACATCGAACGAAGTAATAAGCCGTCCACACCCACGCAGAAGGTGCTACACTTGTTCAAGCACCTGAACGAGACGTGATGAAGTACTCCAATGCAAAAAATAATAATAATATCCCAACACCTGGAGGAATGATCTCAGACACGCTGTTAGGCCACACAAGCCTACGTCGCACCATAAGTTTAACCATACCACGGTACAAGTCTAAAAAAAAAAAAGAGTAAGGCATATTGCACTAATGCAGACACGACCAAGAGCATGTGTAAAAGAGGCAAAGACTACTTATCGCCCAAATTCAAAATGCAAGCCACACGACTTCTACATTAAGGATTAAAGGTAGCAAAACATTACCTACCACGGAAGGGATAGCTCGCACCTACACAAGCGGAACCCCAAGGCATCTTTCTCGAAAGAACCTACAAAAATCGTACGCCAAAAGGAAGCATCCCAACATGCATACTTGGGGGCTCCAAGCTACGAAACGACCGTAGCAAAATAAAAAAAATCACAAAGCAAATGTTTGAACGATCAAAAAGGGCATGATGCTTGAGCCCATTTCATGAATGGGCCTGAACCCTATCAAGCTTCAAAGGAAACTATTCAATATCAGTCATTGCTAAAAAAAAAAATGATTCAAGCGAACTGATTAATGGACCGCACGCAAGGGCCATTCTATGAACGCTCGTTCGCACATACATTCTAAGTATCGAACATTCACGAACACGTTCAAAAGAAAAAAATATAAGAGCGATCAAAGTCTTACACCTCAAGGTATGTTCCTCGGGCCATATAGACTCGCCCGACTATTGCAATAACTCTACACCTTAAGAGCAACAGTTCTAATCGCCCCAAAGCGACGAACACCGTAGTCCACCAATCGGCTACGGCTTCTCGAGAAATCATCACGAGAAAGTCCTGCCTGGGACGCACTTTCAACGCCCAGGACCAGGCGCCAGATATTCCGACGCCCAGCTCTGGGCGCTGAAAATCAAAATAAAGAAAAACAAAAGAGAAGAGAATACGTACAATTTCCAAGTGAAATAAACGAACGAACAAGAGGCCAACTGTGTCATCAAAAGACCAGCCCAAACGAAATTTTCAACGCCCCACATGGGCGCGAATTATTTCAACGCCCAGGCCTGGGCGCCGAAAATGAGCCCAAAGAGGACCTGACTTCTATAGGGTCCTGTCGTATCCATTCGACTCGAAAATTGCCGATTTCTTTACTGAAAGTCGCACCTCACGGCTTTGTTAAGAGTAGCACACCACTATAAAGATCGCTCGCACTTACGAGCACGATCCCAAACACGATCAAGGACATTACAAAATGCGTATCCCCAAGGAACCTCTTTTACAAGAAATGACCGTCGAGCACGAATGCTTGGGGGCTCGAAAGAAAATATATATTTCAAAAGAGAGTATGCAAATTTAAAACAACATTCCCAGACTACGCTGTACGATGTCCCGTGTTTGGATAATCTCAAAAGATAAAACCGAATTACGACCTCAAGACAAAGGTCGCCGTTGATACTTATACATAGTCCCCTAATCAAGGACCCAAGTAGTGGAAAAATTGAGCCGTAAAGACTAGCTCAAAACCATGAAAGATGATGACCACGAGACAATGGTCCGTCTAAACACGTTTTCCACCCACATTCAGGTTGCAACTAAATCCGAGCATCCCTCGAAAGAAAATAGATTCTTTAAAAAAACACAAAACAGGCTCGCCATCTTCAGCCGGCGGGGTCTACGTCACAAACCGCGTAGGTCCTTATTTTCAAAACATCAAAACAGATTCGTCCACTTCTATCGGACGGGGCGTCCACCCTCAGCGGACAGGCTCACCCACCTTCAGCGGGCGGGGTCTGCGTCACTCACCACGCAGGTCCTTAGTCGCTGCAGCGATAACTTTTCCTGGTTTATCTTTTTCCAAAAATCAAAATATGGTTTATCTTTTTCCAAAAATCAAAGGATGGTTTCCCTTTTCCAAAAATCAAAGGATGGTTTATCTTTTTCCAAAAATCAAAAGAAGGTTTGCCTTTTCCAAAAATCAAAGGATGGTTTCCCTTTTCCAAAAATAAAAGGATGGTTTCCCTTTTCCAAAAATCAAAGGACCGTTTCTCTTTTCAAAAATCAAAAAATAGGTTTTCCGCTTTTCCAAAAAAGAGTGATGTGCTGGATTTTCCTTCGTTTTACGTCCTATAAAAACAAGGGCGTTTTCTCGTTTAGCTAACCCTGAAAATGAGAATCTTTAAAAACATTTTTACCTCGTGATCGGGCTTGGCCAGGCCTGGTTACACTTTATAGCTTTGATTTCGAAAACGTCTGTAGATACTTCCAATGACAAAGTGAGGGAGTTTCTATACATTTGTAGGTACTTCCAATGACAAAGTGAGGGAGTTTCTATACTTAACAAATTCCAATGACACGTGAGGAATGTGTTAACACTTCAAGTGATGACCCTTAAGTCAAATGTTATCACTCGGGGGCTCGTGAGACCCTCGCAAAACAGGTTACATACACCATGGCTTGTATGACGCACTCCGTCTGATACTTTGACCATCGTCTTACTCCAAGACTCGGTCAAAGTGGGGGCTAACTGTAGACACCTACTTTTGTCCCCATTCTCGTAAGGGAAGGTTCGATGATGAGAACATAAATCTCCATTTGGCAACGCATCTCCTATAAAATAACAAATCTCAATCATCCTTTTCATTTCAGCCAAAACTGCTATTTATAGAAACCTGCTAAGAATAGTAACTGCCGTAAAGAGTAGTTGTTAAAAGTGGAAAAGTCATAAAAGATAGAAACCTGTCAGAATTAGGTGTTGCACTCCAACATAAATCCTAAAAGAGATAGAAATTGTAAAAGGAATTTTATTCCTGTTATGATTAGGAAATAAGAGTTACGTATTGATTAATTCCTAACGAACCTAGAGTTCGCAACGGGCCCAGACGCATTCCGTTTCGTATTCATATTCCTGAAAATCTATCTTTCTACACCACTTTTTCCTATAAATAGACCCCTAAAGTCGACGTGAAAAAAACACAACACGACACACAATTCCATAACCTGAGTATTGACTCTAGCCTTAAGCCTAGCCTCACGCTGCGAAATCGATCCCGCGTTCTGTCGCAGTCGACCCAAAAGTCGAACAGAACGCATCCTGTCCCTTGTAGCTGATGAATTAAGCCTAAATACTAGAACACTGCCTAGAAACCCGAGGTTCGTTAAATAAAAGGAGAAATAGTAAATCCAAGTGGTTAGTTTTCTGAGAACCGTGACGCACGTGTTAAGTGTGCGTTGTAATGTGTCCCTCATATGATTTAATCGCTTTCATCGCCCTTTTATAAAATTGTCAAACTATTAACTTGATTGATCTATCACGCCTAATAAGATAATACCTTGGACAATTTAATTATCATGCTAGGTACCTTAAATCAATCTAAATAAGATAATCACGATCGATTTAGTATTATGTGTTGCATATTGCTAAAATCAATTCAGAATAGTTTAATAGTTTAAACGCATGTCCCTTCAATTATTTATGCTGAGCTAGTAAGGATAACCTGCCTCTGGAGTTATTGATGAGCATTCCTCTAGGTAGTTACAGTCCCCCGAACTCTCAATCTCTGCCCTGCGGGTGTACGTTGAGAGATCCCCACACCAGGGATCACAAGGGAATCTATGGCCGTCGTGGTCGAACATAATTGCACTCCCATTATGTCACGATAACCGGATTTTGTCAGTTTTTCTCATTGTCGTTAAAAACTGAATGGCGATTCCTATATTACTAGTCGATTGGGTGTTAACTCACAGGAAATCTAACTACACTTGATCTGACGACGTCACGCCCAGAAGGGACGAGGTCATACATTAGCCTCGTGCTTTTTCGACCCCCTCACACTTAGGAGTCTTTGTAAAAGCTCCGTACTTAGAAGCCTTTGGAAGAGCTTCAGGAAGACTTTAGAAGTGCTTCAAGAGAATCCTAATACTCAAAGGATTTGAGTAATGTCTTTATAGACACTAAAGATTGATGTTCAATACCTAGGTAAATCGTATAAGGAATAGAATTCAACCAAGATAGATACATAGATATCTTGAGGAATGAAAACTATGAAGACTTTGGAAGTGCTTCAAAACATACGACTTACAGGTTAGCTACGACGAATTAAAATTCCCAAGTATGGTTTGAGGCCATCAGAAACATTATTATGGTTCCAGGCCATATAAAATGGTTTGAGGCATTTTATCCAAAGTACATTCATCTTAAAGAATCAAATCTATGATTTGGTTGATTTGCATAAAGGGTTTATTCCCATTAGTTGCAAACATGTTTTCTAATGATAGAGCGTTGATTTGGATAAAGGGTTCACTCCCATTGGTTGCAAACATATTTTCAAAACATACAAAGATGATATTGTATACACATACAAAAGAAAAGCTAGATTGGTGGTTAAAGATTATAAACAACTTCACGACGTGGATAATGTTGAAATCTATTTCACCAAGTTGGAATGCTTGAACTATTTTGGATAAGTCTAGCAATAATTGCATATGGAAATATGGCAATTGGGAAATGAAACACCTTCCTCAATTGGACTTATAGAAAGGAATTGTGTACATCACACAATGTAAAAGTTTTGGATGCTAGATAAAAGAGCAAGCTTAAGAAATCTATTCGTAGATTAAGGCATGCAAGTGGGAGTTGGACCATATTTTTTAACAAGGCTATTGAGCAATCATAGATTTATGAAAACATGGATCATCTTGTAGATGATAAGTTTAGTGGGAGCTAAGTCAAGTTTATTGGTTCTACATATGAGATACATATCTCTCTATTGAACATAACATTCAAATTCTAATTCGTTTGATTTGAAAGTATTTGTCAATATTAGAACCATGGCGCAACTTAGAACATATTGGGTTAAAGATCTATTGGATAGGATCTAAAGCGTTGTTTAGATTCTGTAAAAGTGATTACTAAATCAAACACAATTGAGAGACTCAAAAGAGACTCTCAACCCATATGAGTAAGTTTAAATAATGAATGCTTTAACTAAGTATAAAGCAAGGTTGTTATCACTAAACTTAAACATGAAGGACCTTGACGAGGTGCCTTCACCTTATATCACATGGCAATGCCAAGGTTTTAGAAAGATTCAGTATCTCTTGAAACAGAATAAAGCTAAAAGTTACATGGATAGATTTTAAAATGCGAATGGTTTTTGCATTACAATCAATCATGTATGATGTGATATATAGATCGCCAAGATAACTCGTGAACATTGGATCGTGACGAGTTTATACTAATCTCTATTGATCTAGATCAAAGATCATTTGAACCATATCAAGAACATCTAATACATTTGGATATGTACGATGATCACTTGATAAGAGGAAGTGAAGATGAACTAAAGTTTTGATGCTACATGCATTTGCCTAAGAAAAAGTTGAATCTTGTTGTTAGGCAAACCACAAACATACACGGGCAATTAGGCGTCGTGATTAAAAGGTGGTAACATAGGTTCTGGACCATATGTGATGCATGGAAAACTGAATCAATGATTAGTTTCCAAGTTCTCAGTTGAAAGATGTATCTCCCACATCTCTGTGAACTGGTTGGAGTATTCCAAAAGGATGGTGTAACACCCCGACCTTTAAATCACTTATTAAAGTATAATTAGCAGCGGAATTAACCTAATTCGGTCGGGACATTACCTGCCGTAACTCCCTCTTGGGAATTACAAGGCAACCATCAATCATAAGCTATTAAACTCCAAAATTAACATAATAATCCTTTTTGATTCCTTAATCAAAGTACTTAACTTAATCTCGAATCTTTACTGAAACTTGTTACAACTTAACAATAACTTAGGTGAACATAGCTATAGTGAAAATCCTCGCCACTACTCGTTTCCGTAGTCCCCAGCAGTACCTAAAACAGAAAACAACACGGTGAGCCGAAGACTCAGTAACGAGTTACCCTAGCATCGTAACTGAAGGAAATAGTGCCCTTGGTCCAAGTATGCATTCAATGTTAAGTCTAATAAATGCGGTTCAGTATTAATTAACAAGCTAATAATTCAGTGAGATCAAGTGAGCTGAATGCCTAGCTAGAGGTGTGAGGGGGTCGAAAAAGCACGAGGCTAATGCGTGACCTCGTCCCTCGTGGGTGTGACGCTTCTTTTTGTCAAATCAAGTGTAATTGGATTTCCTGTGAGTTTACACCCAATTGACTAGTAATATAGGAGTCGCCATTCAGTTTTTAACGACAATGAGAAAAACTGACAAAACCCGGTTATCGTGACATAAAGGGGGTGCAATTATGTTTGACCACGACGGCCGTAGGTTCCCTTGTGATCCCTGGTGGTGGGGATCGCTCAACGTACACCCGCAGGGTAGAGATTGAGGGTTCGGGGGACTGTAACTACCGAGAGGAGTACTCGCTCTTCGATAACTCCAGAGGCAGGATATCCTTACTAGCTCAGCATAAATAATTGAAGGGACATGCGTTAACTATTAAACTAATCTGAGTTGATTTTATCAATATGCAGCATATAGTACTAGATCGAACGCGATTATCTGATTTAGATTGTTTCAAGGGACCTAGCATGATAATCCAATTTCCCAAAAATATTATATTTGTTAGGCGTGATAGAACAATCAGATTTAATTAGTTTAACAGTTCATAAAAAGGCAAGGAAAGCAATTAAATCATGGAAAAGGGACACATTACGACGCACCCTTGAGAGATGCGTCACGGTTCTCAGAAAACTAACCACTTTGACTTTGCTATTTCTCCTTTTTATTTAACGAATCTCAAATTATGGGACAGGATACGTTCTGTTCGATTTATGGATCGATTGCGACAGAACGCGTGAACAATTTCGCAGCGTGAGGCTTAGGCTAGGGGTTGGAGTCAATACTCAGAATATGAATTGTGTGTTGTGTGTGTGTCCTTTTCACGTCGAATTTAGGGGTCTATTTATAGGGAAGAGTTCGTGGAAAGATAGAATTGCAGAGTTCTAATCCACAAAGAATTAGGAAAAAACACGTACCCAGGTATTTTCAGCACCCAGGCCTGGGCGCCGAAGATTTCGGCGCCCAGAGCCAGGCGTTGAAAATAGGGTATGGGCTGTATTCTTTAGTCAGATTCGGATTCCTGAAATCCGTAGAGTTTGAGACTTAATCGAGTCTTTTAGCGCGTATCAATTTTATGACGGAATGCGTCTGTGCCCGTTACGAACTCTAGGCTCGTTAGGATTTTAATTAATACGTAACTCTTATTTCCGAATCATATTAGGAATAGGATTCTCGCAGTTTTCTATCTCATTTAGGATTTATGTTGGAATGCAACACCTAATTCTGACAGGTTTCTATCCTTTATGATTTGCCACTTTTAGAAGCTACCTTTTACGGCAGTTACTATTTTTAGCAGGTTTCCATAAATAGCAGGTTTCGGGTGAAATGAAAAGGGCAATTGAGATTCGTTTATTTTATAGGAGATGCGTTGTCAAGTGGAAATTTATGCTTTCATCATCGAACCTTTCCCTTTCGGGAATGGGGACAAAAGTAGGTGTCTACAGTTAGCCCCCACTTTGACTGAGTCTTGGAGTAAGACGATGGTCAAAGTATTAGATGGAGTGCGTCACACAAGCCATGGTGTACGTGACCTGTTTTGCGAGGGTCTCACGAGCCCCCGAGTGATAACATTTGACTTAAGGGTCATCACTTGAAGTGTCGACATATCCCTCACGTGTCATTGGGATTTGTCAACTGATGGTATAGAAACTTCCTCACTTTGTCATTGGAAGGATCTAAAGGTGCGTAGAAACTCCCTCACTTTGTCATTGGGAGTAGCTACAGATGTTTTCGAAATCAAAGCTATAAAGTGTAATTGGGCCTGGCCAAGCCCAATCACGAGGTAAAAATGTTTTTAAAGATTCTCATTTTCAGGGCTAGCTAAACGAGAAAACCCCCTTGTTTTTATGGGACGTAAAACGAAGGAAAATCCAGCACATCGCTTTTTTGGAAAAAACGGAAAACCAATCCTTTTAATTTTTGGAAAAGGGAAAACCAGAAAAAGTTATCGCTGCAGCGACTAAGGACCTGCACGGTTAGTGATGCAGACCCGCCGGCTAAAGATGGCGAGCCTGTCCGGTAAGGGTGGACACCCCATCCGATAGAAGTGGACGAATCTGTTTTTTGAATTTTGAAAATAAGGACCTACGCAGTTTGTGACGTAGACCCCGCCGGCTAAAGATGGCGAACCTGTCCGCTAAGGGTGGACACCCCGTCCGATAGAAGTGGACGAATCTATTTTGAAATTTGTTTTGCTTTTTTTGAAAATAAGGACCTACGTGGTTTGTGACGTAGACCCCGCCGGCTGAAGATGGCGAGCCTGTTTTAATTTTTGAAGACTTTATTTTTTCGAAAATTGAGGACCTGCGCGACTAGTGACGCAGACCCCGCCCGCTGAGGGTGGGCGAGCCCTGTCCGCTAAGGGTGGACGTCCCTGAATTTGTTTTTTCGATTTGGGAACTCGCGCGGTTGGTGACGCGATCTTGCCGACTGAAGATGGGCAAGTTCCTATTTCTTTGGTTCTTTGTGATTTCTTTTGAGAATTTCTTTTTATTCATTCTTGCAAGAGCGAATTCTTTCGAGGGATGCTCGAATTTAGTTGTAACCTGAACGTGGGATTACAACGTGTTCAGACGGATCTTTGTCTTGCGACCGTCTGCTTTCGTGATTTTGAGCTAGTCTTTACGGCTCGACTTGGTCTTTGATCAGAGGACCGTGCACAAGTGTCAGTGACGTCCTTTCGATGAGGTCGAACCTGTTGTTGTTCTTTTTTGAGATATCCAAACATGATATGGTGTATGGCGCAGCCCGGGAATGTGATTTTGATCGCGCGCTCCTTGTTGGAGTCTATTTTTTCGCGAGCCCCCAAGCACTGGGGCTCGTCGGTTGTTTTTCGCATCTTGTAATCATGTTTGGGGTCATGTTCGTATGTGCGAGCGACCTTTTATAGTAGTGTGCTACTTTAGCGAAGCCGTGGAGTGCGACTTTTATAGTAGTGTGCTACATCCGGTTTTAGCTTGGCCCGGATTAATCCTTTGACAGACAAACATTTTTTTTATTTGGAAAACCAATGACTTGACGACACATATTTTTGGTGTTTCGAAGAATGACCATGATATTTAACTTGTTTTTTTTGAAAAGTGTACATAAGCATTTTCTGAGACGAGTCTAAGTTTCGACCAAGTTTTAATGTTATATTTTTTTCTTGCTTATTTGGGAGCTAAAGGTGCTTTGGGCTTGATCCTACTTGCAATAGGGCCTCGTGTTTAGCAACACAGTCTTAAGTCCTTTCCTATTCCGTGTTTTGTGAAATCTGGGCCTTGGGCTGCATTTTCAGCGCCCAAGGCCAGGCGTTAAACATTTCGGCGCCCAGCCGTGGGCGCTGAAAGTCTTTTCCTGGTAATATTTGACTTTCGGATTTCCTAACACGTTTCCGAATGGGATCAGGATGTCATTGGGTGCGTTCAGCTATATATAGGGGCTAGATACGTCCCTATTTTCTACTACTCTCAAATTCTTTCTCTGCTTTTTGCTGTGCTTTAATTACTCATTGCTTTTGCCATGTCGATCCCTACTTTCTCACTCCAACGGACTGTTAGGCGTTGGCTACGGGCCCTTACTCCCACAGAAAAAGCTTTGTTAAAAGAATACCACTTAGAGACACTTTTAGGCTTACATCAAATTAATATTGATTATAACTTTCTGCATGCTGCCCTAAGCTTTTGGGACTCCGATCATCATGTTTTTGTCTTTCGGGGCAACGAAATATGTCCTTTGCCCGATGAATTTGCTGTGATCCTTGGTTATCCTACTAATTTTATTCCTGTTACCCCTGGCACTATTGAAGAGGGTAAAACAACCATAAGGGCTTTCCTAGGACTAGATGATAACATGTTTGCTGAAATTGTTGTAGATGATAAGGTTAACTTGGCAAAACTTGTAAAACATCACTTTAGGCCTAGTAAGAATATGACCGAACAGAAATTGAATATTCGAGCCCTTGTATTTTGCTTGTTGAATCATTATTTGCTATCGAATAACAATGGTGAGTTCGGCGACATAAGGTTGATCCCCTTGATTAACCAGATGGAAAGTTGCTATTCCATCATGCCGTTGGTTGTTGCCGAGACTTTGCTGAGTGCGGATGAGTTGAAGAAGGATGCCAAATCCGAACATTTTAAGGGAAGCCCCTATTACTGCAGGTGATCGATTTTTCCTTGCGCACGTATACGTCCCTTTTGCATATTTTTTTTTTGCCTGGGGCTGAGTTTCAGCGCCCAGGGCTGGGCGCTGGAGTTTTCGGCGCCTGGTCCTGGGCGTTGAAACTGCGCCCCAGGGACCATTTTTTTCATTCTTTTTGATTTGATCGTACCTGTTTTTGCAGATTTGGCTTGCGGAACGGCTTAGACTTTTGGAAGCTCCTGCCGATCCTAAACATTATCGCCCTATAGCCTTGGGTAACCGAAAATACTTGCACCAAGGCCAGGACGAGGCCGAATGGACCTCCTTTTTTACTTATGGCATTTGTTCTATTAAGTGGGTGGTACCATGGTGGGGTTTGACTACTATGACAGGGGGTTCTGATGTATCGGTTTATGTTTCTTTGTTGGGGCTATCTCGTCCCATTTATATTTTCCCTTACCGAGTCATGCGTCAATATGGTTTAAGGCAGACTATCCCCTTTTCTGATACGGTACCACCTAAGGTAGCGGCCTTTTCACAAACACGGGTCCTAGCGTGGGCCAAGTATTATGAGGGTCTCCCGCGATGGGCCGTAGCTACAAATGGCTTTGTGGGTCTTTCTGAAAACTACAAGTTGTGGACGAGCTCCAATGATAAAGATGTGAGGACCGAGGCTCGTAATGGGGAGCCGGCTGAGCTTTTGATACCTCGTATTCGTGTTAAGTATGAGGGTCCTGATTCTGCCAGACCTCGTACCTATAGTATTAAGACTGTGAAAGCTCGTCCTGATCGAAAGCGAAAGGAAGTTCCTCCCCGTTCCAGTTTTAGGCCTAAAAAGATGCCTAACATGAAGGGGCCTGCTGTTGTTAAAAGAAATGCAAGCTTTCGCGAAGATCGTCGCCGGAACAATGTATGGGTTAGGAAGGCTCAGCCGCCTGTAGAAACAGTGGTTAGTCTAGTTGATGATAATAATCCTTCTCCCACCATTTCCTGTGCCCTCGAGGCTGAGCGGGCTATAACTGAGAATGTTTCTGAAGCCTTGGCATCTTTGGAAGTTAGTGTCCAGGAGCCGGTTCTTATGGAGATTGACATTGGGGCAGCGCAGAAGACTGTGGGGGTGGATCCTGCGAATATTGCCCTCTACAAGACTTTATTTGATGATCCAGAAGAACTAGAGTGGTGTAGTTCTTGCTAGGGTGTAGGTGCCCTCCATTTATTTCAGTCGTGTTTGTTTTTATTTTTAGCACTCTGTTTTCCTTCTTATTATTTTTTAATAAAGGCGTATTTTTATTTTTCATTTTCATTTATTTTTGTTTCTCCTCTTTTTTATGTATTTTATATGTCTAACACTTTTTGCACAAAGAATTTTTTTTTATTTGGACCGAATCCTTGGTAAGGATTGCCTACGTATCTTGTCAGAATCAGGTCGCGCGTAGTTCTAGCTTTTGAATAAGTTCTAGTATGCCGGATTTCGGTAGATATGCCCTGAGGTGGAAACATATTACTTATTCGGTCAAATGAGTGAAGTATTATCATTATTTTCATCTGCCATTTTTTTGCCATAAGTCGTGTAAAATATGAAATTCGAAATTCGACTAATTTGTATGGCTATATTCTTGGTTGGTAAGCCTATTTGGATACGTACTGTACCCCCCAAGTGTTCGTTATTTTTCCGTTGTGTGCGGATAAAATGACGAGCACTTCTGAAAAGAATTTTTTTTTTTGTCAGGCAGAGAGTTTCAACGCCCAGGCTGGGGCGTCAGAAATTTCGGCGCCCAGCCCTGGGCGCTGAAAATGACTTGGGCGGTCAATTTTTGACGCTTTGCTTCACATGTTCTTGCATTTCTCTCTTTTTTTTTGAGCCTTGATATTTTGCTCGTATTTAAAGGCCAATTTTGAGGCTACTTTGGAGGCTTTTTGACTCTTAGCGTGAAATGCGTTTTTGTCCGAATCAATTTTTTCTATTCGTGACTCGAAACAGTTTTGAAAATGGGGTTAGGGTGCGGAAGTTATGAAGATCCTTGTGTAGGTTTTTGAGGTGTTGTTAGTGAAGGGTATGATGGAATCTATGTTTTATGAATCTGTTTTTTTTTGGTAACATTTGCATTGTTTTGGATTTTGATTTCCTTTGATTCTGGGTTTGCATGGATTGACTCTTATGATGACGCTGGTTTGGCTTTTTAGGTTTTGGGGATATGAATGGGATAGTGTGGTTTATTTTGTGGGTTTCGGGAATTGGTTCCCATGAAACTATTTCAAAACCGAGTGGGCTTTGTTTGTTGGGCCTGGAGTGGGCCGTCTCTTTATTTTTGTATTTTACAAGTACATTTGGTGTTTATTTAGTGTTAGAATAAAATTTTTAGGAGAAATATTACGCCTTTATTGATTCGGAAAGTAAGGAAAACACACTGAAATAAAACTGACCCATATTCTAAGGGGCCTTAGGACCATCTAAAGTCTCTATTTTTCTTTATCAATCTAAAGAACTACTAGGCGCTTTTTACTAATGGTGCTCTATGTGGCTCAAGCCTGGGGTTTAGTCTCATAAAACTTCGGTCCTTCACCGGTACTCATCTTGAATTCCATTCCTTTTGCATTGACCCACTGATATGTCTTCACCCATCCGTTCTCGACCTCTTCTAGTGTTGATGCAGGAGAGATTAACCGGGTTGGATCGAAACCTTCATCTTGTAAAGCTAGGGTAGTCATCACAGTCTCGTTCTCCATAGGCCTCGATTCGTTAAACAATGTCCATAGAGCCTGGTTGTCCAATATTTCAGTTGTTTTAGTCTTGGTGAGGTGGGGTGCCTCATCCAAGGTGTGGCAGTCATGGAAAATTTCAAATCCGGGTTTTAGCAAGCCATCCTGAACGAAGGGTTCAGGGAAATCACAGCATGGGTGTTCTTCTCCTTCCCGAACGAACATCCCGTTAAGGGTCCTTTGATATGGGGGAAGGAGGGTGGTTTGTTTGGCTTTGTTAAGGCGTAGCCTGGACAGGCGGTCAGCAATATCTTCCTCCGTTGGTTCATAACCTAAGCCAAAGGGAGTAGATTTGTTGGGAAAAGGATGGAATGTGTATTCCTTCTTCCTTATACCCAATGGGGTTCCTGGGAAATAACCTTGAGCTAACAGCATTCTAGGGATGACTCGGGATGCATGCGGGTCTAGGAATGCTGGGTCATAATCTTCGATGAACTGGATTGTTTCTTCAATTTGAAACCCGTAAATGTCGTCTGCAGTTTCGGCCATTCCAACCATAGTGCAACTGACGTCGAGAGGAAGGGCGCGGATTTCTAGTATTACCCCGTTATGGTTAAGTTTAACCATTTGGTGCAAGGTAGAAGCCACACCTCCTAAGTCATGGAGCCAAGGCCACCCCAAGAGGAGGTTGAAAGTGGGCTTGATGTCGATTATTTGAAACTTCGTGGTGTGTGCCACAGGCCCAGTTTGTATGGTAAGGTTGATTTTTCCCAATACAGGCCTTCGGGAGTTATAATAAGCTCGTACCCCTTGCGTGGAGGTTTGGAAGTCATCGTTTCCTAGCCCCAAGCAATGGGCGGTTCGCAATGGGCAGACATTAACCGCCGAACCATTATCTACGAGCGCTAGGGGGATGTTTTGTCCTTTGCATCCAACCACTAGGTAAAGGGCTTTATTGTGAGCACCCCCCTCTTTGGGTAAGTCTTTATCTGTGAAAACTATGGCCTTTTCTCCGGCATCTCTCGTGACATGGCTAACCAATGAGTCAGGTGTGATATCTGTAGGTACTGAGATGAGGTCAAGTGAGCGAATAAGCTTTTCGCGATGTTCCTTTGAAGTACACATAAGATCCCAGATGGTAATCTCGACCTTGGTTCTTTTTAGTTGTTTCAGGAGAGGATTTTCAATGACTTCTGTGACGGTGGCGTGCCGTCCATTCTCAGGAGTTTGCCTAACCGGGATGTCGTCCATAGGAGGTGGGTGAATATCCGGTTGGTATATTCTTCCAGATCGGGTGAGGTTGTCGACCTCGGGCTCCTGAGGGGTGGTGTCAATGAGAGCATACCCGGGCCAAGTTTCAGTGAAGAGGTCCTGGCCCGACACTTGAGATAGGTAAATATCTTCAGCATCATCATTCCACACACCGCACATTTCCCTCTCGATTCGATCCATAGGGACCACAGCGAGTGGTGCACCTTGAGGTGTAATATACACCGTGGGGTCGAAATTCTCTGGTTGGTCGAGAGAGATGTGACAAGAGCCGAGTGGGCTCTTGTTGTTGTTGGGTTTGCCAACGTTAGGGAGAGGTATCACTTCATCCTCTATCATGTCCTGGATCGTATGTTTTAGATTCCAGCAGTTTTCAGTGTCATGCCCATTTCCTTGATGGAATTTGCAGTAAGTACCTTCGACCCAATATTTGCTTTTGACAGGAGGGCCACGGGTGGGGCCTATAGGTCTCAACTTTCCTTGATTGGTTAGTCTTTCAAAGGCTTGTACCAAAGTCGACCCGAGTGGGGCAAATTTTCGGTCTCGGACCCATCTTCCAGGGCTTCTTCGGGCGGGAGTCTCTTCTACAGCATGGACTTCTTGGGCTTGGGATGTGTTATCCCGATTATAGGTGTTGTTCTTATATGTGGGTTTGCTTTGTATGGTTTTGGCGAGGTCGTCCTCGATCTTTATTCCCACATCATAAACTCTTTTGAAAGTGTCAAGTCCCAGGTACCTAAGGTGTTGTCTGTAAGCCGGGTCCAGGTTGTCAATGAATTTTTGGACCAATTCTGTTTCGGGAGGCCTATTGATTAGCTGGGCCGCCTGGTCCCTCCATCTAGCAAAGTAGGCCGTGAAACCCTCATTTTTCTTTTGGAAGAGAACTTCCAGCTCGCGCATGGTGACTTGGAAATCCATGTTCGACGAGTATTGCTTGATGAAGACATTGACAAAGTCTTCCCAAGTGGGGAAGAGCTTAGGGTCCTGGTGATAGTACCATTTGAGCGGCACAGGTTCCAAGGACAAAGGAAAGGCAGGTAAGTACATGGACTTGTCCACGCCTTTCAAATTCATGGCATTCACAAAGCTCAGTAGATGATCACGGGGGCTGTCCGTGGCCTTGAACTTTGGTAAGTCAGATGAACTGAACTTTTCTGGTAGTTTGCCAGGAAAAGGTTCAGGATCGAGGGAGAAGTATTTGCTCCCCATGGTTTGCTGTAGGACCATTTTTTCAATCCTCTTCTCGTTATCGAGGTCATTTTTGGCTTGCGCAACCGCTAAAGCTTCATTTTCCATTTTTAGTTGGCCCATGAGTCGGGTCATTTGAGCCATCTGCTCTTGCAAATCTTCGATGGACATGTTTGAAGGTGCGAATCGAGGTTGGGGAAGCGGAGATCCTTGAAATGAGGGATGACGGACGGAGCTTGGAGTCACTAAACCTGGTGTTGGCGATGTATCTTCGAGACGCACTAACCGTTGATTCCCTGATCGGCACCAAGTGGCAGGACCAGTCCTAGGCATAAGATAAGCTAAAGTTTAGGTTCCCAAAGTTACAAGCATTACTTAGTCTAGACTTCGACTCTCTAAATTGGTTTTTCACTCTTTCTTTTGTCGGTACACTTTTTGGTTTTTTATTTATTTTGGTCATTCTTTGGATTTTCGAAACACTTTCCCGTGTGACATTCATAGTTATTAGCACGTTCGGTTTTGGTGCCGAGTATTGTCGTCGTAGGAGGCCTAACAACGACGCAAAGAGTTATTAATTTTTTCACGAGTCGCTTTTGAAATCGAGTGCTTTTCTTACGCCCTCGTAGCAATTCTTTTTACAAACATTTTTTGTGCTACGTATTTTCCTTTCCCGCGGGTACCGAGGCTGCTGCGCTTGATCAGAAGGCCAAGCAGCAACTTCAGCGCCCAGCGAGGGGCGTGAAAAATTCTGGCGCCCAGCCAGGGCCGTTGAAAATGCGTCCCTGGCTGGTTCTCGTTTTCTGTCTTCTATTTATGCGACTTCGATTTGCGTGCTTGCTTAATAGCGTCCTTTACGCGTAACAGCGTTTGTGGGATTCGTTACAGGCCATCCCGAGCGTCGCTTATTTTTGTGGCGATCATTCGGGTTTGCGGAACACGTGTTTCGGTATAACTCTTTGGCAAATTAGTCTATGAATGTTTGGGCAATTTTTAAGGTCGTTGGTTTTCTAGGATAGCTTGTCGCACACAATCACATATTTCGCTACACATAACTACATTACAAACATGGATTTGAAAATTAAATATGCCACATAGTTTATGATAGGCTTCTATGGGTAGTTTATTTGCGCCTGGCTTGGTACCGCTTCTATCGTAGATCCAACACATGCCCCGGTCGAGGTAGTGTCTTCAACAGACGAATTTCGCTCAAGAGGCCAACCCGCAAGTGCAAGCCAAGGGGGCATGCAGGCGAGAGGGACCTAATGAGCGAGCGATTGGGTTCGGGATAGGTGTACTACCTGCACAAGTACCGAGTGGGAAACATGCGCGGCGTATGCACCCCCTATTGGCGGGAAAAGGTATCCTTAGTCCCAACTCCCGAGGGAGCCGAGATTCGTTATGCGGTTCTGCCCGTTCACATTAATATGCTGATTTTTAGGTTGTCCCAACTTGATGGGGAAATAAACGCGGGGTAGGATCGTTTCACCCTTCGGCTATTTTGATTACCTACAAGCACGAGTATTTCCTTCACTATCCCCAGTGGAGTCGCCACAGTGAGGGGGTCGAAAAAGCACGAGGCTAATGCGTGACCTCGTCCCTCGTGGGTGTGACGCTTCTTTTTGTCAAATCAAGTGTAATTGGATTTCCTGTGAGTTTACACCCAATTGACTAGTAATATAGGAGTCGCCATTCAGTTTTTAACGACAATGAGAAAAACTGACAAAACCCGGTTATCGTGACATAAAGGGGGTGCAATTATGTTTGACCACGACGGCCGTAGGTTCCCTTGTGATCCCTGGTGGTGGGGATCGCTCAACGTACACCCGTAGGGTAGAGATTGAGGGTTTGGGGGACTGTAACTACCGAGAGGAGTACTCGCTCTTCAATAACTCTAGAGGCAGGATATCCTTACTAGCTCAGCATAAATAATTGAAGGGACATGCGTTAACTATTAAACTAATCTGAGTTGATTTTATCAATATGCAGCATATAGTACTAGATCGAACGCGATTATCTGATTTAGATTGTTTCAAGGGACCTAGCATGATAATCCAATTTCCCAAAAATATTATATTTGTTAGGCGTGATAGAACAATCAGATTTAATTAGTTTAACAGTTCATAAAAAGGGCGAGGAAAGCAATTAAATCATCGAAAAGGGACACATTACGAGCACCCTTGAGAGGTGCGTCACGGTTCTCAGAAAACTAACCACTTTGACTTTGCTATTTCTCCTTTTTATTTAGCGAATCTCAAATTATGGGACAGGATACGTTCTGTTCGATTTATGGATCGATTGCGACAGAACGCGTGAACAATTTCGCAGCGTGAGGCTTAGGCTAGGGGTTGGAGTCAATACTCAGAATATGAATTGTGTGTTGTGCGTGTGTCCTTTTCACGTCGAATTTAGGGGTCTATTTATAGGGAAGAGTTCGTGGAAAGATAGAATTGCAGAGTTCTAATCCACAAAGAATTAGGAAAAAACACGTACCCAGGTATTTTCAGCGCCGAGGCCTGGGCGCCGAAGATTTCGGCGCCTAGAGCCAGGTGTTGAAAATAGTGTCTGGGCTGTTTTCTTTAGTCAGATTCGGATTCCTGAAATCCGTAGAGTTTGAGACTTAATCGAGTCTTTTAGCGCGTATCAATTTTATGACGGAATGCGTCTGGGCCCGTTACGAACTCTAGGCTCGTTAGGATTTTAATTAATACGTAACTCTTATTTCCGAATCATATTAGGAATAGGATTCTCGCAGTTTTCTATCTCATTTAGGATTTATGTTGGAATGCAACACCTAATTCTGACAGGTTTCTATCCTTTATGATTTGCCACTTTTAGAAGCTACCTTTTACGACAGTTACTATTTTTAGCAGGTTTCCATAAATAGCAGGTTTCGGGTGAAATGAAAAGGGGAATTGAGATTCGTTTATTTTATAGGAGATGCGTTGTCAAGTGGAGATTTATGCTTTCATCATCGAACCTTTCCCTTTCGGGAATGGGGACAAAAGTAGGTGTCTACAAGAGGCCGCTTAAGTTCAAGTGGAATTAATGATATTAATCCACAGCTTACTCTTGACTGAACCCGTAGGGTCACACAAATAGTACGTAAACGGATCAAGTATTTAATGGCATTAAATACTCAATCTATGGATATTCAGAATCGACGGATCTTGGTTTCAGTGGGAGCTGAGATCGTCACAAGCAAGAAATGAATACTCCGGAAACGATGATATTACCGGAAACGGAAAATGGATCCTATCGGAAATATAAATATTATCCAAGCCGTAGATGTTACCGGAAACGGAAACATGGTACGTATCGGAAAATATTATCGGAAATGGAAATATTGTCGGAATCGGAAATATTGCCGGAAACGGAAATATTGTCAGAATCGGAAATATTATCGGAATCGGAAAATAATTCCGAAAACGGAAATATTAAATATTTGTTCGAAACGGAAATTAATTCCGGAATCGGAAATATTAAATATTGTTCGTATCGGAAATGAATTCCGGAATCGGGAATTTAACCGGAAGCGTATCGTACGAATTAGCATCGGACGAGGCTCGCTAGACGAAGGCCCAGCACGAAGCCAGGCCGTCGCCCAGCAAGCCACACGCATCAACAACACACGCTAAGCCTCGACCAGGCCCAGCGCAAGCAAAGCCCAGCCAAGGCCTTGGGCGCGCGCGCGGACACAGGCAGCGGGCATTGGCCGAGGCGATGTGCGCTCAGCGTGGGCCGCAAGGCCTGCGCGGGTGTACGGTGCTCGTGCGATGCTCGTGTGCGAATCCTAAAGCTATCGGGATTCGATAAAAGATTAAATCCTAAACCTATTAGATAAAGTTTATTTAAATAGAGTCCTAGCAGGATTCTAATTAAATTAATTCGTATCCTAATAGGATTCCAGTTCCTTTTCCATACCTCTATAAATAGGTGCCTAGGGTCATAATTTATAGACACAATTGAAGTATTCTAAAGGTAAGATTTTGAAGAAAAATCAGCCACTCTCTTGCCCCTAATCAGCCGAAATCTATACTACCTTAAGGGCGATTCTAGTTGGTCAAGCTTAAGGCGGATCCGGACGTGCTGTGGACTATCTACGAAGGGACGACACTTGGAGTCCTAAAGACTTGTTCTTGTTCGGTTCGGGCGCAGCTAGGGAGGGCACACAACAAAGTGTATGCATCTAAACTATGCTAAATGATTATGTGTAAATAATATGCTTTCCTGGCTTTATGGTTTTTCCGCATGATTTATGTTTTGTCATATGTATCATAACCTATCAGTGGTATCACGAGCCTCTTATTATTTTCATAATCTAAATTGCATAAACATGGTTAAATATTACAAATTTGCAAGGAATTAAAAGGGGTGATTAATTTTCGTAATTGTTAATTAATTGCAAATTGCGTTTATTTAATTATATGTACGCAGTTTTTCGGCAGTTTTTTCGTTACTCATCCAAATCGAGTGATTTTTGTGTCAATTCCGCATGTAAAAGGCATTCTAAAATTTTGACAAAAAATACTAATTTTCGGCCGAACCCAGAATTCTCAAATTCGAAGCCTAACTTTGACTTTTCGGAGGTTTTAGTTTTTCGAACGCAAAAGTTTGTAAATTTAAGATGTTAAATTTAATATTTGCGATTCTTGTTGATAAATCTTGAATTTTTGATTGACCTACTGTATATGTTTAACAAGTTTGAATGCCTAGCCTTGTTAATTATGAAATCTAATTTGTAATTATGATTAATTTGTTGAAATTCGAATAATTTAGAGTTGATTTGTTTTTCATAATTAATTAATAATTTAATTAGAAACCTATGATTAAAAACCACCATAAAAATTGTTAATTTGTGTTAAATTTTAAATTTTTATGACCTAGATTTGAATCCATGATTAATCGGAAATTAATTGATTAATAAATTTTCGATTTTTCGCCCTAATATTATGAAATTAATATGTTTTATTAATTTGTCATTAATTTTGAATTAAAAATTTTAAATTTTTATGCAATTCGCTCATAAAACTTGCACGCACAAAGCAATGGACGCTACGTGTTACCCTTAAGGGGAGTTGTATAGTGCGGGCATGCGACGACGAGCAAGGGAGCTCGTCGCCCATGCGGTACGAATGCAACAAGCAAGGCGAGTGGCGCGCGAGCACAAGGCAGCAGCCCTGCCTTGTGTCGAGTGTTACGCGCATGTGGGCGATGGGCGAACAACGATGGCATGGCACGAGCAGAGGCGCGCGCGCGCGAGGGCGGGAGCTGGTTGCCCAGTGATCGCAGCTCAGCGCACCAACACGCGTGGCCTCGAGCGCTTGCTTGCGCGAGCGAGCAAGCGAGCGAGCACCATCGTAGCTGCTGCGATGCTATGGGCAGGCAGGCTGCGCGCAAGCGTAGCTTGGCTTGCTGCGTTTGCGCGTGGCTGCTGCGATGATGTGCCATGGGCCAGCGATGGTCGTACAATCGATGGGGCTTGGGCGCAAGCCCAAGTGCTCGTCATGTTACGATTGTCGAGTTTTAAATTTTACTTTGAAATTTTCAGTTCATGTAATTTTAATTAATTTTAAAATTAATAATTTAAATTGTTTTCTTGGATTTTAATTTTGAATATTATAATTATTATCAATTTTATTTATTCTAATTATTTTACTAAAATTAAAAACCTTGAATTAATTTAAAATTCGACTGAAAAATAAATTAAATAAATGGATTCAATTATAAATTTATATGAGCTTTAAATTTTAATTAAATTTGTATGTTTCCGGTTAGACTAGAAATACATGTTATGTTTAAAATTAGTAAAGCATATGAATTTATTGGTTTAAGTGGGAGCCCTTTTTAGTCATAAACTCTTGATTAGGTCTACAAATCCTTTAAGGTTAAACAACTTGATTAGAATTAATAAGGACTGAATAATTGGTAGATTATTGGTGCCCTTGATTAATTGCTGCAAATGTTTATATGATGCATACAATGTGTTTTAACTAACCAATTATGTGGGCCATTCATGATAATGAATGGATGAATGGTATATATTGTATATGTACTGTTTTGCAGGTTATGAATTGACTAGTATGGCCCAAATAAGGATAGAAAATATGGTCTGCGTACCATTAATTTGAACGTAATTGGTCTAATGCACCAAATTTGTTTTTCAATTTAAATATGGTCTGCGTACCATCAAATAGTTGTAATTAGTCTTAATTATAGCTTATCCTATTTGGAGAAAATGGCGCCTCCCACGGTGAAATTCAAGACAAAGTTTCCATTTTTGAGACGGACTTTGAAGTTGAAGCTTCAAGATGAAGTCGGGCCATACTAGATCACATTTATCTTATGCATGCTTTAAGTTATTTATTGCTTTAAATATGTCTTAATTATGCATGAGATTGTGGCTTGATTATGTTGCATGATTAAGGATTTTAGTTCACTTAAAATCTAACCAACATAGTAAGAGCCTTAAGTTCCAAACTTTAAAATTGAGTTAAAAGGTGCCATGCCAAAATAACACTTACTTGGATATCCTTTACATCGATCTTAGTAATAGTTTTCCGCCATAGCGAGGTGTTACTTATCGATACTAAAGGGGTAAGGTACACAAATAATTGTGAGTACATGTTAGTTTTGGTGAAACTCAACGATATAAGTAAGGAGTCCTTTTATGTCGTGGAAAAATCGATAGGTTTACCTAATAAGCTCTTAGACGTACCTATCAAACAAGAGTAGTTTCTAGACTATTAGCAAAAGGCTTTTGCTTACCTAAAGTATTTTAGAATTGAGTCAAACATAATGTGCTTAATTCTTCAATGATTTAAGGGTCTTGGAATCATTTTATTCTCACCTGCCGGAACAATAAATTCGAATAAAATGCTAATGACTTGTTTGAATTGCATGATTGCTTTAATTTTCATGTTATTATTCATGATAAATGTTTAGACTTTGCATGCTTCAATGTATGTTTTAATTATTGGTTATAATTAAATATCTTGCACTGCAGTAAATCCTTTTAGAAAGGTAACAGTAAATTTCCTCGATTGGTAGTGAATCCAAGAACGATTCACGGAAATGAGAGAAAATGAGCACTTTAAAATGTACGTTTCTTATAGCGACTTTTATGGTTGTATTCGAGTATCAAAATCGAATGGAAAACCGATTGGTGCTTGTGAATTCAAAGTACAATGTAGTTTTGAGATTATAAAGCATTGAGTTTAAACACTCAGCTTTACCAATGGTTAGCAACCTAAAATCTTTGTCCATTTAATTCTCGAATGAGTCTAGTCCCTAGACATTCGAATAGATCGATGCTTATAGAACTTTAGAAGCTTCTGGTAAGATCATCTAGTTGAAACAAAATATTCAACATAAATTAAATGGTAAAAACCTTGTTGGAGTGACATTGGACATGTCTAACAAAGTATAAAAGTCAACACTAAAGAATTCAATTCTTAAGACTATAAGAAAGGGTACAAGAAATAGGAAAACAAGGAACAAATGAAAGGAATTTACGATTCCGTTTCTACCTATAAGTTTATGTTTAAAGAGAAGTGACCTAGCAATCAAACTTCCTTGGTATCATATACCGCTTGAGGTCCTTACTTCGGTAATAACTCAAACAATGGAAGCTAGGCTACACTAATGGCCTACAAGTGGGAAATGAAGCATGGCAATGCTACATTAGTTGTAGGGTCATCTAGTTTGTTTTAAGTCCTTTCAAAGGCTGGAACTTAATGGAAATTTTGTTCCATAATCAGCATACCTAGATTTCTGTTTCAAACACAGAAAGACTCACATTCAAGAAAAACAAAAACAATGTTTGTTTGTTTATTTGAATGAAATGGTCAATTACGGGTTGAGTCAATATGCTTGATTAAAACAAACAACTCTTTAACAATAAGAACTTTACTAGGTCCAAATCAAACCTTTGATTTGAGTTCCACTAAACTTTGGCATTGTTGCTTAGACCATATCAACAAGTTAACATTCATAAGCTCTATTTTGATGGACTTTTTAAAGTTGATTGATTTCTAGATTAATTCAAGACAAGCTAGTCTTACTTGTTGAAAGTAACAAAAGATATGAACTATTGTTAGAACGCCTAGACGATAGAGTTCAAAGCTAAAGAAAGGTTTTATGACTTTATTATTTCACATAGATTTGAGTGAATATAGGTTTATTTACTCAAATGTGATATAAGTTTGAATCTGTTTGGCTAGTTCAAAGATTCAGAAGTATAAATCCCACTTGGTAAGAAATCATAAAGATCTGAATAGATCATGTTAATGATTGCTTGAGACCAAAAATGATCATCAATGATTGTGTGTTGTAATTTCACAATCTAGCTCCATGAGATATGGCATATCTAAGTGGAATTGATCGAAGTCAATTAGTACTTGATTCGATCAATGATGAATCATAAAGACTTTTCCTATAATTTCTAAAACAAAATGCTCAACTACCACCAAACTAAACCAAATTCGTCAAAGCTATTGAAAAGTAATTTCATAATATCTTCTATTGGATATTCTTCTATTGGATAGTGAAGAAACATAAAGTTCGGAACTATGATATTCTTCTATTGGATAGTGAAGAAACATAAAGTTCGGGTCAATGAAACTATGAGATTCTTCTATTAGATAGTGAAGAAACCTAGCTACAACTTGCAGTCCAACTATTATCGCGTAGATTAATAAGTTTGTGACTTGTAAGAAAGCTATGACGAAACCCAGATTCCCTAAAATGGTTAGAGGCCATATATAGACTCAATGTTTTAAATGGTTAGAGGCCATAAAACATACTTAATGTTTTGATGACAAAATTGAAATTTTGTTGATTTGCAAGAATAGTTTCACACCTATGGGTTGCAAATTTGTTTTAAGGATAAAAACCATCAAAACATGAAATTCTGTTCACACACAAAGCTAGATTAGTTGCTAAAGGTTACAAGCAAATTCACGGCGTGGATTGTGTTGAAACCTCATGCATAATCGTAATGCTCAAGTCTATAATTCAAGCAATGATTGCATATTGGTACATATGGCAACTGGATGACAAAACATCTTCTTCAGTCAAATGTTGGAAGAAACTATGTACATGGTATGTCATAGGATTTGTGGATCCAAATAAATACTTGAAAGAAAAGCTAGCTTATGAAATCTAAGTACAGATTTAAGCAAACAATTGGGAATTGGAAATGTATTTTAGTGAAACTAATAAATATTTTAGTTTCATAAAACATACATAATTCTTATAGATATATAAGAAGTTTAGTGGGAGTACGTAAAACTTAATTGGTCCTATGTGTATCACACACATATCTCTCTATTGTGAAATAAAATTCAAATGCTAATGACTTAGATTTGAAATTATTCATCAATGATGGACCAAGGGGAAACTTAGTACATACTGGGTATTAAGATCTATTTACAAAGATCTTATGATATGGTTTTGGATTAAGTAATGGCATTTACTAAATCAAACACGAAAGACTCGATTGGAGATATTCGACCCATATGAATAAATCTGAGTAAAGGATGTTTGAACTATGTATAAGCATTTACTAAGTTAAACATCAAAGAATCTAAGTAAGATTCTTAACCTATATTATATATCAAAGAATTTAGCTGGATTCAGTATCTACTGAAATTGAATGAGCTAAAGTTACATGAATAGAATTCAATTGGGAATTATTCTGCAAAAGAATTTATCATGTATAATATAATATGAGGATCGCCAAAAACGTATCGTATGACTTTAGGCATGACGAACATATACAAATCTCTATTGATCTAAGTGAAGATCAACTAGATTGAGATCAAGAATACTTATGGTACTTACATAGGAATAGTTCTTGATTCAAGGAAATAAAGATATGCTAAATATTGATGCTACACGCATAAACACTGGTAAAGGATCAAGCAAGATCCCTTTGGAGTTAACCATTGGCAAGGACGAGCTATAGAGCATCGTGTTTTGAAATGGCAACATGGATTGGAGACCATGAGTTGTTGCATGGGAAATTAAAAAAAAAAAAAATTTCTATGTTCAAGATATAGTTGGAAAGTCTTCCGCATATCTGTGAACTGCTTGGATAAGTAAATCCAAACAAAGCATCACTAGCAACCTAAACAGTTGAAGTAAAAGTACTTATTGCCTAAGAAGCAATAAAACAGGGTTGTTTTAAAGAGTTCTTCACTGAACTTGTGTAGATCACATGTCTGCTGACTTGATGGTTCTTCATTGCAAAATGCGTAGAACCACTCTTGTAGCTAGAAAGAATAGATCACAAACTAAACACACTCAAAAGGTCTTATCATCATATCTCGAAAATACATTCGATGAAAAGGATATTAAGATTGGCAAAGAATGATAACTAAACCTATGAAACAAGTGAAAAGCAACACTCACATTGTAGCACTGGAAATCAAGCATAGCTTTGAATTCCATTAATTGTTTTAAAGATGGGTTAGAGGCCCATGGTTGTAAAACATTGGGGTTGAACATTTATCATATATGAAATGTATTTTCATATTCCATTTAATCTTGGTTTAGTATTAAATGATGAGTCCCTTCAAATTTGACGAAATATTCAAGATAGACTGTCAGGACCAGTCCTGTGACTAAGAAATTTCTATCAAGTGAACTTGAATGTCAAAAGTTGAAAATGGTCCCTGGTCGGAGTTTTCTATAAAATTGGACGCATAGAAAACGTTAGACGACTGGAATGCAAGATGACTAGTAGTTCTGTTTCTTGAACTATGTGGACATGGCAATGTCGTAATCATTTGCATAGATACTTACTTTGGGAAGACTAGTATCGGACAGACCTATGAAACTTTACTGTAAGAGATGAAAATCTGTCATAAGTAAATTTCATTAAAATTATTAGACACTAAATCCTCAATACCTGAGTGATTTGAGATTACTTGCTTGAGAACTGGTTACTTTGACGTTGACCAACCGTCGCACCGTAAAAGGAGGCTATAAAGGCAACGCTCAGGTAATCACCTATCAAACGAAGTCTAATCTCAAGATCGCAAGATTGGGATTGTCCTCCAATAAATCGGGATGAGATGCTGAAAGTTGTACAAGGCCACTCGGAGAGCTAGAAACTGTAAAATGCATGGCCGTGCTTAGATGAATCATAGGCTATGATTATCTGATTATTTGATCAGTTGAACTCTGAAACCGAGAAACACCTCTGGACATAATAAGGATGACAACTCTTACCTTATGTTCAAGAGCAAGCATCGAGTGACAAAGGAATTAGGTAATGCACACTTGTCCCTAAGGACAAGTGGGAGACTGAAGGAAATAGTGCCCTTGGTCCAAGTATGCATTCAATGTTAATTCTATTAAATGCGGATCAGTATTAATTAACAAGTTAATAATTCAGTGAGATCAAGTGAGCTGAATGCCTAGCTAGAGGCCGCTTCAGTTCAAGTGGAATTAATGATATTAATCCACAGCTTACTCTTGACTGAACCCGTAGGGTCACACAAATAGTACGTAAACGGATCAAGTATTTAATGGCATTAAATACTCAATCTATGGATATTCGGAATCGACGAATCTTGGTTTCAGTGGGAGCTGAGATCGTCACAAGCAAGAAATGAATACTCCGGAAACGATGATATTACCGGAAACGGAAATATGGATCGTATCGGAAATATAAATATTAAGCCGTAGATGTTACCGGAAACGGAAACATGGTACGTATCGGAAAATATTATCGGAAATGGAAATATTGCCGGAAACGGAAATATTGTCAGAATCGGAAATATTATCGAAATCGGAAAATAATTCCGGAAACGGAAATATTAAATATTTGTTCGAAACGGAAATTAATTCCGGAATCGGAAATATTAAATATTGTTCGTATCGGAAATGAATTCCGGAATCGGGAATTTAATCGGAAGCGTATCGTACGAATTAGCATCGGACGAGGCTCGCTAGACGAAGGCCCAACACGAAGCCAGGCCGTCGCCCAGCAAGCCACACGCATCAACAACACACGCCAAGCCTCGACTAGGCCCAACGCAAGCCAGGCCCAGCCAAGGCCTTGGGCGCGCGCGCGGACACAAGCAGCGGGCATGGGCCGAGGCGCTGTGCGCTCAGCGTGGGCCGCAAGGCCTGCGCGGGTGTACGGTGCTCGTGCGATGCTCGTGTGCGAATCCTAAAGCTATCGGGATTCGATAAAAGATTAAATCCTAAACCTATTAGATAAAGTTTATTTAAATAGAGTCCTAGCAGGATTCTAATTAAATTAATTCGTATCCTAATAGGATTCCAGTTCCTTTTCCATACCTCTATAAATAGGTGCCTAGGGTCATAATTTATAGACACAATTGAAGTATTCTAAAGGTAAGATTTTGAAGAAAAATCAGCCACTCTGAATCAGCCGAAATCTATACTACCTTAAGGGCGATTCTAGTTGGTCAAGCTTAAGGCGGATCCGGACGTGCTGTGGACTATCTACGGAGGGACGACACTTGGAGTCCTAAAGACTTGTTCTTGTTCGGTTCGGGCGCAGCTAGGGAGGGCACGCAACAAAGTGTATGCATCTAAACTATGCTAAATGATTATGTGTAAATAATATGCTTTCCTAGCTTTATGGTTTTTCCGCATGATTTATGTTTTGTCATATGTATCATAACCTATCAGTAACATCATTTCAATTCATTTTATTTAATAACACAGGGAGAATAGAATATAGTAAAACATTTAATAAATCATCATTTCAAAAGCATCATTTCGAAACATCATTTCAGTAATATCATTTCAGGAACATTATTTCAGGAACATCATTTCAGGAACATTATTTCTTTAATATTTTTCCTTTTAACAGTATTATTCTGGTCGTCATGACTTTACAGGAAAACATGGTAGGATGTCTCCTACGAACAGGGGAAGCCAGTGCTTCATAACAGGGGGAGTCAGTGCTCCATAACAGGGGAAGCCAATGCTTCTTATCAGGGGGAACCTTGGTTCCATATCAGGGGAAGCCAGTGCTTCTTATCAGGGGGAACCTTGGTTCCATATCAGGGGAAGCCAGTGCTTCTTATCAGGGGGAACCTTGGTTTTATATCAGGGGAAGCCAGTGCTTCTTATCATGGGGAGTCTGGGCTCCATATCGGTAGTTCTTACACTTTCCTTTATCATGTTTACATTTCTTTTAATGGGACATTAATCAGGAAAATCTCATTCATTCAGGATAGTTCAATAAAATCATTAAATCTCGTTATTTCATAAAACCATTTCTTTCAGGAATAATAATTCATTAAATCAGTACTTTGCATAAAGTTGCATTATCGTAAAACAATTCAATCAAATCATACTTGTAATCCCGCAAATCATAAAACATCAATCATTCATAACATCATTCATAAATACATTTCCAAGGGATTGCGGGTACTAGCAATAACCGTTACCTCACTTTCGCGATTTGCTAAGCCTTTTCCTTGGTTCGTTCTTCCTGAGCTCCGAGTCTGATTTCTTTCAAAGTATTAAATTATTAAATTAGTATTAAAACGATAAATACTTAAAAACCAATATTTTCTATATAATAATTTTAGTTTATAAATTCATAAATTGATTTTCATAAAATATTATTGAATTCCATATTAAGTCAAGCTAGCAACTCATTTTAATAAAATATATTCTTCTTCTTTTTTTTTTTTTTTTTTTTTTTTTTTCTGAAAATAACAATTAATTATTGGTAGTTATTCGTATGAACCAAAGTTGAATTTATTATCTAATTATTCTTTCATGAAAATATGGATAATAAGATTTTGAATGAATCTGAAAATATAAGTGTGAGGGGGTCGAAAAAGCGCGAGGCTAATGCGTGACCTTGTCCCTCGTGGGTGTGACGATTCTTTTTTATTCAATCAAGTGTAATTGGATTTCCTGTGAGTATACACCCAATTGACTAGTAATATAGGAGTCGCCATTCAGTTTTTAACGACAATGAGAAAAACTGACAAAACCCGGTTATCGTGATATAAAGGGAGTGCAATTATGTTTGGCCACGACGGCCATAGGTTCCCTTGTGATCCCTGGTGTGGGGATCGCTCAACGTACACCCGCAGGGTAGAGATTGAGGGTTTGGGGGACTGTAACTACCGAGAGGAGTACTCGCTCTTCGATAACTCCAGAGGCAGGATATCCTTACTAGCTCAGCATAAATAATTGAAGGGACATGCGTTAACTATTAAACTAATCTGAATTGATTTTAGCAATATGCAACGTATAATACTAATTCGATCGTGATTATCTGATTTAAATAACATTAAGGGACCTAGCATGATAATCCGATTTCCCAAAAATATTATATTTGTTAGGCGTGATAGAACAATCATATTAGGTTAGTTTAACAGTTCATAAAAAGGGCGAGGAAAGCAGTTAAATCATCGAAAAGGGACACATTACGACGCACCCTTGAGAGGCGCGTCACGGTTCTCAGAAAACTAACCACTTTGACTTTGCTATTTCGCCTTTTTATTTAACGAATCTCGATTATGGGACAGGATACGTTCTGTTCGATTTATGGATCGATTGCGACAGAACGCGTGAACAGTTTCGCAGCGAGAGGCTTAGGCTAAGGGGTTTAGAGTCAATACTCAGAATATATTATGTGTTGTTGTGTGTTCTTTCACGTCGAAACTAGGGGCCTATTTATAGGGAAGAGTTCGTGGAAAGATAAAATTGCAATGTTCTAATCCACAAAGAATTAGGAAAAGAGACGTACCCAGGTATTTTCAGCGCCCAGGGCTGGGCGTCAAAGATTTCGGCGCCCAGCTCTGGGCGTTGAAAATAGGATCCAGGCAATTTCAGCGCCCAGGGCTGGGCGTTGAAATTGCTGTTTGGGCCGTTTCTTTGTCAGATTCGGATTCCTGAAATCCGTAGAGTTTGAGATTAATTCGAGTCTTTTAGCGCGTATCAATTTTATGACGGAATGCGTCTGGGCCCGTTACGAACTCTAGGCTCGTTAGGATTTTAATTAATACGTAACTCTTATTTCCGAATCCTATTAGGAATAGGATTCTCGCGGTTTTATTTCTCATTTAGGATTTATGTTGGAATGCAACACCTAATTCTGACAGGTTTCTATCTTTTATGATTTGCCACTTTTAGAAGCTACCTTTTACGGCAGTTACTATTTTTAGCAGGTTTCCATAAATAGCAGGTTTCGGGTGAAATGAAATGGGGAATCGAGATTCGTTTATTTTATAGGAGATGTGTTGTCAAGTGGAGTTTTTACGCTTTCATCATCGAACCTTTCCCTTGCGGGAACGGGGACAAAAGTAGGTGTCTACAGTTAGCCCCCACTTTGACTGAGTCTTGGAGTAAGACGATGGTCAAAGTATTAGACGAAGTGCGTCACACAAGCCATGGTGTATGTGACCTGTTTTGCGAGGGTGTCACGAGCCCCCGAGTGATAACATTTGACTTAAGGGTCATCACTTGAAGTGTCGACATATCCCTCACGTGTCATTGGGATTTGTCAACTGATAGTATAGAAACTTCCTCACTTCGTCATTGGAAGAATCTAAGGGTGCGTAGAAACTCCCTCACTTTGTCATTGGGAGTAACTACAGATGTTTTCGAAATTAAAGCTGTAAAGTGTAATTGGGCCTGGCCAAGCCCAATCACGAGGTAAAACGTTTTTAAAGATTCTCATTTTCAGGGCTAGCTAAATGAGAAAACCCCCTTGTTTTTATAGGACGTAAAACGAAGGAAAATCCAACACATCGCTCTTTTTTGGAAAAACGAAAAACCAATCCTTTAATATTTGGAAAAAGGGAAAACCAATAAAAGTTATCGCTGCAGCGACTAAGGACCTGCGCTGTTAGTGACGCAGACCCCGCCCGCTGAAGGTGGGCGAGGCTGTCCGCTGAGGGTGGACCCCCCGTCCGATAGAAGTGGACGAATCTGTTTTGATGTTTTTGAAAATAAGGACCTACGCGGTTTGTGACGTAGACCCCGCCGGCTGAAGATGGTGAGCCTGTCCGCTGAAGGTGGACCCCCCGTCCGATAGAAGTGGACGAATCTGTTTTGATGTTTTTGAAAATAAGGACCTACGCGGTTTGTGACGTAGACCCCGCCGGCTGAAGATGGCGAGCCTGTCCGCTGAGGGTGGACCCCCCGTCCGATAGAAGTGGACGAATCTGTTTTGAATTTTTTTTTTTGTTTTTTTTTTGAAAATAAGGACCTACGTGGTTTGCGCCGTAGACCCCGCCGGCTGAAGATGGCGAGCCTATTTTAAATTTGAAGACTTTATTTTTCGAAACTGAGGACCTGCGCGGCTAGTGACGCAGACCCCGCCCGCTGAGGGTGGGCGAGCCCACTTTGAATTTCTTATTTTGCCTATGTAGAAGAGCTTTTGGTGATTACAACCGGTTGGTGGGTCGTAATATTTCCTGATTAGATGTGTTCTATAAGTGGGTCCACATTGTGTATTTTTGTTTAACAATATTTTTTGAGATATCCAAACATGTTATGGTGCGTGGCGCATTCTGGGAATGTGATTTTGATTGGCGCTCCTTGTTGGAGTCCACTTTTGCGAGCCCCCAAGCGTTGGGGCTCGTCGGTTGCTTTTTTTTTTTTTTTTTTGCGTCTTGTAATCATGTTTGGGTCACGCTCGTATGTGCGAGCGACCTCCTATAGTAGTGTGCTATTTTAGTGAAGCCGTGGAGTGCGACTTTAGTGAAGAAATCGGCAATTTTCAAGCTGAATGAATATGGCAGGGCCCAATAGAAGTTAGGCCCTTTTTGAGCCTGGGTTCATTTTCGGCGCCCAGGCCTGGGCGTTAAAATAATTCATGCCCAGGTGGGGCGTTGAAAGTGTTGTTTGGGCTGGTATTTTGATGACACAGTAGGCCTCTTGTTCATTCGTTTGTTTCACTTGGAAATTCTATGTATTCTCGTGATGATTTTCTTGAGAAGCCGTAGCCGATTGGTGGACTACGGTGCTTGTCGCTTTGGGGCGATTTATTTTAAGGAACTGTTGCTCTTAAGGTGTTCAGTTTTTGCAATAGTCGGGCGATTCTATATGGCCCGAGGAACATACCTTGAGGTGTAAGACTTTGATCGCTCTTGTATATATATATTTTTTTTCTTTTGAATGCGTTCGTGAATGATGATATGTATGTGCGAACGAGTGTTCATAGAATGGCCGTTGTGTGCGGTCCATTAATCAGTTTGCTTGAATCATTTTTTTTTTTTTTTTTTTTTGAGCAACGACTGATTTTGAATAATTTGCTTAGAAGCTTCATAGGGTTCAGGCCCATTCATGAAGTGGGCTCAAACATCGTGCCCTTTCGATTGTTCAAACATTTGCTTCGAGATTTTTTTTATTTTGCTATGGTTGTTTCGTAGCTTGGAGCTCCCAAGTATGCATGTTGGGATGCTTCCTTTTGGCGTACGATTTTTGTAGGTTCTTTCGAGAAAGATGCCATGGGGTTCCGCTCGTGTAGGTGCGAGCTATCCCTTCCGTGGTAGGTAATAATTTGCTACCTTTAATCCTTAATGTAGAAGTCGTGTGGCTTGCATTTTGAATTTGGGCGATAAGTAGTCTTTGCCTCTCACTCTTGGTCGTGCTTGCATTAGTGCAATGTGCCTTACTTTTTTAGACTTGTACTGTGGGATGGTTGAACATATGGTGCAACGTAGGCTTGTGTAGCCTAACGGCGCGTCTTAGAACATTCCTCCAAGTGTTGGAATATCATTATTATTTTTTGCATTGGAGTACTTCATCGCGCTGAATCGTTCAGGTGCTCGAACAAGTGTAGCACCTTCTGCGTGGGCGTGCACGACTTATTACTTCGTTCGATGCGAGGATTCATAGGTGTTTCTTTCTTATTTTTATATCTGGGCAAAACTTGGCTAGCAGAAAGAATCAGCGCCCAGGCTGGGGCGTTAAAGATATCGGCGCCCAGCTCTGGGCGTTGAAAATGATTTCTGGGCAGAACTTTGACAGTTTTTTTTTGATTTTTTTTTTCTTTCGCTTTTGCTTTGGAACGATGTAGACTGTGTAACGGGCGCTTTATAGGGCGAGCGTTATGTGCAGTGGTTTGATCGGAGTTTTGGTGACTCGCGATTTTCAGTTACCCTTGTTAGTGGGGTGACTTTATATATTCTAAGTAGTGCTTTAGAATTTGGGAGGGGTTGTAGCCAATTCTAAGGTTCGTTTTGCACGATTAAACCTTAGGATTGTGCCCCTATGACGTATGTATAGCATTAGCGTCGAGAATTTGCGATAAAATCGTCATTTCGAGCATTTTTAGAGTGTTTTTCTCAAGCCCCCAATTGTAGCTACGGGATTGGCTTGGTGCTATAATGCTTTGCATACGTTTTTATGCATTCATGGTGACATGGATCATGAATAGTTTGAACCAGACTCGTTTAGTGCGAGGTACGTTCGAGTAGTGATTTTGCTGCTTCTCTTGTAAATGTCGTATTGTGCGACATTGCCATGGTCAAGGTAGTCACATGTTGAAGTGTGCCTTGACCAAAAGATAGGTGCCTTTCTTTACCCATAATCATATTTAGAAATATTTTTGACTCACTTGCAACATCGAGATAAACGCATACTTAGCCTAAACCAACGACACTTTATTATGTTCAAAGAAGTCTTTGAAATTTTTTTGAAGTTCGAGTCCTACTGTGTACAATCCGAGGTGTCCTAAGTAGTTTGACTTATAGAAGGGTTCGTACAGGATTACATGAGTGAATCAAAATACTGTTACGATTTTTGGAATGCTGTCTAAGGATTTGCTGGAAGCCAGGGTGCAGGCGTCAAGATATACTTGCGCCCGTTTGGCATGTGCTTTAGGCTTTTAGGGCCATCTTTTCCAGAATTGCGGGAATATAAACCGTTTTCAAATTAACTTAGATTTACTTGGTGTATGTCTGCACAAAAGGTCAAGGTATACTTAGTTCTTTCCCTGGCTCTTTCATTTCACTTTTTAGCCCCCAGTTGCTGTTATGTCTTCCCATTAATGATGCTTTTAGATTTCGATTTTAGATGCCCATGTCATATTCCTGAGTAGGGTGAGCCTTAGTTAAGTGCCAAGTCCTATTCACAATGTCTGTTTCTTTTTTTCAAAGGGGATTAGCAAGCATTTGAATTACCATGAACGGGTGCCCTGAGTTCAAAGAAACGATGGGGTGATGCCGTAGAACAATTCTCTTTATTGCAAGCTTACTGCCTTTACTACTTGTTGGCGATTATGACTGTGTCTAGTGGTGAAAGAAGGTCTTTGAGTGAGTTAGTTCGCTTTAGGGAGGGTCAAGTCGAGTTTTTTGGAGGTCATGGACGCTTGCGCTAGCCCCCATTCAATTGAGGCAAAGCGGTCTTTTGAGTCTTGGCTAAGTGCCTAGGAGTGTGAGTGCTCCTTCTGGCAAGGGTACGTGCCCTTATTATTTTTCGATGTATGCTCGTTAATTTTGGCATTTTGATGACTTGGATTCTTCCTTTGATTTAAATTTTTCTTTCGACTTGGATTGCAAGTAATTAAATTTCAATAAGGGACTCTATTTCTTATTCTTGTTTTTCTATAGGCTTTAATATTTTTACAAATTGGTTGGACCGAATCATGGATTGCCTACGTATCCGCCTTAAATAGATTTAATTTGGAATCAGGTCTTGCGTAGTTCTTAGCCTAGAAAATGGTTTCTTAGAATGCCGATTTTAGACAAGTATGTTCTGTGGTGGAAACATATTATTTGAAATGGTAGAATAAGTGAAGTTTATTATTATTTTAATCTGCTGCCTTGCCGTAAGCCAAAAATTTGTTTTATATTTTTTTGAGTACATGTATATATTTTTTGGTGGTACGTATATCTGAATACGTGTTGTACCCCCCAAGTGTTCGTTATTGTTCCGTGTATGTGCGGATAAAATGACGAGCACTTCTGGACAAATTTTAGCAAGCAGAGAGATTCAGCGCCCAGGCTGGGGCGCTAAAGATTTCGGAGCCCAGCTGTGGGCGCTGAAATTTATTTCTGGGCGGATCTTTTTTGGTGCGCTAAATGCTTCATTTTCTTTTTTTAAATGCTTATTTTTTTTTTTTTTTTTTTTTTTTTTGTGCGCTTTGCAAAGTTTCCTTTTTTATTATTCACATTTTTTGTGCACTTTTCATTTGTCTTTTTTTTTATTTGTGACTCAAGACGGTTTGAAAGATGGGTTGAATGAGATAGGGTGATTTGTATAGGTATTGGTCAAGCATAAGGATTACATCTGCTAGGATTCACAATTTGCAGTCTCAAACTAGTGTCATGAGTTTACATCAACCGAGGCCAATGAGTAGCATGGGGACAGTTCAAGGGTATATCAACAGGATGTATCCACACAAGTTATATGGTCATTATGCTAATGGTGGTGTAAGAGCAGGTTTGGACTTTGGAAATGATGGGCATGACGCACGTGTCAATGGCCGTGCGTGGTTTGCGGTTGATAACAAGTTCAAAAACAAGAGTTGAGGTAATGGTTTCTCGGGTTATGAGAACATGGATGGGTTAAATGAGCTGAACAGGGACCCCAGAGCAAAGGCGTCTAAGAGCATAAGGATTGGAAAGGGTAGACATCGTAGAATTTTATGATTTGGATTGGTTGACTCAATTCTTTTCCTTCGTTTACTTAGGTAAATGTTGCACTACGGGATAAGTATTCCCTGGCTTGCTCTTTTCGCTTTCCCTTTTCTTTTTCTCTTTTTTCTTTTGCTTAAGATTTCTCCCCAACATAAATCCTTCAATCAATTTGGGCTAAAAGGTAGATGGTTGTGGTCTTTGAGTCACGAGGCGAGACTGAGTGAGCCTCGTTTGGTAGGCCTATAGTGGACCTTTAAATTGTCTTACTTTGCAAGCGTATTTAGTCGTTTCTTAAAATATGCAAATAGCGTAGATTCAAAATGTTGTTTTTACCTTATTGAATTTTAACGAAAGAATTATATCGAAAATAATTTTTCGCTTCTTTTCAGATTCCAGTTTCTGAGGTTTTAATTGGAAGTTGTGATTTAGACTCAAACTTTCATTAATCTTTCTGATTATAACCCGTGTATGAATACAAGGAGGTGGCCTAGACTCAAAATAATGACATGGCGTAAGCCTATAATACTTGACCAAGCGACTCTCAGACTTAGGCTAATTGGACCATAACTTTCGTTGGTTGACACTTTAGATTTTAACCCTTGGGTGTTCATTTGTCATGCGCCATTTTGCTTAATGTTGGCAAGGTAGTTAATTGGGGAGATCGAATTTTTATTTTTGCAAGACTAGAATCATTAGTGCTGCTTCTCTCTTAGTGTGTATTGCTTTTACCCCAATGGTAGTCTTATGGCATGCCGATTTGGGTATTTTCATGGTTGGTCATGTTGTATTCATGGAAAATCTTTTAGTTCGCACTTAGTAGTATTTCAAGGAGTGAGTGACTCGAGAGGACTGTGATAGTCGTGACCCAATGTGATCCTAAGCCTTGAGGCTATTAATTTATGCTAACGGTATTGACACCTTAGGTTCACTTTGGGGTTTGTGCGACTATGGGGGAATGATTTTCAGAATGTGATTGTTTCCATTTTGCAAATACTATAATATATTCTTTTTATTGGTGAGAGAGAGTATTAAGGCCGTTTATTCTTAGCAAAGGATGATAATTACATATGGGTGCTTATTGATTTAAATGTTAGGAGAGGAGACTCAATATGGTTTAACCTTTTAACTTGCAGAACGACACCAAGCATTAGGACCGATTCTATGGATAAGACAACTAAGACTTAGGATTTAGATTGTACTTTGGCATAGCCTAGTCTAGACTCGGATTTATTTTTTTATTCGAACATTATTTTTCTTTCAAAACTTCATTTGAACATTATTTTTTGAATACTTTGCCCATGTGACATTCAAGGTTTAATTAGCATGCTCGGTTTTGATGCCGAGCATTGTCGTCGTAGGAGGCCTAACAACGACACAAAGAGTTATTTTTTTTTATTTTTTTTGTCGCTTTTAGAATCGAGTGCCTTTTCATACGCCCTTGCAGCAATTTTTCACGAAAAGTTTTTTTTTTTTGCTACGTGTTTTTTTTTTGCGCGGGCACCGAGGCTGCTGTGCCTGACCAAAAGGCCAGGCAGCAACTTCAGCGCCCAACAGTGGGCGTGAGAAATTTCGGCGCCCAGCCAGGGGCGTTGAAAATGCGTCCCTGGCTGGTTCTCGTTTTCTGTTTGCGTATACTTTTGCTTTTGCGACTTTAATTTTGCGTGCTTGCCTAATAACATCCTTTACGCGTAACAGCGTTTGTGGGATTCGTTACAGGCCATCCCGAGCGTCGCTTATTTTGTGGCGATCATTCGGGTTTGCGGAACAAGTGTTTCGGTATAACTCTTTGGCAAATTAGTCTATGAATGTTAGGGCAGTTTTTAAGGTCGTTGGTTTTCTAGGATAGTTTCTCACACACAATCACATATTTCGCTACACATAACTACATTACAAACATGGATTTGAAAATTAAATATGCCACGTAGTTTATGATAGGCTTCTATGGGTAGTTTATCTGCGCCTGGCTTGGTATCGCTTCTATCGTAGATCCAACACATGCCCCGGTCGAGGTAGTGTCTTCAACAGACAAATTTCGCTCAAGAGGCCAACCCGCAAATGCAAGCCAAGGGGGCATGCAGGCGAGAGGGACCTAATGAGCGAGCGATTGGGTTCGGGATAGGTGTACTACCTGCGCAAGTACCGAGTGGGAAACATGCGCGGCGTATGCACCCCCCTATTGGCGAAAAAAGGTATCCTTAGTCCCAACTCCCGAGGGAGCCGAGATTCGTTATGATGTTCTGCCCGTTCACATTAATATGCTGATTTTCAGGTCGTCCCAACTTGATGGGGAAATAAACGTGGGGTAGGATCGTTTCTCCCTTCGGCTATTTTGATTACCTACAAGCACGAGTATTTCCTTCACTATCCTCAGTGGAGTCGCCACTGTGAGGGGGTCGAAAAAGCGCGAGGCTTATCCGTGACCTTGTCCCTCGTGGGTGTGACGATTCTTTTTTATTCAATCAAGTGTAATTGGATTTCCTATGAGTATACACCCAATTGACTAGTAATATAGGAGTCGCCATTCAGTTTTTAACGACAATGAGAAAAACTGACAAAACCCGTTTATCGTGACATAAAGGGAGTGCAATTATGTTTGACCACGACGGCCATAGGTTCCCTTGTGATCCCTGGTGTGGGGATCGCTCAACGTACACCCGCAGGGTAGAGATTGAGGGTTCGGGGGACTGTAACTACCGAGAGGAGTACTCGCTCTTCGATAACTCCAGAGGCAGGATATCCTTACTAGCTCAGCATAAATAATTGAAGGGACATGCGTTAACTATTAAACTAATCTAAATTGATGTTAGCAATATGCAACATATAATACTAATTCGATCGTGATTATCTGATTTAAATAACATTAAGGGACCTAGCATGATAATCCGATTTCCCAAAAATATTATATTTGTTAGGCGTGATAGAACAATCATATTAGGTTAGTTTAACAGTTCATAAAAAGGGCGAGGAAAGCAGTTAAATCATCGAAAAGGGACACATTACGACGCACCCTTGAGAGGCGCGTCACGGTTCTCAGAAAACTAACCACTTTGACTTTGCTATTTCTCCTTTTTATTTAACGAATCTCGATTATGGGACAGGATACGTTCTGTTCGATTTATGGATCGATTGCGACAGAACGCGTGAACAGTTTCGCAGCGAGAGGCTTAGGCTAAGGGGTTTAGAGTCAATACTCAGAATATATTATGTGTTGTTGTGTGTTCTTTCACGTCGAAACTAGGGGGCTATTTATAGGGAAGAGTTCGTGGAAAGATAAAATTGCAGAGTTCTAATCCACAAAGAATTAGGAAAAGAGACGTACCCAGGTATTTTCAGCGCCCAGGGCTGGGCATCAAAGATTTCGGCGCCCAGCTCTGGGCGTTGAAAATAGGATCCAGGCAATTTCAGCGCCCAGGGCTGGGCGTTGAAATTGCTGTTTGGGCCGTTTCTTTGTCAGATTCGGATTCCTGAAATCCGTAGAGTTTGAGATTAATTCGAGTCTTTTAGCGCGTATCAATTTTATGACGGAATGCGTCTGGGCCCGTTACGAACTCTAGGCTCGTTAGGATTTTAATTAATACGTAACTCTTATTTCCGAATCCTATTAGGAATAGGATTCTCGCGGTTTTATTTCTCATTTAGGATTTATGTTGGAATGCAACACCTAATTCTGACAGGTTTCTATCTTTTATGATTTGCCACTTTTAGAAGCTACCTTTTACGGCAGTTACTATTTTTAGCAGGTTTCCATAAATAGCAGGTTTCGGGTGAAATGAAATGGGGAATCGAGATTCGTTTATTTTATAGGAGATGCGTTGTCAAGTGGAGTTTTTACGCTTTCATCATCAAACCTTTCCCTTGCGGGAACGGGGACAAAAGTAGGTGTCTACAATAAGTGAGCCTTACCAAAACCCAAATAGTTTGATTTTGGGCCAGCCCTTCTTTTTGGTTTTGGGTTAACTGAAGTCAGTGTTGCAAAAATTGAAATTGGTCTCTTGACTTCCTAGAAGTCGACCAAAACAGAGAAGAGGAAGGCGAGCAGCAGAGGGAAGGGAAAGGGAGGAAAGAAGGAGGCGGTGGCTCGGCTTGGGCGGCTCGGTGTTGGAGGCTGAAGGAAGGCGGCGCACCGGCGCAGAAGAAGCAGCGCGCCAGTACGGCGGCGCTGGTGGCTGAGCGTTGCTCGCGGAGGAAAGAGAAAGCAAGGAGGGGCGAGTGAGAGAAACGATTCAACGAGGGTGGTGTTCGGTGGGTGGCTGAGAATGATGGGAGGAGTGTGGCAGTGGGCTGCGGGTGGACAAAAACCTGGGCAGTGCGGTGGTGGGGCTACGCCGGTGGTGGTGGTTGCGTGGAGGAGAGGAAGGAAGGGAGTTGGGTGCAAGGGCGAGGGAGACAGGGGAGGTGCGTGCGGTGGTGGTGGTTGACTGAAACAGCCCAACGGTGCGGCTGGGTGGTTGGCTGTGGTGGTCAAGGTGGTCATGGTGGTGGTTGATGGTGGTTGCAGTGGTTGTTGATGGTGGTCATGGTTTTGAATTTATTTTAGGAGGGATTTTCAATGGTAATTGAGAAATTAAAAATTGAAATTGAAATGTTATTGTTGTTTGATTTTGCAGATTCTGAACAGGTTAAGGAGCTTTGTATAGCAATGGCATTGAACAAGTTACGTGATTAATGATCCAAATTGGGAGAATTTTAGATGACAAATGTAAGAAAATAGGAAAAAGGAGGTGATGAGTAATGAAAGCTAGAAGTTTTAGGGGAGTGAATCAGCAAGGCTAGAGCTAATAGGTGAGATAGGTGGCAAGTTCCATGGTTGCCAAATGCTGAAGCTCACGGCAGAGAAGAAGAGAGAGAAAAAAAAGTGGACTTGGTTTTGGTTTTTCAATGAGTCAAAGAGGGGAATTTTGGTAAATATAAAAAGTTGGATAATTTTTGTTGCTATTTTTGGACATCAAACGAAAATGGAAAAAAAATGACCTTGAGTAAAATTAATTTCCTAAATAACAAATGCTTATAAAATAAATATAGTTTTCACACAAAATTTGTCGTTAATAAGAATATTTTTGAAATTATTTAAATCTCTTATATATTACGAAATATAATATAAATTTAAAAGGTTTCTTAAGCTCGTAAATATGAAATAAAATTATAAAATCTGAAAAATAACAGATCGTCTAACGTTATTAAATTTTATTTTTAAAATAAAATAAATAAACTTCGTTAATCAAAATAAAGTTCTAAATTTTTGATTTAAAACGAATTTAACCTAAATAAAAATAATTAAGCATAATTAATCAAGTTTTAACAATTCGGGGTATTACAGATGGCATCATTTGCAATTCTACATAATTGAAATGAATTCATCATTGCCTAAGAAGCAATGAAAGGGAATTATTTCTAGTGGGAGTTCTTAAATGAACTCAGGTTGATCACAAGTCTGCTATCTGAATAATTTTCAATTTTGAATATGAGAATCATTCTTACAACAATGAAAGACTGGATCATTCTATAAACATATTCAAAGATCTTTTCATCTTACATCGAAAGGCTTTCGATAGAAAGGATGCTAAGAATATCAAAGTATGATAAACTAAACCTCTACATTGAATGAGACACAACATTCATATGCAGAAATGGAATCAAGTTTGAGTTCCATGAATGTTTTAAGTATTGGGTGAAAGGCCTATGTTTGTAAAACATTAAATGCTTGATTTTGGGTTAGAGGCCCACAAATTGATAAGCATTTGGTTTAAACATTTATCATTTATGAAATTACATTTCATAGATCATTTAATCTTGGTTTAGTATTAAATGATGAAGTCCAAGTGATTCAAAACATTCAAATGGGATTTCAAGATGGATTCTTCGACAAAGAAACACCCATAAGTGAACTTGAATATTGAAATCACAAAAGGATCCCTAATCCAGGTCATTGAAAGGTTGGACGACCAATGACTAATGAAGATTAGATTGCAAGTTGATTTATAGTTCTGTTTCTTGAACTAGATGGACTGGATGTCAGAAATCATTTGAATAGATACTTATTGGATCTTGTATCGGATTGACCATGAGGACACTTTAAGAGATTAAATTCATGTCATAAGTAGTTCTCACTAATGGTGATTAGAACCATTTCTCAGAACATGAGTGATTATGTCTGCTCGTTTGAGAATCATTTCGCTTTGATACTAGCTAAACGTCGCACCGTAAAAGGAGGCTATAAAAGCAGTTATTGGGCGTACTATGAATCAAAGTGAGTGTTCATAGATTGCAAGAATGGATTGTCTTCCTATCTTTGATAGGATATGGTGTTGTTGTGTAACAAGGCCTCTCGGAGAGTTAGATACTGTAAAATGCATGGCCGTGCTCAGAATGGTTAAGGCTTAACCTTCTGTAAAAGTTTAACAGTTAAGCTCTGTAATCCGAGAAACACTTCTGGACCTAATAAGGATGACTTGGATCTTACCTTATGTTCAGTAAATAACACTAAGCGACAAAGGAATGTGAACGCACACTTGTCTGAATGACAAGTGGGAGACTGAAGGAAATATGTCCTTCACCCAAGGTGCATTAAGTCTAATGCCAAGATTCAGATTCATTGCGAACAATTAATTCAGTAAGATCAAGTGATCGGAACAGCTAGCTGGAGCAATGCTTCCGATCAGTGAGTTCTAATGAATATTAAGCTCACAACTTACTCTTGACTAAACCTACAAGGTCACACTAATGGCATGTAACAGATCACCGGATTAAATGAATCGGAAATTCATTTAATAGCTTTTCGGGAAATCAGTCCGGAACAACATAATTATACGATTAAACATTAGATCGTGAAATTGTATATCGTATTGCGTATATTCGTAAGCTAGGCGAGACGAATAATCGTATCGTACGACATTGGATCGTCAAGTACCAAATGATAAATAAATTGTCGAAGGATAATTTAATCGGAATACGAAAGCAACCCACGAGCCGGAGCGCACAAGCGCAAGGCCCATTGGTGCAGCGTGCATGGCAATGCAGCGCTGGCCCATAAGCCTCGCTGCTGTGTGGCGCGCGCGGACAAGGCACAAAGCAAGCAGCAGCTCGCGGCCCGCGGCCCACGTTGATGTGCGCGCATAAATCCCCTCGTGGGTTTGCTGGCCGGCCAATGGCCTTAGGCCTTCGTCAGTGAGCTTGCTTACTATCTAAGTTATTTTGATAACCTAAACTTATGTTTTTCTAACACACAATTCAGATTATACACAACCCTAGGAGAAAATAGAAACCCTAATTCTCTCTTTGCCTCCATGAATGTGTTCTTCCCATAAAGCAAAAACTATTGAGTGATTTTCTAAGCTACGATTATCAAGACGGATCTGAACATGTCGGTGAACCAAGTAGAGGAAAGACAAGTGGAGTTCTTTGTTCGTGTTCGTTGATACATTGCTCGGGAAAATACGCTTCGAATGTAAGTTTGCTTAATCTGTACTTTATACATGTTTCCTGGCTTTGGGGATTGTTCCGCACATGTTATGTATGTTTAACTGTATTCCCCTACAGTTGGGTTGTTTCGTCTTGGGCTCCAAGAAAGGTCCGATTGTTTAATTCCCAAGTAACCTTGGATTAACTATTCCTAGTCCTACTAGAATTGATTTAATCAAGAGTTTAATTAATGTTGCAATTCTAATTAAATAAGAATTTCAATCCTAGTAGGGTTGGTAATTCTCTTCCTAGTAACACTCAAATTCCTTATTTCCTACCCTATAAATATGAGGCTGGGCCCTCATAATTATACACATCAATTGAATTGAAAATCATATTCTTTATTCCCATTGTGTTCAGGGGAGAACATAATACAGCTTTACCCGAATATATAAAACCTTAAGTACGATCCTAGTTGGTTAAACCTAAGGCAGATCTGAACGTGCTGTGGACTTTCTACGGAGGGGCAACGTTTGGGGCTCTAAAGACTTGTTCTTGTTCGGTTCGGGAGCAGCTAGAGGAGGCACGCATCACATTGTATGTAGCCTAAATTATGCTAATTGACTATGTGGCAATTAATTTGGATTCTGGCTTTTTGGTTTTTCCACATGAATTACATTATTGTATTATTCATATCCTAACAGTGGTATCACGAGCCTCTAATTGATTCCATAATCAATTATAGTTAACATGGATTAGATTTTATAAATTTGCAATGAATTAAAGGGGTGATTAATTTCATGGATGTAATTGATTGCAAATTCGTGCGATTATTTGATTATATGTTCGCAGGATTTTTCGGCAGTTTTGTCAATAATGGTCGAAATCTTATGTTTTTAAAGTGAATTTCGCATGTAAACGATGTTTTAAAATTTTGACAAAAATCAAAGATTTGACGCCGAACCCAGAATTCCCAAATTCGAAGCCTAACTATGACTTTTCGGAGGTTTTAGTTTTTAGAATGAAAAATTTGTAATTTTTATGATGTTAAATTAAATATTTGGGAATCTTGTATGTAAATCTTGAATCTATGATTGACCTATTGTATATGTTTAAAAATTTTAAGGTCTATTTTTTTTAATTATACAACCTAATTTGTAATTATAATTAATTTGTTGAATTTCAAATAATTTAGAATTTGTTTTGATTTTCATAATTAATTAATAATTTAATTAGGATCCTATGATTAAAAACCACCATAAAATTTGTTAAAATTTAAAAGTTTTAGAATTTTATGACCTAGATTTTAATCCCTAAGAAAATATGTAATCGGAAATTAATTTGAATAACAAATTTTTTATTTTTTGCCTAAATTTAGTGAAATTATATGAACTATTAATTTGTCGTTAAATTTAAATATAAAATTTTTGCTTTTTATAAATCGTTCACAAACTTGCACGCATGAAGCAATGGAAGCTAAGTGTTACCCTTAAGGGGTGTTGCATAGTGCGGGCATGCGACGACGAGCAAGGGAGCTCCTCGCCCATGCGGTATGAGGCAACGAGCAATGCACGAGCCACGCGGGCAGGGATAGCCCCTGTACATTGTGTGGGCTGTGCGGGTGATAGAGGCAAGTGGGCAACGCTGCCAGCCCGCGTTGTGCCCATCAACGATGGCTACGAGGCATCGATGGATGCCCTCGTGCCATGCGCTCAAAGCAAGCAAGCATGCAACAGCTGCCAGCGATGGCGTCGAGCCAATGGCGCTGGCGTGGGCTTGGCTGTGCGATGGCCTCGGCCATGCGTGCGGCCAGCTCATGCGCACTGCGAGCCTTGGCGAGGCATGGGCCTTGCGCCCATGTGCCTTGCCATGGCCGATTAACTTGTTTCGTTTTGTTTTTTAATTTTCGGTTGAAAACGAATTTAATTAAATTTAATTTCGTAATTTAATTTATCTCAGAATTTAATTTTGATTAATTTAATTATTATAATTTGTTTTATACTAATTTTTTTTAATAAATTTAATACCTTGGTAAAATTATAATTAATTAATTTTAATCAACTGAAAATAAATAAAGGGATTTAAAATTATTTTTATGTGAGCTTTAAATTTTAATTAAATTTGTAAGTTTCCGGTTGGACTAGGAAATACAATTTTATGTTTAAAATTTGTAAAGCATGTAAAATTCTTGGTTTTAGTGGGAGCGTATAGTCATTAAACTCTTGATTGGGTCTTTATTCCTTAAGGTTAAAACAGCTCGATTATAACTAATAAGGTTGAATAATTTGTAGTTTGTTGGAACCTTTGATTAGTTGTCGCAAATGTTTATGTGATGCATGATTTTTTCTACTAACTTGCTATGTGGGCCATTCATTGATAAATGAATGGATGAATGGTATATTGTAAATATACTGTTTTGCAGGTTATGGAAAGTGACTAGTATGGCCCAATTAGGATAGTAAATATAGTCTGCGTACCATTAATTTGAATGTAAAATTGGTCTTATGCACCAAAGTTTTTATTTAAATATGGTATGCGTACCATGAAATGGTTGTAATTAGTTTTAATTATAGCATATCATATTTGAAGAAAATGGCGCCTCTCATGGTGAAATTCAAAACGGAGTTTCCAATCCATTTTCAAGACGGAGTTTGAAGTTGATGGAAGCTTCAAGATGAAGTCGGGCCATACTAGATCACATTTAAATCTTATGCATGTTTTAAGTTATTTATTGCTTTAAATATGTCTTAATAATGCATGAGATTGTGGCTTGATTATGTTGCATGATTAAAGATTTTAGTTCACTTAAAATCTAACCAATATAGTAAGAGCCCTAAGTTCCAAACTTTTAAAATTGAGTTAAAAGGTGCCATTCCAAAATAACGCTTACTTGGATAACATTTACATCAATCTAAATAATAGTTTTCCGCCATAGCGAGGTGTTACTTGTTGATTCTAAAGGGGGTAAGGTACACAAATAATTGTGAGTACATGTTAGTTATGGTAAAACTCAACGATATAAGTAAGGGTCCTTTTATGTCGTGGCAAATGGGATAGGTTTACCTAATAAGTTCTTAGACGTACCTACCAACCAAGAGTAGTTTCTAGACTATTAGCAAAGGATTTGCTTACCTAAAATATTTTAGAATTGAGTCAAAATACATAATGTGCTTAATTCTTCAATGATTTAAGGATCTTGGAATCATTTTATTCATACCTGACGGAACTAAATATTTCGAATAAAATGCCAATGACTTGTTTAAATTGCATGATTGCTTTAATTTTCAAGTTATTACTTATGATAAATTTTAGACTTAGCATGCTTCAATGTATGTTTTAATTATTGTGTATAATTAAATATCTTGCACTGCAGTAAATCCTTTTAGAAAGGTAATAGTAAATTTAATCGATTGGTAGTGAATCCAAGAAAGATTTACGGAAATGAGAGAAAATGAGCAATTTAAAATGTACGTTTCTTATAGAGATTTTTATGGTTATTTTTTTACTAACAAAGTTGAATGGCAAACCAATTGGTGCTTGTAGATTCAAAATACAATGTAGTTTTGAGATCATAAAGCATTGAGTTTAACACTCAACTTTACCAATGGTTAACAACCAAATATCTTTGTCCATTTAATTCTCGAATGAGTCTAGTTCCTAGACATTCGAATAGATTGATGCTTAGAGAACTTTAGAAGCTTCTGGTAAGATCATCTAGTTAAAGAAAAATATTAAACATAAATAAAATGGTAAGAACTTTGTTGGAGTGACATTGGACATGTCTAACAAAGTATTAAAGTCAACACTAAAGAATTCAATTCTTAAGACTATAAGAAAGGGTACAAGAAATAGGAAAACAAGGAACAAATGAAAGGAATTTACAATTCTGTTTCTACCTATAAGTTTATGTTTAAAGAGAAGTGGCCTAGCAATCAAACTTTCTTGGTATCATATACCGCTTGAGGTTCTTACTTCGGTAATAACTCAAACAATGGAAGCTAGGCTACACTAATGACCTACAAGTGGAAAATGAAGCATGGAATTTCTACATTAGTTGTAGGGTCATCTAGTTTGGTTTAAGTCCTTTCAAGGCTGGAACTTAATGGCTATTTTGTTCCATAATCAAAATACCTAAATTTATGCTTCAAACACAGAAAGACTCACATTCAAGAAAAACATAAATAATGTTTGTTTATTTGAATGAAATGGTCACGTATGCTTGATTAAAAAAAACAACTCTTTAACAACAAATTCTTTACTAGGTTCAAATCAATCTCTTGATTTGAGTTCCACTAACCTTTATCATTGTTTCTTAGACCATATCAACAAAGTAACATTCAAATGCTCTATTTTGATGGACTTTTGAAAGTAGATTGATTTCTAGATCAATTTAAGACAAGCTAGTCTTACTTGTTGAAAGTAACAAAAGATATGAACTATTGTTAGAACACCTAGACAATAGAGTTCAAAGCTAAAGAAAGATTTTATGACTTTATTATTTCACATGGTTTTGAGTGAATATGGATTTATTTACTCAAAGTGTTATAAGTTTGAATCTGTTTGGCTAGTTCAAAGATTCATAGAAAAGTATAAAAACGTCCACTTGGCAAGAAATCATAAATATCTAGCACTACTACAAAAAAGGGCAAAGAGACCCTTCCAAAATGGCTAAAGAGATCTCCTTTCAAGGGGTCTCTATCTCACAGGTCTCTTTGATAAAGAGACCCCCTCATCGAGAGGGGGTCTGTTTGTTAAAAGCTAGAGACCCCCCACGTAAGAAAGAGGGTCTCTTATGTAAAAGCTGGTGAAAATATTTTAGAAGGGAAAGAGACCCCTTATTAGAGATGGTAGATCTGTTTTTTAAAACGTTCAGACCCCATAAGTAAGATAGGAGGTCTCTTTGAATATTTTTATTTTTGTTTATTAAAGAAGTTAAGACCTCATATATAGATAGGGGGTCTCTTTGTTATTTTTATTATTATTTTTGTTTACAAATTAAGATCTAATATCTTAGATATGGGGTCTCTTTGAATTTTTTATTATTATAACTAGAGAGCCTTTATTACACCTGACGGGTCTACTGACAACCTTTTTTTTTAAAAAAAAAACAAAAGAATTCGATAATAGCAGAATAATACAGGTCGATCAACAATATATTCAGAATTAATATGCATATTCAACCTGCGTTTACACCTCTAAACTACCGGCCAGCAGACACAGCATTAATATACACATTACACCTGCGTTTACACCTCTATAAATACCAGCCAGCAGGTATCAAACGCACAAAACCACACCTGCTATAATAAATAATTTGTAACAATTCGAGAACAATTCCATAATCCATATATTACCAAAAAAAATATATTTCCCACAAGTAATGCTCTAAACGCAAGCTTTACATAAACTGTAATTTGCATAAACGTCAAAGCTTTACATTGCAATTTCCAAAAACGTAAAACAAAAATCAATTCCAAAATATAATCATTCACACCAATTTATCAACAATTGGAACCGAAACTCATGGAGTTATTTCCATCAACTTCCCATCAACTTTGTTTTCTTGATCCGCTTTTTGCTTGAGCAAATACTCGACCCACATGTCTCTAACCTCATCCACATCTTCCGATGAATATGTTTCTTCAGAAAACTGTAATAAGTAGCATAATTAGTAGTAAAACAAATGCATATATTGTTCTATAATCGTTAACAAAATAGGTAAAGCCTCAAATAAAAAAAATTGTTAAGGGGGGTGGTTCAGGTTGTAGGCCAAGGGCAGCTGCAACATTCGAAAGTTACAACCCTTACAGGTAATTGCAGTCACAGCCCTTACAGGTAATTGCAGAGTGCAGAAGTACAGTCCACATATATGTTACTGGAACAAAATTGCAGTATAATATGCTAAACATGCCTGAAATTTACTCTCCAGTTTTGTTGCAATGGTATTAGTTCCTAGATTTTATTTCAAGCAACAAATAAAGGCGAAGGTGTAAAATCAGCCTACACTCCTGAAAATTGTCCAGATTTTAGTGTCATGGTACTAGTTCCTAGATTGTGTATCAAGTAATAGCAGTAAACATGCCTCTTTTAAGGTTAGCCTCGAGTCCATCATATGGCAAACATGCCTCTGCTATGGCTAGCCTTGAATCCATCATATGGCTGGGAGGGGCTAAATCTTCTCCCAAAGGTTGGGTAGTTTCACGAAATGGCAACAGGTTAAAGATTGGTGTTCCAATTAAGAATGGTTTCCGTCAATTTGTGACAGTCACTCAAAGATCCTAGCTGCCACCAACAAAACAAAAGTTACAGGCTACTGGTTCACAAGTCCTCCAAGAGGGTTCAGAGGAAGAGTTTCTCGCCATTGCTAATCTTGGAAAACAATGTTTGAACTTAGATGAGAAGAGAAGACCTCCAATGAAAGAAGTTCTACTGGAGATAGAAAGAGTGATGTCTTAACTGGCGGACACTTAACTTTTCACCTTGACAGTTGACTCTTAATTAACTTTTCAGACGATCAATACCTTAACCCTTCCCAAACTAATTCCACAGTCCTAAATCTTAAGCCCTATCTAGACAAATAGGAATGAATGTAACCATTTTCTCATAATAAACCTGCATGTTATAGCAATCGATAAATATTTGAGCTCCTAGCTCCTAATGTTAGTGAAACAGATTCTCTGCATATTCACTCTGTAGAGAAGAATGTTATTGCTAGTTCACATAAATTCAGGCCTGAAACAGTCGGCCAAAGCCAATGGAAATCTAACTGGAGACCAAACTGGTTAAAAAAAAGCTATTTAGACCAGGTCACTTTCCAAAAACCATGCTAGTCCAAGTCTGGGTATAGTTCATTGCAAGTTATTGTTAATACAAAATATTTATGACTGGTAGCTGCATCTTTATATCACCTGGTATGCTGTGTTATTCAGGAAATGTTCCTCAATCAGCAATTAAACTGTTTGAGAGCATAAGCAGGTGATCACAAGTCACAACAACTAAAACAATAGCCACTAAGCACTGGTCTGTTGCAATAACAAACTCCAAACTAGCTATTGCACTATAAACACATCAAACTAGATATTGCACTATAAGTCCAAGCACGGGCAAAGGAGGACCATGTCAAAACAAGGAGCATGACTACAATTTTCACAACCTATTATATGTTCATGCAGCAAATTCATAACTCATAATTCAAAGTAGGAACAGCGGCATAAGCCATTATTAGGCGTAGGAGCTTTCCATAGGTGGAATCGTCTAGTGTTTAATCCTGATGCAACCTATATAAGGCACATCATTATTAAAAATCTCTAAAACAGACAAATAATCTGGCAGCTACATATCAACAAAGAGAACTGTGTGAATCAAGAGATAGATAACTGATTCTTATCCAACTAAATTATTCTATAAACACTTTGCAGCTCATCTTTTCGACAAAAAAGGCTCACATAAAACCAAGGATAGCTGTAAAAGGCACCCTAAGTTCCACTCACACTGCTACACATGAGCAGTTTCTTATAAAAGCAGGTGAGACTGAGAGCGTTAACGTTATATGAGAAACAAGTTGGATTTTATCAAATTTATGTGCTCGGTCATACTATCTTACTATGCATATTCTCTTGGCTTTTAGAGACTTTTACTTAGATTTAAAATACTTGGATAAGGCTGACAAGAAGAGGCCACAAAATTAACTGCTTAGGGTCTGAGTTAAGGGTTTAACTTTAGAAGCCAAAAAGGAAGCAAGAAAAATTCTTCCAAAACTGGACAGAATGTATGCAGAACCATATCCTTGCATTACGTTGGGCATTTGAGCACTGACCTGTTGCAATAACAAACTCCAATCTAGCTATTGCACTATAAACACATCAAACTAGATATTGCAAGACAACATTCAATGTGAAGCAATACTTGAAAAGAAACAACAGCAGCAATAGTAGAACAAACCACACCTTGATTCCTAACTCTTTGGTTAAAACAGAATACCTTGTTTACTTTAATGGTTAAAACCTGATAATAACCAAAAATTTACACAATTTGCAAGTAGTGATAAATGATACCTGGTCCGGAATCCATAATACTCTTATTCTAAAATCTCGATCATATAGCGGCACACATAGTATTAGTAGTTCTCACACCCTGAAAGGTGAACTGATGCTTCAGTTCTTAGACAACCAGTTGCATTGTACAAGCTCTCTCGTTTTTTTTCTAATCTGGGAAACTTCAAATGAGCAAATAAGTACGGCTTGTACTGTAAAGCCGGTTTTACAACAGAAATTGCCAACAAATATGAGAGAAATAATTACCACAATAGGCACCAACAGAGAAAAGGAACAAGTAATAGTATGTTTGAAAATACTAATGGGAAGATTGTTACGACCAATTATGCAACTAAATTAGGATAGCATTGACAAGACAATACCAGCACAACAACCAGCAACATGGAAACAAAGAAAAGAGTGGCAATGAAACTGGGACATGTAGATCTTCCAAACAAAACATCACATTAACCAATATCAGGTTATATATCCCAACTTACTAGCAAAAATAGTTTACACACTGTTGATCTGTGTACAGGAAATCAGATCAGATCAGGTTACTTACATAAAATCAGGTTCATTATAGCTAGCAGAACAGAAAATCAATTCAGAACTCAGCACATTAGAGCAAAAAATCATATCAGCAGAGCAAAGAATAGTGTGTGAAGTAGAACAAAAACAGACTAAATAAAGAAAAAACACTGTCAGATATACAAAGAAAAATATCTCCAAAAATAATAAATCAGAAACGAAAAGTTTCAACTGTGCAACAAAAATACTTATGCTTGGCCAACCTAGCATCTCTAGGATACTTTTCTAATTTGCGGCCTGCGGGCTGCTTTATGAAACCAATTTAGCCATAACAAACATTGGACATAATTCAGAATTCAGTGTCCACAAAAATAAAGACTATAGTTTGTTCTTGAAGGGGCGGAAGGAAATTAAAATTAATAAAACACCATCCTACATATACACAGAAAAATATCCCCAAATATACACACAAATATACTTGTATATGCTTCGCCAGCATAACATCTCTAGGATGGTTTCTAACTTACGGCCTGCAGGCTGCTTTACGAGAGTTGGACTACTTTACACAGAAAAATAAAGATATCTACTAAGCAAATGTGGCAATCTCTTAAAATTAAACAAACGCTTCTCGACTCTCGTACAACCAGACATCTTTTCTGCAGAAAAACCTAGTTCGGGAAGAAACTAGATAATTGACTAGAATTCCATGGTCCTTAATTCCAGAAGCCTCCTCATTTCTGCATTTAAGGAAAGGAGTTGCTGGGAACTTGGGACATTGAATAGAATACTTTCAAATTTTCATATATTTTTTTGTCAAAGAGTATAGAAAAACTATTCACTACACTTGCACTGAATATGAGCAAAATATAACAGTATGCCTCTTCCAAATGCTTTAGCAACCCTTTAAGAACTGAGATGAACTTCTACAGATCGAAGTAGAAATAGACATGGCTTTGAAGAAGGGATAAATCTTATCAAATAATATCAGGAAAATAAAATTAAAAAAAATGTGGTTGACCCTTACATTTAATTGGAAAATCACCAACATATTATAACAAATTCAATCGAAATTTCAATGCGGAAAAACAGGCAGCTTTATATTACCCAAGAGGCTCAAAGGATCCACGGGTTACAACTTACAATTGACAATGTTAAAGACTTTTATTTGCTCCACAACTACTATTCTAGTCAGAGGAACAGAGAGATGAAAATTTCAATTGAAGTACCATAAATTCATAAAACATCAATTAAATAGAAGATAATACAAATTGAAGTTGAAATCATCAAACATCAATACCATCAAACATCAATTGAAGTTGAAAATTTCAGAATAAAACCTAAAATTGTAGCAGATAATACAAATTAAAATCGAAATAACCTACAAGAAATTAATTCAGAAATTCAAAATAAAAATTAAAGAGAGAAGAGAGTGATGAGAAGAAAAACCTAAATTTGTAGGCCATTGGTGGTGAGGTCGCCGTTGGTGGTGAGGTCGCCAATGGAACAGTACGCCCTAACCTTTATTTCGAGGGAAGAAGAAAAGAGGCAAAGTGAAAAAGGGTGAATTGGTTTCGCGTGGGATAAATCCTAGGAAAGTGGAGACCTGTTATCTTTTTTTTGACAGGTCTCTTCTTTAATTACGTAATTTCCAACAACCTGGTGGGCCATGTGTTATATTACAGACCCGGTTATTTTAAAAAGAGGTCTCTTGTTTCGTCCTTTTATATACTGGAGACCTGTTAACTCAGATAACGGGTCTCTATTTTTCTCCCTCCAATTTTAAAAGTTGTCATTTGATACGTAAGAGATCCACTATCTGTAATATTAGATCTCATATATGAAAGAGACCCACTATGTCGTTCAAAAGGTCTCTTCTTAAGGGTCTCTTTGCCCATTTTTGTAGTAGTGTAGGCTAGATCATGCTGATGATTACTTATACCAAGAATGATCATCAAACATGTTTAACTGTATTCGAATGTAAGTTTGCTTAATCTGTGCTTTATACATGTTTTCTGGCTTTGGGGATTGTTCCGCACATGTTATGTATGTTTAACTGTATTCCCCTACAGTTGGGTTGTTTCGTTTTGGGCTCTAAGAAAGGTCCGATTGCTTAATTCCCAAGTAACCTTGGATTAAGTATTCCTAGTCCTACTGGAATTGATTTAATTAAGAGTTTAATTAATGTTGCAATTCTAATTGAATAAGAATTTCAATCCTAGTAGGGTTGGTAATTCTCTTCATAGTAAGACTCAAATTCCTTATTTCCTACCCTATAAATATGAGCTTTGGCCCTCATAATTATACACATCAATTGAATTGAAAATCATATTCTTTATTCCCATTGTGTTCAAGGGAGAACATAATACAGCCTTACCCGAATACATAAAACCTTAAATAAGATCCTAGTTGGTTAAACCTAAGGCGGATCCGAACGTGCTGTGGACATTCTACGGAAGGGCAACGTTTGGGGCTCTAAAGACTTGTTCTTGTTCGGTTCGGGAGCAGCTAGGGAAGGCACGCATCACATTGTATGTAACCTAAATTATGCTAATTGACTATGTGGAAATTAATTTGGATTCTGGCTTTATGGTTTTTCCGCATGAATTATATTATAGTATTATTCATAACCTAACAGTCGTAGTCGTGGAAATTCTCGAAGCCGAGCTTTCAGGTGCCGTTACTAGTGAATGGCTCCGGGAAGCGATAACAGGGATGATCTTCGCCTTCCCGCACAAACATACAATTCAAAGTCAGCTGGTATGGTTACAGGGTAGGTCTTTCTCGTCCGCCCCGGTTTTCAAATTGAATCCTTTCCATGCGCATTTGGCTTTTGCGTAGGTTAATTTCTCCGTTTTGTGGTTAGTAACCCAAACAACATAGTGTGGAGAATGTAGGTAAAGGGAGATAAGTCATGCCTAGCGACATCCATAGAAAGTATCCTTGGGATAGCATCATTTTCGGTATGATTTGTGATGCTCGAGGATCCGAGAATTTTGGATCGTATACCTCAATGGTTAAGACGGTTTCTTCCATTTGGAAAGCGTACAAGTCTTTTCCTTTGCCCGTGACTTCAGTCATAGAACAACTAACGTCGAGAGGTGGGGCGTGGATGGCTAGTGTCACTCCGTTATGGTTCATCTTAAGCATTTGATGCAGAGTTGACACTACACCTCCTAAGTCATGGAGCCATGGGCGTCCAAGTAGGAGGTTAAACGTGGGCTTGATGTCCACTACTTGAAATTCCGTAGTTCTTTCTACGGGCCCGGTCTCGATGGTAAGTTTGACTTTTCCATGTACCGTTCGTTTGGAATTGTCATAGGCTCTTATTCCTTGGTTAGATGGCTGAAAGTCAGCATTTTTTAGGCCTAGGAATCGGGCTGTGCAGAGTGGGTTATTAAAATAACCTTTTAACCAACAAAGCTAACCGGCCAAAACAGCAAGGGCTTGACCGGCCAGCTTGCCCCCACTGCAACAGCACGCATGGCAGCGCACCCAGCAGTTGGGCCGCGGGACTTGGCTGTTGCTGCTGCTTCCCCATTTGTGCGCGCATGGCCAAGGCAGCAAGGCCATGGGCCCTTGTGCCTTGGTGCCTTGTTGCCTTGTTTGTGGGCTTGCTTTGGTCTTTGCTTATTAATTATCATTTAGTAATTCATTCATCATTTCGTACTTGACGATCCATTGTCGTACGATACGATTATTTGTTTTGCCTAGCTTACGAATATATACAATCAAGATATACGATTTCACGATCCAATATTAAATCGTATAATTATGTTTTCCGAACTAATTTCCCAAAAAGATATTAAATGAATTTCCGATTCATTTAATCCGGTGATCTTTTACATGCCAATGGTGTGACCTTATAGGTTTAGTAAAGAGTAAGTTGTGAGCCTAATATAAATTAGAACTCAATGATCGGAAGCATTGCTCCAGCCAGTTGTTCCGATCACTTGATCTCACTGAATTAATTGTTCGTAATTAATCTGAACCTTGGTATTGGACTAATGCACCTTGGGTGAAGGACATATTTCCTTCACTCTCCCACTTGTCATTCAGAGAAGTGTGCATTCCTTTGTCTCTTGGTGTTACTTACTGAATATAAGGTAAGATCCAAGCCATCCTTCTCAGGTCCAAAATTGTTTCTCGAATTACTGAGTTCAACTGTTAAACTTTTACAGAAGGTTAAGCCTTAACCATTCAGAGCACGGCCATGCATTTTCACAGTATCTAACTCTTCGAGAAGCCTTGTACAACAACGAAACCTTATCCTATCAAAGATAGAAGGACAATCCCATCTTGTAACTTATGAACAACTTACTTTGATTCATAGTACGCCCAATAACTGCTTTTATAGTGTCCTTTTACGGTGCGATGTTTAGCGAGCATCAAAGAGAACTAATTCTCAAACAAGCAGCCATAACTACTCAGGTTTGGATGAATAGATTCCAATCACCATTAATGAGAACTACTTATGACACGACTTTAATGTCTTAAAGTGTTCTCATGGTCAATCCGATTCAAGATCCAATAAGTATTTATGCAAATAATTTCTGACATCCAGTCCATCTAGGTCAAGAAACTAAACTATAAATCAAATTGCAATCTACTCTTCATTAGTCATTGGTCGTCCAACCTTTCAATGACCTGGAGATTAGGGATCCTTTTGTGATTCAATATTCAAGTTTATGGGTGTTTCTTTGTCAAAGAATCCATCTTGACATCCCATTTGAATGTTTTGAATCACTTGGACTTCATCATTTAATACTAAACCAAGATTAAATTATATATGAAATATAATTTCATAAATGATAAATGTTCAAACCAAATGATTACCAATTTGTGGGCCTCAAACCCAAAATAAAGCATTATATTTAATGTTTTACAAATATAGGTCTTTCACCCAGTACTTAAAACATTCATGGAACTTAAACTTGATTCCATTTCTGCATATGAGTGTTGTATCTCATTCGATGTAGAGGTTTAGTTTATCATACTTTGCTATTCTTAGCATCTTTTCTATCGAAAGCCTTTCGATGTAAGATGAAAAGATCTTTGAGTGTGTTTATAGAATGATCTAGTCTTTCATCAATGTTAGAAAGATTCTCATATTCAAAATAAAAAATCATCCAGATAGCAAACTTGTGATCAACCTGAGTTCATCGAAGAACTCCCACTAGAAACAATTCCCTTTTATTGCTTCTTAGGCAATAATGAATTCATTTCAATTATGTAGAGTTGCAAACGATGCTTCCCTTTTGGAATACTCCAACTAGTTCACTGAGATGTGGGAGATACATCTTTCAACTGAGAACTTGGAAACTAATCATTGATTCAGTTTCCCATGCATCACATATGGTTTTGAACCTATGTTACCACCTTTTAATCACGACGCCTAATTGCCCATGTATGTTTGTGGTTTACCTAACAACAAGTTTCAACTTTTTCTTAGGCAAATGCATGTAGCATCAAAACTTTAATTCATCTTCACTTCCTCTTATCAAGTGCTCATCCTACATATCCAAATGTATTGGATGTTCTTGATATTGTTCTAATGATCTTTGATCTAGATAAATAGAGATTAGTATAAACTCGTCATAATCCAACACTTATGAGTTATCTTGGCGATCTATATATCACACTGTACATGATTGACTGTAATGCAAAAACCATTCGCATTTTAAAATCAATAGCCTTGTTGAAAAATATGGTCCAATTCCTACTTACATGCTTTAATCTATGAATAGATTCTTAAGCTTGCTCTTTTATCTAGCATCCAAAATTTTTTACATCGTGTGATGTACACAATTCCTTCTAATGAGGAAGGTGTTTCGTTTTCCAATTGCCATATGCAATGATTGCTAGATTTATCTAAAATAGTTCAAGCATTCCGGCTTGGTGAAAAATATTTCAATATTATCAACTCCGTGAAGTTTTTTATAATCTTTAACCACCAATCTAGCTTTTCTTTTTTATGTGTATATAATATCATCTTTGTATGTTTTGAAACATGTTTGCAACCAATGGGAGTGAACCCTTTATGCAAATCAACCAAATCAAATACTTGATTCTTAAGATGAATATATTTCGGATTTAATGGCCTCAAACCATTTTATATGGCCTCGAACCATAATAATGTTTTTGATGGCCTCAAACCATACTTGAGAATTTTAATTCGTCGTAGCTAACCTGTAACTCGTATATTCTTGAAGCACTTCTAATGTCATCATAGTCTTTATTCCTCAAGATATCTATGTATCTATCTTGGTTGAATTCTATTCCTTATACAATTTACCTAGGCCGGTATTGAACATCAAACTTTAGTGTCCGTAAAGACATTACTCAAGTCCTTTGAGTATTAGTATTCTCTTGAAGCACTTCCAAAGTCTTATTGAAGCTCTTCCAAAGGCTTCCTTCCAATTGAGGAAGGTGTTTCGTTTTCCAATTGCCATATTGCCATATGCAATGATTTCTAGATTTATCCAAAATAGTTCAAGCATTCCAACTTGGTGAAAAAGATTTCAACACTATCAACGTCGTGAAGTTGTTTATAATCTTTAACCACCAATCTAGCTTTTCTTTTGTATGTGTATACAATATCATCTTTGTATGTTTTGAAAATATGTTTGCAACCAATGGGAGTGAACCCTTTATGAAAATCAACGCTCTATCATTAGAAAACATGTTTGCAACTAATAGGAGTAAACCCTTTATGCAAATCAACCAAATCATAGATTTGATTCTTTAAGATGAATGTACTTTGGATAAAATGGCCTCAAACCATTTTATATGGCCTCAAACCATAATAATGTTTCTGATGGCCTCAAACCATACTTGGGAATTTGAATTCGTCGTAGCTAACCTGTAAGTCGTATGTTTTGAAGCACTTCCAAAGTCTTCATAGTTTTCATTCCTCAAGATATCTATGTATCTATCTTGGTTGAATTCTATTCCTTATACGATTTACCTAGGTATTGAACATCAAACTTTAGTGTCTATAAAGACATTACTCAAGTCCTTTGAGTATTAGGATTCTCTTGAAGCACTTCTAAAGTCTTCCTGAAGCTCTTCCAAAGGCTTCTAAGTACAAACCTTTTCCAAAGACTCCTAAGTATCCTACATTTGTTTGTTGCTTGACTCGAAGTTCTTTTGAGGTCACTTCGAGGTCATTTTCTCCCACTTGCCTTTTTGGAAATATGATGGTTTCCTAAAAGACAATATCTAGAGCAACTACCATATGTTCTCAGATTTGTGGTAGAATCAATACCTTTGTTTCTATGAGTTTCTTATAAAGAAACATATATCTATTCTTGAGTTTGTTTGATGTAAAAACTAACTCCCACTGGGTTTGACAACCCTAGATATATATATGCTGAAAAGATGTACTTAAACGAAGTTCAATCCTTATGACTTCTTATCCTTAGCTTTGACAACTTTGTTTAGTGTGATAGTCACTTGACAATGTAATTAGAAACTATATAGGAAAATAGTCGTGATTATCGTTAATGGAATAGATTCCAATTTCTCCATTTGGACATACCATATTCTTATGGGGCATCGATTGTTATAATGGCATATAAACAATCTAGAGAATCTTTCTTGGCTCATGCAAACATCATTTTGAACCAGTCTAGATGTTCCAAAATTCTTGCAAAGTTAATTTTATACCCTTTTGTGAATCGCATTGAAGCATTTCACATATTTCACCTTGAGTAAATATAGCCATATTTTCTCAAATTCTTGTGAAATAGTTAAGACATAAAATCCATCTTTGGCCCATAAACATAATTGTCTAGACTCTTCTAAAAATAGTCCATTTCGATGTCATGTTCAAAAAGCAAGACCCGCGTGTCTTAAATTAACCAACTTTCAGAAATCCATGCCATGGAATCTTAGAATGTTGTCTTGTTGATATGGTCGTATGACATTGCCAAAGATATATGGAACACAAATCAAAATATTTTATTTGATCCTTCTGAAGTTTGAATGTGGAGAGATTTGTTTGTTTATTAATCAATCATATGACTCAACCCTTAAATGACCATTTCATTCAAATAAACGTTCAACAATTGTTTTTGTTTACTTTGAATGTGAGTCTTTTCGTGTCCAAACAGAAAATTGTTTATGATGATTAATGGAACATAATGTCATTAAGTTCCAGCCTTTGAAAGGACTTTAAAACAAATAGAATGACCCTACAATTCATGTAGCACAACTTTCCTTCATTTCCCAGTTGTAGGTCAATAACCAGACTTCCAGCCTTTGAAAGGACTTTAAAACAAACAGAATGACCCTACAATTCATGTAACACAACTTTGCTTCATTTCCCACTTGTAGGTCAATAACCAGACTTAGCTCCCGGAATTTCAGTTCCTAACGAAAGTTAGAACCTCAAGTGGTAATCTAATACCATAGGAGTTTATTTGCTAAGTCGCTTCTCTTTAACATAATCTTCAAGGTAGAAATAGAATTTCTGAATTCATTTCGTTTGTTCCTGTTTCCTACCCTTTCTAGCACGTTTTCTTATAGTTCATAAGATTTTACTCTTTGCTTGATCTTCTTACTTAATTTGTTACGTTTACAAAGTCCCTTTCTTTTATTAACTTTGAATGACCACATCGAATGAGTCTAGTTCATTATTGAATCAAAAGAAAATTGGTTGTTAACCATTGGTTATACATGAGCCTTTTACTCAATACTTCATTATTCCGGAACTACCCAGTATTCTGAATATATGAGGTCCAACTGGTCTACCATTCAAATTTTATTTTGAAAACAACCAATTAAGATCACTACAAGAAAATAACATCCAAGATACGCTCTCATTCTCCTTTTCTTTGAGAATTGCTCTCAAAATTAGTTACCAATCGATCAAGGAAATATCGCAGTTCTATTATCCGAACGCAATAAAGTCGAAGATTTATAATTATATGCATTCAAATTCTACGAAATGAAATAGCAAAGAAAACATTTATCATACTTTAATAACTTGAAATAAAAGCATTCATGCAATCATTAAAGCTATTAAACATTTCATTCATGCAAAATAAAACATGGTCCATAATGAATGAAATGAATCCAAGACCCCAAAAGTCTTAAATCCTTAAGTATGCTTTGGCTAGTCTTAAGTCTTTTAATATTTTAGGTAAGCAAAAACCAATTGCTAGTAATCTCCAAATTACTCTTGGTTAATAAATTAATACCATAATTTATCCCTTTGCCACAATATATGCCATTGTTGTTTGGGATGCCTTACCATCTAAGTCAACTAACGTACAAACAACATATATTCATGCATAATATACATTCATTCAATATATATAAGTGCATAAATTAACTTTGGTGAACTAGTATGGCCCAAAACTTGCTCTTGAAGCATCCAATCTTCCTTCACCTTGTTAGCTTGGCATCGTCTTGAACTTCATTCAAAAGCTAACTTAAAGTTCTAAATATCCTAGAAGAACTTGAAATAATAACTTAATTACATCTAAACTTCAATGGTACGCGTACCCATATTTAAAAATTTACATTCAAAGATAAAACGGTACGCATACCGTATTTAACTATCCTAGATTGGCCATACTAGTCACCTTGAATACCTGCAATACATAAAATAATTTCTATGCATTCATCCATTCGTGTCCTAAAACGCATGGCCCAAATAAATATGCAAGTATTTACATGATTTATTTAAAAAATACATTCACGTAAATCGCGTCCTAAAAGATTAATCAATTCCGAATTAATAATCCTTAGAATTATTCTAATCAAAATTTAATTTAACTAAAATAATGGTGCCCTGCAAAAAATAATTAGAATCAATAATTTTAATTAATTTCATTAAATGGCTCCCACTTAAACAATTATTTTAATTTTAAATATTTAAACTCGCGGTCGGCCCAAGTCAAATAAAATAAATAATAAAAGTCCACTGTTAGCCATTTTCGTGCAAAATTAAGTCCAAAGCCCAAACGAAGCAAATATGCACATTTGGATGCATCGTGGGCTAGACGAGTGCCCAGCCCAATGACACGCAGTGCCTTGTTGCATCGCACCCACACAAGGGCGCAAACCCATCGCGCAGGCACGAGCATCGCAGCAGCGCACATGCCCACTGCCCATGCCTCGTCGCTGCTCGATGCTCGCTGCTTGCTGCTCGTTGCGCTGTTGCAATGCTTAGGCCAGCGTGCGCTTCCACGCGAGCTCTCTCTCTAGCGCAACGCTGCCCAATGCGTGTTGCGTGCCTCGAGCTCGCCCGAAGGCTTTTCCCATCTCTATGCATGCTACACGCCTTTGCTCTCAACCCGTAGGCACAGCGCACAAGGCCAGCGCCCCTTGGGCCTGCCTTGCCTATTTGTTTCGCATACAGGCAGCAACCCTTGCTTCGTGCAAGCGGCTTGCTTTCCGTTCTTATATTAAAAAAGAAAATTTAATTTTAATGTTCGAAACGAAAATGCACGAAAATATCATTTTTAACAAAATTATTCGTTTTAATTACGGAAAAATAACAATTGATCGATTTTATTAAATTTCAAACAATATAATTAATGAAATATAATAAATCTAGGCTAACAAATTATTCAAATTTAACGAACGATCAATATTAACAAAAATTTGAATAATTATGATATTCCAATCCAAAATTTTAAATCGTTCTAAACATTTAAATTTCAGATTATTATAAAATTTGGTTTAGGTGATCGATTAAAATTAACGAATCTAATCAAAATTTTAATCCATAAATTTTTAAATATGCCATTTAACATGAAATTACATTCCCTTTTCCAACTAAACAAATTTCCAGATCTAAATAATTAATAAAACCAATTTACGATCTAATAATCATTAAATTAGGGAAAAATAATATTAGAGTTTATAATTAACATTTATGGCCGAAAATTTTACCATAATTTTAAAATATACCCAAGAACAGTAGGGATAATTTTCATTTAATTCCGAGTAGTTTAGGTTGAGTAAATAATTGAAAAACTTTCCAAAATTGTTAATTTAATTTATTAATTAACAAAAAAGCCCAAAAACTCGAACTTCGAGGCCTACTTTTGCGATTATCTTCTCATGATTTGATCTTAAAATTCCGTTTTTAATCAGATTAAGGTCAGAAAAATTGAATTTCCGACATTTTACGAATTCATAACATATTCTACGATCTATCCAATAATCCAGAAATATTTCGAAAATACACGAAAATTTCAGAAAAAATTCGACAACATCACAAACATAATAACATGTCAAAAATTACTTAAAATACATGTTGCTCATGATACCACTGTAGGGGAATACAGTTAAACATATTAACGCAGCGGAATAATCCCCAAAGCCAGGAATCACGTATAAAGTACATATCAAGCAGACTTGCGTTTGTAGCGTGTTTTCCCTAGATTCAACGTATCACAAACACGAACAAGAACTCCAAATGTCGTTCCTCTACTTGGTTCAACGACACGTTGAGATCCGTCTTGAGATCGATGGCTTAGAAGTCACTCAAGATATTTTGCCTTTTGGGAAGAACATTCTAATGGAGGCACGGAGAAAATTAGGGTTTCTATCTTGCCCTAGGTTAGAATAATGTGTGAATAATAATTCTGAAAAACATCGGCTTTAGGTTATTAAAATAACCTTTTAACCAACCAAGATAACCGGCCAAAACCGCAAGGGCTTGACCGGCCAGCTTGGCCCACTGCAACAGCACGCATTGCAGCGCAGCCAGCAGTTGGGCCGCGGGCCTTGGCTGTTGCTGCTGCTTCCCCATTTGTGCGCGCATGGCCAAAGCAGCAAGGCCATGGGCCCTTGTGCCTTGTTGCCTTGATGCCTTGCTTGTGGGCTTGCTTTCGTGTTTGCTTATTAATTATCATTTGATAATTCATTCATCGTTTCGTACTTGACGATCCATTGTCGTACTATACGATTATTTGTTTCGCTTAGCTTACGAATATATGCAATCACGATATACAATTTCACGATCCAATGTTAAATAGTATAATTATGTTTTCCGAACTAATCCGGTGATCTGTTACATGCCAATGGTGTGACCTTATAGGTTCAGCCAAGATTAAGCTGTGAGCCTAATTTAGATTAGAACTCATTGATCGAAAGCATTCCTCCAGCCAGTTGTTCCGATCACTTGATCTCATTGGTATTGGACTAATGCACCTTGGGTGAAGGACATAGTTCCTTTATGTTTTGGCCTTTGCATCCGATTATCAAGTAAAGCGCCTTGCTGTAGGCGCTTCCTTCTCTGGGTAAGTCTTTTTCGGTAAAGACTATTGCCCGGTCTTCTAATTCCCCAGTAACTTGATATACTAGCGAGTCTAGAGTACGTGATGTCAGTGGGGTCTGAAACGTGGTTGAGGGACCTGATCACCTTGTCACGGTGTACTTTTGAGGTGCACATTAGATCCCAAGTTGTGATTTCGCCTTGGTTTTCTTTAGCTGTCTTAAGAAGGAATCTTCTATAACCTCGTCTATGGTGTTAGGCCGAGTGTGTTCGGGATCTTGCCGAACTGGGGTATCTGTCATAGGTGGCGGATTGATATCCGGTTGATATATTCTTCCGGATCGGGTTAAATTATTGACCTCAATTTTCGCCAGAGGAGGGTAGGTGAACGGCACTGCATGCCAGTCTTCAGTGAAGTAGTTATGATATTTGGCCTTGTCTTGGAACAAATATACATCGTCGGCATCATCGTTCCAAATGTCGCAGATGTCGCCACATTGGTGGATCGTCGGTGCTTGGGACAACGGCCTTCCTTGAGGTGTTATGTAGATCAAGAGGTCAATAGTTGTGCGCTCAAGGTGATCGAGTATTATGCAGCAAGTTTGTAGAGGACTTTTGTCGTTGCTTGGCTTGTGAACGTTAAGTAGAGGAATGATGTAATCCTCTATCATATCCTATATCGTATTCTTGAGGAACTAACAATTTTCAACATCATGGCCCTTGCCTCAGTGGTATTTGCAATAAGCAGAGTCGTTCCAGTATTTTCCTTTGATTGCGGGCTCAAGTGTTGGTCCTAAAGGAGCCATTTTTCCTTGAGCGTAGAGTTGGTCGTAAGCCGCCTCCAAAGTGGACCCTAGTGGGGCAAACATTCGGTCTCTGACCCAACACTTAGTCCTTGGTTGGTTGCTTTCAACAACGTGGACTTTCTGTGCTTGGGAAGGTTCGCCCTTCTTGTACGTGTTATTCCTGAGCGTGTATTGCGGTTTTGCCGCAGTGTTCTGGGTATTGTTGAAGAGATCATCTTCAATTTTAATGCCCACATCGTAGACCCTTTTGAAGGAGTGTAAACATAGGTACCGAAGGTGTTGTTTGTAAGCATGGTCTAAGTTATCAATAAACCTTTGGACTAGCTCAGGTTCGGGAGGCCTCTGAATTGTTTGAGTAACCTTCTCTCTCCACCGGGCGAAGTAGGTCGTGAAGCCTTCCTTTTTCTTTTGCCAAAGTACTTATAATTCGCGCGTGGTCAATTGAAAATCCATGTTAGACGAGTATTTCCGGACAAAAATATGAAATCTTCCCATGTGGGGAAAGTTTTGTGGTCCAGCTCATAGAACCACTGAAGCGCAATTGATTCTAAGGACAGGGGGAAGGCTGGTAAGTACATGGACTTGTCCACGCCTTTAAGGTTCATCATGCCCACAAAGCTTAATAGGTGATTTCGGGGGTTGTCAGTCACCTTAAAGTTGGGCAGGTCAGATGAATTGAATTTTTCTGGTAATTTGCCAGTAAGAGGTTTAGAATCGAGCGAGAAGAGTTTGCTTCCCATGGCCTGCTTAAGGACAATATTCTCGATTTTCCTTTCATTGTCTTGCTCACTTTGGGCCTGAGTAGCCGTTAATTTTTTATTTTCCATGTGAAGCAGTTCCATACCTGTGCGGTCAAATCTTCGAGCGATATGTTGCTAGTTGGTGCAGGAGAGAACTGAGGATGGAAGACTAGAGACCCCGGAAAAGGAGAGTAACGGATGGAGAAATGAGTTACTATTTCTGCAAACGGGCTAGCAATTGGGTTAGAAGACTCGAGATGCGTTAATCTTTGATCTTCAGTTTTGCGCCAAACAGCGGAACCGACCCTATGTTATTAGAAAACTATTTAGGATCACATATTTTTTTTTACTTTTGGACAAAATTTTGACATAGACTCAGAATGGCTTGATTTTTTTTTAAAGGTTATTTTCCGAAGACTTAGCTTGGGTGAACGTCGAGATTTTAGCTTGAATGGTGTTATGCCTGTCATAAGTGTTATTGGTGAGCCAATAATTACTTTACGGATCGTTTATATTTTAAGTCAATAGTACATAAAAGTTGTCGAGGATTGAATTAGTGGCGACAGAAATTTCCAGCGCGGGGATGTGCAGCTCTTAAAATTTCTGGCGCAGTCCTGTGATGCGTTGTTATTTTCCAGTTCTTGCAGGCTCTTTTCATGATTCGTTCGTGCAGTTGGCCTTTTAGTCAATTTTTTTCTAGCTTGAATTTCACTAATCTGAGCCCTTCGTTAGAGCGTTCATGCACTCAAATATTTAGTATTTCGAAGCAAAAAAATATAATTCGCGTGTACTGGCCTTTGAGTTCGATTGGTAAAAGCTAATTTGGCTTACTATTAATTTTTGACTCGATTAGGCTCAATTCCATGAGAATACTTTCGGCGCAATTTTGAATATGCCTTTCGTAATGGGTATTTTCAGCCAGACCTACGTGATGCTAAAGGAAAATGTGTATTTCGGTCTTTTAAATTAGTTGCACAAAGGTCCGACTCTAAACTTTTAGACTCTAATTTACGGACTACATTGCGAGGAATAAGCATGTGTGCCCTGTAATAAAGTAGCGCACAATAGCAGAGCGCCTAAAATTTCTAGCGCAAGCATGGCCAGCGGTGTTATTTTCTAGCGCTGGCCATATTGGCTTATTTACTTCCTCGATGCAGGCGTTATAATTTCCTGGCGCTCCTGAGATGCACGCTGGAAAATTCTAACGCTACCTAGGGTAATGCTGGTTTATTCTGGCGCTATGACCCTGGCTGCGGAATGTTATTTCGATTTGTAGCTTTATTTATTTATTTCGATGTTTTGAAGCATTTTTTTTGAACTTTGACAACGTTTTTGACCTTAAACTAAGTGTCTGGTTGGTTAGTTTCACATAGCACGTAAAATATCTACACGAAACTAACAGCGAGCATGAATTCAGGAATAATGCGCTATTTTATGCTAGTCTCTAAGGTATAATAGGCTTGGGTGTCAAAGTGTACCAAAACTATCGCCAATTCCCTAATAGGCCCTTGTCAGAGTAGCTAGGTTCATGACGAATTTTATCAAGGCCTATCCGGTACGTGCTTGAGTGGCATATACCGTGAATGACCTAGGAGATAAGAGGTTTAGTTTTGGTGGATGTACTACATTGCGAACGTGCCTAGTGGACAACATCTGAAGCTCCTGCACCCCCGGGCTGATAGGTGTCCTTATTCCGAGCTTCCAAGATGAAACATGCCAAGGAAGCCGAGGTTAGGTATGCGGTTTTGTCGCGATCATTCGTCACATTGAATACTTCAGGTTGTCCCCAACTTAATAAGGAAATAATTGTGGCGTAGCATTCGATTTCTGTTATACGGCTTCCTCACCGACGCACTACTTGCACAAATTACTTCAATATTGTCCTGAGTGGAGTTGCCACTGTGAGGGGGTCTAAAAAATCACGACGGGGTGCCTCTAAAAGAGTATACGACCCACACGACTTTTTCGCTATGGATGTTGCAAGCATATTAAGTAAATAGGAACTAACTATGGGCGTTAGCCTCTTTTTTACTAGTCTGTAGGAGTCGCCATTCAGTTTTACAACGACATTGAAGAAAACTGACAAAACCTGGTTATCGTGATATTCCTGGAATGCAAACATATTTGACTCACAACGGCCATAGATTCCCTTGTAACCTCTGTTGTGGAGATCGCTCAACGTACATCCAACGGAGTAGAGATTGAGAGTTCGGGGGACGTTTACTAATACGGGGATTGCCCAGCTTTAGCCCACGCGGTGGTCCTTACTAGTTCAATGCTACAACGAAAGGGACATGGGTTAAGATACATTACTAATCTGAGTTGATTTTAATGCACATATATTTACCAAACATTCGTCAAAAGGGTGATTTAGATTGATTTAAGGAGCTTAGCAATAATCAGATTTGTCCAGCGATTATCTTATTAGGCGTGATAAAATAAACAGGTTAAGTGAGAAGATTTATATGGTGATGAAAGCTATAAAAATGTAGATTTCAGGTTGCAGTATAGCGTAGGCTATACTGTGGTTCTTAGTAACACTATCCACTTGACTTTTCTAGCTTTCCTTTTAACTTTCAAACCTTTCGGTAACTGACTGACTGCGGGGTGGGATTCTTCCAGAGTTTCGTGTGTTTAGGATAAAGATTGGGTCAGAAATTCAGCAGCGTCTGGACTGAACTGGAAAATCGTGCGAGCAGTGTCTGCTTAACAGTGTGTTAATACGGCAGACGGGTGAGAATGCGAGGCAAAGAGAAAAGCTTCGATAAATACTCAAGCTTAAGGTTTTGGGTTGGGATTGTGTGTCATTCTCCGGATTTCAGAGGCCCTATTTATAGTGTAACAGGCCAGAATAAGATAAGTTCGAAGAAATGAGAGATTTCTAAAAAACAACCTGCATCACTAGAAATTTGTAGCACTCTGATCAGGAGCCCTGTTACTCCCTCCGTCCCGGAATACTCGACCCGGTTTGACTGGCACAGAGTTTAAGGGATTTGAATTGACTTATTTAATTTAATAGGTATTAGTTGATAGTGGGGTATTATTTTAATGTAGTTAGTGGGAGGTGGGTTAAGAGGTGGGGTTGGGGGAGAGTAGGGGTTGAATTTTTAATTATTTTTTTGTATGGAATATGGGGTAGGTGGTTTAATAGGGGTGGAGTGAGAAATAATATAATATTGTTAGAATATTTCCATTTTTATAAACAGGTCAAGTATTAAGGGACGGCCCGATAAGGAAAACAGGTCAAGTATTCCGGGACGGAGGGAGTATTTTCTAGCGCTCAGCAAGTCAGCACCGATCTGTATTTTGATAGCTGGATTAAAACTTTATCTTTGCGTGATTGGGTGAGAACCAAATTATAGCGCCAGAATATTCTGGCGCTGTCTTTGGTGAGCTGGAAATATTGTGGCGCATGTGTGCCTAGCGCTAGAATTTTCTAGCGCTGGTGTTTTAATTTCACTTTTCCAGACTTATCCAATTTTATCTGAATCTCACTCACGGTTTTATCTCCTAATAATACTGGTTGGGATGCAACTCCTATTATTTATCCAAGGATCAATTGTAGTTAGGGCTCAAATGAGTCGATACATTCGCTAGCAACTCGCGAACAAGCTCGGTCAAAGCTCGACCAAAACTCGTTTATTAATTAATGAACGAGTTTAAACAAAAATCTAGGCTCAATAAGTAAACGAGCCAAGCTCGAACAACATCACGTTCGGCTCGTTAATGTTCACGAGCACTCGTTTATAACTCATTAATTACTTGGTTATAAGCTCGTTTATATGCTTGTTTTATAATTTAATGGAATACAATTTAAGCTTTTTTTAAAAAACAAATATGACCCTTAAATGTTGAGAAATGTATAAAACGAAAGTGAATCCATCATGTTGTATAGTATGCATAGATTATTTCAGTCATGCATATATTTTGTTAAGTTTCTCCTTGATTATATGATTTAAATCAATTTGACAATTTCTCAAAGCTAGTTTATTAAGCTCGAACAAAACTCGTTTAGCTCGAGCTCGGACTCGGGTTCAAGCTCGAGCTAAACGAGAGAGCTCGAGCCGAGCTTGAGACTTCATAATTGCATAGCAAACAAAGCTTGAACAACAAATTGCAAAGCTCGGTTAAGCTCGAGACAAGCTCGAACAGTGAAAATCCTTATCAAGCTTAGCTCGAACAAGGTGAAATTCGGCTTGGCTCGTTTGCAGCCCTAATTGTAGTGCAACTTAATCACTTAAATATTTATCTTATACGGTTACCATTCTGGGCAGATGTTAAGCATATCAGTTACTATAAATGTCAGTTACTAAAAATGGAAATATGGTTTTTAGGATTGTCAGTCAGTCACAGGTTGTTCGTTACGCTTAGGAAATCTTATTCAAGTAGTGTTTGGTTTCATCATTGAACACACTGCTTTGGGCCTAGGGAAATATGTAGGCGTCTACACCTATCACATTAAAAGTGATGTCCCGAATTAATAATACCTTAGATTAAATCCTAGTTGGTTGAACCTAAGGCGGATCAGAACGTGCTGTGGACTTTCTACTGAGGGATGACGTTTAGCGTTCTAACTTGCTGTTGTTCGGTTCGGGAGCATCTAGGGAAGGCATGCATCACAAAGTGTGTTCACTAAATTATGCTAAATTATTATGTGCATTTAATTGGGATTCTGGCATTTATGGTTTATTCTGCATGACAATGAATTGTTCATAACCTAACAGTGGTATCACTGTAAGGTTATGATTCATATGACAAAACATATATCATGCGGAAAAACCATAAAACCAGGAAAGCATATTATTTACACATAATCATTTAGCATAGTTTAGATGCATACACTTTGTTGCGTGCCCTCCCTAGCTGCGCTCGAACCGAACAAGAACAAGTCTTTAGGACTCCAAGTGTCGTCCCTCCGTAGATAGTCCACAGCACGTCCGGATCCGCCTTAAGCTTGACCAACTAGAATTTCCCTTAAGGTAGCTTAGGAATTTCGGCTATTAGGTGCAAGTGTATGGCTGATTTTTCTTCAAAATCTTACCTTTAGAATACTTCAATTGTATCTATAAATTATGACCCTAGGCACCTATTTATAGAGGTATGGAAAAGGAACTGGAATCCTACTAGGATACGAATTAATTAAACTAGAATCCTAGTAGAACTCTTATTAAATTAATTTATCCTTTTAGGATTAGGAACTTAATCATATATCGAATCCTGATAGCTTTAGGATTCGTATATGAACACAAACACACACACACACACAGCAGCCCACGAGGGGCGCCATGCGCGCGCGCGCAGCCCGCGAGCACTCGCAGCCCGCGAGCACTCGCAGCCCGCGAGCACTCGCAGCCCATTGCCACGAGGCCCACACGCTGCCGCAGCCTTAGCGCGCGATGGGCCTGCCTTGCGGTGGGCCTAGCGCAGCCTTGGCTGGTGCATTGTGGCGCGCTGGCTTGCTGGGCGATGGCCCGGCTTCGTGCTGGGCCTTCGTCTGGCAGGCCTCGTCCGATGCTAATTCGTACGATGCGCTTCCGATTAATTTCCCGATTCCGGAATTCATTTCCGATACGAACAATATTTAATATATCCGATTCCGGAATTAATTTCCGTTTCGAACAAATATTTAATATTTCCGTTTCCGGAATTATTTTCTGATTCCGATAATATTTCCGATTCAGACAATATTTCCGTTTCCGGCAATATTTCCGATTCCGGCAATATTTCCATGTCCATTAATATTTTCCGATACGTACCATGTTTCCGTTTCCGGCAACATCTACGAATTGGATAATATTTATATTTCCGATACGATCCATATTTCCGTTTCCGGTAATATCATCATTTCCGGAGTATTCATTTCTTGCTTGTGACGATCACAGCTCCCACTGAAACCAAGATCCGTCGATTCCGAATATCCATAGATGGAGTATTTAATGCCATTAAATACTTGATCCGTTTACGTACTATTTGTGTGACCCTACGGGTTCAGTCAAGAGTAAGCTGTGGATTAATATCATTAATTCCACTTTAACTGAAGCGACCTCTAGCTAGGCATTCAGCTCACTTGATCTCACTGAATAATTAACTTGTTAATTAATACTGAACCGCATTTATTAGACTTAATATTATATGCATACTTGGACCAAGGGCATTATTTCCTTCAGTCTCCCACTTGTCCTTAGGGACAAGTGTGCATTACCTAATTCCTTTGTCGCTCGATGCTTGCTCTTGAACATAAGGTAAGAGTTGTCATCCTTATTATGTCCAGAGGTGTTTCTCGGTTTCAGAGTTCAACTGATCAAATAAACAGATATTCATAGCCTATGATTCATCCGAGCACGGCCATGCATTTTATAGTTTCTAGCTCTCCGAGTGGCCTTGTACAACTTTTAAGCATCTCATCCCGATTTATGGGAGGACAATCCCAATCTTGCGATCTTGAGATTAGACTTCGGTTGATAGGTGATTACCTGAGCGTTGCCTTTATAGCCTCCTTTTACGGTGCGACGGTTGGTCAACGTCAAAGCAACCAGTTCTCAAACAAGTAATCTCAAATCACTCAGGTATTGAGGATTTAGTGTCTAATAATTTTAATGAAATTTACTTATGACAGATTTTCATCTCTTACAGTAAAGTTTCATAGGTCTGTCCTATACTAGTCTTCCCAAAGTAAGTATCTATGCAAATGATTATGACATTGCCATGCCCACATAGTTCAAGAAACAGAACTACTAGTCATCTTGCATTCTAGTCGTCTAACGTTTTCTATGCGTCCAATTTTATAGAAAACTCCGACCAGGGACCATTTTCAACTTTTGACATTCAAGTTCACTTGATAGACATTTCTTAGTCACAGGACTGGTCCTGACAGTCTATCTTGAATATTTCGTCAAATTGAAGGGACTCATCATTTAATAAACCACAAATTAAATGGAAAAATGAATTGTATTCATTTATTGTGAATGATTAACCAATAATGTTTTACAAAGAATTAAACTCTAAAAATTTAAAACATTAAATAAGGACATCAAAGCCATTCTCCAATATGCTTGATTCCCATAGCTGCAATGTGCGAGTTGTGCTTCGCCTGCGGCAGAGGTTTAGTCAATGGATCTGATATGTTGTCACCATTTCCAATCTTTCTTATCTCGACTTCTTTTCTTTCAACGAACTCTCGTAGAAGGTGAAATCTACGAAGTACATGCTTGACTCTTTGGTGGTGTCTAGGCTCCTTTGCCTGTGCAATAGCTTCGTTATTATCACAATACAAGGCTATTGATCCTTTAATGGAGGGGACTACACCAAGTTCACCTATGAACTTCCTTAGCCATATAGCTTCCTTTGCTGCTTCATGTGCAGCAATGTACTCCGCTTCAGTTGTAGAATCCGCAATGGTGCTTTGCTTAGCACTTTTCCAGCTTACTGCACCTCCGTTGAGGCAGAAGACAAACCAAGACTGTGATCTGATATCATCTTTGTCGGTTTGGAAACTTGCGTCTGTATAGCCTTTAACAATTAATTCATCATCACCACCATAGACCAGGAAGTCATCTTTGTGCCTTTTCAGGTACTTCAGAATATTCTTGGCAGCAGTCCAATGTGCCTCTCCTGGGTCTGATTGGTATCTGCTCGTAGCACTGAGTGCGTACGCAACATCCGGGCGTGTACATATCATAGCATATATTATTAAACCAATCAATGATGCATATGGAATCCCATTCATTCGTCTACGCTCATCAAGTGTTTTTGGGCACTGAGTCTTGCTTAGAGTCATTCCATGAGACATGGGTAGGTAGCCTCGCTTGGAGTCTGCCATCTGTGAGGGGGTCGAAAAAGCACGAGGCTAATGCGTGACCTCGTCCCTCGTGGGTGTGACGATTCATTTATTCAATCAAGTGTAATTGGATTTCCTGTGAGTATACACCCAATTGACTAGTAATATAGGAGTCGCCATTCAGTTTTTAACGACAATGAGAAAAACTGACAAAACCCGGTTATCGTGAAATAAAGGGAGTGCAATTATGTTTGACCACGACGGCCGTAGGTTCCCTTGTGATCCCTGGTGTGGGGATCTCTCAACATACACCCGCAAGGTAGAGTTTGAGGGTTCGGGGGACTGTAAATACCGAGAGGAGTATTTCTCCTTTTTATTTATCGAATCTCAAATTATGGGACAGGATACGTTCTGTTCGGTTTATGGATCGATTGCGACAGAACGCGTGAACAATTTCGCAGCGTGAGGCTTAGGCTAAGGGTTCGAGTCAATACTCAGAATATGAATTGTGTGTTGTGTATTCTTTTCACGTCGAACTTAGGGGTCTCTTTATAGGAAAAAGTGGCGTAGAAAGATAGTTTTTCAGGAATTTGGATACGAAACGGATTAGGAAAAGAATCCGTCCCAGGTATTTTCGGCGCCCAGCTCTGGGCGTCAAAGATTTCGGCGCCCAGGGCTGGGCGTTGAAAATAGGGTCTGGCAGAATTCTTTGTCAGATTGGACTCTAGAGTACGGAGTTCATTAAGAGACTTAATCCGAGTTATTTGGTGCGTATCAATTTACGACGGAATGCATCTGGGCCCTTTACGAACTCTAGGTTCGTTATGAGTTTAATTAATACGTTAACTCTTTTATCGAACTGCGATAGGAACAGAATTCCTTTTACAATTTCTATCTCTTTTAGGATTTATGTTGGAGTGCAACACCTAATTCTGACAGGTTTCTATCTTTTTATTCTTACTACTTTTAGCAACTACCCTTTACGGCAGTTACTATTTTTATCAGGTTTCCATAAATAGCAGGTTTCGGGTGAAATGAAAAGGGGAATTGAGATTCGTTATTTTATAGGAGATGCGTTGTCAAGTGGAGATTCACGTTTTCATCATCGAACCTTCCCTTTCGGGAATGGGGACAAAAGTAGGTGTCTACACCATCTTGAACCTTTTAAGCACCTTATTGATATAAGTGCTTTGACTAAGTCCAATCATCTTTTTAGATCTATCTCCGTAAATCTTGATGCCCAATATGTACTGTGCTTCTCCTAGATCCTTCATCGAAAAACATTTCCCAAGCCAAATCTTGACAGAGTTCAACATAGGAATGTCATTTCCGATAAGTAATATGTCATCGACATATAATACTAGGAAAGAAATTTTGCTCCCACTGACCTTCTTGTATACACAAGATTCGTCTGCGTTTTTGATGAAACCAAAGTCACTGACTGCTTCATCAAAACGTATATTCCAGCTCCTGGATGCCTGCTTCAATCCGTAGATTGATTTCTTTAGCTTGCATACCTTTTTAGCATTCTTTGGATCCTCAAAACCTTCAGGCTGTGTCATAAACACAGTTTCTGTTAAAACGCCGTTTAAGAAAGCGGTTTTGACATCCATCTGCCATATTTCATAATCGTAATATGCAGCGATTGCTAACATTATCCGAATAGACTTTAGCATTGCAACTGGTGAAAAGGTTTCATCGTAATCCACACCGTGGATTTGCCTGTAACCTTTTGCAACCAATCTAGCTTTGAAAAATTCAAGATTCCCATCCTTGTCCTTTTTCAGTTTGAACACCCATTTGCTTCCAATGGCCCGGTAGCCATCTGGAAAATCGACCAAATCCCATACTTGGTTTTCAGACATGGAGTGTAATTCAGATTGCATGGCTTCATGTCATTGCTTGGAGCTAGGGCTCTTCATAGCTTGTTTGTAAGTCGCAGGTTCATCACTTTCAAGTAATAGAACGTCATAGCTCTCGTTCGTCAAAATACCTAAGTACCTTTCCGGTTGAGATCTATATCTCTGCGATCTACGCGGGGTTACATCTCTAGATTGACCATGATTCTCACCAGATACTTCTAAAGATCTCTGAGTTTCATCTTGAATGTCATCTTGAGCATTCTTTAGAGTTTGTTGTTCGACCCGAATTTCTTCGAGGTCTACTTTTCTCCCACTTTTGATTTTGGAAATGTGATTCTTTTCCAAAAAGATACCATCTCGAGCAACAAACACCGTGTTCTCAGATGTATTGTAGAAGTAATACCCCATTGTTTCCTTTGGATAGCCCACAAGGATACATTTGTCAGATTTTGGATGAAGTTTGTCTGAAATTAATCGCTTGACGTATACTTCACATCCCCAAATCTTAAGAAAAGACACTTTTGGAGGCTTTCCAAACCATAACTCATATGGAGTCTTTTCAACAGCTTTAGACGGAGCTCTATTTATAGTGAGTGCAGCTGTATTTAGTGCATGTCCCCAAAATTCCATTGGAAGTTCGGCCTGACCCATCATTGACCTAACCATGTCTAGCAAGGTTCTGTTCCTCCGTTCCGACACACCGTTCCATTGTGGTGTTCCAGGAGGAGTCAATTCTGATAGAATTCCACATTCTTTCAGATGGTCATCAAATTCATAGCCCAGATATTCACCGCTTCTATCAGACCGTAGTGCTTTAATCTTCTTGCCTAATTGATTCTCTACTTCACTCTGAAATTCCTTGAATTTGTCAAAGGATTCAGACTTATGCTTCATTAGGTAGACATAACCATATCTACTGAAGTCATCAGTGAAAGTGATAAAGTAGCTGAAACCACCCCTAGCATTTGTACTCATTGGTCCACATACATCTGTATGGATTAAACCCAATAGTTCAGTTGCTCTTTCTCCAACTTTAGAGAAAGGTTGCTTTGTCATTTTGCCAAGTAAACATGATTCGCACTTACCATAATCCTCTAAGTCAATTGGTTCTAGAATTCCTTCTTTTTGAAGTCTTTCCATGCGTTTCAAGTTAATATGGCCTAATCGACAATGCCACAGATAGGTGAGATCTGAATCATCCTTTTTGGTATTTATGTTATAAACTTGTTTGTCGTGATCTAATAAAGTCCATTGACTAATCTAGCAGATCCATAAAACATCTCTTTAAAATAAAACGAACAACTATTGTCTTTTATTAAAAAGGAAAATCCCTTAGCATCTAAGCAAGAAACAGAAATGATGTTTTTAGTAAGACTTGGAACATGGAAACACTCTTCCAGTTCCAAAACTAGCCCAGAAGGCAACGACAAATAATAAGTTCCTACAGCTAATGCAGCAATCCGTGCTCCATTTCCCACTCGTAGGTCGACTTCACCCTTGCTTAACTTTCTACTTCTTCTTAGTCCCTGTGGATTGGAACATAAGTGTGAGCCACAACCTGTATCTAATACCCAAGAAGTTGAATTAGCAAGTATATAGTCTATAACGAAAATACCTGAAGATGGAACGACTGTTCCGTTCTTCTGATCTTCCTTTAGCTTCAAGCAATCTCTCTTCCAATGCCCCTTCTTCTTGCAGTAGAAGCATTCAGATTCAGAAGTGGGTTGACTGACCTTCCTCTTTTCAGATTTGGCGCCAGCTAGTTGCTTAGTTTGGCTGGCCTTGTTGCCACCTTTCTTAGCATTCCTCTTCTTTCAAGATTTCTTGAACTTTCCCCCACGCACCATAAGCACATCTTGCTTATCACTTTTGAGCGTCTTTTCAGCGATCTTCAGCATACCGTGAAGCTCAGTGAGCGTTTTTTCCAGACTATTCATACTGTAGTTCAGTTTGAACTGATCATACCCGCTATGAAGAGAATGGAGGATGGTGTCTACAGCCATTTCCTGAGAGAAGTGCTGATCCAACCGACTCATATTCTCAATGAGTCCAATCATTTTGAGAACATGTGGACTTGCGGGCTCGCCTTTCTTAAGTTTGGTCTCAAGAATTTTCCTATGAGTCTCGAATCTTTCGACTCGAGCCAGATCTTGGAACATGTTCTTTAACTCACTGATGATCGTGAAAGCATCTGAGTTGATGAACGTTTTCTGTAGATCTGCACTCATGGTTGCAAGCATTAGACATTTCACATCCTTGTTGGCATCAATCCAACGATTGAGGGCTGCCTGAGTGACCCCTTCGCCTGCGGCTTCGGGCATAGCCTCTTCCAGGACATACTCCTTTTCTTCCTGCATAAGAACTATTTGCAAGTTCCTTTGCCAGTCAAGGAAGTTTTTCCCGCTCAACTTCTCCTTTTCGAGAATTGATCGAATGTTGAATGAATTGTTGTTTGCCATAGTTAAAACTACAATTGAAAAGAATAAACAAATAAATAACCATTCACAATTTCTCTTAATAAACTTAAATTCTAGCATACATGCATAATTCAATGTTCATTAAGCATTTTATTCAAGTTATGTGTTCCGGCAGGTGTGAATAAAATGATTCCAAGACCCTAAAATTCATTGAAGAATTAAGCACATTATGTATTTAGACTCAATTCTAAAATCTTTTAGGTAAGCAAAAGCCTTTTGCTAATAGTCTAGAAACTACTCTTGGTTGATAGGTACGTCTAAGAACTTATTAGGTGAACCTATCAATTTTGCCACGACATAAAAGGACTCCTTACTTATATCGTTGAGTTTCACTCAAACTAACATGTACTCACAATTATTTGTGTACCTTACCCCTTTAGGACCAATAAGTAACACCTCGCTGAGCGAAAACTATTACTAGATTGATGTAAAGGATATCCAAGCAAGTGTTTATTTTGGCATGGCACCTTTTAACTCAATTTTTAAGTTTGGAACTTAAGGCTCTTACTATGTTGGTTAGATTTTAAGTGAACTAAAATCCTTAATCATGCAACATAATCAAGCTTTGATCTCATGCATATTTAAGACATATTTAAAAGCAATAAATAACTTAAAACATGCATAAGATAAATGTGATCCAGTATGGCCCGACTTCATCTTGAAGCTTCAACTTCAAAGTCCGTCTCGAAAATGGATTGGAAACTCCGTCTTGAATTTCACCGTGGGAGGCGCCATTTTCTTCAAATGGGATAAGCTATAATTAAACTAATTACAACTATTTGATGGTACGCAGACCATATTTGAATTGAAAAACAATTTTGGTACTTTAGACCAATTACATTCAAATTAATGGTACGCATACCATATTTTCTATCCTATTTGGGCCATACTAGTCACTTCATAACCTGCAAAACAGTACATATACAATATATACCATTCACCCATTCATTATCATGAATGGCCCACATAGCTGGTTAGTAAAACACATAAATATTTGCAGCAATTAATTAAGGGCACCAATAATCTACCAATTATTCAGTCCTTATTAATTCTAATTAAGTTGTTTAACCTTAAAGGATTTGTAGACCTAATCAAGAGTTTATGACTAAAAATGCTCCCACTTAAACCAATAAATTCATATGCTTTACTAATTTTAAACATCAAATGTATTTGTAGTCTAACCGGAAACATACAAATTTAATTAAAATTTAAAGCTCATATAAATTTATAATCGAATCCATTAATTTAATTTATTTCAGTTGAATTAAACGAATTTAAATTAATTCAAGATTTAATTTTAGTAAAATAATTAGTATAAATAAAATTTATAATAATTATAATATTCAAAATTAAAATCCAAGAAAACAATTTAAATTACGAATTTTAAAATTAATTAAAATCGTTTCCGAACTGAAAATTACAAATTAAATTCAAAGCGCATCAATCGGGTCAAGACGAGGCCATGGGCTTGCGCCCACGCCCCGTCGTGTCCACGAGGCAGCATCGCACCTCACGAGTGATCGCACAGCAAGGCACGAGCAGCTGCCACGCGCAAACGCAGCAAGCCGAGCCACGCTTGCGCGCAGCATCGCTCGCTGCTTCGTAGCGCAGCAGTTGCTTGGCGAGGCTGGGCGAGGCAGCGCTCGTGCTGCGAGGCACCCCTCGCTGCCCGCGCGCGCGCGCCTGCCATGCTCGCTCGCCTTGCTTCTTCGCCCATCCGCCCATGCATCATCGCAACACTCGACGCAAGGCAGGGCTGCTGCCTTGTGCTCGCGTGCTACTCGCCTTGATCGCTGCATTCGTACCGCATGGGCGACGAGCTCCCTTGCCCGTCGTCGCATGCCCGCACTATACAACACCCCTTAAGGGTAACACGTAGCGTCCATTGCTTTGTGCGTGCAAGTTTTATGAGCGAATTTCATAAAATTTAAAACTTTTATTTCCAAAATTAATGACAAATTAATAAATCATATTAATTTCATAATTTTAGGGCGAAAAATCGAAAATTTATTAATTAATTGATTTCCGATTAACATGGATTCAAATCTAGGTCATAAAAATTTAAAATTTAACATAAATTAACAATTTTTATGGTGGTTTTTAATCATTGGTACCTAATTAAATTATTAATTAATTATGAAAATCAAATTAATTCTAAATTTTTCGAATTTCAACAAATTATTCATAATTACAAATTAGGTTGTATAATTAACAAGGCTAGGCATTCAAACTTGTTAAACATATACTGTAGGTCAATAAAAAATTCAAGATTTATCAATAAGAATCGCAAATATTTAATTTAACATCTTAAATTTACAAACTTTTGCGTTCGAAAAACTAAAACCTCCGAAAATTCATAGTTAGGCTTCGAATTTGGAAATTCTGCGTTCGGCGGAAAAATATTATTATTTTTGTCAAAATTTTAGAATGCCTTTTACAGGCGGAATTGACACAAAAATCACTCGATTTTGATGAGTAACGAAGAAACTGCCGAAAAACTGCGTACATATAATTAAATAAACGCAATTTCAATTAATTAACAATTACGAAAATTAATCATTCCTTGCAAATTAGTAAAATTTAACCATGTTCATGCAATTTAGATTATGAAAATAATAAGAGACTCGTGATACCACTGTAAGGTTATGATTCATATGACAAAACATAAATCATGCGGAAAAACCATAAAGCCAGGAAAGCATATTATTTACACATAATCATTTAGCATAGTTTAGATGCATACACTTTGTTGCGTGCCCTCCCTAGCTGCGCCCGAACCGAACAAGAACAGGACTCCAAGCGTCGTCCCTCCGTAGATAGTACACAGCACGTCCGGATCCGCCTTAAGCTTGACCAACTAGAATCGCCCTTAAGGTAGCTTAGGAATTTCGGCTATTAGGTGCAAGTGTATGGCTGATTTTTCTTCAAAATCTTACCTTTAGAATACTTCAATTGTATCTATAAATTATGACCCTAGGCACCTATTTAGAGAGGTATGGAAAAGGAACTGGAATCCTACTAGGATACAAATTAATTAAACTAGAATCCTAATAGAACTCTTATTTAATTAATTTATCCTTTTAGGATTAGGAATTTAATCATATATCGAATCCTGATAGCTTTAGGATTCGTATATGAACACAAACACACACACGCACGCACAGCAGCCCACGAGGGGTGCCATGCGAGTGCGCACAGCCCGCGAGCACTCGCAGCCCATTGCCACGAGGCCCACACGCTGTCGCAGCCTTGGCGCGCGCTGGGCCTGCCTTGCGGTGGGCGTGGCGCAGCCTTGGCTGGTGCGTTGTGGCGCGCTGGCTTGCTGGGCGATGGTCCGGCTTTGTGCTGGGCCTTCGTCTGGCAGGCCTCGTCAGATGCTAATTCGTACGATGCGCTTCCGATTAATTTCCCGATTCCGGAATTCATTTCCGATACGAACAATATTTAATATTTTCGATTCCGGAATTAATTTCCATTTCGAACAAATATTTAATATTTCCGTTTCCGGTAATATTTTCCGATACGTACCATGTTTCCGTTTCCGGCAACATCTACGACTTGGATAATATTTATATTTCCCATACGATCCATATTTCCGTTTCCGTTAATATCATCGTTTCCGGAGTATTCATTTCTTGCTTGTGACGATCTCAGCTCCCACTGAAACCAAGATCCGTCGATTCCGAATATCCATAGATGGAGTATTTAATGCCATTAAATACTTGATCCGTTTACGTACTATTTGTGTGACCCTACGGGTTCAGTCAAGAGTAAGTTGTGGATTAATATCATTAATTCCACTTGAACTGAAGCGGCCTCTAGCTAGGCATTCAGCTTACTTGATCTCACTGAATTATTAACTTGTTAATTAATACTGAACCGCATTTATTAGACTTAATATTATATGCATACTTGGACCAAGGGCATTATTTCCTTCAATCACGAGCGTCTAATTAATTTATTAATCATTTACATTTATATGGATTACTTTTATAAATTTGCAAAGAATTAAAGGGGTGAATTAATTTGGTATGATTAATTGAAATTGATACGATATTTAATTATATGTTCGCAGGATTTTCAGCAGTTTTGTCAATAATGATCGGAATCTTATGTTTTTATAGTCAATTCCGCATGTAGACGGTGTTTTAAAATTTTGACAAAAAATTTTCTTTTTTGGCCGAACCGAGAATTCCCAAATTCGAAGCGTAACTATGACTTTTCGGAGGTTTTAGTTTTTCGAATGCATAATTATTATTTTAATGATATTAAAAATTAATATTTGCGACTATGTCTAAAATTTTGAATTAATAAATTACCTATTACATATGATTAACAATTTTAAGATTCAAATTCGATAATCATGCTAAATAATTTGTGAAAATGCCCTTGGTCCAAGTTTGCATTTAATGCATTTAATGCTAAGTCTAATAAATGCATTTCGGTATTAATTAACAAGTTAATAATTTAGTGAGATCAAGTGATCTGAATGTCTGAGTAGAGGCCGCTTACAATCAAGTGGAATTAATAATATTAATCCACAGCTTACTATTGACTAAACTCGTAGGGTCACACAAATAGTGCATGAAAGCATCAAGTATTTAAGTGAATATAATATTCATTAAGTACTCTATTTATGGTCATTCGGAAATGATGGATCTTGGTTCCAGTGGGAGCTAAAATCATCAAAAGACAAAGAAAGAATATTTGTCGGAAACAAAGATATTACTAGAAACAGAAATATGGTTCATAACGGAAATATAAATATTATCCAAGACGAAGATATTGCCGGAAACGGAAATATGGTTCGTATCCGAAAATATTGACTGAGAAAGAAATATTGCCAGAATCGGAAATATTACCGGAATCGAAAATATTGTCAGAATCGAAAATATTGTCGGAATCGGAAATATTATCGGAAACATAAATATTGTCGAATCGGAAATAAATTCCGGAATCGGAAAACGAATCGGAAGCACGACGAGCGGCTGACGCAAGGCCCAGCGCTAAGCACTAGGCCCATTGCCCAGCAGGCTTTCGTGCGCCAAGCAACGCCCAATGATCGTCCGTGTGCTATGATTTGGGAGCCAAGCCACAAGCAGCAGCGTGGGCCTCAAGCCACGCGTGCTACAGAGTTGGCCTAGGCCGTGCGTTTGGCTTGTGCACCGAGAAAGCTTAGGCGCCAAGTCTAGTTGCGCGGCAAGCAGCTTGGGCCTCAAGTCTTTGTTTTCCTAATCCTACAATTGTTGGAATTCTAGCATAATTAGAGTTTAATTATTTCTAGAGTACTAAAGAGTTTTCGTATAATTAAAAGCCTAAAAGCATTAGTTATTCAATTCCAAGTCGGATTGTAATTCCCTATTTCCACCCTATAAATATGTGGTTCATGATCACAATTTATAACATACAATACAACATTGAATACACTAAATTAAGCACATAATTAATAATCTTTTCCTATCATACTTGTGAGTTTCCCGAGTGCATAAAACCTTAAAGAACATTATAGTTGGTTGAATCTAAGGCGGATGCGAACGTATAGACTTTCTACGAAGGGGCGACATTTGGAGTCCTTTACTTGTTCTTGTTCGGTTCGAGAGCAGCTAGGGAAGGCACGCATCACGTAGTATGTATATTATGCTAATTGACTATGCGACAATTAATTTGGATTCCTGCCTTTATGGTTTTTCCGCATGAATATATTATTCATAACCTTACAATTTGTAATTATAATTAATTTGTTGAATTCCAAATAATTTGGATTTTGTTTTGATTTTCAAAATTAATTAATAATTTAATTGAGATGTAATGACTAAAAGACCACCTAAAATTTGTTAAAGTTTGAATCTTAAAATTTTGGAACCTTAATTTTAATCCCTAAAGTTTATGTAATCGGAAATTATTTTAATTAATGAATTTTCGATTAATCGCCTAAATATTTATGAAATTAATATGATTTATTAATTTGTAATATATTTTGAAAATTAATAATTTTTTTATTTTATGAATGTTCAAAAACTTGCACGCAAGAAACAACGGAAAGCCTAGTGTAACCCTTAAGGGGTGCTGCAATGGTGTGGGAATGCGACGACGAGCAAGGGAGCTCGTCGCCCATGCGGTGCCATGGCAGCGAGCAAGGAACAGGCACATGCACATGGGCTACAGCATGTGCGTGTGTGTGCGTGTGCGAGTGAAGCAAGAAGCGAGGAAGCATGGAGCAGGGGAGCATTGGAGAGCGGCACACTCGTGTGCGCGCAAAGCCCAGCTTGCCTGCTCCTGTGCGCACAAGAGCAATGGGTGGGCGCTGGTTCATGGGCCAGGCGCGTTTCTCATTGAAGGTAAGTGCATGGGCGCACTGCAATTGTGCACGCGGACCATGGTTGTCGCTGCTCGCAATATGGCCTAGGCGAGGGATAGGCTTCGTGCTCATTGATAGGTTATGATACATATGAAAAACATAAATCATGCGGAAAAACCTTAGTGCCAGGAAACATATTATTTACACATAATCAGTTAGCATAATTCAGATGCATACACTTTGTAGCGTGCCCTCCCTAGCTGCGCCCGAACCGAACAAAAACAAGTCTTTAGGACTCCAAGTGTCGTCCCTCCGTAGATAGTCCACAGCACGTCCGGATCCGCCTTAAGATTCACCAACTAGAATCGCCCTTAAGGTACTATTATTTTCGGCTAAATGGGCAAGTAATGTGACTGATTTTTCTGCTCAAAAATCACAGATTTTATTATATGAATACTTGTTAAAAAAAACTCGTGTATAAATTTATGACCCTAGGCATATATTTATAGAACCATGGAAAAGGATTTCGAATCCTGTTAGAATACTAATTAATTAATTAGAATCTTTTTAGAACTCTAAATAATTAATTTTATCTTTTAGGATTAGGATTTAATCATAGCACGCATTCCGATAGCTTTAGGATTCGTATAGCACGCACACGAGCACGAGCATGAGCACCGCACAACCCGTGCGCATGCCTCGCTGCCCACGCGAGCTGCACGACGCCTTGGCCCAATGCATGCAGCCCATTCGCTGAGCGCGCGCGCCATGCCTTGCTGGGCCTGGCCTTGCGCTGGGCCTGGCGAGGCTTTGGCGTGTGTTGATGCGTGTGGCTTGTTGGGCGACGGCCTGAATTCGTGTTGGGCCTTCGTCTAGCAAGTCTCGTCCGATGCTAATTCGTACGATACGCTTCCGATTAAATTCCCGATTCCGGAATTCATTTCCGATACGAACAATATTTAACATTTCCGATTCCGGAATTAATTTCCGTTTCGAACAAATATTTAATATTTCCGTTTCCGGAATTATTTTCCGATTCCGATAATATTTCCGATTCTGACAATATTTCCGTTTCCGGCAATATTTCCGATTCCGGCAATATTTCCATTTCCAATAATATTTTCCGATACGTACCATGTTTCCGTTTCCGGCAACATCTACGACTTGGATAATATTTATATTTCCGATACGATCCATATTTCCGTTTCCGGCAATATCATCGTTTCCGGAGTATTCATTTACTTGCCTTTGACGATCTTAGCTCCCACTGAAACCAAGATCCATCGATTCCAAATAACCATAGATGGAGTATTTAATGCCATTAAATACTTGATCGGTTTACGTACTATTTGTGTGACCCTACGGGTTCAGTCAAGAGTAAGCTGTGGATTAATATCATTAATTCCACTTGAACTGAAGCGGCCACTAGCTAGGCATTCAGCTCACTTGATCTCACTGAATTATTAACTTGTTTAATTAATACTGAACCGCATTTATTAGAGTTAACATTAAATGCATACTTGGACCAAGGGCATTATTTCCTTCAGTCTCCCACTTGTCCTTAGGGACAAGTGTGCATTTCCTTTGTCGCTCGATGCTTGCTCTTGAACATAAGGTAAGAGTTGTCATCCTTATTATGTCCAGAGGTGTTTCTCGGTTTTAGAGTTCAACTGATCAAATAAACAGATAATCATAGCCTATGATTCATCTGAGCACGGCCATGCATTTTACAGTTTCTAGCTCTCCGAGTGGCCTTGTACAACTTTCAGCATCTCATCCCGATTTATTGGAGGACAATCCCAATCTTGCGATCTTGAGATTAGACTTCGTTTGATAGGTGATTACCTTAGCGTTGCCTTTATAGCCTCCTTTTACGGTGCGACGGTTGACAACGTCAAACTAAGCAGTTCTCAAACAAGTAATCTCAAATCACTCAGGTATTGAGGATTTAGTGTCTAATAATTTTAATGAAATTTACTTATGACAGATTATCATCTCTTACAGTAAAGTTTCATAGGTCTTTCCGATACTAGTCTTCCCAAAGTAAGTATCTATGCAAATGATTACGAAATTGCCATGTCCACATAGTTCAAGAAACAGAACTACTAGTCATCTTGCATTCTAGTCGTCTAACGTTTTCTATGCGTCCATCTTTATAAAAAACTCCGACCATGGACCATTTTCAATTTTTGACATTCAAGTTCACTTGATAGACATTTCTTAGTCACAGGACTGGTCCTGACAGCCTATCTTGAATATATCGTCAAATTGAAGGGACTCATCATTTAATACTAAACCAAGATTAAATGGAATATGAAAATACATTTCATATATGATAAATGTTCAACCCCAATGTTTTACAGCCATGGGCCTCGAACCCATTTTTAAAACAACTAGTGGAATTCAAAACTATGCTTTGATTTCCAGTGCCACAATGTGAGTGTTGTTTTTGTTGCATAGGTTTAGTTATCATTCTTTGCCAATCTTAATATCCTTATCATCGAATGTTCTTCGATACAGGACGATAAGATATTTTGAGTTTGTTTCTTAAGTGATCTAGTCTTTCTTACTTCAAGAGTGGTTCTACGCATTTTGCAATGAAGAACCATCAAGTTAGCAGACATGTGATCTACCCAAGTTCAGTGAAGAACTCTTAACGTAAACAACCCTGTTTTATTGCTTCAGGCAATACGTACTTTTACTTCAACTGTTTAGGTTGCTAGTGATGCTTTGTTTGGATTTTACTTATCCAAGCAGTTCACAGATATGTGGAAGACTTTCCAGCTGTATCTTAGAACATAGAAATTAATATTTAATTCCGACGCAACAACTCATGGTCTCCATTCCATGTTGTCATTTCAAAACACGATGCTCTATAGCTCGTCCTTGCTAATGGTTAACTCCAAAGGAATCTTGCTTGATCCTTTGCCAGTGTTTATGGGTGTAGCATCAATATTTAGCATATCTTTATTTTCTTGAGTCAATAACTATTCCTATGTACCTTTTCAAGAACCATAAGTTTTTCTTGATCTCAATCTAGTTGATCTTTACTTAGATCAATAGAGATTGGTATATGTTCGTCATGCCCAAAGTCATACGATACATTTTTGGTGATCCTCATATTATATCATACATGATAAATTCTTTTGCAGAATAATTCCCAATTAAATTCTATTCATGTAACTTTAGCTCATCTAGTTTCAGTAGATACTAAATCCAGCAAAATTCTTTGACATATAATATAGGTTAAGAATCTCACTTAGATCCTTTGATGTTTAACTTAGTAAATGCTTATACATAGTTCAAACATTCATTACTTAGATTTATTCATATGGGGTCGAATGTCTCCAATGGAGTCTTTCGTGTTTGATTTAGTAAATGCCATTACTTAATCCAATAATATATCATAAGATCTTTGTAAATAGATCTTAATACCCAGTATGTACTAAGTTTCGCCATGGTCCATCATTGATGAATAATTTCAAATCTAAGTCATTATCATTTGAAAGTTATTTCACAATAGAGAGATATGTGTGTGATACACAAGTTTTACGTACTCCCACTAAACTTCTTATACATCTATAAGAATCATGTACATTTTATGAAACTAAAATACTTATTAGCTTCACTAAAATACAGTTCTAATTCCCAATTGCTTGCTTAAATCTGTACTTAGATTTCATAAGCTAGCTTTCCTTTTCAAGCTTTATTTGGATCCATAAATCCTATGACATGCCATGTACATAGTTTCTTCCAACATTTGATTGAGGAAGATGTTTTGTCATCCAATTGCCATATATACCAATATGCAATCATTGCTTGATTTATAGACTTGAGCATTACGATTATGCATGAGGTTTCAACACCATCCATGCCATGAATTTTCTTGTAACCTTTAGCAACTAATCTAGCTTTGTGTTGTGAACACAATTCCATGTTTGATGGTTTTTATCCTTAAAACCAATTTGCAACCAATAGGTGTTTAAGCTATTCTTGCAAATCAACAAAATTTCAATTTTGTCATCAAAACATTGGTTATGTTTTATGGCCTTTAACCATCTAAAAAATTTGAGTCTATATATGGCCTCTAACCATTTTAGGGAATCTAGGTTTCGTCATAGCTTTCTTACAAGTCATAAACTCATTAATCTACATGATAATAGTTTGACTGCATGTTGTAGGTTTCTTCGCTATCTAATAGAAGAATCGCATAGTTTCAGTGACCTGATCTCTATGCCTACTTGGGTATAGAATATCAAACAATAGAATATCAATAGCCACTTGAAAGTCCTTTGAATATTCCGTTCTCCTTGAAGCACTTGTAAAGTCTTCTAAGAGATGTCTATTCTTTAACGCCACTTCTAAAGTCCTTAAAGAATAACTGTTCGGATTTTCTGAAGAACTTCCAAAAGCCTCTGGAATGTCCATTTATGTTTTTTGTTCGCCTCGAAGACTTTCGAGGTCTTTTTTCTCCCACTTGTCATTTTGGAAACGAATCTCCAAAAGGACATTATTTCGAGCAAACAAACATTGTTCTCAAAAATTCGTGGTAGAAACAATACCCTTGTGTCTCATTTGAATAAATCACAATGAGACATATATCTATACTTGGGCCTTAGTTTGTTGAATAACAAACACTAAGCTCCCACTGAGTTTAGGAACTCTTTAGATATATTATGAAAAGATATTCTGAAATTACTTTTCAATAGCTTTGACGAATTTGGTTTAGTTTGGTGGTAGTTGAGCATTTTGTTTTAGAAATTATAGGAAAAGTCTTTATGATTCATCATTGATCGAATCGAGTGCTAATTGACTTCGATCATTCCAACTTAGATATGCATATCTTATGGAGCTAGATTGTGAATTTACTACACACAATCATTGATGATCGTTCTTGACTTAAGTAATCATCAACATGATCTAACCTAGATCTTTATGATTTCTTGCCAAGTGGGATTTTATACTTCTGAATCTTAGAACTAGCCAAACAGATTCAAACTTATATCACTTTGAGTAAATAAACCAATATTCACTCAAATCTAGGTGAAATAATAAAGTCATAAAATCTCTTTCTTTAGCTTTGGACTCTATTGTCTAGGCGTTCTAACAATAGTTCATATATTTTGTTACTTTCAACAAGTAAGACTAGCATGTCTTGAATTGATCTAGAAATCAATCAACTTTCAAAAGTCCATCAAAATAGAGATTATGAATGTTAACTTGTTGATATGATCTAAGCAACAATGCCAAAGATTATTGGAACTCAAATCAAGGGGTTGATTTGAACCTAGTAAAGTTTTTATTGTTAAAGAGTTGTTTGTTTTAATCAAGCATATTGACTCAACCCGTAAATGACCATTTCATTCAAATAAACAAACAAACATTGTTTTTGTTCTTCTGAATGTGAGTCTTTCTGTAATTGAAAACAGAAATTTAGGTATGCTGATTGTGGAACAAAATAGCCATTAAGTTCCAGCCTTTGAAAGGACTTAAAGCAAACTAGATGACCCTACAACTAATGTAGCATTGCCATGCTTCATTTCCCACTTGTAGGTCATTAGTGTAGCCTAGCTTCCATTATTTGAGTTATTACCGAAGTAGAAACGGAATTGTAGGTTCCTTTCACTTGTTCCTTGTTTTTCATATTTCTTGTACCCTTTCTAATAGCCTTAAGAATTGAATTCTTTAGTGTTGACTTTTATACTTTTTTTAGACATGTCCAATGTCACTCCAACAAAGTTCTTACCATTTTATTTATGTTGAATATTTGCTTCAACTAGATGATCTTACCAGAAGCTTCAAAAGTTCTCTAAGCATCGACCTATCCGAATGTCTACGGACTAGACTCATTCGAGAATTAAATGGACAAAGATACTGAGCGTTCAAACTCAATGCTTTATGATCTCAAACCTACATTGTATTTTGAATCCACAAGCACCAATCGGTTCGCCATTCGATTTTGATACTCGAAAACAACCATAAAAGTCGCTAAAAGAAACGTACATTTTAAATTGCTCATTTTCTCTCATTTCCGTGAATCGTTCTTGGATTCACTACCAATCGAGGAAATTTACTGTTACCTTTCTAAAAGGACTTATTGCAGTAAAAGATATTTAATTATAAACAATAATTAAAACATACATTGAAGCATGCAAAGTCTAAACATTTATCATGAATAATAACTTGAAATTAAAGCAATCATGCAATTTAAACAAGTCATTAGCATTTTATTCGAATTTATTGTTCCGACAGGTGTGAATAAAATGAATCCAAGACCCTAAAAACCATTGAAGAATTATACACATTATGTATTTTGACTCAATTCTAAAATCTTTTAGGTAAGTAAAAGCCTTTTGCTAATAGTCTAGAAACTACTCTTGGTTGATAGGTACGTCTAAGAACTTATTAGGTAAACCTATCGAATTTTCCACGACATAAAAGGACTCCTTACTTATATCGTTGAGTTTCACCAAAACTAACATGTACTCACTATTGTTTGTGTACCTTACCCCTTTAGAATCAATAAGTAACACCTCGCTATGGCGGAAAACTATTACTAAGATTGATGTAAAGGTTATCCAAGTAATTGTTATTTTGGCATGGCACCTTTTAACTCAATTTTTAAGTTTGGAACTTAAGGCTCTTACTATGTTGGTTAGATTTTAAGTGAACTAAAATCCTTAATCATGCAACATAATCAAGCCACAATCTCATGCATATTTAAGACATATTTAAAAGCAATAAATAACTTAAAGCATGCATAAGATAAATGTGATCTAGTATGGCCCGACTTCATCTTGAAGCTTAAACTTCAAAGTCCGTCTTGAAAATGGATTGGAAACTCTGTCTTGAATTTCACCGTGGGAGGCGCCATTTTCTTCAAATAGGATAAACTATAATTAAACTAATTAGAACTATTTGATGGTGCGCAGACCATATTTGAATTGAAAAACAAACTTTGGTGCATTAGACCAATTACATTCAAATTTAATGGTACGCAAACCATATTTTCTATCCTATTTGGGCCATACTAGTCACTTCATAACCTGCAAAATAGTACATATACAATATATACCATTCACCCATTCATTATCATGAATGGCCCCATAGCTGGTTAGTAAAACACATTGTTATGCATCACATAAATATTTGCAGCAATTAATCAAGGGCACCAATAGTCTACCAATTATTCAGTCCTTATTAATTCTAATCAAGTTGTTTTAACCTTAAAGGATTTGTAGACCTAATCAAGAGTTTATGACTAAAAATGCTCCCACTCAAACCAATAACTTTATATGCTTTACTAATTTTAAACATAAAAATGTATTTCTAGTCTAACCGGAAACATACAAGTTTAATTAAAATTTAAAGCTCATATAAAATTATAATCGAATCCATTTATTTAATTTATTTTCAGTTGAATTAAACGAATTTAAATTAATTCAAGGTTTAATTTTAGTAAAATAATTAGTATAAATAAAAATTTATAATAATTATAATATTCAAAATTAAAATCCGAGAAAACAATTTAAATTATTAATTTTAAAATTAATTAAAATTATTTCCGAACTGAAAATCTAAAATTAAAACGAAACGCATCAATTGTCGCAAGACGAGGCACTTGAGCTTGCGCCCAAGCCCCATCGAGCTACGACGCCCCATGCCCCGTGCCATTGATTGTTGCACACGGCTTGCACAGCCACACGCACACTGCCCCTCTGCCACGCACACATGCAGCCTTGTTGGCTACGCTGCGCGCAACTTCGTGCTGTGTCGTGGCTAACTATCTCTCGGCGGGCCTGGTGCGTCGTGGCGCAACACATCGCTGCCCACACGCATCTTGCTCCTCGCATGTGTTGCCCATTGCCCTCGCCCATCGCCCAGCATGCACGCCTAGGCTTCGAGCCTTGCGTGCCGCCTAGTTTGTTGCTCGCTGCATTCGTACCGCACGGGCGGCGAGCTCCCTTGCTCGTCGTCGCGTGCCCGCACTATACAACACCCCTTAAGGGTAACACGTAGCTTCCATTGCTTTGTGCGTGCAACATTCATGAGCGTATTTCATAAAAATTTTAAATTTTTTTAATTCAAAATTAATGACAAATTAATAAATCATATTAATTTCATAATTTTAGGGCGAAAAATCGAAAATTTATTAATCAATTAATTTCCGATTAACATGGATTCAAATCTAGGTCATAAAAATTTAAAATTTATCATAAATTAACAATTTTTATGGTGGTTTTTAATCATGGATACCTAATTAAATCATTAATTAATTATGAAAATCAAATCAATTCTAAATATTTCGAATTTCAACAAATTAATCATAATTACAAATTAGGTTGTATATTTAACAAGTCTAGGCATTCAAAATTGTTAAACATATACAGTTGGTCAATCAAAAATTCAAGATTTATCAACAAGAATCGCAAATATTCAATTTAACATCTTAAATTTACAATCTTTTGCGTTCGAAAAACTAAAACCTCCAAAAAGTCATAGTTAGGCTTCGAATTTTGTTTTTGTCAAAATTTTGGAATGCCTTTTACATGCGGAATTGACACAAAAATCACTTGATTTGGATGAGTAACGAATAAACTGCCGAAAAACTGCGTACATAGAATTAAATAAACGCAATTTGCAATTAATTAACACTTACGAAAATTAATCACCCCTTTTAATTCTTTGCAAATTTGTAAAATTTAACCATGTTATACAATTTAGATTATGCAAATAATAAGAGGCTCGTGATACCACTGTTAGGTTATGATACACATGAAAAACATAAATCATGCGGAAAAACCTTAATGCCAGGAAACATATTATTTACACATAATCAGTTAGCATAATTCAGATGCATACACTTTGTGGCGTGCCCTCCCTAGCTGCGCCCGAACCGAACAAGAACAAGTCTTTAGGACTCCAAGTGTCGTCCCTCCGTAGATAGTCCACAGCACGTCCGGATCCGCCTTAAGATTGACCAACTAGAATCGCCCTTAAGGTACTATTATTTTCGGCTAAATGGGCAAGCAATGTGACTGATTTTTCTGCTCAAAAATCACAGCTTTTATTGTATGAATACTTGTTAAAAAAAACTCGTGTATAAATTTATGACCCTAGGCATATATTTATAGAACCATGGAAAAGGATTTCGAATCCTGTTAGAATACTAATTAATTAATTAGAATCTTTTTAGAACTCTAAATAATTAATTTTATCTTTTAGGATTAGGATTTAATCATACCACGAATTCCGATAGCTTTAGGATTCGTATAGCATGCACACGAGCACGAGCACGAGCACCGCACAGCCCGCGTTATGCCTCGCGGCCCACGCGAGCTGCACGGCGCCTTGGCCCAATGCTCGCAGCCCATTCGCTGAGCGCGCGCGCCATGCCTTGTTGGGCCTGGCCTTGCGCTGGGCTTGGCGAGGCTTTGGCGTGTGTTGATGCGTGTGGCTTGCTGGGCGACGGCCTGGCTTTGTGCTGGGCCTTCGTTTAGCAAGTCTCGTCCGATGCTAATTCGTACGATACGCTTCCGATTAAATTCCCCATTCCGGAATTCATTTCCGATACGAACAATATTTAACATTTCCGATTCCGGAATTAATTTCCGTTTCGAACAAATATTTAATATTTCCGTTCCCGGAATTATTTTCCGATTCCGATAATATTTCCGATTCTGACAATATTTCCGTTTCCGGCAATATTTTCGATTCCGGCAATATTTCCATTTCCAATAATATTTTCCGATACGTACCATGTTTCCGTTTCCGGCAACATCTACGACTTGGATAATATTTATGTTTCCGATACGATCCATATTTCCGTTTCCGGCAATATCACCGTTTCCGGAGTATTCATTTACTTGCCTTTGACGATCTTAGCTCCCACTGAAACCAAGATTCGTCGATTCCGAATAACCATAGATGGAGTATTTAATGCCATTAAATACTTGATCCGTTTACGTACTATTTGTGTGACCCTATGGGTTCAGTCAAGAGTAAGTTGTGGATTAATATCATTAATTCCACTTGAACTGAAGCGGCCTCTAGCTAGGCATTCAGCTCACTTGATCTCACTGAATTATTAACGTGTTTAATTAATACTGAACCGCATTTATTAGACGTAACATTAAATGCATACTTGGACCAAGGGCATTATTTTCTTCACTCATGGCCTTGCCTTGGCCCATGCGCATATGTGCAATGGCTTCGGGCCATTGTGCATTGATTTTAATTTCGTGCTTATAATTTTTCTCAGAATTTAATTTTATTAGTTTAATTATTATAATTAATTTTATACTAATTATTTAATAAAATTAAAACCTTGATAAATTTTAATTAATTTTAATCAACTAAAAGGGATTTAAAATATTAATTATATGAGCTTTAAATTTTTAATTAAATATGTGTTTTTTAATTGGGCCTGGAAAAACATTTTATGTTTAAAAATTAGTAAAGAATATAATTCTTGGTTTGTGTGAGAGCTTTTATTCATTTTGGTTAAACTCTTGATTAGGTCCTTATTACCTTAGGATTAATAAACTCGATTAGAACTAATAAGGTCAAATAATTGGTAGATTCTTGAGCCTTAATTAGTTGTTGCAATTATTATGTGATGCATATTTTATGCTAACTTGCGAAGTGGGCCATTCATTGATAAATGAATGGGTGAATGGTATATTGTTAATATATTGTTTTACAGGTTGCGGAAAGTGACTAGTATGGCCCAAATAGGATAGAAAAATATGGTATGTGTACCATTAAATTTGAATGTAAAATATGGTCAAAAGCACCATGATTTTTATTTAAATATGGTATGTGTACCCATAATTTGTTGTAAATCTTATTTGGTGAAAATGACGCTTCCCATTGAGAAATTCAATAATAGAGTTTCCAATCCATTTTCAAGACGGAGTTTGATGTTGAAGCTTCAAGATGAAGTCGGGCAATACTAGATCACAAATTTTATCTTATGCATGTTTTAAGATATTTATTGCTTTAAATATGTCTCGATATTATGCATGAGATATTTTTTTTTGGCAATTAATAATTATATTAACAACCAAAGGCCCTTGAGGAAAAGAACTCAAGGGGAAGCAGTTACAACACTAACCACCAAAACACTAGCAACACAAGCCAGCAAAAGCAAGCTAACAACTCGTAATACAAAAGATTATCTCTAAGTTCATCTGAACATCTACAAGAGACTTTAAAGATGATTTCTTTTACAATGCTAGAAACAGCTTTACTAGTACCACTAAAGACAACTGAGTTTCTATGCAGCCAAATAGAATAGATTATCTCAAAGAAACACATAGTGAAAAGCTGAGAACAAACACCAGTTTTCCTGCTATGATGAATAGCAATATGGAACTCCTGATTAAACCCGTAACTGCATCTGTTAATACCCAACACCAGCAACACTTTCTGCCATATTTCAGCAGAGACAGAACAATAATAAAATAAAAAAGATGTTCAACTGATTCTTTACCAGTTCTGCATAAAACACATTGATCATAGCACTGAATCCCCCAGGACAGAAGCCTATCAGTTGTAGCCAACCTGTTAATAGTGGCTAACCAAGTCACAAAAATACCTTTAGGATTGGCTTTGTTATTGCATATCAGTCTTTTCCAAGTACATTAACAAAATCACCTTGAAGCTGCTTATAAACTTTTCTAATAGAGAAATTAATCCCCTTGACATTGTTGTGCCATCCACAAACTTGATGAATTATATCTCTGCAGCTCAGAATTTTCTTTAATGCCTAAGAACAAGAATTTGGGATAGAACAACTGAAAGGGTCTTGCCCTTTCATATAGTAACTATCAACCCATTTAACCCACAATTTATCTTTCTTATGAGACAAGTCCCATAACAACTTATTGATAGCCACTTTATTCCATATAGCTATATTCTTGATGTTCTACCCTCCTGCAGATTTAGGTAAATAAAGTTTGTCCCAAGCCACTAAAGCTTTCTAGGAACCTATTATGCATGAGATTGTTGTTTGCTTATATTGCATGATTAAGGATTTTAGTTCACTTAAAATCTAACCAACATAGTAAAAGCCTTAAGTTCCAAACTTTAAAATTGAGTTAAAAGGTGTCATTCCAAGATAACACTTACTTTCTGACCTTTATGTCAAGTTAGTGATAGTTTTCCGCCAAAGTGAGGTTCACTTCTTGATGCTAAAAATTTGAGGTAAACAATTAATTGTGAGTATAAGTTGATTTTGGTTGTACTCAACGATATATGTAAGGATTCCTTTTATATCGTGGCAAATGGGATAGATTTTCCTAATAAGTTCTTAGACGTACCTATCAACGAAGAGTAGTTTCTAGACTATTAGCAACGATTTTTGCTTACCTACAATATTTTATAATTAAGACAAGCCAAATCATGCTTAGTTCTTTAATGATTTTGAGGATCTTGGATTCATTTTATTCACACCTGCCGGAACTAAATATTTCTAATAAAATGCTCAATAACTTATTTAAATTGCATGTTGCTTTTTCAAGTTATTTCTCATGATGAATGTTTAGATTTAGCATGCTTCAATGTATGTTTTAATTATTGTTTATAATTAGATATTTTCCACCGCAATAAATTCTTTTAGAAAGGTAACAATAAATTTCCTCGATTAGTAGTGAAACCAAGAACGATTCACGGAAATGAGAGAAAATGAGCAATTTAAAATGTATGTTTCTTATAGAGACTTTTATGGTTGTTTTGACTAACAAAGTCGAATGACAAACCTATTGGTGCTTGTGAATTCAAAATACAATGTAGTTTTGGAATCATGAAGGATCGAGTTGAACACTCAATTTTACCAATGTTTAACAACCAAATATCTTTGTCCATTTAATTCTCGAATGAATCTACCTTCTAAACATTCGAATAGATTGATACTCATATAACTTTAGAATCTTCTAGTGAGGTTATCTAGTTGAAGTGAATGTTCAACATGAATGAAATGGAAAGAACTTTGTTGAAATGACATAGGACATGTCTAACAAAGTATAAAAGTCAACACTTGAGAAGTCAATTCTTAAGACCACAATAAAGGGTACAAGAAATAGGAAAACAAGGAACAAGTGAAAGAAATTTACAATTCAGTTTCTACCTATAAGTTTATGTTTAAAGAGAAGTGACCTAGAAATTAAACATCCTTTGTATCATATACCGCTTGAGGTTCTTACTACGGTAATAAATCAAACAATGGAAGCTAGGCTACACTAATGACCTACAATTGGGAAATGAAGCATGGCAATTCTACATTAATTGTAGGGTCATCTAGTTTGTTTAAAGTCCTTTCAAGGATGGAACTTGATGACTATTTTGTTCCATAATTGGCATATCTAATTTTTTGTTCCAAACACAAAAAGACTCACATTCAAAGTAAACAAAAACAAAGTTTGTTTGTTTATTTGAATGAAATGGTCATTTACAGATTGAGTCATGTTTGCTTGATTAGAACAAACAACTCTTTAACAAATAAGAACTTTACTAGGTTCAAATCAATCTCTTGATTTGAGTTCCACTGATCTTTGGCATTGTTACTTATACCATATCAACAAGTTAACATTCTAAAGCTCCATTTTGATGGACTTTTGAAAGTTGAGTGATTTCTAGATCATTGAAGACAAGCTAGTCTTACTTATTGAAAGTAACAAAGGGAATAAACTATTGTTAGAACTCCTAGACAATAGAGTTCAAAGCTAAAAAAATATTTTATGACTTCATTATTTCACATGGTTTTGAGTGAATAAGGTTTATTTACTCAAAGTGATATAAGTTTGAATCTATTGACTTTGTTAAAGATACATAGAGAAGTATAAAATCCACTTGGCAAGAAATCATAAAGATCTAGATTAGATCATTTTGATTATTACTTAGACCAAGAATGATCATCAATGATTGTGTGTTGATCATCAATAGAATATCCAAACACTTATTCTCTAAAGGATTTTAGAAATGGCTTTTAAGAATATATCTCTTAGAAGACTTTACAAGTGCTTCAAGGAGAATAGAATATTCAAAGGACTTTCAAAGTGACTATTGATATTCTATTGTTTGATGTTCTATACCCATGTAGGCATGCATAGAGTTCGGGTAATTGAAGCTGTGAGATTCTTCTATTAGATAGTGAAGAAACCTACAACTTACAGTCAAACAATTATCATGAAGATTAATGAGTTTGTGACTTGTAAGAAAGCTATGATGAAACTCAGATTCCCTAAAATGGTTAGAGGCCATATATAGACTTAATGTTTTGATGACAAAATTGAAATTTTATTGATTTGCAAGAATGGTTTATACCTATTGGTTGCAAATTAGTTTTAGGATAAAAACCATCAAACATGGAATTTTTTTTTCACACAAAGCAAGATTAGTTGCAAAAGGTTACGAGCAAACTCACGACGTTGATTGTGTTGAAAGCTTATGCATAATCAAAATGCTTAAAGTCTATAAATCAAGCAATGATTGCATTGCCATTGGATGACAAAATGAAAATATGTACATGGCATGTCATAGGATTTGTGGATCCAAATAATTCATGAAATGAATGCTAACTTACGAAATCCAAGTATGGATTTAGACAAGCAATTGGGAATTGGAATTGTATTTTAGTGAAACTAACAAGTATTTTGGTTTCATAAAATTTACATTATTCTTAAGTTTAGTGGCAGTAAAATTCAATTGGTCCTATGTGTATTACACATATCTCTCTATTGTAAAATAACATTCAAATGCTAATGACTTAGATTTTAAATTACTTATCAATGTTGGACCAGGGCGAAACTTAGTGCATAATGGATATTAAGATCTATTTACAAAGATATTTGAATATTATTTTGAATTAAGTAATGGCATTTACTAAATCAAACACGTACGAAAGACTCAACTAGATATATTAGACCCATGTGAATAAATCTAAGTAATGAATGTTTGAACTATGTATAAGCATTTACTAAGTTAAACATCAAAGAATCTAAATGAGATTCTTCACCTATTTTATATATAAAAGGTTACATGGATAGAATTAAAATGAGAATTATTCTGCAAAACAATTTATCATGTATGATATAATATAAGGATCGCCAAAAAATGCATCCTACTCCTTTAGACATGACGAACATATATCAATATCTAGATTGAGATAAAGAAAAACCTATGGTACTTGAAAAGGTAAATAGGAATATTTCTTGACTCACGAAAATGAATATATGCTAAATAGTGATGCTACACGCATAAACACTGGCAAATGATCAAGCAAGATCCTTTGGAGTTGACCATTGGCAAGAACGAGCTATATGCATCGTGGTTTGAAATGGAAACATGTATTTAAGACCATGAGTTGTTGCGTGGAAAATTAAATATTATTTTCTATTTTCTAAAATACAGCTGGAAAGTCTTCCACATATCTATGAACTGTTTGGATAAGCAAAATCCAAACATAGCAACACTAGCAACCTACACAGTTGAAATAAAGTACTTATTGCCTAAGAAGCAATAAAATAGAGTTGTTTATGTTAAAGAGTTGTTCACTAAACTTATGTGAATCACATGTCTGCTGAATTGATGGTTCTTCATTGAAAAATGTGTAGAACCACTATATAAGAAAGAAAGACTAGATCATGAAATAAACATACTCAAAAGATCTTATCATTCTATCTCGAAAGACATTCGATGAAAAGGATATTAAGATTGGCAAAGCATGATAACATAACCTATGCAACAAGTGAGATTCAACACTCACATTGTGACATTGGAAATCAAACATAGTTTTGAATTCCATTGATTATTTTAAATATGGGTTGGAGGCCCATGGTTATAAAACATTTGGGTTATACATTTATCATATATGAAATGAATTTTCATATTCCATTTAATCTTGGTTTAGTATTAAATGATGAGTCCTTTCAATTTGACAATATATTCAAGATAGACTCTTAGGACCTTTCTTGTGACTAAGAAACGCCTATCAAGTGAACTTGAATGTCAAAAGTTGAAAATGGTCCCTGGTCGAAAATTTTCTATAAGGGTGGACGCATAGAAAACATTAGACGATTGGAATGAAAGATGACTAGTAGTTCTGTTTCTTAAACTATGTAGACATGGAAATTTCGCAATCATTAGCGTAGATATTTACTTGATAAGATTAATATCGAACAGACCTATGAAACTTTACTGTAAGAGATCAAAAGCTGTCATAAGTAAATTTCATTATCTTATTAGACACTAATCCTCAATACCTAAGTGATTTGAGATTACTTGTTTGAGAACTTGTTACTTTGACGTTGTCAAACGTCGCACCGTAAAAGGAGACCATAACGGCAACGCTCTGGTAGTCACTTATCAAACGAAGTCTAAACTCAAGATCACAAGATTAGGATTGTCCTCCATGAATCGGGATGAGATGCCAAAAGTTGTACAAGGCCACTCGGAGAGCTAGAAACTGAAAAATGCATGGCCGTGCTCAGATGAATCATAGGCTATGATTATCTGTTTATTTGAGCAGTTTAACTCTGACACCGAGGAATACCTCTGAAGGTAACAAGGATGACCAGTCTTACCTTATGTTCATGAGCAGGCATCGAGAGACAAAGGAATTAGGAAATGCACACTTGTCCCTAAGGACAAGTGGGATACTGAAAGAAATAATGCCCTTGTTCCAAGTTTGCATTTAATGATAAGTCTAATAAATGCGTTCAGTATTAATTAAGCAAGTTAATTATTCTGTGAGATCAAGTGATCTGAATGCCTAGCTAGAGGTCGCTTCATTTCAAGTGGAATTAATGTTATTAATGCCACAACTTACTCTTAACTGAACCCGTAGGGTCACACAAATAGTTCGTGAACATATAAAGTATTTAGGTGAATATAATATTCCTTAAATACTCTAATTATGGATATTCGGTAATCACGGATGTTGGTTTCAGTGGGAGCTAAACAAACTGTCAAAAGGCAAAGAAAGAATATTTGCCGGAAATGAAGATATTACCGGAAAAGGAAATATGGTTCATAACGGAAATATAAATATTATCGAAGTGGAAGGTATTGTCGGTAATAGAAATATGGTTTGTATCAGAAATATTATCGGAAATAAAAATATTGCTGGAATCGGAAATATAGCTGGAAATGGAAATATTACCGAAATCGAAAATATTGTCGGAATCGGTAATATTATCGGAACGTAAATATTGTTCGAATCGAAAATATTTTCGGAATCGGAAAACAAATCGGAAGCATGAAACGAGCGAAAAGCCATCTTTTGAACGATGGCCCATCGCTCGATGGGTCGTGGTAGCAGCGCCAAGAAGTTGGGCCAACATGCCAGAAAGCAAGGGTCAGCGCTACTGGCCAGCGCGCATAGCAGCAACAAGCTGGCAAGCGCTGCTGGGCCAGTGATGTTGGGCCGCTCCTTGTGCCAGCATGCAAGGGCAGTTTGCGTGCCAAGTTGCCTTGTTACGCAAGTGGTTTGTGCACCAAGTTGTTGGTTGCCTTAAATGGTTTATTTGGTTTTTGGTATTTTTTTGAAAATTGCCTAAAACTTAAAATAAAGATTTTGTGCATGTTTACTAAAATATAATGTTTCCTAAACTTTATTATTTAGGTTATGGAAACTTAGGGTTTTCCTATTTCCTATATATACGTGATCTATGATCATCATATACACACGAGTTTTTATACTTTTCCTGTCACATTAAAAGTGAGATCCCAAATTAATAATATCTTAGATTAAATCCTAGTTGGTTGAACCTAAGGCGAATCCGAACGTGCTGTGGACTTTCTATGGAGGGACAAGTTTGGCGTGAAGGAAATGTGTCCATCACCCAATATGCATTAGTGTAATGCCAAATGTTCAGATTAATTACGAACAATTAATTCATTGAGATCAAGTGATCGGAAGAGCTGGCTGGAGCAATGCTTCCGATTAGTGAGTTCTAATCCTAATTAGGCTCACAGCTTACTCTTGACTGAACCTATAAGGTCACACCATTGGCATGTAACAGATCATCGGATTAAATGAATCGGAAATTCATTTAATAGCTTTTTGGGAAATTAGTTCTGAAAAAATACTTATAAGATTTAACATTGGATCTTTAAATCGTATATCGTATTGCGTATATTCGTAAGCTAGGGGATATGAATAATCGTATCGTACGACAATGGATTGTCAAGTACAAAATGATAAATAAATTAGCGAATAATAATTTAATAGCAAACACGAAAGCGAACCCACGAGCCAAGCACACGAGGCGCAAGGCCCATGGGCGCAGCGCGCATATGCACAACACTGGCCCATGGCCCTTGGTTGTGTTGGTGCGTGCGCAAGGAAGCAACATTAGCAGCAGCAGCGACGACCCAAGGCCCAACTACTGGTTGTACTGTGTACGTGTGTGTGCATGTGATCATGGGCCTTGCTGGCCTGTTGAGCTTGTTGCTTGGCCGGTTGGCTTGGCTCATGTGATAGGATATTATAATATCCTATTCTACATGTTTTCCTAATCTAAGAAACCTAATATTCTAACCTAAGGACATTGAGAACCCTAATTCTCTCTGTGCCTTCATTAGAGTGTTCATCCCAAAAGCTAAACTATCTAGAAGGAAATCTAAGCCATCAATCTCAAGACGGATCTAAACGTGTCGGTGAACCAAGTAGAGGAACGACATTTGGAGTTCTTGTTCGTTGAACTAAGGGAAAACACGCTACAAACGTAAGTAATGCTTAATCTGTACTTTATACATTCTTCCTGGCTTTGGAGTTATTCCGCTATCATGTTATGTATTTAATTGTAAACCCCTACATGGCGTTCTAACTTGTTCTTGTTCGGTTCGGGAGCAGCTAGGGAAGGCACGCATCACAAAGTGTGTTCACTAAATTATGCTAAATGATTATGTTTATTTAATTTGGATTCTGGCATTCATGGTTTATTCCGCTTGACATTGGATTGTTCATAACCTAACAGTTAGGCTTCAACTCAAATGTTTATGCCGCAATTTAGGACCTAAGATACTTGAAGAAGTGAAAACCTAATTCGGTTATGCCAATTATCTAAAAGTGTAATTCTTTATGGTTGATGTACTTTCTCGTAACCTCCTTCTCCTTATACCATTCACGCTACTTGTCGTAGGCTCTATTTCGTGATAAAAGGGTATCAAAATATCACTCGTTCTCTTGGTTTTTTTGCACAAAATGGAAACTAAAACAAGGATTAGTCTGAATAAAGGGGGAGGAAAATGCACAAAAGCACATCAACACAAGTAACTAACGAAAGCTACAACTAGTAACCATACATAAACCAATAAAAAAAATATGTTTATCCCCGGCAACGACGCCAAAAACTTGATGCACCTAGGATATATCATAACAACCCAAACTCATTGAAGTAATAATATTTTTTATGTTTCCACTTGACTCATTCCGATGACACTACAATAAATATAGTAGACAAGGGGTAAGTTAGGGTTCAAACTATCGGGGGTCAAGCCTTTTCCATACTCGCTACAAACAAACAATCAGTAAGCACACTTTACTTCAATGTAAACAATCGTTGATTGGGGGTTGTTTGCACAAATTGTCACTAATTGAACAAACGGGGTAATCTATATTAAGGGAAATGACTATGGAAGAAGGATTCCTCCTAGTACAGATATTGAAAATGGAGGTTTTTCCTACTCCACTCATACATGAACACAAGGTTATTTACTTGTTAATCTAGGGGCATTGCGCACCACCACAAAAAATTCCCACCCAATGGTCACGATGTGGTTCAAACAATCTAGAGTTTTGTTTCCGATTTCTTACCTAGGTTTATTCCCGATGGTCACAGTGACAACTAGATAACTAGAAATGAAGCTCAACACACACTATATCCGCGCTCCTACAATAACCACGAAGAACGGGTGTTTTTCCGTGTCAAAAGAAGTGTTTCTGATGTCAATGACTTCATGTTAATGCCTACCTAGGAGAACAATTATAGCCCATGAATAAAAAAAATCTTGGGGTTTGCAAGAAAGAAACAAGCAAGAAATACCAACCTAAGTCCATCTAACAAGCTCATACATCCTTCTCAAGCAAAGACATAATACCACAACAACAAGGAAAAAACAACATACACCATGATTACATACAAGTAAAGGGAGAGAGGGTTTTCGTCCCATTATTCTACTAGGGGTCACTGATGCACTCCCATATCTAAGAACATATTGAGGCGTTCTTCTTGAAGTACAAACAAGAAAATTACGATGGAATCTCTGAAGATTCTTTGAGGCTCAAGGCGTTCCCTTACACTTTGAAGGGTAAATCTAAAGAGTAATATGAAATAATCTGGCCACAACGCTTCAAATCTTGGGAGTTGATGAATTCTACTTTTAGGATTCGTTACACTACATTTGAAGTCGTTCAAGCCTTCAAGAACGATTTGCTGAAGTTCTCTCAGGGGGAGAATGAGCTCTATCCGAAGGCATGGAAGAGAAACAAGGGCCAGGAATGGCTCTGCGTGAGAACTTTTTACCATATATGGTGTCAAGCCGAGCAAAAACGAAGCCATAAATGTGGTTGCTGGAGGACGATTACTTTTCATCCCTCCAGAAGCGGCAAGAACTATCTTCAAGGAAATGGCAAACAATTTTAGCTATTACAACAGAGCTTACAAGGCTAAGGCGAAGGTCGGGGAAAAGACATTTTTCTTCAAGGTCGAAGGATCCACCATCAACCACGAAGTTAATCTCAAGAATGGAGCATCTCCCAATACCTCTCTTGACTAATCAAGCAAGTGAGTTAGGTCAAGATAATAACCCTAAAGAAGCGCTTCTTGGGAGGAAACCCATGTTATTTATCTGTTTCGTAGTTGAGCTTAGGATGTTCGATCACCTTTTGTTGAGTGTTTTGTTGTAGGGACAAGGTTATTTTGTAGAAGAATCAACTAGGAAGACCATGCACTCGTGCACGGACCATGCTAGATAAAGAGGAGAAAACAAAGCATTGGAAGGAATTGTTGCACGCCCCGTGCAAAACCTGCACGGGATGACCTGGGATTTTTGGGGAAGCCACACTCCGTACAACAATCCGGCATGAGTCATGGCATTCCTGCACGGATTCCCATGTAGGATTTCAACTTTCATGGCGGGATTTCATGGCGGGATTCCATGGCTGGATTCCATGGCGGCATTCCCACCACCTATAAATTTATTACCTCAACTTTCCTCCCCCAGACCTTGGAGAAAAACATCGCCCAAGAGGAAGATCTCTACTACCTTTTCCTCATGGTGAATGGTGACACAAACCCACCACCTAACCACCAACCGGACAACATGGCTTGGTTCCTACACTATCTTCTAAAGTTCCGGGAGGTCGGATAAGACATGAATAGATTTTGGTGGTTTTGTTACCCAAATTGCCGGTCATTTCAAGGTCAAACCCCGCCCTTTCGATTTACTTACATCAAGATTTCAAGCTCTCGACCTCAAGGTTCTTCACCATGCCTCGTGCTTGACACAGGAGGATGGCGAGGATCCTGTTACATGGCTAGTCGAGTACCAACTATATTTGACACTCCCCGCACCTCATCTCACCAACCTAGACGTCGCATGAAACTTTCACCCTACATCAAATATAATGTGAAAAAAGACTCGTCTTCTTGATCAGGAAACTCTCTTAGTGCTCCCATGTTCATATAATCCGAGGAAAGAGAACCCCTAGGAGAGGAGTACACCACGTGTGTATCTAGGGAAATTTAAGGAGTTCTAAAGCACTCCCATTGAGTTTGGGGGAGGTGGAAGTAGCTATCAAGCCGACAAGTTTGTTAGGGTCATAGACTCTATGGAGAATGCCAAAGTTAGGAGGGGAGAGTCAGAAGAGGAAGCAGAAGTGGCAAGACAAGAAAAGGAAGAAGAGAAAAGGGGAAAAGGAAAATCCATGGTGGAAGAGAAGGAAACAAGAAAAGAGTGTTGAAAAAGGCCTTCGCATTCTTTATGTCTCGAAAGGACGAGGGCGTAATGTAAGAGTGCCGCCTCGAGAGACAATATTATTAAGTGATGATGATGATGATGGAGTAACAACAGCCTCACCTATCCACCATTTTTCCCATACACCTACCTCCATTCAAAATTCAAAGATTCAAGTTCTAAGTTCCAACAATTCAAGTTCAAGGGTGGCTACCAAACAATTTCCAACACAAGTTCAAAGGGCCTACCACTTTCTACCATCAAAATTCCAACATTTCAAGATACAAACATACCAACAACATTTCCAAGTATACCAATCATATCATGTAGGTATAAATGACCTCCCCTCAAAAGTGCTCATAAATTCAACATGTTACAAATCTACATAAAAAATCAAGAGCCTCTCAACGGAGAAACATTGTTAGGCCTCATGCAAGCAAAAATTAATACACGGCATTCAAAGTATAAGAAAACGATCCTACACATGCTCCTTAAGTAATTTCAAAAGAAAAACATGAAATACTTACATGGATTAAGGTAGGGGAGGTAAAGAGCAAGAATTAAAGCGCTTGAGAGAAAGCACGAAAATTTTGGGAGCAAAGTGCAAGTGAAGCACTTGGCCAAAACTCCAGAAGGAGTACTATAAGTCACACCTGCGCAAGATTCCCTCCGCGCGGTCCTCCGTACTGATTGTACGTACTTTGTTGCTACGATTTTCTGCACCAAGCATCAAACATCAAGTTAAAGCCTTTTTTGGTAAATAGGGGTATCCTTCTGTCTTGGAAACAAGGGCAGATAAATATCTCATGCATCTAAACTCCGAAAAATGCACGAAATCAGGCAAAATACACACATCGGACCCAGGCTCCGGAAAAGTCAAGAGAAGCATCGAGCATTCAAAAAACATTCCCCACCGGATATTTAATTCTATTCCCTAGTGGATTAATAGAAGCAAACCTTAAGCGACAATTCAAGCAAGTTCAAGCGCCTTACGGACTCAACCCAGGGTATTCAAAATCAAAAAAAATTGATGCCAAGCTTCGTTCGAAGCAAGGTTCGGAAAGGTTCAAACCGTACAAGATCCGAGTCATCAAGTGTAACACCCAACCTTAATATTACAAGATTTTACATTTCCTAGGCTAAAATACATATACTTGACCCTAATTCTACTAATTGTAAACAAAGAAATAAGAGGAATCCAAATCTTTAATTCTTAAACTCTAACAAAATAAAATATTCGTACAGCTCACACTCCCAATTCCATTTTTCAAAAATTCTTACCCCATAAGATCAAAGGAGATTGTTGAACACTTATAACTCTTATTTCTAACACCATACTTTAAAGTTTTCATTCCCAAGTACCAATTCACCGAATAAACATTTTCACGAGCCAAACTAATTGTTTCAAATCTTTAATACGACATCCTCTCCTAAATATTAAACTAAGTGTTTCATTTCTAGTATACAAACCTTGCATTCATTTTACTTAATTTAGAACTCAAACCACAAAGTTCAAATAATTTAACTTTGTTAATCCACCAAGTAAACTTTGAAATTTCAATATTCATAATTCTAACCACTAACTCATTTACCTTCGATACCAACTTAAATACCTACCGTATCTCGCACTAATAGTCAAGCCAAACAAAAATGAAACCAATGTAGTTTACATCATTCCTTATTCAATGAAACTTATTTCTAGCTTCACTTTTCAAATTCAATACAAATAACCCTCTCAGCTTTATAACTCGGATCCAAGATATTATTCCTTGGATAATCCAATAGTTCCAAATCAATCCTCATTTCCTCATTTGAAAAAGCACAAACCCTTAAGCTTATCATCCCAATGTAACTCATTTTAAAATCCCTCAAATCACCAGTGAAGCATTCAAACTCTTAAGTTCTTTACAAAATAAACTCATACTCATGATTCCTAATTCATACGCCATGATTTGAAGGTCATAGCGAGCCCAAAATCAACCTTGGATATAACCTTGCCAGTGTTTCCTAAAACCATGTCCCAAATAAATTGTTAACTCATAAGGACCTCAAACTGAATATCCCAAAATGAATTACTAACTCAATTCCTGAATATAGCAAATCAATATAACTTAAACATCTTCAAATCACAACTCGAATTTCCTAACTCGCCTAATTCATATTGCAACTCATAATCTCCAAATGCAAATTCTTCTCAAACCTTAGTTCTCAATTAACAACAACAAATCCCAAAGATCTTTTTCCCTTCTATGTAGCTAAGCCATCAAATCACTCAGCATACAGTCGCAGGGCCGCTTTGATACCACCTTGTAACACCCCCCTATATAAGCCTATCTTAAAGACACTAACTAAATTTTAAACTTAATTAATTGTAGAAATTTTGGCAGCACTTCCCCTAAATATGGAAAACCTAAAATATTATCTAGGAAATTACGTCATATTTTCTTTAATCTTCTTTAGTTACATCATTCCAACATATAAAATTTCCCAATACACCATCAGAGTGTCATTGTTACACCTACTTGTAACATAGATGCAAAACTAAATACTATTCATATTACATAACTAAAGGAATTTCATTCACTTATAAGAAAATAGTAAAGTCTTCCACAAAAGTACACTTTAACTAGGTTTCCAACTTCACTTAGTTTGCAAAACTTAGATGTAATCAAGAAGTCCTCACTCCCACGTACCCAACATCAATCATCATTACTTGCATCCCCTACTCACAATAATTAAATGGGTCGTTGCAGGTTCAATCCCAAATGGAAGAACAACATAAAAAACAAACACAAACAAGACATAAGCACGTCAGCAAAAGGCGAGTACCACAATTCTACCTTAATCTAGAATGGAGGAAAACTCGTGTAAATTTAAGTAAAGGGAAGTAATACACCAATAAAGAGTGAAAACGAAATTCAATACATATTGTTTTCAAATAGACTATCATGGTCTCCCGGGTCTAACTATTATTCAGTAGATTGTCAGGGACTCTCGGATCAACTTAGAAATGAAGAATTTTGGAAATTTGGAATAGAAAGGAAGTGTTTATATGATTAAGAGAAGAGATCTAATAGAAAACCATTGCTAATGTCAAATACTCAATTAACTACTAACCTAATTCAGTTTATTTTATCTTTTGTTAGTCATACTTATTTGAAAACAATATGTCTTGAATTTCGTTTTCACTCTTTATTAGTGTATTACTTTCTGTTACTTAAATTTACATGAGTTTTTCTCCATGCTGGATTAAGGTAGAGTAGTGGTACTAAGCTTTTGTTGACGTGCATATTTCTTGTTTTTGTTTGTTGTTTGTGTTGTTCTCCCATTTGGGATTGAACCTACAACGACCCATTTAATTATGGTGAGCAAGGGATGCAGGTAATGATGATTGATGTTGGATATGTGGGTGTGAGGAATTCTTAATTATATCTAAGTTTTGCAAACTAAGTAAAGTTGGAAACCTAGTTAAAATGTACTTTTGTGGAAGACGTTACTATTTGCATATAAGTGAATTAAATTCCTTTAGTTATGTAAAATTAATAGTATTTAGTTTTACATCTACTTTATAAGTAGGTGTAGCAATGACACCCTGATTGTGTATTGAGAAATTTTATGTGTTGGAATGATGTATTTGAAGCAGGTTAAAGAAAAAATGACGTAATTTCCTAAATAATATTTTAGGTTTTCCATATTTAGGGGAAGTGCTGCGGAAATTTTTAATAATTAATTAAGTTTAAAATTTAATTATTGTCTTTAAGATAGGCTTAAATAGGGGGTGCTACATCAAGCTAATCCGGAGGCAGACTCGACCGTTTGTTTTTTCTAACAATTGTTTTATGCAGGTACCAGCATACAAGAATAGTCTTGATTGTAGAACATATTGACCATTCTCCATCCCATTTAGAAAACTTTGACTTTCTCTTTCCTAACGGAACTCTCACTCAAGGGGGGGGGGGGCTTCTGTAGACACCTGATTTGTGTCTCCCCTTAGGTCCGATGACGAAACCATTAGCCTAGTTCCAAAGGTTGGTGCAACTACGACTGGAAGATCAATTGCTAAAACACAATGAATATATTCCAAGTCCAAATCATCCACAATCCAAATCCCTAGTCCATTCCGTCCCGTAACTTGGTACAAAATTCAATTCCAAAATATAATTCTGAAATCAAAACACAATCTCTCAAAGCGGATACCACCATTGGTCTCTGAAGCCTATTTCTAATCAAAATTCCATTAAGTAATTCAAATTCGGCGCCGACCCACAAAACCGAGCATCCTGGGCTCCGACCCGTAAAACCGAGTAAAAACTGTACAAAAATCTCAAAGTGACACATTCAAAATCGTAAAAACCCAAGCCTTATTCTCCAAGAAAAACATATTTTACAAGATTCCAAAATGACGATTGTTCTTTAGGTGCCAACGTGCCTAAAGGATAATCGTCATCGTCCTTCCTTTGTCAGCTATCTCTGCGCCAGGCATTGCAGGCCTTTTGCACAAGGCGCAGGCCTGCGCCAGGAGCATATTAGTTTGGCATTTTCTAGCCGCTTTCCTATAAAAACCCCCATTTTTACACAAATGAGGGGGGGGGGAGAAAATCAGATAGCAATTATAATGTCGTAATGCACAAATCACTTTTCACAATACAACTCTCTCAAAAATTGCAATCTTCTTAAAATCTACAAATTATAAGCATTTAAGCAATTTGGAAAACATATTGGAAGCACTACCCTAGCAAAAGTAGGTAATCTAAGTCCCTAAATCTCATTATTTATAATTTCTATTCTTTAGTCCAATGATGTTTAGTGAGTTCATAACTCATGTAACTAGGATTTGTACAAAAGGAGTAACCTTTAAGGGATGTCATACTTGAATCCCCCTTAAATGGTCTCCCATACTCCAATATTCCAGGTTTCAAGTTTTAATCTTTAAGATTTCTTTTCAATAAAATATGATTAGTAAGTTGAGGCTTTCATTCTTGAAAGTGTTCCTTTCAACAATCATCATGCAAATCTTCAAAAACAATAAATTTATACAAGTTCGATGATGTTTGGAGAAAAGAAATTCCTTCTTCAAACTAGAACTCATGAACCATTAAGTTTCACGTTCAAAATGTAATTTCCATATTCAAGTTTAATGATGTTTAAATGGGAACAATTCCTCTTCAAACTAAAACCAAATTCAGGTCATGGAGCATATTAAAGATGACACTTTTTAGCATAAAAGTCATAATCTTTAAGAGTTTAGCCTCCTAATTTCAATATTTAAGTTCAATATTTAAGTTCTATATTTAAGTTCAAGTTCAATATTCAAGTTCTATTTCAATGTTCAAATACAAAATCGATGATACTTTTTAATGAGAAAACTCATTCCAAAGTTAGATTCAAGTTGACTCCATGAGGAGCCAAGTCATACTTGAACAAATGTTTCTCGTTTGGATTTCCAACATCATTTACGCAATTTCTATTATACAATTTCAGTTCTTTATGCTTACTTTCTTAATATATTGCTTATTTCACTATCACGTCTTTCAATTCTGCGTCTTTATTTATGCATTCAAGTTGGGTTTTGTTCCACCTAATCCATTCTAGGCACTACTACAAATCATCACTTTTGCCACGAATTATGCCACGGGACTTTTAAATTCGTGGCAATTTTTTATCTTGCCACGGTAAAAGCAAGATTCACTAATAACTTAAAATAACCATAAAATTTATGCCACGGAAAAAATACATTCGTGGCAAACATACACTTGTGCCACGAATTCTGCCACAAAATTATGTTGTGGCTAAAAAATACATCACATTAATTTTCACAAAAGCGAGAATTTATTTTGAGGGAAGCGCGCTATTACTATTCATCTCTTTATTCAACTTCTAATTCCCCTAAAACCGTAAAGAAACCTTCAAGGCGCCGATACAATTGAACTTCACGGCCAAAAGCCTATACACAGTAGATAAACCTTCAAGCTAGGCTTCAATTCGTTGTTCTCAAGAACGATGACGAATTTCATCAACAGAGATTCTCCGTGGAGGTAATTCCCCCGAATTAGCTTCAATTTATTGGAGGTAATTTCCTTAATTTCTCGCCTCTTTCTCTCACCTCTTCCACCCTCCTGTTGCTTCTCCTTTCGTGTTTATTTCTCAATGAATTCTATACTCCTTGCTTTTATCAGACAATAATATTGAATCTAAACCATATGGTATTTTAATTATGCGATTTTTTTGTAAGTTCCATATACGAGTATTGAATTTCAATCACATCGTATTTTAATTTTGCAATGGATTGCCTGTTTTCCATATAATATTCTTACTTATTTTGTTTTACTGATTTGTTTATTATTAATTGATCGAAATTTGTATTGCTGATGATAATCGGAATTGTCTGATGGTGAAAAATGACTGAATTTTCTTCTATTGGGTGTTAGAATTTTGTGGAATATTGTTAATGTATTAGAAACTAAGAAATGGCTAAATATTCAACTTTTTTTTTCTATGGTGGGGTGGGGGTGTGGGGTTTAAAGAATTGTACTAGATCATGTTGTTACTAAATGGCTTTAAAGTTCTGGGAATTTAGAGAATTATACAGTTAAATTTCATTACTGATGCTGAAAGTGACGATTCATCATCTTGAGAATCAATATTCTCAATTAGGTACCTGATTAACTCTTTTGTGAAGTAGTTTATGTTTGAAATTTTCAATAAGCACAATGGCTAGTTGGGTGCTCTTATAGGCTTTGAAAGTAGAGGCAGAGGACATGGAGAACAAGGAGGTGATCTCCAGCGTTTCTGTTGCAGTTTGTTAGGGAGGTAATCAGAGAAGAAGTTAATGTTCTTTGCAGGCTTTTCAGCCTTTTCCTTGCCAAGGAAACATCTCTTTCCGTCAGTCTAAAGTATGCTAAGACAATTGAAAAATGTGGTACTCAAGAAAACGTTTATTCATGAATGCAGCCTTTAATAGTCAACAACAAATGGATAAAGATCGAAAATGTGGACAACCTACAGAACGAAGGTATCAAATTATTCACGCTCTTTCTAGTTTCTTCCTATCTGCTCACCGAGTGCCCATTTATGTTATAAAATCAATCTATGCAGAGGGCAGCGGAGAATAAAACTCCATAGGTGCATACATATATTTTCTTGTTGAAGTGCATGACAACCATTAATTCTTTGTTGTCTGGTGCTTAATTATTTTGGCTCTGGTATACCTCTTCATAGTTAAGAGGCTCACCTCTGGGAGTATGGGCTCGTATACCTAACACTTGGTAACTGATTTTTAGTGGTATTATTACTTTTTTGCAGTGCAGATTTGGTTTAGCTATTAGAATTGTATCATTAGTTATACACTCACATAACATGAATGTAGAGATACACAAAGTTTATAAGAGCTAGAAAGTATATGATGAATGAGATTATAATGATTTTAAGTTGTTGGTTGGTTTCTGAAAGTAACTTTTGTTTAATTTGCCTTCATGAAGTTAATATTTTCTAAACTTTTGTAGTGACCTCAAGGTTTGGAATACATTGTTAAGTAGTCCGGTTAGCCCCTCGTCTCTACTTAAGCATATTATTCGCGTTATATATAATTAAACTGTATAGAATTTTGTTTCTAAAAGAGCTCAATTCGGACCAATTTCAGCTTCAGTTCCTCAAAGGGTAGCTTGTGTTCTATTCTACAATTTCCATTTCCGTAGGTTTTTTCACGCAGAGGTTCCTCCTTTACTGTCAAATACTTGCCATGACCCATTCCCATACTCGGTGGTCTGTACTTCTACCTAAACAACACCCTCTATACCCTGAAGTATGGCCATTATATTTCTTGCACATCTCACCTCGTCCAAATGGATCAACATCCCATCTGCAACACACTTTTGCAAGGCCTTGTTGTAGTTTCCATGATCAAGTTCTATTTTAGGCGTCATAGCCAAAATACGACCTTGAACTCCTCCCCATTTTCGTAGACTTTGTTGTAGGGGTGTTTTCAAAGATTATTCTTTCCAGCTCTCGTGTATCAATAGATACCAATGCATCTAGCTCTACCATCTTTCATGGCTTCAAAAGCTGAATCTCTGAGGCTAGAAAGAAGTCTTGCCTGTGTACAGATCCTCCTCCAGGGACAACATCGATCACCAGGTGCTTTAACCTCGTCGTATGTCAGACCATCCTCTCACAACTGCCTTCCCTTTATCAAAAGCTCTTGTCCTTCCCTATAGTGTCGCTCAATGCTCGGCACCCACCTCATACAGGTCAGCATCCACTGTTCTAGCAGTACATTACTCAGCTCAGTACATCTCATGCCCACCTGCACAAATCTTTCCCAAACTTGTATATCTTTAGCGCTATCTGAAGTACCACATCCATCATTTTTATACCCTGTATTGCCAAAGCTTATTTGCTGAAAGAAGTTATTGGTCCATCAGCTTCTTCTTTGTTTATTATGTTTTTAATAACTGAAAAATGTTTATTTTTTACTCTATGATGTAGATGCACGAGATTTGAATGCGGAGCAATTTAGTGGGAATAATCAAGATATGGAATTGGAAAAAGGTAAACGTCTGTAAAATTATACTACTTTCATGTGACTTCTTAATTTAATTTGCAAACCTGAAGAGGAGATGATTGGAGATAATATGGAGACAAACTTTGATCATGTTGGACCAACTGGAAGAGATGGATTGGTAGATGCACTTCTTGATGATATCAATGGTGCCCTTGTGAATATGGAAGTGGAGCTTGATAATCCTGGTATGACTTTGGTTTCTTGTTCTAATAGAAATGTCTTGCACATGTTTACCTAACATAACTTAGCAAGATGCACAAAAATCATTTGAGTCGTTTGTATGATAACTTATAGCTTGAAATCTTTGTATCTTATGCCCTTCACTTCTCCAATAACTATGAGATTTTTGGTGGATATTTGTTCGAAAGAAATCTGTTTCTTTAATCAGGATATTATGTGCATTGTGCATAAGGATTGTATGTTGCTCTAATTTGGCAAACATAGTTGGTGAGTTCCATATTATTACCTTCTGCCATGGATATCAGTTGAGATGAGTTCCCAACTTTTTTTGATATTAGTTGCATCATGGTCAGTCCTCCTGAAGCCTGTACTAGCTTGTCGAGTCGAGTGAGAGAGATGCTTTTCAACCTCTTACTAGAGGCTCCTCTCAACCACACCTTTTAGAAACACCTTATAAAATGAGACAATTTTAGTCGTTGAGATGAGCTTCTAGTAAGAGGCTAAAAAGCTGCAGAAATACTATTAATGTAAACTGAGACAATTTTACATGCTTAGTCTACATCTAAAAAGGTGCACCTCATATCTGATGAAATGTTAGAATTGTCTTGTCTAACTGTCTAGATAAGTAAAAGAAACCCAATATCAGTAATATCAATCACTATAAGTCTAACAACTAGAACACAAGCTCATTTATCTTGAGCAGTGTGGAGACACGTGCGGGAGATGCATTCATTTATCTCATTTGTTTGTCTTGGTAAACATATTAATCAATCTTTACTAGTAGACAACATTTAACTATTTTATGCTAATGCATCGTAAGCAGGCGAATAATATATTAACTGTTAGCAATTACTTTGGACATTTTTGTAACATAATAGCAAAACTGTCACCTCTTCTGATTAGATACTCAAACAAAAGAATATCACTTACCTTGGGATGACTTAGGCTCTGTTTGGTTACTGAAATCAACATATCTGACCTTATTTCTAGCTTACTTTGTCTGAAAAATACTTATTTGTGTGTTAAATTGTGTGAAAAAACTTTTTGTTTTGAACTTATTGTCTGAAGAGATTGCTACAACTATGATAAGTGATAACTGATAACAACCTGAACTGTCTGTTGTATTTCTAGTTCAAGTTGTATATCTTACTACCATTTTACTGTCTGCTTCTGTAAAATAGACTGCCTGAGCCTTTCATTCTATATCCCACTAGCGTTTTCCCAACGTACTTTCTGTTGTATTTCCAGGATCGCATGCAGGGAGCGAAGGGCTCGGGAAAAGGGATTTATCAAACACAAACAGTTTGGGAGAAAAGACTGGTGAAGATTCTAAGAGCTTGTGGGAAGGATTTATCTGACACTAATGATGTTGAAAGGTGACGATTCATCATCTTGAAGTAAGTATATGCATATTCCTTTCTTCCTTTTCGAAAAGAGTGCAAGTACCCAGTTTTTAGATTCTTTTACCTTAGTCCCTATATCAATGCTAGATGCTGCCAAAGATAGCTACAAGAATAGTTAAACTTCAAAAACTAGATGCTATAAAAGATATCAATAAGCACATCAACTAAGCTGTGAAAGATTAGCTACAACATAGATAACTGATCGTAATAGTAGTAGTAGTAGTAATAGGATATGTTGTTTTGAACTCACAATTATGTGTTGCAGGTTAACATACAAATAGAGAAAGGTGTAGACACCTACTTTTGTCCCCATTCCCAAAAGGGAAGGTTCGATGATGAAAACGTAAATCTCCACTTTACAACGCATCTCCTATAAAATAACGAATCTCAATTCCCCTTTTCATTTCACCCGAAACCTGCTATTTATAGAAACTTGCTATTTATGGAAACCTGCTAAAAATAGTAAATGCCGTAATGGGTAGTTGTTAAAAGTGGGAAGTCATAAAAGATAGAAACCTGTCAGAATTAGGTGTTGCACTCCAACATAAATCCTAAATGAGATAGAAATTGCGAGAGAATCATATTCCTAATATGATTCGAAAGTAAGAGTCACGTATTAATTAAAATCCTAACGAGCCTAGAGTTCGTAACGGGCCCAGACGCATCCCGTCACAAGGTTAATACGCACTAAAGGACTCACTTAAATCTCAAATACTCCGGATTCTAGGAGTCCGAATCTGACTAAGAAAAACAGCCCAGACCCTATTTTCAACGCCTGGCTCTGGGCGCCGAAATCTTCGGCGCCCAGGCCTGGGCGCTGAAAATACCTGGTACGTGTTTTTTCCTAATTCCTCGTGGATTAGAATTCTGCAATTCTATCTTTCCACGAACTCTTTTCTAAAAATAGGGCCTTAAGTTCGACGTGAAAGGAACACAACACACAATTATAGTCTGAGTATTGACTCTAAACCCCTAAGCCTAAGCCTCACGCTGCAAAACTGATCACGCGTTCTGTTGCAATCGATCCATAAATCGAACAGAACGTATCATGTCCCATAATTTGAGATTCGTTAAATAAAAGGAGAAATAGCAAAGTCAAAGTGGTTAGTTTTCTGAGAACCGTGACGCACCTCTCAAGGGTGCGTCGTAATGTGTCCCTTTTCTATGATTTAATTGCTTTCCTCGCCCTTTTATGAACTGTTAAACTAACTACATCTGGTTGTTCGATTACGCTTAAAAAATATGATATTTTTGGGAAATTGGATTATCATGCTAGGTCCCTTAAAACAATCTAAATCAGATAATCGCGCTCGATCTAGTACTATATGTTGCATATTGATAAAATCAACTCACATTAGTTTAATAGTTAACGCATGTCCCTTCAATTATTTATGCTGAGCTAGTAAGGATATCCTGCCTCTGGAGTTATCAAAGAGCGAGTACTCCTCTCGGTAGTTACAGTCCCCCGAACCCTCAATCTCTACCCTGCGGGTGTACGTTGAGCGATCCCCACCACCAGGGATCACAAGGGAACCTACGGTCGTCGTGGTCAAACATAATTGCACTCCCTTTATGTCACGATAACCGGGTTTTGTCAGTTTTTCTCATTGTCGTTAAAAACTGAATGGCGACTCCTATATTACTAGTCAATTGGGTGTAAACTCACAGGAAATTCAATTACACTTGATTTGACAAAAAGAAGCGTCACACCCACGAGGGACGAGGTCACGCATTAGCCTCGTGCTTTTTCGACCCCCTCACAGTGGCGACTCCACTGGGGATAGTGAAGGAAATACTCGTGCTTGTAGGTAATCAAAATAGCCGAAGGGTGAAACGATCCTACCCCGCGTTTATTTCCCGATCAAGTTGGGACGACCTAAAAATCAGCATATTAATGTGAACGGACAGAACCGCATAACGAATCTTGGCTCCCTTGGTGTTTCATCTTGGGAGTTGGGACTAAGGATACCCATCGCCAACCGGGGGGTGCATGCGCTTCGAATGTTGTCCACTCGGCACTTTCGCTAGTAGTACACCCGTCCCAAACCCAATCGCTCGCCCATTAGGTCCCTCTCGCCTGCATGCCCCCTTGGCTTGCACTTGCAGGTTGGCCTCTTGAGCGAATTTCGTCTGCTGAAGACACTACCTCGATCGGGGCATGTGTTGGATCTACGATAGAAGCGGTACCAAGCCAGGCGCAAATAACTACCCATAGAAGCCTATCATAAACTACATGACATATTATTATTGCCTCATGATGGAATGTTAGTTATGTGTAGCGAAATATATGATTGTATGTGACAAACTGTCCTAGAAAAACCAACGACCTTAAAAATTGCCCAAACATTCATAAACCAATTTGCCAAAGAGTTATACCGAAACACGTGTTCCGCAAACCCGGACGATCGCCACAAAAATAAGCGACGCTCGGGATGGCCTGTAAAGAATCCCACAAACGCTGCACAACGCGTAAAGGACGTTATTAGGCAAGCACGCAAAATCGAAGTCGCGTAAACAAAAGTAGACGCAAACAGAAAACGAGAACCAGCCAGGGACGCATTTTCAACGCCCCTGGCTGAGCGCCAGAATTTCCCACGCCATACGCTGGGCGCTGAAGTTGCTGCTTGGCCTTCTGGTCAGGCGCAGCAGCCTCGGCGCCCGCGCAAAAGGAAAATACGTAGCACAAAAAACGTTCGTAAAAAAGAATTGCTACGAGGGCGTAAGAAAAGCACTCGATTTCAAAAGCGACTCGTAAAAAATTAATAACTCTTTGCGTCGTTGTTAGGCCTCCTACGACGACAATGCTCAGCACTAAAAAACGAACATGCTAATAATTATGAATGTCACATGGGCAAGTGTTTCGAAAATCCAAAGAATGACAAAAAGAAAGAACTAAAAAGTGTACCAACAAAAGAAAGAGTGAAAAACCAATAGAGAAAGTCGAAGTCTAGACTAAGTAATACTTGAAACTTTGGGACCTAAACTTTAGCTTATCTTATGCATAGGACTGGTCCTGCCACTTGGTGCCGATCAGGAAATCAACGGTTAGTGCGCCTCGAAGATACATCGCCAACACCAGGTTTAGTGACTCCAAGCTCCGTCCGTCATCCCTCATTTCAAGGATCTCCGCTTCCCCAACCTCGATTCGCACCCTCAAACATGTCCATCGAAGAATTGCAAGAGCAGATGGCTCAAATGACCCGACTCATGGGCCAACTGAAAATGGAAAACGAAGCCTTAGCGGCTGCGCAAGCCAAAAACGACCTCGATAACGAGAAGAGGATTGAAAAAATGGTCTTACAGCAAACCATGGGGAGCAAGTACTTCTCCCTCGATCCTGAACCTTTTCCTGGAAAACTACCAGAAAAGTTTAGTTCATCGGACTTACCAAAGTTTAAAGCCACGGATAATCCCCGTGATCATCTATTGAGCTTTGTGAATGCCATGAACTTGAAAGGCGTGGACAAGTCCATGTATTTACCTGCCTTTCCTTTGTCCTTGGAACCTGTGCCGCTCAAATGGTACTATCACCAGGACCCTAAGCTCTTCCCCACTCGGAAAGACTTTGTCAATGTCTTCATCAAGCAATACTCGTCGAACATGGATTTTCAAGTCACCATGCGCGAGCTGGAAGTTCTCTTCCAAAAGAAAAATGAGGGTTTTACAACCTACTTTGCTAGATGGAGGGATCAGGCGGCCCAGCTAATCAATAGGCCTCCCGAAACAGAATTGGTCCAAAAATTCATTGACAACCTGGACCCAGCCTACAGACAGCACCTTAGGTACCTGGGACTTGACACTTTCAAAAGAGTTTATGATGTGGGAATAAAGATCGAGGATGATCTCGCAAAAACAATACAAAGTAAACCCGCATACAAAAGCAATACCTACAATAGGGGCAACACATCCCAAGCCCAAGAAGTCCATGCCGTAGAGGAGACTCCCGCCCGAAGAAGCCCTGGAAGATGGGTCCGAGACCAAAAGTTTGCCCCACTCGGGTCGACTTTGGTACAAGCCTTTGAAAGACTAACCAATCAAGGAAAGTTGAGACCTATAGGCCCCACCCGTGACCCTCCTGTCAAGAACAAATATTGGGTCGAAGGTACTTACTGCAAATTCCATCAAGGAAATGGGCATGCCACCAAGAATTGTTGGAATCTAAAGCATACGATCCAGGACATGATAGAGGATGAAGTGATACCTCTCCCTAACGTTGGCAAACCCAACAACAACAAGAGCCCACTCGGCTCTTGTCACATCTCTCTCGGCCAACCAGAAAATGAGAACTTCGACCCTACGGTGTACATTACGCCCCAAGGTGCACCACCCGCTGTGGTCCCTATGGATCGAATCGAGAGAGAAGTGTGCGGTGTGTGGGATGATAATGCTGAAGATATTTACCTATCTCAAGCGTCGGGCCAGGACCTCTTTACTGAAACTTGGCCCGGGTATGCTCTCATTGACACCACCCCTCAAGAGCCCGAGGTCGACAACCTCACCCGATCCGGAAGGATATACCAACCGGATATTCACCCACCTCCTATGGGCGATATCCCAGTTAGGCAAACTCCTGAGAATGGACGGCACACCACCGTCGCGGAAGTCATTGAAAATCCTCTCTTGAAACAACTAAAGAGAACCAAAGCCGAAATTACCATCTGGGATCTCATGTGTACTTCAAAGGAACATCGCGAAAATCTTATTCGCTCACTCGACCTCATCTCAGTACCTACAGATATCACACCTGACTCACTGGTTAGCCATGTCACGAGAGATGCCGGAGAAAAGGCCATAGTTTTCACTGACAAAGACTTGCCAAAGAGGGGGGTGCTCACAACAAAGCCCTTTATCTAGTGGTTGGATGCACAGGACAAAACATCCCCCTAGCGCTCGTAGATAACGGTTCGGCGGTCAATGTTTGCCCATTACGAACCGCCCATTGCTTGGAGCTAGGAAATGATGACTTCCAAACCTCCACGCAAGGGGTACGAGCTTATGATAACTCCCGAAGGCCTGTGTTAGGAAAAATCAACCTCACCATACAAACCGGGCCTGTGGCACGCACCACGGAGTTTCAAATAATTGACATCAAGCCCACTTTCAACCTCCTCTTGGGGCGACCTTGGCTCCATGACTTAGGAGGTGTGTCTTCTACCTTGCACCAAATGGTTAAACTTAACCATAACGGGGTAATACTAGAAATCCGCGCCCCTCCTCTCGACGTCAGTTGTACTATGGTTGGAACGGCCGAACACTAGTGGAAAAAATACCTATTGAGGGGGGCATTTTGGGCTTATTGAGGCGAACATGACCCGCTTCGACAGACGTGGCTTCAACAGCTCACTTAGCTGTTGAGGCGGGCTTTGTTCGCCTCAACAGGTGATCTGTTGTGGGGGGCTTTCAAAAGCCCGCCTCAACAGCCCAAAACCAAAGGTAAAAATGAGGACATGTTGTGGGGGGCATTACCAAAGCCCGCCTCAACAGCCACCTCTGTTGAGGCTCACTTCTTAAATGCCCCCCACAACAGACCTGTATTTTTGCGCCAATATCTGTACATTTGCGCCATAAAATCATATGTTGTTGAGGCGTACATTAAAATCCCCCTTCAACAACATTAATTTTTTTTTTTCAAATTCTTTTAAAATATAAAATACGTGGCAATAATCAAATCTATATATAAACACCATTGAGTATTGAAACATGTACACCAATCAACACCAGAATAGCAATGGTATGAATCTGCTTATTTTTGATAAATAAATCATTAAATTAACTTCATTTATATTAACCCAATAGAGAAAAGCGTATAGTACGTACGTTTACAATTTTTAAACACCTAGCTAGCTAGTCTAACAAATTAAAACTAATATTAACAAATAAAGACAAAAGGCTAGAGAGCTAGTCTAACAAATTTCTCTAATCCGGCCACTAAGCTCCCTTTAGATCATGCATTACAAACCTTAATTAAGGCCGTGTTGACTTTCTTCCAATCAACTCGATCCCTGCAAGATGGAAGGAAAATATATGAGCTATAGAGTACCAAAGTTTACACTCACGATATTATATTTACATTCCATTGAAGCATAAAAAGATATAGTTGCACCTGAAAACCCTTGTATTTGATGAGCTCTTTCATCATGTCAACCACATAAAGCTGCCCTTCATCATCGAAGTACGCAAGATCTCCTGTATGCACCCAGCCTTGATTATCAATAGTCGACTTGGTGGCTTGTGGATTATTAAAGTAATTACACATTGTTGTTTTACTTATAGGAATAATGACATGTATTATTGAACCAATAATTAAAGAAACTCACCTCTTTATTCCAGTTTGTTTGGTAAACTATGTAAACAAGAATAAATGTCTGAAGACTAGTTCCGATTATCATTCCTATCCAAATACCATGCATATTGCAGCACAACACCCTATCAATCAGTGTTCCATAAAAATGAACTGATAAAGTTTATCACTTAATAAAATCAAATGTATTATTAGTTTAAAACAATTTCGATGACAGAGTTGTACAGAAAATAATGTATTTTGATTGAGAATATATATAGGTAATAATTACCTCCACACCTAAGGGAGTCTTATAGCCGAGGAAAAATCCCAGAGGAAGTCCAATAACATAGTAGGAAAACAGGTTTACGTAAGCAACTAAGGCCTGCCACCCTCCTCCAACCGCGACACCTATAATCAACAAAATTATACTTGAACCTGTTAAACCATGATCAGTTATATTTGATGTTGAATATTGATCAAAATTGAAGGAAATAATGCCCTTGGTCCAAGTATGCATTCTATGTTAAGTCTAATAAATGCGGTTCAGTATTAATTAACAAGTTAATAATTCAGTGAGATCAAGTGAGCTGAATGCCTAGCTAGAGGCCGCTTCAGTTCAAGTGGAATTAATGATATTAATCCACAGCTTACTCTTGACTGAACCCGTAGGGTCACACAAATAGTACGTAAACGGATCAAGTATTTAATGGCATTAAATACTCCATCTATGAATATTCGGAACCGACGGATCTTGGTTTCAGTGGGAGCTAAGATCGTCACAGGCAAGAAATGAATACTCCGGAAACGATGATATTGCCGGAAACGGAAATATGGATCGTATCGGAAATATGAATATTATCCAAGTCGTAGATGTTGCCGGAAACGGAAACATGGTACGTATCGGAAAATATTATTGGAAATGGAAATATTACCAGAATCGGAAATATTACCGGAAACGGAAATATTGTCAGAATCGGAAATATTGCCGGAATCGGAAAATAATTCCGGAAACGGAAATATTAAATATTTGTTCGAAACGGAAATTAATTCCGGAATCGGAAATGTTAAATATTGTTCGTATCGGAAATAGATTCCGGAAATGGAAATTTAATCGGAAGCGTATCGTACGAATTAGCATCGGACGAGGCTTGCCGGACGAAGGCCCAGCACGAAGCCGGGGCCATCGCCCAGCAAGCATGCGCGCCACAAGCCCAGCCAAGGCAGCGGCCAGGCCTACCGCAAGGCAGGCCCAGCGCGCGCCAAGGGCCACGGCTGCGTGGGCCGTGCTGCGCGGGCTGCTGCTCGCACGCGCATGGGCAGCCCTTGTGGCTGCCGTGTGTGTGTGAGTTTGTGCTCATGCATGATTCCTGAATCTGCAAGAGTCAGTGTATGATTAAGTTTCTATTTCTAATTGGATAAATTAATTAAATAGAATTCATGTAGGATTCTAATTCCAATTAATTCGCATCCTACTAGGATTACGATTCCTTTTCCATAACTCTATAAATAAAGGCCTAGGGGTCATAATTTATACACAAGTTTCAAAGTATTCAAAAGTGAGTTTTTTGAGAGAAAATCAAACACACATCTTGCTCAAAAGTGCCGAAATTTTCTAGTACCTTAAGGGCGATTCTAGTTGGTCAATCTTAAGGCGGATCCGGACGTGCTGTGGACTATCTACGGAGGGACGACACTTGGAGTCCTAAAAGACTTGTTCTTGTTCGGTTCGGGCGCAGCTAGGGAGGGCACGCAACAAAGAGTATGCATCTAAATTATGCTATATGATTATGTGTAAATAATATGTTGTCCTGGGTTAATGGTTGTTTCCGCATGATCTATGTAATGTCATATGTATCATAACCTAACAGTGGTATCACGAGCCCCTTATTATTTTCATAATCTAAATTGCATGAACATGGTTAAATATTACAAATTTGCAAGAATTAAAAGGGGTGATTAATTTTCGTAATTGTTAATTAATTGCAAATTGCGTTTATTTAATTATATGTACGCAGTTTTTCGGCAGTTTCTTCATTACTCATCCGAATTGAGTGATTTTTGTGTCAATTCCGCATGTAAAAGGCATTCTAAAATTTTGACAAAAATAGTATTTTTCTGCCGAACCCAGAATTCTCAAATTCGAAGCCTAACTATGACTTTTCGAAGGTTTTAGTTTTTTCGAATGCAAAATTTCGTAAATTTAAGATGTTAAATTAAATATTTGCGATTCCTGTTGATAAATCTTGAATTTTTGATTGACCTACTGCATATGTTTAACAAGTTTGAATGCCTAGTCTTGTTAATTATGCAATCTAATTTGTAATTATGATTAATTTGTTGAAAATTAGAATAATTTAGAATTAATTTGATTTTCATAATTAATTGTAATTTAATTAGAAACCTATGATTAAAAACCACCATAAAAATTGTAAATTTACGATAAATTTTAAATTTTTATGACCTAGACTTGAATCCATATCAATCGGAAATCAATTGGATAATAAATTTTCGATTTTTTCGCCCTAAAATTATGAAATTAATAATATTTATTAATTTGTCATTAATTTTAAATATAAATTTTAAATTTTTATGCGATTCGTTCAAATAACTTGCACGCACGAAGCAATGGACGCTTCGTGTTACCCTTAAGGGGTGTTGTATAATGCGGGCATGCGACGACGAGCAAGGGAGCTCGTCGCCCGTGCGGCACGAATGCAATGAGCAAGGGCGTAGTGCACGAGCACAAGGCAGCAGCCCTGCCTTGTGTCGTGTGCCACGAGCAATGAACGAATGGGCATGGGCGAAGGGCGAGCCAAGGCAGTCGCGTGTGGGCAGCAAGCGAGCTGCGCCACAACGCGCGCTGCCTCGCACAAGTGCGCGCAGCCTCGCGCGCAGCGAGCGCAAGCTCGCGTGCCACGAGCGCTGCGCCCAGCACTGCTCGCGCGCGCAGCGCGCGATGTCGCTCGCCCAGCGAGCGATGTCGCGCACCAGCGAGCGATGGCTCGCGCCAGCGAGCGATGGCTCGCGCGCGCAGCGCGCGATGTCGCTCGCCCAGCGAGCGATGTCGCGCCCCAGCGAGCGATGGCTCGCGCGCACAGCGAGCGAGCCAGCGCGCCCAGCGAGCGATCTCGCGCGCGCACTGCGAGCGATAGCTCGCGTGCGATGGGGCGCTGTGCGGAGGCTTGCGATGAGACAGCAGCAGCTATGCGACGAGCGCATGGGCTGCGCGCACATGGCCAGCAATGGCTGTGTGCGTACGGCCCATGGGCGTGCAACGCGTAGGGTGTTTGCGTTACGATTAGATCGTTTTGATTGTTTAATTTGAAAATTTCAGTTCACGTAATTTTAATTAATTTTAAAATTAATAATTTGAATTAATTTCTTGGATTTTAATTTTGAATATTATAATTATAATAAATGGAATTTATTCTAATTATTTTACTAAAATTAAAATCATGAATTAATTTAAATGCGACTGAAATTAAATTAAATTTTTGGATTCAATCATAAATTTATATGAGCTTTAAATTTTAATTAAATTTGTATGTTTCCGGTTAGACTAGAAATACAATTTTATGTTTAAAATTAGTAAAGCATATGAATTTATTGGTTTGAGTGGGAGCGCTTTTTAGTCATAAACTCTTGATTAGGTCTACAAATCCTTAAGGTTAAAACAACTCGATTAGAATTAATAAGGACTGAATAATTGGTAGATTATTGGTGCCCTTGATTAATTGCTGCAAATGTTTACGTGATGCATAATGTGTTTTACTAACCAGCTATGTGGGCCATTCATGATAATGAATGGGTGAATGGTATATATTGTATATGTACTGTTTTGCAGGTTATGAAGTGACTAGTATGGCCCAAATAGGATAGAAAATATGGTCTGCGTACCATTAATTTGAATGTAATTGGTCTAAAGCACCAAAAGTTATTTTTCAATTCAAAATGGTCTGCGTACCATCAAATAGTTGTAATTAGTTATAGCTTATCCTATTTGAAGAAAATGGTGCCTCCCACGGAGATTTTCAAGACGGACTTTGAAGTCAAAGCTTCAAGATGAAGTCGGGCCATACTAGATCACAAATATCTTATGCATGTTTTAAGTTATTTATTGCTTTAAATATGTCTTAAAATGCATGAGATCAAAAGCTTGATTATGTTGCATGATTAAGGATTTTAGTTCACTTAAAATCTAACCAACATAGTAAGAGCCTTAAGTTCCAAACTTAAAAATTGAGTTAAAAGGTGCCATGCCAAAATATACACTTGCTTGGATATCCTTTACATCAATCTAGTAATAGTTTTCGCTCATCGAGGTGTTACTTATTGGTCCTAAAGGGGCAAGGTACACAAATAATTGTGAGTACATGTTAGTTTTGGTGAAACTCAACGATATAAGTAAGGAGTCCTTTTATGTCGTGGCAAATTCGATAGGTTTACCTAATAAGTTCTTAGACGTACCTATCAACCAAGAATAGTTTCTAGACTATTAGCAAAAGGCTTTTGCTTACCTAAGATGTTCTAGGATTAAGTCGACAAACTGTGCTTAGTTCTTCAATGATTTTAGGATCTTGGAATCATTTTATTCACACCTGCCGGAACACATAACTTGAATAAAATGCTTAATAAACATTGAATTATGCATGTATGCTAGAATTTAAGTTTATTAAGAGAAACTGTGAATGGTTATTTATTTGTTTATTCTTTTCAATTGTAGTTTTTAATATGGCAAACAACAATTCATTCAACATTCGATCAATTCTCGAAAAGGAGAAGTTGAACGGGAAAAACTTCCTTGACTGGCAAAGGAACTTGCAAATAGTTCTTATGCAGGAAGAAAAGGAGTATGTCCTAGATGAGGCGATGCCCGAAGCTCCTGGCGACGGGGTCACTCAGGCTGCCCTCAATCGTTGGATTGATGCCAACAAGGATGTGAAATGTCTAATGCTCGCCACCATGAGTGCGGATCTGCAGAAAACGTTCATCAACTCAGATGCTTTCACAATCATCAGTGAGTTGAAGAACATGTTCCAAGATCTGGCTCGAGTCGAAAGATTCGAGACTCATAGGCAAATTCTTGAGACCAAGCTTAAGAAAGGCGAGCCCGTAAGTCCACATGTTCTCAAAATGATTGGACTCATTGAGAATATGAGTCGGCTGGATCAGCAATTTTCTCAGGAAATGGCTATAGACACCATCCTCCATTCTCTTCATAGCGGGTATGATCAGTTCAAGCTGAACTACAGTATGAATAGTCTGGACAAAACGCTCACTGAGCTTCACGGTATGCTGAAGACCGCTGAAAAGACGCTCAAAAGTGATAAGCAGGATGTGCTTATGGTGCGTGGGGGCAAGTTCAAGAAATCTGGAAAGAAGAGGAATGCTAAGAAAGGTGGCAACAAGGCCAGCCCAACTAAGCAAACTGGCGCCAAATCTGCAAAGAGGAAGGTCAGTCAACCCACTTCTGAATCCGAATGCTTCTACTGCAAGAAGAAGGGGCATTGGAAGAGAGATTGCTTGAAGCTAAAGGAAGATCAGAAGAACGGAACAGTCGTTCCATCTTCAGGTATTTTCGTTATAGACTGTATACTTGCTAATTCAACTTCTTGGGTATTAGATACAGGTTGTGGCTCACACTTATGTTCCAATCCACAGGGACTAAGAAGAAGTAGAAAGTTAAGCAAGGGAGAAGTCGACCTACGAGTGGGAAATGGAGCACGGATTGCTGCATTAGCCGTAGGAACTTACTATTTGTCGTTGCCCTCCGGGCTAGTTTTGGAACTGGAAGAATGTTTCCATGTTCCAAGTCTTACTAAAAACATCATTTCAGTTTCTTGCTTAGATGCTAAGGGATTTTCCTTTATAATAAAAGACAATAGTTGTTCGTTTTATTTTAAAGAGATGTTTTATGGATCTGCTAGATTAGTCAATGGACTTTATTTATTAGATCACGACAAACAAGTATATAACATAAATACCAAAAAGGCCAAAAAGGATGATTCAGATCTCACCTATCTGTGGCATTGTCGATTAGGCCATATAAACTTGAAACGCTTAGAAAGACTTCAAAGGGAAGGAATTCTAGAACCATTTGACTTAGAGGATTATGGTAAATGCGAATCATGTTTACTTGGCAAAATGACAAAGCAACCTTTCTCTAAAGTTGGAGAAAGAGCAAATGAACTATTGGGTTTAATCCATACAGATGTATGTGGACCAATGAGTACAAATGCTAGAGGTGGTTTCAGCTACTTTATCACTTTCACTGATGACTTCAGTAGGTATGGTTATGTCTACCTAATGAAGCATAAGTCTGAATCCTTTGACAAATTCAAGGAATTTCAGAGTGAAGTAGAGAATCAATTAGGCAAGAAGATCAAGGCACTGCGGTCTGATAGAGGCGGTGAATATCTGAGCTATGAATTTGATGACCATCTGAAAGAATGTGGAATTCTATCAGAATTGACTCCTCCTGGAACACCACAATGGAACGGTGTGTCAGAACGGAGGAACAGAACCTTGCTAGACATGGTCAGGTCAATGATGGGTCAGGCCGAACTTCCATTAGAATTTTGGGGACATGCACTAAATACAGCTGCACTCACTATAAATAGAGCTCCGTCTAAAGCTGTCGAAAAGACTCCATACGAATTATGGTTTGGAAAACCTCCAAATGTGTCTTTTCTTAAGATTTGGGGATGTGAAGTATACGTCAAACGATTAATTTCAGACAAACTTCATCCAAAATCTGACAAATGTATCCTTGTGGGCTATCCAAAGGAAACAAAGGGGTATTACTTCTACAATACATCTGAGAACAAAGTGTTTGTTGCTCGAGATGGTGTCTTTTTGGAGAAGGATCACATTTCCAAAATGACAAGTGGGAGAAAAGTAGACCTCGAAGAAATTCGAGTCGAACAACAAACTCTAGAGAATGCTCAAGATGACATTCAGGATGAAACTCAGAGATCTTTAGAAGAATCTGGTGAGAATCATGGTCAATCTAGAAATGTTACCCCGCGTAGATCACAAAGATATAGATCTCAACCGGAAAGGTACTTAGGTATTTTGACGAACGAGAGCTATGACGTTCTATTACTTGAAAGTGATGAACCTGCGACTTACAAGCAAGCTATGACGAGCCCTAGCTCCAAGCAGTGGCAAGAAGCCATGCAATCTGAATTAGACTCCATGTCTGAAAACCAAGTATGGGATTTGGTCGATTTGCCAGATGGCTACCAAGCCATTGGAAGCAAATGGGTTTTCAAACTGAAAAAGGACAAGGATGGGAAACTTGAAGTTTTCAAAGCTAGATTGGTTGCAAAAGGTTACAGGCAAGTCCACGGTGTGGATTACGATGAAACCTTTTCACCAGTTGCAATGCTAAAGTCTATTCGAATAATGTTAGCAATCGCTGCATATTACGATTACGAAATATGGCAGATGGATGTCAAAACTGCTTTCTTAAACGGCGTTTTAACAGAAACTGTGTTTATGACACAGCCTGAAGGTTTTGAGGATCCAAAGAATGCTAAAAAGGTATGCAAGCTAAAGAAGTCAATCTACGGATTGAAGCAGGCATCCAGGAGCTGGAATATACGTTTTGATGAAGCAGTCAGTGACTTTGGTTTCATCAAGAACGCGGACGAATCTTGTGTATACAAGAAGGTCAGTGGGAGCAAAATTGCTTTCCTAGTGTTATATGTCGACGACATATTGCTTATCGGAAATGACATTCCTATGTTGAACTCTGTCAAGATTTGGCTTGGGAAATGTTTTTCGATGAAGGATCTAGGAGAAGCACAGTACATATTGGGCATCAAGATTTACAGAGATAGATCTAAAAAGATGATTGGACTTAGTCAAAGCACTTATATCAATAAGGTGCTTGATAGGTTCAAGATGGCGGACTCCAAGCGAGGCTACCTACCCATGTCTCATGGAATGACTCTAAGCAAGACTCAGTGCCCAAAAACACTTGATGAGCGTAGACGAATGAGTGGGATTCCATATGCATCATTGATTGGTTCAATAATGTATGCTATGATATGTACACGCCCGGATGTTGCGTACGCACTCAGTGCTACGAGCAGATACCAGTCAGACCCAGGAGAGGCGCATTGGACTGCTGCCAAGAACATTCTGAAGTACCTGAAAAGGCACAAAGATGACTTCCTGGTCTATGGTGGAGATGATGAATTAATTGTTAAAGGCTATACGGACGCAAGTTTCCAAACCGACAAAGATGATTTCAGATCACAGTCTGGGTTTGTCTTCTGCCTCAACGGAGGAGCAGTAAGCTGGAAAAGTGCTAAGCAAAGCACCATTGCGGATTCTACAACTGAAGCGGAGTACATTGCTGCACATGAAGCAGCAAAGGAAGCTATATGGCTAAGGAAGTTCATAGGAGAACTTGGTGTAGTCCCCTCCATTAAAGGACCAATAGCCCTGTATTGTGATAATAACGGAGCTATTGCACAGGCAAAAGAGCCTAGACACCACCAGAGAGTCAAGCATGTACTTCGTAGATTTCACCTTCTACGAGAGTTCGTTGAAAGAAAAGAAGTCGAGATAAGCAAAATTGGAACTGATGACAACATATCAGATCCATTAACTAAACCTCTGCCGCAAGCGAAGCACAACTCGCACACTGCAGCTATGGGAATCAAGCATATTGGAGAATGGCTTTGATGTCTCTGTTTAATGTTTTAAAGTTTTAGAGTTTAAATCTTTGTAAAACATTATTGGTTAATCATTCACAATAAATGAAAGGAATTCATTTTTCCATTTAATTTGTGGTTTATTAAATGATGAGTCCCTTCAATTTGACGATATATTCAAGATAGACTGTCAGGACCAGTCCTGTGACTAAGAAATGTCTATCAAGTGAACTTGAATGTCAAAGGTTGAAAATGGTCCCTAATCGGAGTTTTCTATAAAATTGGACGCATAGAAAACGTTAGACGATTAGAATGCAAGATGACTAGTAGTTCTGTTTCTTGAACTATGTGGACATGGCAATGTCATAATCATTTGCATAGATACTTACTTTGGGAAGACTAGTATCGGACAAGACCTATGAAACTTTACTGTAAGAGATGAAAGTCTGTCATAAGTAAATTTCATTAAATTATTAGACACTAAATCCTCAATACCTGAGTGATTTGAGATTACTTGTTTGAGAACTGGTTGCTTTGACGTTGACCAACCGTCGCACCGTAAAAGGAGGCTATAAAGGCAACGCTCAGGTAATCACCTATCAAACGAAGTCTAATCTCAAGATCGCAAGATTGGGATTGTCCTCCCATAAATCGGGATGAGATGCTTAAAAGTTGTACAAGGCCACTCGGAGAGCTAGAAACTGTGAAATGCATGGCCGTGCTCGGATGAATCATAGGCTATGATTATCTGTTTATTTGATCAGTTGAACTCTGAAACCGAGGAACACCTCTGGACATAATAAGGATGACAACTCTTACCTTATGTTCAAGAGCAAGCATCGAGCGACAAAGGAATTAGGAAATGCACACTTGTCCCTAAGGACAAGTGGGAGACTGAAGGAAATAATGCCCTTGGTCCAAGTATGCATTCTATGTTAAGTCTAATAAATGCGGTTCAGTATTAATTAACAAGTTAATAATTCAGTGAGATCAAGTGAGCTGAATGCCTAGCTAGAGGCCGCTTCAGTTCAAGTGGAATTAATGATATTAATCCACAGCTTACTCTTGACTGAACCCGTAGGGTCACACAAATAGTACGTAAACGGATCAAGTATTTAATGGCATTAAATACTCCATCTATGAATATTCGGAACCGACGGATCTTGGTTTCAGTGGGAGCTAAGATCGTCACAGGCAAGAAATGAATACTCCGGAAACGATGATATTGCCGGAAACGGAAATATGGATCGTATCGGAAATATGAATATTATCCAAGTCGTAGATGTTGCCGGAAACGGAAACATGGTACGTATCGGAAAATATTATTGGAAATGGAAATATTACCAGAATCGGAAATATTACCGGAAACGGAAATATTGTCAGAATCGGAAATATTGCCGGAATCGGAAAATAATTCCGGAAACGGAAATATTAAATATTTGTTCGAAACGGAAATTAATTCCGGAATCGGAAATGTTAAATATTGTTCGTATCGGAAATAGATTCCGGAAATGGAAATTTAATCGGAAGCGTATCGTACGAATTAGCATCGGACGAGGCTTGCCGGACGAAGGCCCAGCACGAAGCCGGGGCCATCGCCCAGCAAGCATGCGCGCCACAAGCCCAGCCAAGGCAGCGGCCAGGCCTACCGCAAGGCAGGCCCAGCGCGCGCCAAGGGCCACGGCTGCGTGGGCCGTGCTGCGCGGGCTGCTGCTCGCACGCGCATGGGCAGCCCTTGTGGCTGCCGTGTGTGTGTGAGTTTGTGCTCATGCATGATTCCTGAATCTGCAAGAGTCAGTGTATGATTAAGTTTCTATTTCTAATTGGATAAATTAATTAAATAGAATTCATGTAGGATTCTAATTCCAATTAATTCGCATCCTACTAGGATTACGATTCCTTTTCCATAACTCTATAAATAAAGGCCTAGGGGTCATAATTTATACACAAGTTTCAAAGTATTCAAAAGTGAGTTTTTTGAGAGAAAATCAAACACACATCTTGCTCAAAAGTGCCGAAATTTTCTAGTACCTTAAGGGCGATTCTAGTTGGTCAATCTTAAGGCGGATCCGGACGTGCTGTGGACTATCTACGGAGGGACGACACTTGGAGTCCTAAAAGACTTGTTCTTGTTCGGTTCGGGCGCAGCTAGGGAGGGCACGCAACAAAGAGTATGCATCTAAATTATGCTATATGATTATGTGTAAATAATATGTTGTCCTGGGTTAATGGTTGTTTCCGCATGATCTATGTAATGTCATATGTATCATAACCTAACAAAAATAATACCTGATATGACTGTCTGGACATTATTAAGCACCATGGTAATGCCCAGAAGATAGGCTAAATGAGCAACAGCGTTTTGCATATCTTTACTTTCTGTAAATATCACAGCAAAATGGTTCCTGGTGAGCATGACAGCTCACATTAGAAGAAGACCTATGTAGAGGGACTGAGAAACAATGACTATCACGGAATACTTGGCCGCTCTTGCATTTCCTGATCCAAGCTCGTTGGATACTCGAACTCTGAAATGTTTAAAGACAGTTTTAGAATGTTTAATGCTACTTAGTACTAGTAGTTAGTATGTAGTACAATCACAAGGATGCTTCGTAGTTGTAGAGTACAGTTAACTGGTTTAAGGAATAACAGAGAAGCATTACCCTATAGCAGCATTGATTCCTATGAATAGCATGCCTTCCCATCCATTTAAATTCATACTGCATAAGAAAAAACGAAAGCAGGATCAACTCATTGAATCAATGTATCAACTGTCAAGGGTTTTTACATAGTGAAAACTTCTACCATACATCTGTCAAGATTTATTGAAAGTGTTCTTGTTTTTACCAAAAAGTATATGAAATTGCTAAACCAAGTTCTAGAAGTTTTGAGGATCATAACAAAACTGCTAGAAACTACAAATGCATCTAAGCAGTTGTTTTGAAAGATAACACTGTAAGAATGCCAATCTGCAAGATGACTCAGATTTGACAAAGTCAGTAGGAATCAGAATTAAGAGCAGATGTTGAGCAGCGCATGTGTTCAGATCAGTTAAAGGGTTCTAGTGGTCAGAATATGCTGAAGCAAATTTTGAAGCTACATGTATACAGTCTAAGTAATCTAGCTTTATACAATATAGATTCAGGATCATTTTTTCAGCTTTGCGAATTTTGAACCTACAGGTGTACAGTCTAAGTTAACTTGGTTTCTGCTTTAATATTTCACGACCACACCGATGAACTGAACTGCTTTATACAATATAGATTCAGGATCATTTGTTCAGTTGCTGCTTCTTTTCTTGCTGAGTAACTTCAAGACCAAATCATTAATTGGTGAACAACTCAGGAAAGCAAACTATATGGAGGTGATGTGTGACTAGTTCCTACAAATGTTCCTCATACGACATACTTAATTAAGACTGACATTAAAAATATGAAATACTTGTGCAAACCAGAAGCACAGACTATCTGTTAAAGGGAAGAGGCTCAAATCCTACAGCATAGGTCGCAGAAAATGAGCATGAGCAATACTTGTGCAAACCAGAAGCACAGACTATCACACGCAATAAATTCTAGATGTTCCTAAATTCTACTCCGTAATGTTTTTGCCAGTTTCCACACAAAACAGGTTCAGAACTACAAAGGAAAGGAGCACCCATTCTTCCTAGCAAATTGGACCCGAATATTAGTGACTCCCTAAATTTCTACCAACTTCAAGTATAGAGCAAACATTGAAAGAACACTGTTAAACTCTGTCATACTCTATATTTCGCACAAATTTCTTGATCCACAGGTTCTGAATCTTGTGCATAAGTAAATGGAAAAACAAACTGCAAAAAGTTTTCTGCAGTGCCTCTAGAGAAGTAACAAAAAGTTGTAAACTGGCAATCTAACTTTTCCCTTCCAATGTTTCACATTAACCTCAGTTCCTTTTGCACTACACTAAGCACCAATACTACCAAAAGGGTGTCGAAAAGAAGAAAAGATATAAGATCCTCATAATTCAGAAGTCCTCAAGTTCGAGTTGAACAGAAAAGGGTACTCCTTCCATCTGACAAGTTTAACATGAAGAATGAAACTTATGTAATCATACGAGAATCTTTGCCCATGTGATCCGGAGAGACACAGAGAGACACCACTAAGGTACTTACCAAAAAGAAATGTTAAAACTTATTTCAAAAAGACCAAAGAAAAAGAAGTGTTAATAGTTATTGACATAGGGAATAATTGCTAATTAAGTTAAGAATACACATAAAAGAAATAATCATAGTGAGTCTGTCATAACACCAAAATTGAATATGATGTTGATGTTCTTACCTTCAAAGAGCTGTTTGGCTCCTCCAAGGAACCCAACCACGATTTCTTATTTGCTGTAGACTCCACACCTATTATAGAAAGATGTAAAAAGATATTGCAATTAGCATTTCAATATATGATATGTACATATTACATATTAGTAATTTGATATCCATGGGGTTATCCAGAATCAGAACATCAACAGAAGATTATGTTATTTGACTTCTCTACGAGTGCCAACACAGTAGAAAACTAGCTATTTGCCATTTTTCGAAGACTTTGCATGTTTTTGCCAAGAAAATGTCAAATTATCACAAGTATAGCGGCAAAATTAGTGTGCAAAAACTAAGGTACTTCTGCTAAACTAACAACATTTTATAGTTTTGTATAATCCCCTATCGTTCACATTCTAAATTCACCACAGAGGTGTCAACCACAAATTGGAAAAAAGTCCTAATTGAACATATTACTAACAATTGAACTAAAAAACCACAAATATCAAACCCTAATTTGTAAATTCATCCAATAACTGTAACATTAGCCTAAATTTTCTGCAGAATCAACTCATTATGCTCAACTAATTAAGTGAAACTAAATTTCAAGATCAAACAAAACAGGAATAAAAAAAGTTATAAACTAACCTTAAAAAAGAAGAGAGACAGAGGTGAGCGAGATATGGAGGACCGCAGTCGGGGGCGAGTATTATGGAAGACGCGAATAAAGTGGTAGTGGTAGTGGTAGTGGTGGCGACAGTGAGAAGCGGGAACTGGCCGGGAATTCAGGAACCTACACCGCGCGGTGAGGAGCGGTGCGAATCGCCTTCAGATGCGTTGCAATAGATCGAGATTTGAAGTATACGTAGATCTCATCTGTTTGGCGGTGAGGAGGTTTAATTGTTTTAATTGTTGTGAAGCCCTGTTGAAGCGAACATACATAAGCCCGCCCCTTTAGACTAGTGTCTATTGAGGCGGGCAATTAAAAGCCCCCTTCAACAGGTTCTATAGAAGCGAACACCATAAAAGCCCGTCCCAACTTGTTAGTAAAATATTTGACCCGCGTTGACTAAGTGGTTATTGAGGCGCGCTTATGTATGCCCCCTTCAACAAGGGGGCTACAACAGGGGTTTTTTCCACTAGTGGAAACTGCAAACGACCTTTACGGGTTTCAAATGGAAGAAACAATCCAGTTCATCGAAGATTATGATCCAGCATTCCTAGACCCGCATGCATCCCGAGTCATCCCTAGAATCTGTTAGCTCAAGGTTATTTCGCTGGAACCCCATTGGGCATAAGGAAGAAGGAATGCACATTCCATCCTTTACCCAACAAATCTACTCCCTTTGGCTTAGGCTACGAACCAACGGAGGAAGATATTGCTGACCGCCTGTCTAGGCTACGCCTTAACAAGGCCAAACAAACCACCCTCCTTCCCCCATATCAAAGAACCCTTAACGGGATGTTCGTTCGGGAAGGAGAAGGACACCCATGCTGTGATTTCCCTGAACCCTTCGTTCAGGATGGCTTGCTAAAACCAGGATTTGAAATCTTCCATGACTGCCACACTTTGGATGAGGCACCCCACCTCACCAAGACTAAAACAACTGAAATATTGGACGACCAGGCTCTATGGACATTGTTTAACGAATCGAGGCCCATGGAGGACGAGACTGTGACGACTACCCTAGCTTTACAAGATGAAGGTTTCAATCCAACCCGGTTAATCGCTCCTGCATCAACACTAGAAGAGATCGAGAACGGATGGGTGAAGACATATCAGTGGGTCAATGCAAAAGGAATAGAATTCAAGATGAGTACCGGTGAAGGACCAAAGTTTTACGAGACTAAACCCAAGGCTTGAGCCACATAGAGCACCGTAGTAAAAAAGCGCCTAGTAGTTCTTTAGATTGGTAGAAAAGTAATAAAGACTTTAGATGGTCCTAAGACCCCTTAGAATATAGGTCAAGTTTGTTTCAGTGTGTTTTCCTTACTTTCCAAATTAATAAAGGCGTAATATTTCTCCTAAAATTTTATTCTAACAATAAGTGAACAGCAAATGTACTTGCAAAATACAAAAATAAAGAGGCGGCCCACTCTAGGTCCAACAAACGAGGCCCACTCGGTTTTGAAATAGTGCCATGGGAACCAGTTCCCAAAACCCACAAAATAAACCGCACCATCCCATTCATATCCCCAAAAACCTAAAAAGTCAACCAGTGTTATCACAAAGAGTCAATCCATGCAACCCAAAAAAAATCAAAGGAAATCAAAATCCAAAACAATGCAAATGTTACCAAAAAAACAGATTCATAAAACATAATTCCATCATACCCTTCACTAACAACGCGCACCTCAATCCACCCAAAAATCCTACACAAAGATCTTCATATCTTCCACACCTTAACCCCATTTTCAAATCCGTTTCGAGTCACAGGATAGAAAAAATTAATCCGGACAAAATGCATCTCACGCTAACAGTCAAAAAGGCCTCCGAATTAGCCTCAAAATTGATTTTAAATACGAGCAAAATCAAAGCACTAAAAAAGAAAAGAAAAAAAAAAGAAATAAATGCAAGAACACGTGAAGCAAAGCTTCAAAAACGACCGCCCAAGTCATTTTCAGCGCCCAGGGCTGGGCGCCGAAATCTTTGACGCCCCAGCCTGGGCGTTGAAACTCTCTGCCTGCCTAAATTTTTTTAAGTGCTCGTCATTTTATCCGCACATAACGGAAAAATAACAAACACTTGGGGGGGTACAGCACGTATCCAAATAGGCTCACCAAAAAATATAGCCATACAAAAAGTAGTCGAATTTCATTCTTTTTACGCGACTTACGGCAAACAAAAAACGGCAGACGAAAATAATGATAATACTTCACTCATTTGACCAGTTAAGTAATATGCTACCACCTCAGGGCATATCTATTAAAATCTGGCATCCTAGAACTTATTCTAGCTAGAACTACGCGCGACCTGATTCTGACAAGATACGTAGGCAATCCTTACCAAGGATTCGGTCCAATCAATCAAAAAAAACAAACATACATAAATTGTGCAAAAAGTGTTAGACATATAAAAACATAAAAAATAAAAAAAAAGGAGGAGAAACAAAAAATGAAAACGAAAAAATAAAATACGCCTTTATTAAAAAAATAATAAGAAGGAAAACAAAGTGCTAAGAAATGAAAAAACAAACACAACTGAAATAAATAAAGGGCACCTACACCCTAGCAAGAACTACACTACTCTAGTTCTTCCGGATCATCAAATAAAGTCTTGTAGAGGGCAATGTTCGCAGGATCCACCCCCACAGTCTTCTGCGCTGCCCCAATATCAATCTCCATAAGAACCGGCTCCTGGACACTAACTTCCAAAGATGCCAAGGCTTCAGAAACATTCTCAGTTATAGCCCGCTCAGCCTCAAGGGCACAGACAATGGTGGGAGAAGGATTATTATCATCAACTAGACTAGCCACTGTTTCTACAGGCGGCTGAGCCTTCCTAACCCATACATTGTTCCGGCGACGATCTCCGCGAGAGCTTGTATTTCTTTTAACAACAGCAGGCCCCTTCATGTTAGGCATCTTTTTAGGCCTGAAACTGGAACGGGGAGGAACTTCCTTTCGCTTTCGATCAGGACGAGCTTTCACAGTCTTAATACCATAGGTACGAGGTTTGGCAGAATCAGGACCCTCATACCTAACACGAATACGAGGTATCAAAAGCTCAGCCGACTCCCCATTTCGAGCCTCGGTCCTCACAGCTTTATCATCGGAGCTCATCCACAACTTGTAGTTTTCAGAAAGACCCACAAAGCCATTTGTAGCTACGGCCCAACGCGAGAGACCATCATAATACTTAGCCCACGCTAGAACCCGTGCTTGTGAAAAGGCCGCTACCTTAGGTGGTACCGTATCAGAAAAGGGGATAGTCTGCCTTAAACCATATTGACGCATGACTCGGTAAGGGAAAATATAAATGGGTCGAGATAGCCCCAACAAGGAAACGTAAACCGATACATCAGAACCCCCCGTCATAGTAGTCAAACCCCACCATGGTACCACCCACTTAATAGAACAAATGCCATAAGTAAAAAAGGAGGCCCATTCGGCCTCGTCCTGGCCTTGGTGCAAGTATTTTCGGTTACCCAAGACTATAGGGCGATAATGTTTAGGATCGGCAGGAGCTTCCAAGAGTCTAAGCCGTTCCACGAGCCAAATCTGCAAAAAACGGGTACGATCAAAAAAAATAAAAGAAAACGGTTCCTGGGGCGCAGTTTCAACGCCCAGGACCAGGCGCCAAAAATTCCAGCGCCCAGCCCTGGGCGCTGAAACTCAGCCCCAAGGCAGGACGAATAAAAAATGTGTACGCAAAAAAAAAAAAACGTGTATACGCGCGCAAGAAAAAATCGATTACCTGCAGTAATAGGGGGCTTCCCTTAAAATGTTCAGATTTGGCATCCTTCTTCAGCTCATCCGCACTCAGCAAAGTCTTGGCAACAACCAACGGCATAATGGAATAGCAACTTTCCATCTGGCTAATCAATGGGATCAACCTTATGTCACCGAACTCACCATTGTTATTCGACAGCAAATAATGATTCAACAAGCAAAATACATGGGCTCGAATATTCAATTTCTGTTCGGTCATATTCTTACTAGGCCTAAAGTGGTGTTTTACAAGTTTTGCCAAATTAACTTCATCACCTACAACAACTTCAGCAAGCATGTTAGCATCTAGTCCTAGGAAAGCCCCTATGGTTGTTTTACTCTCTTCAATAGTGTCAGGAGTGGCAGGGGTAGCATTAGTAGGATAACCAAGGATCGCAGAAAATTCATCTGGCAAAGGACATATTTCGTTGCCCCGAAAGACAAAAACATGATGATCGGAATCCCAAAAGCTTAGGGCTGCGTGCAGAAAATTATAGTCAATGTTAATTTGTTGTAAGCCTAAAAGTGCCTCTAAGTGGTATTCTTTCAATAAAGCCTTTTCTGTAGGATTAAGGGCCCGTAGCCAACGCCTAACAGCCCGTTGGAGTGAGAAAGTGGGAATTGACATGACAAAAGCGAGAAGTAATTAAAACACAGCAAAGAAAGAAGGAAATTGAGAGTGATGGAAAATAAGGGACGTATCTAGCCCCTATATATAGCTGAACGCATCAAGTGACATCCTGATCCCATTCGAAAACGCGTTAAGAAATCCGAAAGTCAAAATTCACCAGGAAAAGACTTTCAGCGCCCAAAGCTGGGCGCCGAAACATTTAACGCTAAGCCTTGGGCGCCGAAAATGCAGCCCAAGGCCCAGATTTCACAAAACGCGGAACAGGAACAGACTTAAAACCGTGTTGCTAGACACGAGGCCCTATGTACAATTAAGATCAAGCCCAAAAGCACCTTTAAGTTCCCAAATAGCAAAAATGAATGGTAAAACTTGGTCGAAACTTAGACTTGTCTCAAGAAACATATATGTACACTTTTCAAAACAAAAAAATATCAAGGTCATTCTTCGAAACACCAAAAAAATGTTGTTAAGTCGTTGGTTTCTCAAATAAAAAATGTCTGTCTGTCAAAGGATTAAATCGGGCCAAGCTGAATCGAATGATATTAAACCTTGTCGCCCAAAGACTGAAGTCGCACCCCATGACTTCGCCAAAGTAGCACACCACTATGAAAGGTCGCTCGCACATACGAGCTCGACCCCAAACATGATTAAAAAAACGTTGTGAAGTATGCGAAAAATGACCACCAAAGCCCGAGTGCTTGGGGGCTCGCGAAAAGTATACTCCAACAGAGAGCGCGCGATCAAAATCACATTCCCGGGCTGCGTTATACACAAGTCCCGTGTTTGGATAATCTCAAAAAAAAGAAAAGGAAAAAAACGGTATTTTAAAAATATCGCTAACAGAAATATACTCAGTGTGGGCCCACTTATAGGACACACCTAATCAGGAAATGTTGCGACCCATTAACCGGTTGTAATCACAAAAGCCCTTCTACATATGCAAAATGAAAAGAAAGAAAGAAATTCAAAATGGGCTCGCCCACCTTCAACGGGCGGGGTCTGCGTCACTAGCCGCGCAGGTCCTCAGTTTTCGAAAAATAAAGTCATCAAATTCAAAATAGGCTCGCCATCTTTAGCCGGCGGGGTCTACGTCACAAACCGCGTAGGTCCTTATCTTCAAATTTCAAAAACAGATTCGTCCACTTCTATCGGACGGGGTGTCCACCCTTAGCGGACAGGCTCGCCATCTTTAACCGGCAGGGTCTGCGTCACTAACCGCGCAGGTCCTTAGTCGCTGCAGCGATAACCTTTATCGATTTTCCCTTTTTCCAAAAATTAAAGGATCGGTTTTCTCTTTTTCCAAAAATTAAAGGATCGGTTTTCCCTTTTTCCAAAAATTAAAGGATCGGTTTTCCCTTTTTCCAAAAATTAAAGGATCCGTTTTCCCTTTTTCCAAAAATTAAAGGATTGGTTTTCCGTTTTTCCAAAAAAGAACGATGTGATTGGTTTTCCTTTTTTCCAAAAAAGAACGATGTGCTGGATTTTTCTTCGTTTTACGTCCCATAAAAACAAGGGGGTTTTCTCGTTTAACTAGCCTTGAAAATCAGAATCTTTAAAAACATTTTTACCTCGTGGTTGGGCTTGGCCATGCCCAATTACACTTTATAGCTTTGATTTCGAAAACATCTGTAGCTACTCCCTATGACAAAGTGAGGGAGTTTCTACACTTCTTTAGATCCTTCCAGTGACAAATTGAGGAAGTTTCTATACTATCCGTTGACAAATCCCAATGACACGTGAGGGATATGTCGACACTCCAAGTGATTACCCTTAAGTCAAATGTTATCACTCGGGGGCTCGTGAGACCCTCGCAAAAACAGGTCACCATGGCTTGTGTGGCGCACTCCGTCTAGTACTTTGACCATCGTCTTATTGCAAGACTGAGTCAACAAGTGGGGGCTAACTGTAGACACCTACTTTTGTCCCCATTCCCGAAAGGGAAGGTTCGATGATGAAAACGTAAATCTCCACTTGACAACCCATCTCCTATAAAATAACGAATCTCAATTCCCCTTTTCATTTCACCCGAAACCTGCTATTTATAGAAACTTGCTATTAATGGAAACCTGCTAAAATAGTAACTGTCGTAATGGGTAGTTGTTAAAAGTGGCAAGTCATAAAAGATAGAAACCTGTCAGAATTAGGTGTTGCACTCCAACATAAATCCTAAATGAGATAATATTTGCGAGAGAATCCTATTCCTAATATGATTCAAAAGTAAGAGTCACGTATTAATTAAAATCCTAACGAGCCTAGAGCTCGTAACAGGCCCAGACGCATCCCGTCACAAGGTTAATACGCACTAAAGGACTCAATTAAATCTCAAATATTCCGGATTCTAGGAATCCGAATCTGACTAAGAAAAACAGCCCAGACCCTATTTTCAACGCCTGGCTCTGGGCGCCAAAATCTTCGGCGCCCAGGCCTTGGCGCTGAAAATACCTGGTACGTGTTTTTTCATAATTCCTCGTGGATTAGAATTCTGCAATTCTATCTTTCCACGAACTCTTTTCTATAAATAGGGCCTTAAGTTCGACGTGAAAGGAACACAACACACAATTATATTCTGAGTATTGACTCTAAACCCCTAAGCCTAAGCCTCACGCTGCAAAACTGATCACGCGTTCTGTCGCAATCGATCCATAAATCGAACAGAACGTATCCTGTCCCATAATTTGAGATTCGTTAAATAAAAGGAGAAATAGCAAAGTCAAAGTGGTTAGTTTTCTGAGAACCGTGACGCACCTCTCAAGGGTGCGTCGTAATGTGTCTCTTTTCTATGATTTAATTGCTTTCCTCGCCCTTTTATGAACTGTTAAACTAACTACATCTGGTTGTTCGATCACGCTTAATAAATATGATATTTTTGGGAAATTGGATTATCATGCTAGGTCCCTTAAAACAATCTAAATCAGATAATCGCGCTCGATCTAGTAATATATGTTGCATATTGATAAAATCAACTCAGATTAGTTTAATAGTTAACGCATGTCCCTTCAATTATTTATGCTGAGCTAGTAAGGATATCCTGCCTCTGGAGTTATCGAAGAGCGAGTACTCCTCTCGGTAGTTACAGTCCCCCGAACCCTCAATCTCTACCCTGCGGGTGTACGTTGAGCGATCCCCACCACCAGGGATCACAAGGGAACCTACGGCCGTCATGGTCAAACATAATTGCACTCCCTTTATGTCACGATAACCGGGTTTTGTCAGTTTTTCTCATTGTCGTTAAAAACTGAATGGCGACTCCTATATTACTAGTCAATTGGGTGTAAACTCACAGGAAATTCAATTACACTTGATTTGACAAAAAGAAGCGTCACACCCACGAGGGACGAGGTCACGCATTAGCCTCGTGCTTTTTCGACCCCCTCACAAAAGGAAGCTTTCTTGATTATATTAATGGAAGTGGCTCACAGAAGTGTACGGTTATAGATTAGCAGCTTGAGGCTACAAGTCTCCAAAATAGTGAATTTAGGTCACCACTCTCAATTTTTACACACAAAATACACAGTCCTTCTCTTTCCTCTTCCCTCCCTTTTAATTCCCAAAACCAGCTCCAATACCAACTACTATGTTGTCTCTGTCTACTGCTTAAGAACTTCTCTACTACTTCTTCTTAATGATTGTTCTTTTTTTTTGGTAACACAGTAATCAAAACACCTCCATTCTTGTTTCTATATCCAGATTATGGGATTCAAAACCAAATCCATACTCACCTTTCAAAAAGAAGAAGTACATTGTTTGACAAGAAATAAAAATCATCCCTCACAATGAATCCATATGTGCTCCTAATGGAGAAATAGTTGGTTCAAAAGCATCCCATTAATGTATCTAAGTGAGGCTCAAAGGAAGTAATATCTTCTACTTTCTACATGTATGAAGAAGGGCTATTAAAGGCTAGAAATAGTACCTATTTTTCTGCTAGAAATAGTACCTATTTTTCTTTCCCCTTTCCCTTCCCTTGGCCTTTCTTCACGTCCATCTTTGTCTGGATACAAGCAGCTGGCTTCCATCTCTCTCTGTTTTTTCAACTCCCTAGTTTTTTATTCATACAAAGGAAAGTAATGAATAATAAAACACTGGCAACAGTGGGTCTTAACTACATCTCACCAGTGTTCAGAGTCAGTTAGAGCTCGATGCTTTTACCATCATCCTTTGCATTCTTGAGACCTTGGAGCAGTGCCATGGCTTCTGTTTGCAACGGGGTAACCGCCAACATTCTTGCTAAACCAATTTTTATAGTGTTGTTTCCTCTATTGATTACCCAGGAAGCTGCTGCCTTCGAAGAAACTCCTGCACAACCAGACATTTTCTTCCAGGCACCATCAGTTAGCACAGTTATGCATCTTTGACCCATATCTTTTGCATAATACAAGGATAGGATAACTATTTAGTAGTGACTTTAGGTACTGCCATCATATTTGTAATATATTTTCCCCATGAGTCCAACCAACAGGAAATCCAATGCTTCTTCAATTCATGTTACGAACTGTTGCATAATTGTTTTCCTGAAAATGGTGTGTAAGAACTGACCTTTGTCTACAATGTATCTATTAAAGCTAAATTATTTTCTCTTATATTCATCTCGGGGGTCTCAATTAGTACTATAGCAATAATACTAACTTAGAAGGCAGTACACAAACAATATTGATACTTTAGGTTGATTTTTCTGGCGAATGCTGAAATAGATGATGGCAATATACATATTACTATAAATGCTGAAATAGATGATGGCAATTTTTTAATCTTAATTTTTATCTCATTCGTCATTTCTGATTGGTATAACAATGTTTATGGCTTTTGCTTGTCTTTGTAGGTAAAGTGAAGTATGGATGCTAAAGAAAATAGCCAAATTATATGGAGCAGAAAAATATTGTTGATGTCTTTGATATTATGGATTATGAAAGTTAGCTACTTTAATTTAGATTTTAGAGATACAGAGTACCATTGACTTATTTTCTTTTTGTTAAAAGATTTGTGTTTTTTATTTATGCATATAGTTTTGTGTAAAACACTTTTGATATGAATGAAAGTTTTTGGTTGAGAATATTATTTTTAGTTTTCAATTTTGTTGATTTATGACAACATGTACATATTATAAATGATTAATGAAAATTGTTGCCACGTGTTTTCAAACGTGTCTAACTATTAATTATAAAAAACTCATCAACTTTAGCCATGATTATGTCTGTGGCTAAGTGACTTTTTAGCCACAAATGTTGTACTCTTGCCACGGTTTTTTTCATGGCTATGGGATATTACTTCCCACGGAATAATACCCCTCGCCACGAGTTTTCATATTTTGCCACAACTTTTTCCGTGGCAAAATACTATAATTTTCCACGGGTTTTCCCGTGGCAAAAAAAATTATTTTTGCGACAACCATGTTTTTCCCGTGGCAAATTTCTTGCCACAGCCACTGTTAGGTTATGATACATATGACAATTCATAAATCATGCGGAAAAACCATAAAGCCAGGAAAACATATTATTTACACATAATCATTTAGCATAGTTTAGATGCATACTCTTTGTTGCGTGCCCTCCCTAGCTGCGCCCGAACCGAACAAGAACAAGTCTTTAGGACTCCAAGTGTCGTCCCTCCGTAGATAGTCCACAGCACGTCCGGATCCGCCTTAAGATTGACCAACTAGAATCGCCCCTAAGGTACTTAGAATTTTCGGCACTTTATAGGCAATTGTATGACTGAATTTTGCTCTCAAAACTCACTTTGAATACTTGAATGCTCGATGTAAATATGTGACCCTAGGCACCTATTTATAGAGTTATGGAAAAGGATTTGGAATCCTATTAGGATACTAATTTATTTAATTATAATCCTACTAGGACTCTAATTAAATAAACTAAATCTTTTAGGATTAGATTTAATCATATGACAAATCCCGGTAGCATTAGGATTCGAGTAGCACACAAACACACACGCACGCACAGCAGCCCACGAGGGGCGCCATGCGCGCGCGCGCAGCCCGCGAGCTCGCAGCCCACTGCCGCAAGCCCACACGCTGCCGCAGCCTTGGCGCGCGCTGGGCCTGCCTTGCGGTGGGCCTGGCGCAGCCTTGGCTGGTGCGTTTGTGGCGCGCTGGCTTGCTGGGCGATGGCCCGGCTTCGTGCTGGGCCTTCGTCTGGCAGGCCTCGTCCGATTCTAATTCGTACGATACGCTTCCGATTAATTTCCCGATTCCGGAATTCATTTCCGATACGAACAATATTCAATATTTCCGATTCCGGAATTTATTTTCCGTTTCGAACAAATATTTAATATTTCCGTTTCCGGAATTATTTTCCGATTCCGATAATATTTCCGATTCTGACAATATTTCCGTTTCCGGCAATATTTCCGACTCCGGCAATATTTCCATTTCCGATAATATTTTCCGATACGTACCATGTTTCCGTTTCCGGCAACATCTACGACTTGGATAATATTTATATTTCCGATACGATCCATATTTCCGTTTCCGGCAATATCATCGTTTTCGGAGTATTCATTTCTTGCCTGTGACGATCTCAGCTCCCACTGAAACCAAGATCCGTCGATTCCGAATATCCATAGATGGAGTATTTAATGCCATTAAATACTTGATCCGTTTACGTACTATTTGTGTGACCCTACGGGTTCAGTCAAGAGTAAGCTGTGGATTAATATCATTAATTCCACTTGAACTGAAGCGGCCTCTAGCTAGGCATTTAGCTCACTTGATCTCACTGAATTATTAACTTGTTAATTAATACTGAACCGCATTTATTAGACTTAACATTGAATGCATACTTGGACCAAGGGCATTATTTCCTTCAGTCTCCCACTTGTCCTTAGGGACAAGTGTGCATTTCCTAATTCCTTTGTCGCTCGATTCTTGCTCTTGAACATAAGGTAAGAGTTGTCATCCTTATTATGTCCAGAGGTGTTCCTCGGTTTCAGAGTTCAACTGATCAAATAAACAGATAATCATAGCCTATGATTCATCCGAGCACGGCCATGCATTTCACAGTTTCTAGCTCTCCGAGTGGCCTTGTACAACTTTTAAGCATCTCATCCCGATTTATGGGAGGACAATCCCAATCTTGCGATCTTGAGATTAGACTTCGTTTGATAGGTGATTACCTGAGCGTTGCCTTTATAGCCTCGTGCGACGGTTGGTCAACGTCAAAGCAACCAGTTCTCAAACAAGTAATCTCAAATCACTCAGGTATTGAGGATTTAGTGTCTAATAATTTTAATGAAATTTACTTATGACAGATTTTCATCTCTTACAGTAAAGTTTCATAGGTCTTGTCCGATACTAGTCTTCCCAAAGTAAGTATCTATGCAAATGATTATGACATTGCCATGTCCACATAGTTCAAGAAACAGAACTACTAGTCATCTTGCATTCTAGTCGTCTAACGTTTTCTATGCGTCCAATTTTATAGAAAACTCCGACTAGGGACCATTTTCAACCTTTGACATTCAAGTTCACTTGATAGACATTTCTTAGTCACAGGACTGGTCCTGACAGTCTATCTTGAATATATCGTCAAATTGAAGGGACTCATCATTTAATAAACCACAAATTAAATGGAAAAATGAATTCTTTTCATTTATTGTGAATGATTAACCAATAATGTTTTACAAAGATTTAAACTCTAAAACTTTAAAACATTAAACAGAGACATCAAAGCCATTCTCCAATATGCTTGATTCCCATAGCTGCAGTGTGCGAGTTGTGCTTCGCCTGCGGCAGAGGTTTAGTCAATGGATCTGATATGTTGTCATCAGTTCCAATCTTGTTTATCTCGACTTCTTTTCTTTCAACGAACTCTCGTAGAAGGTGAAATCTACGAAGTACATGCTTGACTCTCTGGTGGTGTCTAGGCTCCTTTGCCTGTGCAATAGCTCCGTTATTATCACAATACAGGGCTATTGGTCCTTTAATGGAGGGGACTACACCAAGTTCACCTATGAACTTCCTTAGCCATATAGCTTCCTTTGCTGCTTCATGTGCAGCAATGTACTCCGCTTCAGTTGTAGAATCTGCAATGGTGCTTTGCTTAGCACTTTTCCAGCTTACTGCACCTCCGTTGAGGCAGAAGACAAACCCAGACTGTGATCTGAAATCATCTTTGTCGGTTTGGAAACTTGCGTCCGTATAGCCTTTAACAATTAATTCATCATCTCCACCATAGACCAGGAAGTCATCTTTGTGCCTTTTCAGGTACTTCAGAATATTCTTGGCAGCAGTCCAATGCGCCTCTCCTGGGTCTGACTGGTATCTACTCGTAGCACTGAGTGCGTACGCAACATCCGGGCGTGTACATATCATAGCATACATGAACCAATCAATGATGCATATGGAATCCCATTCATTCGTCTACGCTCATCAAGTGTTTTTGGGCACTGATTCTTGCTTAGAGTCATTCCATGAGACATGGGTAGGTAGCCTCGCTTGGAGTCCGCCATCTTGAACCTATCAAGCACCTTATTGATATAAGTGCTTTGACTAAGTCCAATCATCCTTTTAGATCTATCTCTGTAAATCTTGATGCCCAATATGTACTGTGCTTCTCCTAGATCTTTCATCGAAAAACATTTCCCAAGCCAAATCTTGACAGAGTTCAACATAGGAATGTCATTTCCGATAAGTAATATGTCGTCGACATATAATACTAGGAAAGCAATCTTGCTCCCACTGACCTTCTTGTATACACAAGATTCGTCCGCGTTCTTGATGAAACCAAAGTCACTGACTGCTTCATCAAAACGTATATTCCAGCTCCTGGATGCCTGCTTCAATCCGTAGATTGACTTCTTTAGCTTGCATACCTTTTTAGCATTCTTTGGATCCTCAAAACCTTCAGGCTGTGTCATAAACACAGTTTCTGTTAAAACGCCGTTTAAGAAAGCAGTTTTGACATCCATCTGCCATATTTCGTAATCGTAATATGCAGCGATTGCTAACATTATCCGAATAGACTTTAACATTGCAACTGGTGAAAAGGTTTCATCGTAATCCACACCGTGGACTTGCCTGTAACCTTTTGCAACCAATCTAGCTTTGAAAACTTCAAGTTTCCCATCCTTGTCCTTTTTAGTTTGAAAACCCATTTGCTTCCAATGGCTTGGTAGCCATCTGGCAAATCGACCAAATCCCATACTTGGTTTTCAGACATGGAGTCTAATTCAGATTGCATGGCTTCTTGCCATTGCTTGGAGCTAGGGCTCGTCATAGCTTGTTTGTAAGTCGCAGGTTCATCACTTTCAAGTAATAGAACGTCATAGCTCTCGTTTGTCAAAATACCTAAGTACCTTTCCGGTTGAGATCTATATCTTTGCGATCTACGCGGGGTAACATTTCTAGATTGACCATGATTCTCACCAGATTCTTCTAAAGATCTCTGAGTTTCATCCTGAATGTCATCTTGAGCATTCTCTAGAGTTTGTTGTTCGACTCGAATTTCTTCCAGGTCTACTTTTCTCCCACTTGTCATTTTGGAAATGTGATCTTTCTCCAAAAAGACACCATCTCGAGAAACAAACACCTTGTTCTCAGATGTATTGTAGAAGTAATACCCCTTTGTTTCCTTTGGATAGCCCACAAGGATACATTTGTCAGATTTTGGATGAAGTTTGTCTGAAATTAATCGTTTGACGTATACTTCACATCCCCAAATCTTCAGAAAAGACACATTTGGAGGCTTTCCAAACCATAATTCATATGGAGTCTTTTCAACAGCTTTAGACGGAGCTCTATTTATAGTGAGTGCAGCTGTATTTAGTGCATGTCCCCAAAATTCTAATGGAAGTTTGGCCTGACCCATCATTGACCTGACCATGTCTAGCAAGGTTCTGTTCCTCCGTTCCGACACACCGTTCCATTGTGGTGTTCCAGGAGGAGTCAATTCTGATAGAATTCCACATTCTTTCAGATGGTCATCAAATTCATAGCTCAGATATTCACCGCCTCTATCAGACCGCAGTGCCTTAATCTTCTTGCCTAATTGATTCTCTACTTCATTCTGAAATTCCTTGAATTTGTCAAAGGATTCAGACTTATGCTTCATTAGGTAGACATAACCATATCTACTGAAGTCATCAGTGAAAGTGATAAAGTAGCTGAAACCACCTCTAGCATTTGTACTCATTGGTCCACATACATCTGTATGGATTAAACCCAATAGTTCATTTGCTCTTTCTCCAACTTTAGAGAAAGGTTGCTTTGTCATTTTGCCAAGTAAACATGATTCGCATTTACCATAATCCTCTAAGTCAAATGGTTCTAGAATTCCTTCCTTTTGAAGTCTTTCTAAGCGTTTCAAGTTTATATGGCCTAATCGACAATGCCACAGATAGGTGAGATCTGAATCATCCTTTTTGGCCCTTTTGGTATTTATGTTATATACTTGTTTGTCGTGATCTAATAAATAAAGTCCATTGACTAATCTAGCAGATCCATAAAACATCTCTTTAAAATAAAACGAACAACTATTGTCTTTTATTAAAAAGGAAAATCCCTTAGCATCTAAGCAAGAAACTGAAATGATGTTTTTAGTAAGACTTGGAACATGGAAACATTCTTCCAGTTCAAAACTAGCCCGGAGGGCAACGACAAATAGTAAGTTCCTACAGCTAATGCAGCAATCCGTGCTCCATTTCCCACTCATAGGTCGACTTCACCCTTGCTTAACTTTCTACTTCTTCTTAGTCCCTGTGGATTGGAACATAAGTGTGAGCCACAACCTGTATCTAATACCCAAGAAGTTGAATTAGCAAGTATACAGTCTATAATGAAAATACCTGAAGATGGAACGACTGTTCCGTTCTTCTGATCTTCCTTTAGCTTTGGACATTCTCTTTTGTAATGGCCTATTCCATCACAATAAAGACAGCTTGATGTGGACTTGTCCTGCTTTGATTTAGCATTGCCCTTGGACTTTCCACCTTTCTTGAACGGTCTCCTTCTAGCCTTGAGTAAATCTTTGGCTTCACAGTCCAGTATTATTTCAGCCTTTCTGACAAGGTGAACAAATTCTGCAACTGTTTCTTCTCTTGGTTCACTTAGGTATAGTTGCTTGAAGCGACCAAACCCACTGTGTAGTGAATTGAGCAAGATAGAGACTGCCATCCTTTCGCTTATTGGTGTTCCTAGTAGACTTAGGCGATCAAAGTATGAACGCATAAGATCCACATGGAACCTCAGTGGGACGCCTACCCTCTGTTTAGTGCGAAGGAGCTGAACATGTGTTTCTTGGACCTCCATCCTATAACACCTGTTGGGAGAACTAACCTTTAGACCAGACATTGATTCAATCAACTCATGGACGTTCAGGTCCCTGTCCTCCGTGCTTCCATGACAGATATCCCTCAGATTCTTGATGAGCGTAAAAGGTTCATAGGCTACAAACCTTCTAGCCCAATCATCAGGGATATTGTTCAGCATGAGACTCATAACCTTTTTGAGATCCGCATCCCAGGCGTAAAATCTCTCAGGGGTCATGTCTCTGGCATAGTAGCTTGGCATGGGATGTGACAGTACATACTCTAGTCCATTGAGTTTGACTATTTCAACTAGCTTAGCTTCCCATTCAAGAAAATTTGCCAGGTTCAGCTTGACCATAAGCTCAGAACCTATGATGATGTTTTGATTGTTGTTTGCCATATTTAAAACTACAATTGAAAAGAATAAACAAATAAATAACCATTCACAGTTTCTCTTAATAAACTTAAATTCTAGCATACATGCATAATTCAATGTTTATTAAGCATTTTATTCAAGTTATGTGTTCCGGCAGGTGTGAATAAAATGATTTCAAGATCCTAAAATCATTGAAGAACTAAGCACAGTTTGTCGACTTAATCCTAAAACATCTTAGGTAAGCAAAAGCCTTTTGCTAATAGTCTAGAAACTATTCTTGGTTGATAGGTACGTCTAAGAACTTATTAGGTAAACCTATCGATTTTGCCACGACATAAAAGGACTCCTTACTTATATCGTTGAGTTTCACCAAAACTAACATGTACTCACAATTATTTGTGTACCTTGCCCCTTTAGGACCAATAAGTAACACCTCGCTGAGCGAAAACTATTACTAGATTGATGTAAAGGATATCCAAGAAAGTGTATATTTTGGCATGGCACCTTTTAACTCAATTTTTAAGTTTGGAACTTAAGGCTCTTACTATGTTGGTTAGATTTTAAGTGAACTAAAATCCTTAATCATGCAACATAATCAAGCTTTTGATCTCATGCATTTTAAGACATATTTAAAAGCAATAAATAACTTAAAACATGCATAAGATAAATGTGATCTAGTATGGCCCGACTTCATCTTGAAGCTTTAACTTCAAAGTCCGTCTTGAAAATCTCCGTGGGAGGCACCATTTTCTTCAAATAGAATAAGCTATAATTAAAACTAATTACAACTATTTGATGGTACGCAGACCATATTTGAATTAAAAAAAAAAACTTTGGTACTTTAGACCAATTACATTCAAATTAATGGTACGCAGACCATATTTTCTATCCTATTTGGGCCATACTAGTCACTTCATAACCTGCAAAACAGTACATATACAATATATACCATTCACCCATTCATTATCATGAATGGCCCACATAGCTGGTTAGTAAAACACATTATGCATCACGTAAACATTTGCAGCAATTAATCAAGGGCACCAATAATCTACCAATTATTCAGTCCTTATTAATTCTAATCAAGTTGTTTTAACCTTAAGGATTTGTAGACCTAATCAAGAGTTTATGACTAAAAAGGGGCTCCCACTTAAACCAATAAATTCATATGCTTTACTAATTTTAAACATAAAAATGTATTTCTAGTCTGACCGGAAACATACAAATTTAATTAAAATTTAAAGCTCATATAAATTTATAATTGAATCCAAAAAATTTAATTTAATTTCAGTCGTATTTAAATTAATTCATGATTTTAATTTTAGTCAAATAATTAGAATAAATAAAATTTATTATAATTACAATATTCAAAATTAAAATCCAAGAAAATAATTTAAATTATTAATTTTAAAATTAATTAAAATTACGTAAACTGAAAATTTCAAATTAAAATTTCAAAACGATCTAATCGCAACGCAACAACCCCACGCAACGCACGCCCATGGGCCACACGCACACAGCCATCGCTGGCCATGTGCGTGCAGCCCATGCGCTGCGTCGCATTGCTGCTGCTGCTCTCCTTCGCAAGGCATCACGCGAGATGGTGCTCGCTGCGCGCGCCAGCGCTCGATGCACGCGAGCCATCGCTCGCTGCGCTCGCTCGCCAGCGCTCGCTTCATGCGAGCCATCGCTCGCTGCGCGCGCTCGCCAGCGCTCGCTTTATGCGGGCCATTGCTCGCTGCGCGCGCTCGCCAGCTCTTGCCAGCGCGCTTGCCAGCGCTCGATCCTGCGAGCCATCGCTCGCTGCGCGAGGCATCGACGCTGGGCGTAGCACTCGTGGCACGCGAGCTTGCGCTCGCTGCGCGCGAGGCTCCGCTTGCTTGCGCGAGGCAGTGCGCGCTGTGGCGCAGCTCGCTTGCCGCCCACACGCGACTGCTGTGCCTTGCTTTCGCCCTCACCCATTCGTCCATTGCTCACAGCCCACGACACAAGGCAGGGCTGCTGCCTTGTGCTCGTGCACCATGGCCTTGCTCATTGCATTCGTGCCGCATGGGCGACGAGCTCCCTTGCTCGTCGTCACATGCCCGCACTATACAACACCCCTTAAGGGTAACACGTAGCGTCCATTGCTTTGTGCGTGCAAGTTATATGAGCGAATCGCATAAAATTTAAAAAATTTATATTTAAAATTAATGACAAATTAATAAATAATATTAATTTCATAATTTTAGGGCGAAAAATCGAAAATTTATTATTCAATTGATTTCCGATTCACATGGATTCAAGTCTAGGTCATAAAAATTTTAACATAAATTTACAATTTTTATGGTGGTTTTTAATCATAGGTATCTAATTAAATTATAATTAATTATGAAAATCAAATTAATTCTAAATTATTCTAATTTTCAACAAATTAATCATAATTACAAATTAGATTGCATAATTAACAAGGCTAGGCATTCAAACTTGTTAAACATATACAGTAGGTCAATCAAAAATTCAAGATTTATCAACAAGAATCGCAAATATTTGAATTTTCTGCAATCATTATTTGCTGTCGAATAACAATGGTGAGTTCGGTGACATAAATAGCAATGGTGAGTTCGGTGACATAAATAGCAATATTTGAATCGCAAATACTTGGCTAATCAAGGCATTCAAACTTGCCAGATGAATTTTCTGCGATCCTTGGTTATCCTACTAATGCTACCCCTGCCACTCCTGACACTATTGAAGAGAGTAAAACAACCATAGGGGCTTTCCTAGGACTAGATGCTAACATGCTTGCTGAAGTTGTTGTAGGTGATGAAGTTAATTTGGCAAAACTTGTAAAACACCACTTTAGGCCTAGTAAGAATATGACCGAACAGAAATTGAATATTCGAGCCCATGTATTTTGCTTGTTGAATCATTATTTGCTGTCGAATAACAATGGTGAGTTCGGTGACATAAGGTTGATCCCCTTGATTAGCCAGATGGAAAGTTGCTATTCCATTATGCCGTTGGTTGTTGCCGAGACTTTGCTGAGTGCGGATGAGCTGAAGAAGGATGCCAAATCTGAACATTTTAAGGGAAGCCCCCTATTACTGCAGGTAATCGATTTTTCTTGCGCGCGTATACACGTTTTTTTTTAGAATGCCTTTTACATGCAGAATTGACACAAAAATCACTCGATTTGGATGAGTAATGAAGAAACTGCCGAAAAACTGCGTACGTATAATTAAATAAACGCAATTTGCAATTAATTAACAATTACGAAAATTAATCACCCCTTTTAATTCTTGCAAATTTGTAATATTTAACCATGTTCATGCAATTTAGATTATGAAAATAATAAGAGGCTCGTGATACCACTGTTAGGTTATGATACATATGACAATTCATAAATCATGCGGAAAAACCATAAAGCCAGGAAAACATATTATTTACACATAATCATTTAGCATAGTTTAGATGCATACTCTTTGTTGCGTGCCCTCCCTAGCTGCGCCCGAACCGAACAAGAACAAGTCTTTAGGACTCCAAGTGTCGTCCCTCCGTAGATAGTCCACAGCACATCCGGATCCGCCTTAAGATTGACCAACTAGAATCGCCCCTAAGGTACTTAGAATTTTCTGCACTTTATAGGCAATTGTATGACTGAATTTTGCTCTCAAAACTCACTTTGAATACTTGAATGCTCGATGTAAATATGTCTAGGCACCTATTTATAGAGTTATGGAAAAGGATTTGGAATCCTATTAGGATACTAATTTATTTAATTATAATCCTACTAGGACTCTAATTAAATAAACTAAATCTTTTAGGATTAGATTTAATCATATGAAAAATCCCAGTAGCATTAGGATTCGAGTAGCACACAAACACACACGCACGCACAGCAGCCCACGAGGGGCGCCATGCGCGCGCGCGCAGCCCGCGAGCTCGCAGCCCACTGCCGCAAGCCCACACGCTGCCGCAGCCTTGGCGCGCGCTGGGCCTACCTTGCGGTGGGCCTGGCGCAGCCTTGGCTGGTGCGTTTGTGGCGCGCTGGCTTGCTGGGCGATGGCCCGGCTTCGTGCTGGGCCTTCGTCTGGCAGGCCTCGTCCGATGCTAATTCGTACGATACGCTTCCGATTAATTTCCCGATTCCGGAATTCATTTCCGATACGAACAATATTCAATATTTCCGATTCCGGAATTTATTTTCCGTTTCGAACAAATATTTAATATTTCCGTTTCCGGAATTATTTTCCGATTCCGATAATATTTCCGACTCCGGCAATATTTCCATTTCCGATAATATTTTCCGATACGTACCATGTTTCCGTTTCCGGCAACATCTACGACTTGGATAATATTTATATTTCCGATACGATCCATATTTCCGTTTCCGGCAATATCATCGTTTCCGGAGTATTCATTTCTTGCCTGTGACGATCTCAGCTCCCACTGAAACCAAGATCCGTCGATTCTGAATATCCATAGATGGAGTATTTAATGCCATTAAATACTTGATCCGTTTACGTACTATTTGTGTGACCCTACGGGTTCAGTCAAGAGTAAGCTGTGGATTAATATCATTAATTCCACTTGAACTGAAGCGGCCTCTAGCTAGGCATTCAGCTCACTTGATCTCACTGAATTATTAACTTGTTAATTAATACTGAACCGCATTTATTAGACTTAACATTGAATGCATACTTGGACCAAGGGCATTATTTCCTTCAGCCACTTGTGCCACGGGAGTATAAGGATGGAATTTCCATGGCTACATAGCATAGCCACGGAAATTTTCTACTTGTGCCACGGTTATTACTGTGGCACAAGTGATGATTTGTAGTAGTGGCGGTGTATAATCTTTACTTTGTCGCACCATTATTTCTATTGTGATGCTTGCTTTACTTGTATATCTCTTTCATCAACCAATATGCTAAATCAACAATATACAAGTTCTAATCACGCTTAAAAAAGATAATTCTTGCATAACCGAACTAGGTTCCTTTAATTTGAGATAAAGAAAAGTGATCACGTAAAATTATCAAATTCGATGTTCTAAAATTCATGCCCACCAACCTAAACGTAGTGTCATGATTAGGATTATGCACGAAAATGATCCTTGTCTTGATTGAACCAATCTTGTCAAATCTTTCAAAATAAGTGCCTCGTTCCCTTACCTAAGTCTCTATGCGGTTTCAAGTCCTAGTTTTATCCCGAGTTATTTGGTCTTTCCAAACCGGACCCATATACTTGTTTGGTGGCGACTCCGTCATAATTCAATATTCAATAACCGTATGGGAAATTTCTAACGTATTTTGCGTAATTTGAATTCCAATTTTCGAAATGTTCAACCAATTAAATTCACTAATTAAAACTTAGCATTTTTCTCCCCTTGGGGGTGGGATTGTCAAAAATCAAGTCAAATCTAATGGTCATATTTTTCGATAAATTGGACAAGTTTAGGTTCTTGGGTTTTCCAAATGGGATTCGTCAAGCTCCCAACACTTACATTACAAAATTTGAACATACAAGTACAAAGAGTACGAGAAAAATACAAACTCCAAAACTATCCCCCTACAGTCGTGTTCCTAGGATACACCTTAAACAGCAAATCTTATACAGTCTATAATAATCGAACTATGTGCGTAGAGGAAAGTGTACATATTATTTTTGATGAATCTAACACTATTACTGAAGTTCGGGAACTGGAAGATTTCGAAATAGGCCTAATCGTTTTACAGATAATGATGAGGAAATCTCCACGGCTAGAGAACATAAAGAAATATTTGAACCTAAAACTTGGGGAATTGAGGCTGATCATGGAGTTCTTTTTCAAGAGGAAGAAGATGAAAATCTTGGAGTTCCTGAAAAAGTTCCTACACATGTGGAACAGTAGATCATTCAAAAGGAACTAGGAACTCGGGAAACTGAAGGAATTAAACCAGAACAAGAAATAGTTCTCATGACTCAGTTCCAACCTAAGCCATGGAAACACCAGATTTCCCATCCAATGGAGCTGATCATCAGTGACCTTATAATAAGAACTCGGACGAGGTCACAACTGAGGAACTTATGTGCTTTTCATGCGTTCCTCTCCATAATCAAGCCAAGGAACCACATTGGATCCCTGGAAGATGCCGACTATATAACTAGCATGCAAGATGAGTTAAATGAATTCAAAAGGAATAAGGTGTTGCACTTGGAACCCAAACCAAAGAATTAGAAGGTGATAGGTATGAAGTGGGTGTTCCGGAACAAGCTCGATAAACATGGAACAATAGTCAAGAACAACGCAAGGTTGGTTGTCAAAGGCTACAATCAATAGGAAGGTATATCGATTTCGAAGAAACTTTTGCTCTTGTTGCTATATAAGAAGCCATTGGAATTTTAATTGCTTTTGCAGCCTTTATGGGATTCAAGTTGTACCAAATGGAGGTCAAATGTGCCTTCCTAAATGGAATTTCAGAAAAGGACGTCTATGTGGACAACCTTCCGGTTTTAAAACCCTGAATTTCCCAATCACATCTATAAGTTTGACAAATCTCTTTATGGGTTAAATCAAGCTCCTAGATCGTGGTACGAAAGGTTATCAAAGTTCCATTTGCAAAATGGATTTAAATGAGGTAGAATAGACAAAACTCTATTTTTAAAATCTAGAGGAACTGACCTATTAGTTCTACAAATTTATGTTGATAATATACATTTGGTGCAACTAATAAAAATTTGTGCAAGGAATTTGCTAATTTAATGAGTAGTGAGTTTGAAATGAGTATGATGGAGGAACTTAATTTCTTTCTTGGTTTCCAAATCAAACAAATCGAGGAAGGAATTATGATCCACCAACAAAAGTATGTGAAGGAACTCCCCAAGAAATATGAGCTAGAGTCGGCTAAAGTGAATCACACACCCATGGGAACTGCCACGAGATTAGATGAAGATCCTAAAGGAAACAGTGTGAATCAAACAAAGTACAGAGGGATGATTGTATCATTACTATATCTAACAGCCAGTAAACCTGACAGTTCATTTAGTGTGGGTCTATGTTTCAGGTTCTAATCCAATCCAAAGGAGTCTCACATGACTGTTTTTAAGAGGATACTTAGGTATCTAAAGGAACAAACGATTTATGTTTGTTCTATCCTAGAAGTGAAACATTCGAATTGAAAGGATGTGCATATGCTGATTATGAAGGTGATTTAGTTAATCGAAAAAGCACATTAGGTATGGTTAAATTCTTAGGTCCTTGTATGGTTTCTTGGGGTTCCAAGAAATAAAACATTGTTGCTCTATCCACTACTGAAATTGAGTATGTAGTTGTTGCAGCTTGTTGCTCACAAATACTTTGGATAAAACAACAGTTAAGGGACTTTGGTATCATATATGATTGTGTTCCTATTTATTGTGATAATACCAGTGCAATTTTTATTTCAAAAGACCCGGTTAATTATTCCCGGGTCAAGCATATCCATATTAGGCATCACTTTCTTAAAGATAATGTTGAAAAAGGTTTAATCAAGTTAGACTTTTGTCAAACTGATAATCAAATTGCAAATGTTTTAACTAAACCTTTAAGGAAGGAGAAGCATGAGAAAATGAGACTGAAACTCGGAATGATCAAGAAAAGATGAGTGCAAGTAAAGTTCCTCCGAGGTAAAAGCAAAAATCATATGCATGGTACTGCAATTTCAACACAAATTTACGTGTGAAAAGATAGTTGAAGTTTGCATCGTAATGGATCAACTCACTCAACAAACATGCTCGGTAAGCAACTGCCTCATAAATTAGTAATACGAAATACTACGCTAAACAAATTAACTTTTTCCGATTAATTTTTATTTACTTTTCTTCCGATTTAAATTTTGTAAATAAAAATTCATTTTTAAAAATTAAAAAGATCCCAATTCAATCCTTTAGTTTCTTTATTTTTCTCTCAACTCAAATCATTAATTAGATAAACTCTCCACCTTCTCCATTCTCTACCACATTCACACACCTCTCGCCATTCTCTTCAACTCCCTCCATCAATCTTCACCACCATTCACCCCCCCCCCCCTTGAATCTTTATCTCCCTTATATTAACTGTGGTCCTCACAAGCCAAAACACCGATATCTCTAAACTCAAACTCAAACAAAACCCTAACTCCCCCGTTCCAATGTAAACCTCACCGGCTCAATCACCTCAACCCATTCAAATGCGACCTCCACAACTCACCCTCACCTACGGAGATTCCTCCTATCAACCAATGGAAACTCCCAGCCCACTCCATTAAAATATCATCGCTCATCATCTCGAAGAGAGAGATGAGTGAGTCCGACGAGAAAACTGAGGCACCATCGACAGAAACTCAGGGGGAAGTCGAAAGGTTGGAGATCCTACAGGTCAAGGCAAAGAATCTTACTCAAGTTTTTGCGATTAACTATTTGTGGTGGAAATCGGAGAAAATGGAGGAACTGGTTTGGATACTCTTTCACCAACAATGGGTAAGTCTCTTCGACACACATGCAAGGCTTCCAATCTATCTAGTTGCTATCAATGAATTTTGTGCAAATTTTGTGTGTGAAAAAGCTATGATTTTGAGTGTGGTGAATGGAACCCCAATTTCTTTCGATGCCAAATATGTGTCAAATTTATTTAGGGTTCCTAATGAGGGTTTTGAGGAGTGCGTGAAAGGAAAAATGACAATGATAATCAATGATGTTAATAGTTCTCGAATTGTAGCAAATATAAGGGGAGACTACGAAGAATCATCAATCACTAATCACAACCTTCTTTCGACCTTACAAAAAAGGCTTTTTTAATATTGTGTAGAGGGGGGTAGCTCCTAGGACTCAAAAGCGGGACGATGTAAATTTGTATGATGCTTGTCTAATCTATTGCCTTGAGAATGCCATTCCTATAAGATCAAACACTTAGCCCACGGTATTCTCGGAAAGTTCAAGTGGGATACGGTTCCTTACTCAATGTCATCTTGAAAAACAGGGCAGTTTATTTGAGTCCCTACGAGGAACTTCCCCTTACACCTGGTCAAATCATCCAACAAAAATTCTTAATCTTAAACTAGTCGTGAATGATAAAGTGTTGTGTTTTGTTAGGAAAAGAGAGGAATTGAAGGAGAGGAAGCTCTAGTGAAGGAGGGGAAGATAAATGTGAGTGTGAAGAATAATGTTCCTCCAAAATCCAATAGGAAGAGTATGAGAATATCTAATAGGGCTCGCAAAGTTCCTCACTCACCTGTCTACATGGACATCACTTGTGAGGGGGAAGATGATGAGTCTGACACAACAACCATGCCTGACCAGAAAGATGAGATGGAACAGGTTGTGTCTCTCAGGAACACACCATCAGCTCCTAAGAGAGCACCACCTGTTCCAAAGAATAAAGGAGATGGAGAAGGCCTACTTCCTGCACCGGTAGTTCGTGTTGGGGTACCAAGTTCCTTTGGAGGATCTGCTGGATCTTCTAGGTTTGGGGCAATGAACCACAATGATGAGAAGATGAAGGAGCTTCAGGGAACTATGGCTCGTATGGTGGAACTACAAGAAGGAACTGATGCTAGGATCCATCAAGTACAAACACATTTGGGTGACATGGTGACCATAGTCCAGCACATGAAGGTTGATCTTCATCACCACACATCTCAGGCCACTGCTGCTCAAAACACCATCATCACAAAGCTCAACAATCTGACCATCAAAGTGGTTGAAGAAACTGTAGCAGAAGATCCAATTGTTCCATCAGACTCCCCTCCCCAAGCCTAAAAATTCCATATCATTTCTCTATTTTAGTAATTTCGGAACATTTTATTTTGTTTTATGTTGGTTGTATAATTTCTAAACTCGAGTGATCTCCCTTTTGGTTCTTATTTTGACAAACTTGCAATGCTTAGTATCTCAACTTGCTAGTCTATTTGGTTGTTGTTTTTCTGGTTTCAATGTCATGTGAGCAGGTACTTAACTTTGAGGCTAACTTGACTTGCCAAACGTTGATCGTGGGGTACTATGTTTAGAAATATATGTATTTTGTGTTGTTCTTTTTGGTAATGCCAACAGGGGGAAAATCACTACAAACTTCTTAAGGCGATCAAATCTTGTTTCATATGCTCCTTATCTCTGTCTCTCCTTTGTAAGTATTTTATTGTTTTGCAACTTTATTTATTTAAGTGTGTTTGTCTTGAGATCCATCTATTTTTTTGTCTACATGTTTGAATCTTTTGTTGTGAAAGTTTGTTTATGTTTGTCATCACCAAAAAGGGGGAATGTTGTTGACCCTAAGTTTTGGTTGATGGCTTAAGAAAACTTCCTGATGTTATTGGTTTATGTTCAAGGAATAATGCTCGAGTTCCTATGAGGGACTAAGTGTGGTTGCGGGAGTTCTAGAGCTAGAAGTAGCAAGCAATAATATAAAAGTTGACACAAATCAAAAACACAAGTACAACAAGCAGATTCGTGTATAGGACAAAAATGACGGAGTTCCTATATTTGAGTTCCTTTATACACTACGAGGACTGTGTTCCTGAGATGGAACGGTTGAAGCTTATGAGTTGAAGGCTTCAGAAAGGGAAGACATGAAGACTAGGTCATGAGTTTGTACTTAGAATTTATGTAAGCTACATTTTCTGCTTTAGTATATATTATGGAACTATGAGAAACTCACATATGATTAAACGATTTTATAAAATTTCTGGAAGCAAGTTTTCTGGAAAATAAAGTAAATAAATAAATGTTGTTTTTACTCTTTTAAATAAAATCCGATTTTCTTTAATTATTCTCCAAGTAAAAACAGCTTTAGTTTCCTTAAAACTTCTCCTAATATTTATGCAAAACACAAATTGCTTTCAAAACGTGTGTTATTTAGTCTAAACCTCGATGTTAGTTTTTATGTCGTGTGTGGGAATTGGTCTTTGCTTGTTCATCAAGTTGGGGAAACGTGGTGACCAATGCTCCTGTACATGGCAATTGAGGGTTTAGTGTAACTAACCTAATTAGACATAAAAGGACGAGTCTCACTATGACATAAATTCACAAACAAACAACGATTTTATCTTCCTTAAAAGCGTCTAAGTGATTTATAAAAAGTCAGTTTGTGCCTTAATAATTCTTGAGCTCCTAAGTTCCTAATATATCTAAGCTTTATTAGTACTAAGTGCTTTCGTTACAAATCGAGTTGTATTTTGGGTTATAAATAGTTGAGTGATCCTTGTGTGACTTAGAGTTAATTCTTAGAGTTAATTTTGATTACTGTGAGGAACTTGAGTTATAGAGAAAGTTGTAATCGAGAAATTGCAATAATACAAATAGTTTGACGTTTTTCCTTCTTTATTAGTGTCAATAAGTTTCCTCGGTTTGGTTATCTTCTGTCTCTGTGTTCACAAATTCTTTATTGTCTTAAATTCCGAATGAAACTTTTTCAAAGTTCCAAATACAATTTACCCCCCCCCCCCCCTTTGTACGTATTCCTACGGGAATATCACTAATCATTACCTTTACCGGTCGTCCGATCGGCGTAAACTGAAACCACAAGACATCGACGATAAGATTAGCTCCGAAAGTAAAACCTTAAATTTCGGATTATACTTACCTTACGTAGGCACTTTCCTAACCAAATTAGAAACCATACCTTAAAACTTTACCTTTTCCGACAAATTTTCGACGGCGGTGTTCAAGGAAGACATGGAAATAAGGTACCTGAGGTTCAAGATAACCGGATCTGATTATATCTTCCTGCACAATACTTGACTCAAAGTATTCAGGCTCAAAAACATATAATGCCGACGAAAGAAGATGAACACTAAGAAGGGGTGGAAGCTTTCCTTGGAGTAAAGTTTGGTCCTTGTTCTCTTTTCTTCACAGGTGAGACCAACGAAAATCTAGTTAGATGAAGCAAAGCAGGCTCGCCGACAGCCTTTAAGGCTCCGCCACCAGCGAGTCGCTAAGTAGAACGACGGTTCTAGGGTTCGGGGGCGAAGCTTTTTAGGAAAAAAATTAGAGAGATAAAGGTTTTTTTTTTCCAACACATGATTTATGGAACAAAAGAAGATTAATGATTTATTTAATATAAAACGGGTCAACTAGTCCGTACCAAAAACCTGAAACCAAAATTTAAAAGACCGAAGACCGGACCGGAAATCAACTAGTCCAAAACTGGTCCGGTTTTAGTCTGTTTTTTTCCGGGCCGGATTTGGTTGATTTCCAATCCGGTCTTCGCTCTATTTTTTTATCCGGACGGGATTAACCCCTAATACTGTATCCCCCCCCCCCCCCCCAAAAAAAACGACGTGTCTGTTGTATTATTTGTTCTTTCTTGTTGTATTGTTTGTTCTTTCATGTTGTTTTTTAAATTTATCATAAAATTGTTCATAATTGTTGTATTGTTTGTTCCTTTTTCTGGAATTTTATGTTTTTTTTTATATTGTTTGTTCTTTTTTGTTGAAGTATTTGTTCTTTCTTGTTTGTTTGTTTGTTCATAATAATCATCGGGTTAATGATCATAATAAAATTAAGCTCTTCACTAATCTTTTATGTTTTTACAAGCGCGTGTCTTGTTTGTTCTTTCTTTTTGTATTGTTTGTTCTTTCTTGTTGTACTGTTTATTCTTCCATGTTGTTTTTTTAAATTCATTATAAAATTGTTCATAATTGTTGTATTGTTTGGTTTTATTCTGGAATTTCATGTTATTTTTATATTGTTTGTTCTTTTTTGTTGAATTATTTGTTCATCATAATCATCGGGTTAATGTTCATAATGAAATTGTTCATACTTTTTGTTTTATTTGTTCATACCTTTCGTATTTTTGTTCTTTCTGGTTCTATTAATGAACATTTTTAAACCCTTCGTTCTTTCTTTTTGACCTATTTTTTTCTTTGCATGCTCATCATTTTCAAATCAATAAATGTTCATTTTTAAATTAATTGTGATCATCACATCAAATTACTTACTATTTTCATTTTCAACCTACAACAATGAGGAAATTGAAACCGTGAAAGTCAAATATTGTGTTCAAACCACACTTCATATACATATTCAAAAGTATAAGAACTCGAGACTACATCAAAAACAATATTAAAGATTGAAGATATAGAAAAATAAGCGGATGTTTTCTACCGATATCTTGTAATTCAAGTATAATTTTACATAAGCAATGCCTAAAATAGTAAAATGTTCAATTTTTTGGTAAAATATGTTATTTGTCATGTTTTAATTGCTCAATATATGTAAATATATGTTCAAAATAATAACATAGTAATGCAATAACTAAGTTCATTTTAAAATTAGTAAATACTTATTTCACAATCGGTAGATAAATGTTCATTTCTAAATTGGTTGAATAAATAAGGATTGCCAAATAATTAGATAAACGTTCATATTTGAATGAGTAGATAAATGTTCATTTTCAAATAAATAAATAAATGTTCATTTCCAAAATAGTAAATGTTCGTTTCAAATAAATAAATAATTGTTCATTTCTGAAATAGTAAATGTTCATTTTGGATGGGGGTATAACCAACTCTGACTGATATCAAGTCAAAAATTTGCGGGATGGGATTTTAAACACTACTCCGTAATACTGTTATCAAGTCATACTCGTCACTAAAGAAAGTCATCGTCTAACTAAGAAGACGGTGAACAACCTCTAGTCCTTTAGAGCTGGAGAAACGGGTATACAGGCCGAATCACAATTGCTTCCTTATCACACTATTTAGTACTCCCTCCGTCCCATAATATAGTGCCTGTTTTCCTAAAATGGTGTCCCTAAATGATGTGCCTATTTCTATTTTAAACCATTAATTTTTACTTTGAAAATTGTATTTTTTGACTTTTATTCAACCCATGTGCTTGATTTTTGTCTTTTTTAGACCTATTTATTATGTACACACCTTTAATCTTTAATTTCTCTCTCCATAAAAGCCAACTAACATGTACTTTATCTTGAAAGAACAAATAATTATTGTTTTTATTATCAATGTTATACTTTACCTTAATAACCGTGATTTTGGTCAAACGGGCACTATATTATGGGACGGAGGGAGTAATTAAGAGTAATGAATAACTCAGTTGGTTAGAGCTTCCATCCCGATGTGATCGATTCTCATTCCCGCCCTTGGATCATTCACATAGTTCGTGTCGGTCTCACACGTAACAAGTAACACACTCAAGTACTCAAGTACTCAACTCTGCTCGTCTTTCCCAGCAAAAACTCCCAAAATGAGAAACCTGAAAAATCAACCAAAATCACACCTCTCTAAATCGATCTTGTTCCTCGCAATTTCAATAACAGGCATTGCATTCTTATTCCTATTCTCTTCTTTTATTTCCACAACTGGGTTTTATCTTTCCTCCCCTAAAATCAACCTCCATGTCATCAATAAACCAAGAACAATCTCCATTGATGATACCCAGAAGTTCTTGTATTGGGGTCACAGAGTTGATTGCCCTGGTAAACACTGCGACACTTGTGCTGGTCTTGGTCATCAGGAATCTAGCCTTCGATGTGCCCTTGAAGAAGCCTTGTTTCTTCAAAGGTATATTTTTTTGGGCTTTTGTTTGATTTTTTTTGATCTGGGGTTTGAGTATTCTTGGTGTATTTTTTGGTTTCTCTGAATCAAATGCATGATCTCTTTTATTTGTTTGAATTGTTAGGATCTGATTATTTTCCTGTGTTTTGCTAATATCTGGCTTTGGCTGTGTGTTTTTTTTTTTAATTGTGATTGCCAGATTAGTGTGCTTTTGTGCAATTGTTATAAATTTTCTATTTTCATTTCGCGGAAGTCTTTAAGTAAGTAACATGAGGGGGTTGATGGCTTGATGCAATGCTAATTGGGCTATTCGGGTGTTTTTGTTGAATTACTTGGGGTCTGAACATTGATTATATCGGGATTTCGCATGTTTTGGTTAATGGGGTTAGCTTCAAGCATCAGAAACTATATACCTTTTTTTTTTTTTTTTGGTTCGCGTGAATTCACATTGTTAAATAATAGAAGATCAATGATGTAACTCTGTAGATTCCTTCTAGGTTAGCTGGTAAAGGCTCTAGGAGTTGTATGAAGACTTTGCTTCTCGCCTATGTTGCTCAGACTCTTATTTGGGTGTCGTGCCGACAAGGGATCAGAGGATCCGACACTCCTCTTACCCTCTAGACGTAATAAATTTTATACAAGACACTATATATTATATATTTGGGTGTCATGTCGTGTCGAAGGATCGGATGAGCTGACACCCGACACCACCGTCAACCAAAGTGTCGAAGTAACATAAGTTCTCACCGTTTTACGCCGCCTTATGAACCAAAAAAGAAAAATTAAAATACTGTTTCAATTGTTTCTTGATGCAAACTAGTAATTTGGCTCTTGGCCAGAACAAGGAGAAGTTAATTGGGGTATAATTCCCTAAGAAATATGGCTTTTGAACCTTGAACATTGGTCGTTGTTGTGTGAATTGAACTTCTTACATCTTTTATGTGGTTTTGTTTGGAGAAATCAAGTACTTAAAGCTAGCATAAGAGATTATGTCAATTATTTTGGGTCACTGCAAACTATTACGTGCAATTTTGTTATGAGAGCGGCAGCCTGGCAGCTGTAGTTTAATTTCTCTAATTTTATGAACTCAGGGAAGGCTTCTACAAAGTCACTTTCTAAGCTGTTTAGATATTGTGAGTCTCTTTCTAAGATTGTTTGTTCTGTTCAAGTTCGTAGGTGTATTGTAATACCTTTCTGATGTCATGATTTGGTTAATGAATAGTGAACAATGCTAACCCAAACACCGAATACTCCCTCCGTCCCTAAAAGATTGACCCATTTACCATAAATGGATGTCCCTGTTTGTTTGCCCCATACTATGTGGTCCCCACTTGTTTCTCCTCGCACACTATTATTTAATCTAACTAAAAGACAAATCTACCTACACATTTACTTTTGAGTATACGCGGTTCTTATAGCATCAATACTAAGGGACTCTTAGCCCACTATTAGGGAGAGAGAAACTTTTAGAGCTAACTCTTAAAAAAAATTGGGTATCTCTTAGCCCACTCTTATTTAGAGGTTGATTGTGACATCCTCTAAATAAGAGTTAGCTCTTAAAAATTAAGAAGGGTGAGGTGGAATATTGATTGGTAATTATGTTTGCCTTTTGGCATTTTTGTTACAAAAATAAAATAAAAAATATGATAAAGTTATCTAAGAGTTAATGTATAAGAGTTAGTTTATTTCTTGTATTTTTTGGTAGCTAACTCTTATTAAGAGTGACGATGAGGTGGATGAGGTGAGATACTAAGAGGGGGAAATAAGAGTTACCTCTACAATTGATGCTCTTAATAAAGTGAATAAAACCATTTGGGCAATCTTTTAGGAATGGAGGGAGTAATAAATATTGGAATAACAATTAGATAGCAAAAAAAAAAAAAAAAAAAAAAAGCTGAGGCTAAAGCATAAATACGGGCAGTGCTCTTGCCCCACTCTTCGTGATTGGGAAAATTTCCAATATTTGTTATTGGGCCATCATTTTTCATGAATAGCGCCTATTTATAAGGCGTTAGTTTCTCATGCAGGTTAAGGCATTAGTGTATTTGAGATCCTGAACCTGTAACTTTGTTGATTTCTGAAACATTCAAATACTGAAAATAACATAAAATCATTAAGAAACTACTATTATTAAATAGGAAAAATTATTTTTTACCCCCTAAAAAAATCAAAAAATTATTTTTTACCACCTAAAAAACTAAAATTTGTATTTTACCACCTAAAAAAATGCTAAACCTTATTTTTTTACCACCCGAAAATGGAAAAATAGATAAAACCGTATATAGGGGGTCACAATAACAGTAACATTTCCGATATTTTCTTTTCGATCTTCCACGATTTCATGTATTAACTACCGTCTCTTCCTCTGCTTCCTTCTCTTCCATTATTTCACATAATTTTTCCTCCCTTCAATTCACAAAATTGACAAAATTCAATGGCAGTAAATAGAAGAGGGTAAGGAGTTAAAGAAAATCGCAAAGGGAGGGTAAAAAATTAGTGGGACTCACATGACAGTTTCATCTATATTTCTGTTTTTAGGTGGTAAAAAACAAGTTTTGATTTCTTTTAGGCGGTAAAATACTTGTTTTAGTTTTTTAGTTGGTAAAAAACAATTTTTTGATTGGGCCAGGTGGTAAAACAAAATTATCTTATTAAATATATCTTTCATTGATACACAATAAATATTGCAATTAGACATGATGTATGTCTAATAGCAGTAGAGATGTCAATGAGCCGAGTCAAGTATTATTTGACTGTTCGAGCTAAGCTTGATAAGAAATTTTCGACCTCGAGTTCGAGCTTAACGGAGCTTTCATTTCCCCTGTTCGAGCTTGGCTCGTTTAAGTTTTTCATTGTTCGAGCTTAGCTCACGAGTAGCTCATTTAAATTCAAGCTCGAGCCGGGCCGCGCTATATGAATATAAACGAGTTTTTCACAAACGAGCCTTGATAAACGAGCAAGATCAAATTTAAACGAACATATTGATAAACGTAATATCATTTTAAAAAATTTAAAAATAACCAATTCAAATAAATTTTTTGCATAGTATACTTATGCTAAGAATTAATACAATCCCAGAGAAAAAAACAGAGAAAAGCAAGTGGAAATAGAGCAGTAACCAGATATGATGTATTAATGATCAGAATAATCAAATAATACAACTCACCTTCTTTCGAGAGGAAGGAAGCTCTCCAAGAGAATAATATCTCACTACAATTTTCTGAATGATTATTCTTCTATTCTTCCCCCCTTTTAAAGACAGACTCTAACAGAAATCTAACAGATTCCTCTTGGGATCCCAACCCATAACAAACTGATTACAGAAAATACTAGAGTACCCTTTTCCCCCCTATAATTACTTTAGTTATTTGTCTAAATGCATCTTAATGCTGTTGCTTATTTTTGTCCTCTTCTACGAGCATAGGTAAACTTGATGAGGGGTTTGTTTGGATTCCTTGCAACTTACTAATACTATTTTATAATCTCGTAAAAATTAAAAAAATTAAAAATCGAAGTCTAATAAAATAATTGCAACTTAGTTTTAATTTTAAATTCGAGCTTAATGAACTTTAAACGAGTTTATAAACGAACACGGATAAGCTTATAAACGAACATGAACGAGCTGTTCGCGAGCCTAGACGAGCCGAGCATCAAGTTGTTTGAGCTACTATCATTTATTAAACGAACTTCAAACTTTTGTTCAGACTCGTTTGTTAATAATGAACGAGCTTTAACCGAGTTTGACCACGTTTGTTCACGAGTTGTTCACGGCCATATCAGCTCATTGACATCCCTAAATAGCAGTAACTGACTGTTGACACATTATAATAAGAAAAGAATTTACAAATAATATTTTTTGTAATGTTGCATAACTGTATCATTTTTAATTCATCATATTGGTTGCATGCATGCATATGTTTATTACATTTTTTCTGGTGTGCTCCTAGTGTCACTATATCGTAAATTTTCCATGATCTGATGGTACTTCAGCTTGTGTCACTAGTCTCTGCAAACTATCTTGCTTATTGCTTTCTGTTCTAATTTATCCGGCCCTTTGCTTTTTCAAATGGAGGAAAATCAATGTGATTGAAAGTTCTAGCTTCTTTTGTCACCTGCAACTCTAGTCACCTTTTCTTTCTCCTTGTGGGATATGATATCAAAATATTGGCAGATATTTAGTGGCAGACATTTATTCTGATACCATATTCCTGTATATTTTCTGCTGCAGGACTTTTGTGATGCCTGCTCGAATGTGTATTAACCCAATCCACAATAAGAAAGGGATATTGAATCAATCGAGTCAAGCAAGTTCAGATGAGGGGTAAGTTTTTGTCTTAGCTGGCTTCAGATAGCATGATTTTTCATGAACTACTTGCAGAACTCAGTGGTTCTGTACGTTTAGCTCTGAGATCCTCGCTTGCCTGGAAAGGCAGACCTTTGTTTTGCAGCCAACAGGAAAAGGGTGTGGTGCTAACTGCAACCAATCTTGCTTGATGCAAATCTAAATCCATTTGCGATGTCTTCTAGGTGGATGGCTACCTCCTGTGCAATGGATTCTTTGTATGACTTGGACCTTATATCCAAGAAGATACCTGTGATTCTAGACAACTCAGAAACATGGCACCAGGTATTATCAACTGGTATGAAACTGGGTGCCAGAGGTGTGGCTCACGTTCAAGGAGTTAGTCGAGTTGAACTTAAGGAGAATCCTCAATATTCAAACCGCTTGCTTATAAATCGAACCGCGAGCCCTCTAGCATGGTAAATAATAATCACAAGAGTTAAATTCTGTATTGTTCTTATGTAGAATATTCTATAGTTGCTGACTTCTTGTGTGATGTGGTTTGCCTGTAATCTAAGGATTCTTCTTGTTTTCTCTTTCTATGTTATTTTCCTCTGTTTACTTTTTAGTGGCAGCTAGGATTTTAATTGTGTCAATATTGTTTCCTGGAAGAATGCAGGTTTGTGGAATGCAAGGATAGATTAAACCATAGTGCTGTTATGTTGCCATATACTTTTCTTCCATCAATGGCAGCCAAGAAATTTAGAGATGCTGCAGATAAGGTATGCAATATGGATATTGTTTAGTTGCTCATTTGTTGCTGGCTATCTACGGTTATGATAAGATCTTGATAGTGTTGTTTAATTGATTTGGAGCACATTTTATGTTGTCAGATATTGTGGACTGAAATATGCTGAATTTCAAGCATTTGTACTTTATAGTGATTGGCTGATTGCTATGTCAAAAAGTGGGAGATTTTTGTATCCTCTTTTAAAGGTTGGAGAAGTCACTTAAAATAGAGTGAAGTCTGAGTTTCATTGTAGTATAGAGCTATTTGAATCATGTAAGAATAATGTCTGTCTGACCAGTACAGATTTAGGAGGTAGTAATTCATCTTTAAGTAGGTTTGCTTAGGAACATTTTGCGATAGGCCATGAAGTGAGAGAACAAAGTGCTTGAAGCCTCACAGTTTGGTTTTGTATGTTGCGTATAGTTCCATATTTCAGTGAAGAAGGGCGAAGCCGCAAAGGGGAATTTCCAAGCTCTTGAAATTTGTTGAACTAGTGGTATCAGTGATAGTTAGTTCGGAGTCTAGATGTGTTATGAGTCGGTAGGGGTTTGAATTCATTGTGTTTTCTTAGGGAAACTGATAATGAGATTAAGGAAAGAAGTTGATGATTTTGATTGATAAACTTGAATCAAGATGAAATATCAAGCATCCGAGAGCCTTGGTTCTCTCCCAAATCTAACAAACTAAAAGAAAACAACCTGTCTTCTCAATTTTCTTCCTGATTTCCTCTCTCTACTCTCCCTTACTCATACAAATTCCGATTTTCTTTCCCTTTCCTTCTAACTAATTATTGGCTTCTCCTCCATGCTACCCCTAATAGAACTATTAAGGTCAATCCCATTGGTACCATCCCCTTGGGCGGTTCATCACATAATGTTCACTCGTGACAAAAATAATAAAATAAGGATAAAAAAAATTAAACAAATTCATTTAGTTAATGAGAGAAGGAAGAAGAACCCGGTCAATTAATGCTTGTAATTGATGGCATTGATGATCCAAAGTTGGGTTATTGAATTCTTTAATCCTCAACAATGTCCAAAACAATTTTTACCTATATGTCGAGTTAATAGGAAGAGTTTGATGTCCTATATTTCTTAAAAGATCGGCTAAAAACTGCACAACTAGGCCACCAGACAGGCCACCGACCATGTCCACGGAGTGTAAGCCACTGACAGCCATGCAAAGGCTCGTCTTCTATTGCTTGTGCTGTGTTCCATCTCCGATGTTGAGCTCCATCTATTGGGTACAGAGTAGACTGCTGCGCGCCTGCGCTAAATACTTTCACGTGGTGATTAGGTCGTGTCTACATGGACTTTGCATTTTAACGTGTTGTTCATTGATGATGTTCATGCAAACTACACATAGCTTAGCCCATGAGTCACGGCTAATTCTTACTGAGAGATTAGTTGTGACTTGAAGGCTACTTCATTAACACTTGCATTGTCGTATGTGCCTATGACCCTCGCAACTATCTTCCCAAGTTACATAGGGCCGTAGACCAGCATGGGAATAAAAAGTTTGCCATGAGCAACCTGTGTCCAACTCTTGTTAAGAGACGCCTCAATTCTGCTGCACCAATGATGTACCAGTACCGCATATCCGATTTTGACAAACATAGCCTCATTTCCAAGTATTTGGACAATTTCCTACGACACAAACACAAAAGCACTTGGGGATATAAAGAGAGAGATACAAAGCGTGTAAGGAAAGAAATTGACAAGCAGTATTGTGGCTTATATAAAATGCATACTTTACCGTATATTATCAATGCAATCACCTCTTTTGGTCTCTTATACCTTGATTTCAAGTTAGGTACTTAGATTCAAGTTAGGTACTTAGATTCAAGTTACTCTTAGTTTTGAACGTTGACTCGTGAATATTTGGTTGCCTCAAACAAGAAATTATAATTGTTTTGTCAGATACTCAGATGTGTCTCCATCAAATAACTTTTTTCCCCTTTTCTTGGAGTGCCTGAAATAACTGCCTACTGTCCTATTAAAACGAATGGGGAAAATAATTTGATTATACGGAGTAGGTCATTTAAGCTATGTTCTTTTCACCTTATTTCTATTTATTTCCAAAAAAATAAGTCCAGATAAGGGTACACAAGTACAATTTATAACCAAAATAAATTTTGATTAGTTCTAATAAATTCAGATAAGATAAGTTTAGAAAAGAAAGTAAAAATCAGGTGAATAGAATGCACCCTTATGCTCTGCAAGTCCACACCAAATGATTGTAATGCATGTTTGATTTTATAAATAGGGTGACCTTGATAAACGCCAAAATTTGAATGCATGTATTATAATTCGGCTCCATTATATTGTGCTATGTCTATATTCTATAATGTAAAATGAAAGATTATTTGAGTTATCCGTTGACTTTGGGTTTATGCAATCACTGCCCTTGTCACTTATCACTTGTGGGAAAACTGAAAAATTGTTCAACATTACCATAACTAATTGTCATGTCAAATGTGCAGGTAAAAGCAATGCTTGGTGACTATGATGCTATTCATGTCCGTCGAGGTGATATTTTAAAAACAAGGAAAGATAGATTTGGTGTTTTGAGGAGCCGGCATCCTCATGTTGAGAGGGATACAAGGCCGGAATGCATTCTTCAAAGAATTGCAAAATGGATCTCACCAGGACGAACCCTTTTCATTGCATCAAATGAAGGGAAACCTGGATTTTTTTCACCCCTTGGGGTCAGGTATTCCATTTCTCTAGCTTTCTCCAACAGATACATTGTGTATCTTATGTGGATTAGAAACATAATGACTATATACAGTATAATAGATTGACCTCTGGTATAATAGATTGACTATATACAGTAGTATATATCAATAGACGTGTTCACACCACGTTGTCTCTCTGTGCGTGTGTGTGTGTGTCACTTGACACTTCTATTCTCCAAATGTGAGAAGAAGACTAGTTTACTTGCTGAATACAATTTGCAAATTTGGCAGAGTACTAAACCATCATGGTTTCCCTAAGCCCACGGAGGGTTACCTAATACGATCCCTGCGTGTTCGAATTCCGATTTAGACCGGTTCGTACTAATCAGAGTACGATCTCGAGCTAATTCGATCCATTAAGCGATTTGGATTGATTGTCAGTCTTCTTCGCCAGACCGAAGAGTAAATGTGGTTGACTAATTGTGGTTAAAGGTTGACAACAGGAATCCTTAACAAATATCGAAAGGAAGGGTTTTTTTTTAAAACCTTTTCTTACTATAGGATTAATATTATTGTTCCTTTTGTCTTTATATTTTGTATTATGTTCCGGAATAACAGGAATTGTATTATGATATTTGGTAATATGCTCTCAAAATCGTATTATAAAAAACCCTAATACGTATTACAATTCGATAACCCATCGTATTGCGTACTAAATGGTACTACGTATTAGGTAACTGGGCTGCCCACCTTTCATTCTGTTATTCTTATGTAACTTTGCAAACAGATTATGCAATGAACTTGTGGAGCTCTATCCAACCGGACTTTTTTTATTATCTTGTCTGCATCTACTTTGTGCATATGGTTTATTTTGATAGCCTAGGTGTCTGACACTCTGACGCACTGTTGCCTGTTTTGCTAGTATGAAATTGGGCACAAGTTTGCAATTTGGTACATAATTTGCTAAATTAGACCAAAAACGTACCATTTTCATTTATAGTTTGTCTTTCCGGTTCGTGTGGTGATTAGAGAATTGGGTAACACTAACCCGATGAAGGAAAGGGGATTTGGGAGGGAGGGGATAGAGGGAAAGATGGTAAATGGACAAGGATAGTAAGCTGAAAATATATGTTATCCCTCCTCAGTTGAGGATTTCCATTGAAAATTATGGAAGCAATGGGATCTTTGCAAATTTGGTAGGACTCCTACCTCTTTCTGTGAAGCCGATCCTTTCAATGGAAGGGCTAGTGTCTGTTTCCCTTGCCGTTACTTTTAACTCTTTGATCTGTTTGTTGAAGAAAGGGGTTTTGTGTTTGCGTAGCATGACCGTGTGTAATTACAAGTAGTGCTGTTGTGCAATTCACCAAGTACCCTTTTCCGACATGGGCACTTCAACACTTGAACATGTACCCATGTTCGACACAAGTATACCCGAGTAACATAGGAGTAAAAGACTGAAACCCAATGTTATTCTTTATTTTTGTGATAGTGGAATACTTGGCCACTCTTAATGGAAGTTTCGGTTCTGGAGATTTAAATATTTAATTTGGTACTCCGTACCACTTCTAAATGACGTAATGGAGTAACTTTTCTTCTATGCAAAATTTCTTGGCCTGCCTCACATCCTTGTTTGGAGGGATGGGGTTAGTACAAGAGGTATAGAAAAGGAGATGCGTATGAAATTCTTTTGGGAAATGTTACACACGCTTTCAGTGAAGATGTCTTGTACAAGCACTTTTTGTGTATAAACAATCAAACTAAATGGTGTCATAAAAGGGACGTCAAACTAATCACTGTATATGTCGATTCATGTCATGATATGTGGCTTAGTTTTAATGCTGGCCGCCACCAACCTACCGCACCCTCCTCCTTTATCCGGGCTTGGGACCGGCAGTGAATGCCGCATACGCGACACTCACAAGTGAATGCCGCATACGCGACACTCATAGGCGGAGTTAATCACTGTATATGTGTGTGTATTTTTTTATATAATATTTTCTTTTTGTAAATGATGAAGAGTGTGCCTAATGCAATGTCTTACTGCCTTCATTATTAGAAAAGAATATAATGTAATTGTTATTTTGTTGTTTGCAATTTGCAGGTACAAAACGGCATATTCATCAAACTACAGTTGGATAGTGGATCCTGTGATAGAGAATAACTACCAGTTGTTCATGATAGAGAGGCTCATTCTGATGGGAGCAAAAACTGTCATCCAAACCTTCAAAAGTGAAGATACAGATCTGAGTCTAAGTGATGACCCGAAGAAAAATACTGGTGGATGGATGAAAGTTGTTAGTACAGAGGGCTGCTGAGGAATTGATCTCAGTATCTTCTACACACCTGGAATGTAAAATGTGGCAGAGTTCTGTTAAAACTTTCTCCAACACAGCTGCAGCGTGTTCATGAGTCATGACAACAGATGGATCTATTCAAGTGAAACGGAAGAGTTGTTGAGGGGTTCCTACTTTCTAGTTCCCCCTTCCGGAATATTGGATGTATTGAGCGTAGTTAAGTGATGCCGTTGTATATTCTTAGCTTGTTATTTAGAGTTTAAACTGTGAATGAAAAAAACTTCAGCATGTGTTTCTTTGGATGATATCCCGTTTCTTGTGCTCATTGCCCATTGGCAATATTTTCATCAAAGAGCACAAAAATATTGGAGGATGCTATGTAAAGAGGTTTCTGAGTTAGTCATGGTATATGTAAAGAAGTACTTAAGTTGAGCAAATGGCTTTTTATGCCTTTTTGGAGTTGCATTCTGTTTAGTGTTTACTGCTTAACCCATGAGGCAAATCTCAAGTATCCGTGACTCTTGTTGGAAATCAGTAGAAGTACTGGATGAAAACTATGCTCCACTAATGTATGAAATGTGATAGTAACAACAGAAAGGGAAGAAAAATTACAGCACCATTCAGGTCTCAGGTCTTTTTTTTTTCTTTTGACATACAGGAAAAGTACAGGAGGAAAAAAAAAAGGCATTAAGAATCTAGTCCGGCTCATTTGCAAAATCTGTCAATCTAGCAAAAGTAGCCCCTCCATTAATCGCAACTTGAGCTAGATTGTGCGTTGAGCTTACCTGGTCCCGATCAACCTTACGTATATCACAATACGTAAAATCCATTCCTCGTGTTAGGATATCTTTCAACGTCCATTTCAGTTGACATCCGATAGATCAGTAACAAGGTTTGCAAAGTCTATGTAAATGGTGATACTTGAAAGTGAAGAAGCGAGAGCCTATTCCATCCCTTTTAAACAAGCAGAAGCTTCAGCAGTTCAGCTTGAATGGCCGAGTGAGCCATTCTTAAAGGGGGTTGTTAAATGACGCCCTTCAATTCCACAAAAACGCCCTAAAATACCCATTTTTCCTAAACTACCCTTATTATTTTAACACTTATTTTTTTTTTTATATTATTCTGGCTTTTTCTTCCTTTTACCATCTTTCTCCTTCCTCCCCAACTAATCATCCACCATACATCCTGGAGCACACCACCAAGTCACCAACTAGTACGAGAACGACTTGAAAACTCGTCGGAGCGAACTCGAGCGACTATTACCAAGTGCTCTGAAATGACCGACAACAACCTAAAACAGTTTTAAAAATTAAGTAAATTTTCTCCAAAAATCTTGTATTTTTTTCCGGTGAGAAAGGTCGGACTAGATCTAGTTGAGTGTCTACCATGGGCTAGTCCAAATTTAATTCGTCTGATCCATGGGGAAGACTCAGTTAGATGTAGTCTCCCCCAGGGTTTAGACTCAATATTATATAGTCACCCCATGGAGCAAACTCAATTAGATGCAGTCTCCTCCTCGGTCAGATCTACTCACTCTAAAATGGCGTCGTTGTCAAGTACGAGTTGTGATACGCTTGTGGAGTTGTGGTAAGTTCTGGGATTAGAGGAAAGATAGATGTATGTGAGTGGTGACATGGTCGTTCGATGGATGTATGTTGGGCGGTGGGCCGGTGGCCAAGGTGTTGTGACTTGTGAGTGTGGCCGACGAGCGGGCGGGGGTTGGTTGTCGAAATTTATGGTGAGAGGTGGTAGGGGGAGGAAAGAGAAAGAGTGGTGGATGGGTTGGAAGCTAAGGTGTTGCACTGGACTACGACCGGGCAGCTGGAGTTGTTGCCGGAATTCATGGTGAGAGGTGAGAGGAAGAGGAGAGAGAGGAAGCTGAATGGGTAAACTAAGGAGGGGAATAAGTAAAGGTATAATTGGAAAGAAAAAACATTTTAGAGCGTTTTTATGTAAACACAGGGCGTGATATAGCAATCCACTTCTTAAATCACATCCACCTATAATATCCCCATTAAGGTATTCCTATTGATTCAAAATCCAACCCATACCTGCTCTTTTCGTATGTTTCTACCATGCTCCGTCTACTTGAATGCAGGTGATGTTTGTATTTGAACATTGTTGTTGAACAATGTGAACATGAAAAAACCTAGGAGGATCAAAAGACCCCACCAATGGTTGAACCTTTAAATCTTGAGACCTCGTGCTAGAGAAAGTATGATAGTGTTCTAATGTCACATTGATATTAGCTAGAACAGGCGCGTAGTCTCTAGCCTGACCTCTGAAAAGTTAGTTATTCCTCGTGACCCATAAGGCCCACAAACACCCAAGAAAATAAGGCAACCTATCCACATCCTTTCCATCCTAGCTTAAAAAAAGTCGGATATAGTGAATAACCCGCTCTGTTAGACTAAGATTTTCATTATGATTTGAGTGGATACTAAAGATCCACTCCTCCAAACTCGTTGTGTCAAAGAATGAATCTAAACAAATTTTGTGAATCTTCAGCCAGTAAACCGCAAGGATCATACATAGTATCTACCTGAATACCACTAGAGGTAAGATTAACCTTACTTGCCAGAGCCCCCTTAAACAACTTCAACTTTGAAGGCAAACCATGACATCAAATATTTTTGTAAAAACCATTCAAAGAATTGCCAAGTTGTTCCGTAAGAATATGATACCCTCCCTTTTGCAAGAAAGTATAACCCGACTTCATTGTACATCAACCCGATTTATGGCCTTCCTAATATAAGTAGTCATCCTCAGGGGTCGAAGACAATTATGTCGCAAGGACATCACATGCGTCCTCATGCTCAAAAGTTTCCCTAATTAAATGGGCATTCCATCTCCCCAAACTAGGAAAACTATGCTTATTTACTTTCCAAGTTTTGGCATCTGATAACCGAACATTTGAATTAAACACAAGAATCTTATCATTAACCAAAATTTCGTTAACTGTTAGGATAGTCGTACCAGAACCTACCTTCCATGCAGAACCTTAGAATAACAAACCTTCCGCTTTCCTGAAACCCCAAGAAATATTACCTTGGATTTTGATTCTTCTACCCGCTTTCATGTAAGATAATCCTTGTGTTGTATAAACCTTGGAGATTAAAGTTGTGGGTTCTGATGCATTCTCCATTATTGTTTCATCAGAAAGGTCGTGTTAAAGGTTGAAATATTTCGAATTCCTAATCCTCCGATACCTTTTGGTAAATGAAGAATCTCCCTTCAAACCCAGTGCATTCCCTTGTTTCCTTGTTTAGCAGAGGGTAAACTTGCTATCATCAAATCAATCTTGTTCCCAATTCCTCTTGGAATTTCAAGGCAATTCATAATATTTGAAATCATTGAAATAACCACGGAATTAATGAGAACAAGGTTTTGTTGTTGAGATAAAGATATACCATTCTAGGACTTGAGAAGAGCGGCGACTTTGTCAACCAAAAAAGAAAAATGAGAACTCTTTGTCACTACAAGAAAAATTACATATAGAGGCAACACCTTGAGGCAATCAATTTTTTGTGGCCTCTAAATGTGCTTTTTAGCATTACTTAATTATGGTTGCCTCTAAAAGTTATTTTTAGCATCAATGAAATTAGGTTGCCCCTAAAAACACTTTTTAGCATTAATGAAATAATGGTTGCCTCTAAAACTTCTTTTTAGCATCAATGAAATTTAGGTTGCCCCTAAAAGCACCTTTTAGCGTTAATGAAATACTGGTAGCCTCTAAAAACTTATTTTTACCATTAATGAAATTGAGGTTGCCCCTAAAAGTACTTTTTTTTTATCATTAATGAAACAATGGTTGCCTCTAAAACTTCTCGTTAATATCAATGAAATTTAGGTTGCCCCTAAAAGTACTTTTTTAGCATTACTGTAATGGCTGCCTCTAAAAGCTTCTTTTTAGCATTAGTAAAATTTGTGTTGTCCCTAAACGTCTCTTTTTAGTATCAGTAACATTATAATTGCCGGTAAAAGTTATTTTTAGCATTACTAAAATTGATGTTGCCCCTAAAAACTCATTGTTAGCATTAGTAATATTGTAGTTGCCTCTAAAAGATTGTTATAGCATTAAAAAAATTTAGATTGCCCCAAAATGTTAATTTTTTGAATTAGTGAAGTTTAGGTAGCCTCTAAAAGTATATTCAACAATGATTGAAATTTAGATTTCCCTAAAAGTTTTTTTAGCACTACTAAAATATATATTATCATACTAAGTATCTTCTAAATATAGGTTGCCAAAGTCTATATAAAAAATCAAGGCATGATACTGTTTCGGTCCATCACATTCTAGCTTTACAACAAGTAATAAAACTATATCAAGTTGTGACCTATTACATCATATTACATATCGTTAAATTATATAAGAGGGTAATATAAAAATATAAATCAAGTTATAACCTCCTGTTACTCGTTATACTCGAACCATTTACAACTATTGACCCGTGACCAATTTAAACCGATCCATTTTACAACCGCAACTCATTTAACCCAACCTGAATTGGTTGTAAATTTATTCAAACATTTTATCTTTGCTAAACTCAAACACAAAAGCCTAATCCCAATTTAAAACCAACTTTTCCTATGAATAAAATATGCAATTTGTAGCTTGTGTTATTTTTTTTTCCCTCTTTTTGGTACACAAGAAATTTTATTAACCAAAAAATGAAGTAAAGTTTATACAAGCTCAACCAAACCTAGTCACGCAACAAAATGCGGTCTTGATGAAATAAAGTAGCCTACCAAAGCTAAACAAAGAAAATTACAAGAAAAAAAACCCAAAGAAACCCAAAAAACTAGCATAGTCAACTAAGGTCAACTTTGGTCAAAACTAGTTTTTACAAACTGAAATTTCCACGCTTCTACTATACTTCAACCATCCTTTGCAGCACTTTTAGTCCTCGGCAGCAGGTATTTGTGAAGTCTGCCCACGTTTCTACAAACTGAAATTTCCACGCTTCTACTATGCTTCAACCATCCTTTGCAGCACTTTTAGTCCTCGACAGCAGGTATTTGTGAAGTCTGCCCACGGCACAATCCATCAGCAGCACCATTGTGCAGATTAATATGTGACAGCTCATATCAAAATGAAGCAGAAAACAGAACTGGGTCAGCAGTTGTGCAGGGACTAAGTAAGCACCTCATCATGAGTACAATTATGCAAACCAGAATGGCTAATGTTGTGTGAATATGCAATAGCTCATATCAAGAAAACAAATCAGCAGAACATAAAATGGACAAATAGTATTGGTTCATATCCAATGGAACCAACATATATAGTAATACACCTTTCCATGATTGCATGGATGAGTAGTTATTATTTCAAGCATGCTTATGAAAGTGATCAAGTACTCGAAAATAAAATCTGGATCAGGGGGGAATTGAGTTTAAAAAAGCTCGTTGATCGACTGTACTAATAGAGAAAGAGATAGATACTTTAACATAAGAGATGTGACGGCTAGCTCTGCAAAAAAAAAAAACATCTTAGGCTTGTAGCTAACCCATGTAACAACTATAACCTAGAACAATGTAAAGCATAGAAGTGAGAACCGGTAGTTTGAGAAAGATACTATAACCATATATGTTTCTCATTTAGATCAGTCATCAGAATTATGGCTCCTAGGTTTAGATTAGCATTTCTACAAACAAAGACATAATCTAGTTCCCCGTATGAACAATCTAATAGAAAAAGCTGAGGTAATCTGTGATAATTATAAACTTTGAAAATATTTATCTGCATCAAGAAAATCCTAAGACAACACTTGCTTGAACATATCATTTTCCCAAAGTTCTTAAACTATAAATGAAAAAAAATCTTGTACACCAATTCTATACGACAAATGCTGATACCAATTATTAAAATATCAAATTAAAATTAGCAGACAACAATATGAACTAAAGTTCCTACAAGAAAGTAAAAAGAAACAGTAAATTTACAACAGTGAAGGTCTACTACTATTTGACTGCAGGAATTATCAAATTAGTCATCCTCCACACTGGCAAAATAGAGTTCAAGGCCATGACCACATTGTTATGACAAGAAAAAAAGCTAGTACTTCCCATTTGTGCTAAATACAGTCATCATATAGCTAGTATATCAAATTAAAAACCAACTAAAATTCCGAATAAAGACGGTAAGAAAAGCATATTTGAAGTTTGAACTTCCCTTTGGTATGATAATGCAGATTGAATAAAGAATCACGAGTCAATGAAGGATTATCTTCTAATTTTCCATCTACTTAATTTGTTAAACATAAGTTCTACGACTTCTACCATAAAACCAACACACCTATAAATAAAAAGATATTCACACTAACCTTCTTGCTCTACAAATGATAGAAGTCGATGAGGTTGTCAGGTTGAGAGTGAGAAACCTGAGCCTTGGCTTTCCTCTCGGTTTCACAGAATTGCTTGTCTGCAAGCATGTTAACAATGCTTTCTTTGCAACAGTGAAGCCATATTTTTCTAGTCGCATCTATGGTATTCAGAGAAGTCTGATGCATAGAACTATCCTTTCAACCTTGGATGGTTGAACCTCCTCCAACCTCAAAACAAGCTTTGTAAAAATACAGGCAACAATAGCTCCAGGGAAGAAGTCACCAGATAGCAGCAGTGATCTCAGGTTTCCTTGAGTAGCCAACGACCCTTGAACTAAGGTAGGGGGAGAAATAGCAGTTTCTAGGGCTGCACTTTGAGTGGCATGAGTGCCATCTGAAAGGACCACATGCCTTCTAGAAGAAACTGCGATACTGCTGGCTAGTTGGTCTCTCTTGGGAGCCTCTTGGCCCTCTCCTTCCTCAGTGGCGGTGTAAAACTAATCGCGAAGTTTCTGTCATAAATCCAGTTTCCTGTGTTATTTATCATACAGAGTTACAGATATGAATAAGATTTGTGAATAGAAAAGATAAAACCATATTATGTAACCATAGAAACAAGAACGCAAACCATGACACACAATAAGTTAAAACTTAAAACAAGTGTACAGCAAAAACAGAAGACAATACTGCATCACATAAGAAAGATGTTAACCTTTGTGTCAGACTTAGTTTCCATCGTTCTGACACGGTGATATTCATGAAGAAAGCATAAGCAAAAACTTAAGTTTGAAAAAGTCGACCAGATAAGTCAATTACCTAGAGTTTCAGATTCCAGTTGAGCCTTCAAAAATAGTGGACTTCTGTCAGATTTAGTTTCCGTCTATCTGGTACACTTGAATAGGGAATAGAAGCCAAATTAATACGAGTACAATATACATTATGAATAACTCTAGAGATAGATATTAATACAAGTTCCTCCACAATAAGTTACAAATAGTTAAATAGTAAAGCTACATGGAATAAAATCAAAATCTTTTTCATTTCCCCTGATAGATTCTTTAAACCTGAACAAAATCTTCATGCATCTCCTCTTAGAAGGCCGAGCTTGAAGTTGGCCAAGCATTTGCTCAAGAACAATTGGAAAGTGCAATTCTGGTGGCACATTTGTATGCTAAAACTGCAGCTAAAAATAATGATTCTCTTGCAGTGGCAGAAAAAAATATCTCCAGCCTTGGTAAGGAGAAGGAAGAAGCCGTATCTAGTAGAGTTATTGCAGATCGAGTGAGATAAAGCGAGATCTGAAATTACTAATCTCACCAGCAAAAAAGCTTCTAAGCCAATGTTCTTTAAAATCAGGAGTGTAAAAGGGGGTGTTTCCATGTGTCCAATCCTAGGGAAAAACAAGCCATATAAAGAACTTCACAGCCCTAGATCAAAATAGATTCAAAGACCTTGCAACTTCGAAAATCAAAAGACACTAACAGTAGCTCGAGTATTCCCAATTTTAATCAACATCCAAATCCAAGCATGCCTAGAAACATCAGACACTACCAATAAAGCCTCTAAAATCTGAATGCATAATAGGTGAGAAATAAACTGTGCAGGAACAATTACACGGCTTAAATCACTGAAGAAAACTAATGGCTAACAACAATATTAGCATCAATCAGCAGAAAATGTTCGAGCATCTCCAGCAAGGGAATCAACAACAATATTAGCATCAATCAACTGAAAATGTCCTAGTATCTCCAGCAACAACATCAGTCAGCTATATGTGAAATAGAAATAAACTAGAAACGAAACCTTGTTTAGGATTATCTTGATCAAAGATCAAATCAAGTAAGATAAGCATAAAGTCTTCCCTAGATTCACAAATTTGACAACTTCCACAAACCAGAATGATGTTCGACATAAGTACAACATAGCAAACAAATGCTTCAGGACACTAGAACTACATATGACATAACTTCAATATCATTTAAAATAAGAAGCAAAACATCTGCAAACTCACGTTTATTTGATGCATTGTAGAGCAAAGCCAAATGACAACACACTCATATGTTAAAGAAGCAGGTGGCATTAGTCTTTGCCCCTGCTACAAGACATTTATGGAAATAATTTCTTTAGCTTAGGTAAAGCAGAACAGAAAATCAAATCAGAACAACAGTGGAATTTGATAGACTTGCAAAGGACAGACTTCAGCAGTGGAATTTGATACTTGATGCTACATGTGCCATTTGTTCTGCTATTGTTGAGACCGTCCCTCATCTCTTATTTGAGTGTCCCTACTCTGGGGGTGTTCAGAGGAGAATTCTGAATTTATCGAGGCCGCAGAGGAGATGAAAATGGGAGCTAAAGTTTGTAGATCGACACAAGGAAAGCATAGACTTCATGGTATGATGCTGGTGGAAGCTATTTACAGTATTTGGATCTAGAGAACTCAAAAGATCTTTAACAACAATTATTTTAGTAGTGAAGCTGTGTTCCAAAATATCATTTATAAAGTTGCTTGTAGGAGTACACAAGATATCCAATATTTGTTGATTGGATGAGTTCTTTTGCACATTTCTTTAGCCCATCCCTTCCTAGAAGGTGGGGGGTTATAGTAATATTGTGGTAGTTAGGTTGTCTGTTACCTTAGCAGGAATGTCTTCCAAGATGAGTTTAGGTGCTTGCGGGTGCTTGTATTTTTTGTTTAAGCCTTTTGCTTATTAATAGAATCACTTATTAATTGCCAAGAAAAATCAGAACAACAAAACACATCAGAACTCAACACAACTGAACAATACTCAGTGAAGCAGAACAAAAGCAATCAGATTCAGACTAGTACGCAGAGCAAAATCACAAACAATTACACTCCATCAGTCCCTACTCTTATGACTCATCTTATTCATTTACGATTTTAATAATATCTAACAGAAGCAATGATCAACAGAAACAAGCAAAAAAACCAACACAATGTCAAGCAAAACAACCAAGACAATGCCAAGAAAAATAACCAACGAAGTTGCAGATCAGTAAGTAAGCAAAGTAGTAAGCAGCAGCAGCAGCAGAACGTGAGTAGAGAAAAACATGGAGGTAAAAGATTGAACTAGCACATACTTTCCAAGGAATTGAAACTTTTGTTCTTCACGAATACCAAACTTCTCCAACGCATTAATATTCGTGCTGCTAACGACACCAGGTGGTTTTTCTTCTGCAGAAGAGGGTTCAAAGTCATAATAAGAAGACATTTTGACATTAAGCGCTAGCCATAAAACAAATTAACCAAAAATCATTGACCACAAACTGAGAAGACAATTGAACTCGTGTAAAATCATTCCTCGTCAAGTTTCAGATTCAACAACTAAAAGAGGTAAAGAAGTGAAGTAAATCTGATTGGAATCGAGGAATAGCAACTTTGTCCCTACGCCATCCCAATGAAACAGGGAAATGGGATCATTGTAGTAAACAAAATCGCAATTAAAAACATTCAAAACACTGAATCGAAGAATATTTGAAACCCTAGCTTCAACAATTGAAATTCGTTGAACAAGTGGAACAAAATTTTGAGCCCTAAATTTAGCAATCAAAATAGCAAAAATTGGAACAAAATATCATATTAATTACATACGTTGTTAGGGGAGCTAACTTGATACTTGATATATAAGTCAGTTAGTCTAAAGTAGTTATATAGGTTGTTAGCAAAGTTAGAGTGGTCTGTTTAGTTTGGTTGTATAAATAAGCTAGATATCAGATTGTATGAGTCATTCAAGAAATAAGGAAAAAAAATCCTACTTCTCTCTTTAGTCCTCTCTGTGATTCTCTCTCTTTCTTTTCTGAATTCCCTGATTTCTCTTCTCCCTCAACTCATCTTCTACATTCTATCACCATCAATCTTCATCACTGAAGAATATCCCGCAGTAGAGCTAGCCTCCAGCATCAGTGGTATCAGAGCCAACCTACTGCAAATTGAGTGATTCGACTCAATTGTAGTCTATCCTTCGATTCTGGAGTCAGCAATTCTTGAAGTTCTTGAAGCTGGAAATTAGTTGGGCTAGAAATCTGGTATGATAACAAGAAGTATAATTGATTGATTACTCAATTTTCCAATCCTTTACACGTTTTTCTGCCATTATAGCTTGATTTCCTAGATTCTTGAAGTATTTTTCATGCATTCAAAGTGTTTGATAAAATATCAAGTAGAAACCCAACATGAATTTAGCCAAAATCAGCTACAATAAACTTCCAGGATCGTTTCCTCTTCACAGTGATCACTAAACCAAACTCAATTTCTGAATTTGGAGCCCAATTTCTGTATACCCAATTTCTGCAAGTCCAAACTACAATTCAAGATTATGGGGAAAATTGAAGAAACATGTGATAAGATTCTACAAATTCTTGTTGAGATGAAGGAATTAACAGCATCAAGAAGAGGTGGTGAATCTGTGCAATCTAGCTTCTACAGTTTTTGAGATCAATTCCACCGGGTCTCATGGGTAAGTACCTAACCCTGTTTTTCCAAAATTTTATGGGTCTCATCCTAGGACATGGATAAAGAATTGTAACAAGTATTTCACTCTTCATGATATTCTTGAAGATGGTGTTAAAGTGGAATTAGCTTCTCAAAACATGTTTGATAAGGCTAAAAAATGGTCTGATTCGTACTTGTTTGGGAGGAAGTCTTACATTGATTGGACAGACTTCTTTCTTGATGTGTCTGCAAAATTTAGAAATGATGCATATATAAAAGTGGAAGATTGGAATAGTCATATACCCAAACAATAATTATTAGTTGAATCAAGGATAGAATTTCATGGTTGTGATAATGGGTTACTAGTAACCAAGTCTGGAGGTTTTAGTTATGAACCTGTTTCCAATGTTGATAGTCAGTCATGCAAGGCTCTTTCCGTTGATAAGTCGTGTAGTTACTTGAATCCAAGCTCTTGTGTTGTTTCTTCCATGGTGGATGAGGAGCAAGAGGAAGCAGTTGAATGTGTTGGGCTGCTAGAAGAACAATTGAAATGTTCTCTGGTATCATATTCTCCTCTAATAGAAGTTGTCACCTCATTTACAAACACAGAACCACTAATTCTTCCAACACCATCAACTGAAAATAACCAACTGATATCAACCGAAATCAAGCCAGAACAGTCTGTCAGTTTTCATGATTATGAGTATGTTTCAGCTAATGTTAGAGTTAATGTTGAGATGAAGATGGTTGCCAAACTATTTGATGATCTTCCTGTTAAGTTCCTAAGCTTAGCACATGTAGGATCTGCTGCTGGACATATGTTGGTTAATCTTAAAGAAGACAAAGCCTCTGCACTGTATTTTGATACAAGCTTTGAGAAAACATTCAAAAGTGATGATATATCTTCAGTATTTCATTATGAACTACATGCTGAAAAAGTTGGGCTGACTTCCTATATGACAGATGAAGGGAAGGGAAAAATATTATGCAGTGATTTTGATGGAATTCTGCTTGAAGATGAACTAACCAACCGGCCAGAAACTAACAAAGAAGAAGTTGGGATGTCTAAATCATATGTCACATCAACTCGATGTTTCAATGATCAATTTGGCAAAACAATTGCTGATGAAAGGCATGGCAATTCTACCAGACCACTTCCTAAGCCACCTCCTTTACATTCTCCACCATGCTTGATGCTTGAAAAGTGCTTCCAGTTGACTTGAGGACAAGTCTATCATAAGGAGGGAGGAATGTTAGGGGAGCTAACATGATACCTGATATATAAGTCAGTTAGTCTAAAGTAGTTATATAGGTTGTTAGCAAAGTTAGAGTGGTCTGTTTAGTTTGGTTGTATAAATAAGCTAGATATCAGATTGTATGAGTCATTCAAGAAATAAGGAAAAAACTCCTACTTCTCTCTTTAGTCCTCTCTGTGATTCTCTCTCTTTCTTTTCTGAATTTCCTGATTTCTCTTCTCCCTCAACTCATCTTCTACATTCTATCACCATCAATCTTCATCACTGAAGAATATTCCGCAGTAGAGCTAGCCTCCTGTATCATACGTACCTAGCAAATTGAAAGAGGGGTAATCGCAAGAAGTTGAAGAGATCTGCAGGAACAGAGAAAATGAACCAATTTGAGGGAGATGAAGTCGCACTAGAGAGAATTTGCAAGAGCAGAGAGAAAAGTTACGAGAGTAGGTATTGTGAGAGGTTGCAGAGGGATAACGACATTGGAAAATACAGAATAGCGGGCTCCTGAATTTTTTTAATTCTCGAGGAAGAGCGCTCCTAAAATTGAATTACCGCTTAATTAATTTATTGTGTCCCGCCAGTTAGAGGGGACTTTTTTTTTCTTTTTATGATTTTAGAGGGAAATTTCCAATTAAATCTAGTCCTAAAGTAGTTTTAGTAAATGAATTTTTGGTGTCCTATAAATCAGACTAAAAACCCACGCACCTTCACAATTCAATTCGATAAAGAGAAGGATAATTATCGAGTAATTTGAAATACTAATTGTAATAACAAATCAAAAAAAACATATAAGTCAAGCATACATAAATCACGCATAAAATTGAGATGGTGTCTATTTTTTTAATATGAACGTTGTGAATAATTTTTTTTGCCGATTATTTGTGGTGAATGGTGATTAGTTAAATTGACAACAAAAATTAGTTGTTATATAGGTTTCGCACGCATCGCGTGCATATAAGACTAGTATTTATTATTAAAACTACAAGGCAATTCATGTCATCCCTCCACGCGTTGCGTAACTTGACAAGTGACATGGCCTTGGCGCGCTATGTCATACACACTCATTATTGTTATATTATATAATCACAACAAATTAAAATATTGATCCCATATTTGAACTCATGACCTTTCATATGTTATCAGTAAAGTAGTTCAAAAAATATAGTTTTACATAAATAATGTAAATTACTCAAAATTTTATTCATGTTAATTTTGCTCAGCATTTCGAGTTCAATTATATTCAACCGAGTAATCAAACATTACTTTGTTTGAACCAATAATGTGTTCTTTATGCTAACAACTCAATGTTACATAAAAGTATATATATTATATCACCATTGTATCTTAAAATCTATCGAAATCAACCCCCTAGCCAAATGAATCTATTCCAACCCGAACTATTTTAATAAAACCGTTCAACACGATACTAAACCGAACTGTCAACCAAAATTAAAAAACAAAGAGCTATCGGACAAAAAGTCATAAAGTGAATCTTGGGAACCCAAAGTTTAGAGTTTGAAGAACAAACTCTAGCCCCACGTTAACCTCCTATATATTCCATGTTCGTTTTCAAGCTTTATTAAAAACTAATAGGGTTTGCCAAAATTTCAGTACATCCTCTTCAATATTCTTTGAAGTCGCATTTCTCCGTCCTTTTATCCATGTTGCGCCGCACACCACGACCCACACCAAACTACCGTTGTCATTGCTTGAGTTGCTCATCGATGTTTCTCGTCTCCCTCACTAGTAATGGTAAATTGGCACCATCAATATCAATTCGTATTACTGAAGTCTACAAATTTAAATAAATTATCTCAAAATCTCTAGTAAATTGGCACCATCAATATCAATTCGTCGTCGTACCTCTCAAAGGCATTGTTCTCAACAATAGTGGGTAAGTTTTCTCCTCAATTTTGTTAATTTCTCAAAATTGCTTGTTTTGAGTAGGGATGACAATCTGAAATGGATATCAGTAACCCGATCCACCCGATATAAATAAACGGACGAAATTCCGATTTAAATGAATGAAGTGCAGGTGATAGATGAAGCAGGTGACAAATCGGATTGGATTCGGGTGGGCCTCCAAGCAATCCGCCACCCGATCCGTCATCCACCCATCTATTATATTATACTAAAACAGACATCATGAATGACACATGTCATTTTCTGGTACAAATTTTCTCGCCAAAACCCCTTTTACATATCTATTTAATTTTATTATTTTCTCTCCTTTTGTATGAATTATTTATGTATGGAAAAAGTGTATGATTATAGAATATGATAACATTATATGATTTTGGTAATGTTTTAGTCAAATCGTCATATCAATAATAGAAAATATATTTACTCAATATTTTGATCAAATTAACTTATCAAGCATATGAATATTTTGGTCAAATTATCATGTTTAAGATATAAAATATATACTCAGTAATACATAGTAAGGCGGAAATTGCATATTAAATAATTAAATCTGTGCATAAAAAAATCTACTCTAGTTTATTTACTAAGTAATACTTTATAAAATTTATATATTCACACTTTTCCTTTAAAAAAATTAACTTGTGAGAAGCTAAAGTCTAATCAACAAACCTCCCCCTCCAACTCATACTCTCATTTGTTATTGTGGATTTGTGGCTGCTTCCATCTTTCCTCATCTCTCAAATCCCAGTATTCCACTATCCCAGGCTCCCAGCCACTTCTCTAACCATAACTCAAGTAACTCAACTTTTCTCTCAATCCTCGTCGGCGGCTCCTACTACTCCTTGTCGGCGGCTCCTAGTAATCATCCTCGATGGTTCGTTTTGCTCTTCACGACTTCACCAAATCACCGCGACTTCTTGCTGGTGTTGTTCTTCAAGATAAAGTAAGTGAACTCATTTAAACAATAATTCATATCTCTTATGTATATATTTTTTGTGTAATTAAGTAATTGAAAGGTCTGAAGGTGTTGTTTTGATTTACAAGATTGTTTCTATGTGTTGGTTGCTTATGTTGTCAACGATTAAAACCTCTGCCCTCCCCACTCCCCACTCGTCAATAATACTTGCAAAAATCTACTGTTGTGGGCAAAATTACCATGCCTTCGTGTACCAATGAGGATGTGACACATGGCACGTATTACGCTCCCTAAGCAGAAATCATACGAAGTCTACTCCGGGGCATGAGTATTAATCTAGGTATCTACAATGTATGTATTTAAGTGTGTATAAATGTATGTATAAAACCTATACCTGGAAAGGGGCTTAATTAGTATGTATCCCAAGTGAATGACTAAGCACAATAGGCCCAAATAGCCCACTATTGCCAAAAGGGACCAGAGAATTGTAAGGAGAAAGGACACGTGTCCTCCTCCCATTCCCCAGCCAATCATGTAAAGGGAATATTAGGTCATTCCCACAAAAACCTAGTACTATAAATATTCCCACTTCCCTAGAAAAAGGGGTCACAATCAATACATTCAAGAGCAATTGCTGCTCTGCCTTCTCTCTACTTTCTCTCTCTATAAAAATACAATCTTGTTAAATCCTTAAAAGTTACCGGAAAACCTCCAAGGTATCTTACCGGAAAAACCCCACAACATTTGGCGCCGTCTGTGGGGAGGTACGGTAACATGGAAGATCAACGACAGGACAACGATACTGGGCGGCCTACGCGAGTAGAGCGGCCACCCCTCGAAAGAGAAATGCCGACTGAACATCATACGCCGGCCACAAGAATCACCGAAGATGCCGCGCGTATATTTGCGGCCGGGCACACCCCTCGTCACGCTGCCGAGGTAGAGGTGCTCAGCGAGGAGGACGACCAGGCCAATCGCACCCCTCCTGGAGGACACCTGGATCCTCGGGTGGATACGGTAATAGAGGAGAACCCTGATATGCCTGTCTCTGTGGGTGCTCTTCGGGCTATTTTGGCTGAGTTCCAAGCTGATGTGGGAAAGACAGTTAATGCTGAGGTACAGAAGAGTATGCTGATCTACACCACTGCTGTGGCTGCAAATCATGAGAGGCCGGCAAGCAATAGGCCAACACTTTCTTTGCGCCCCCCAAATGTCTGGACCAGGCTGACAGGCGAGGACCTGAGGAGACAGCCGCCAGCAAGTCAGCCCAATCAGGCAATGTCTTACCTACCAAGCCGAATGCCACGGCGGCTGATCGGAGAAACGTCCCGAGGACGTGAGCAGCCACGCGCAGAGCAATTGCCTGACTCTGAATCTGAACTTTCTGACACGGGGTCAACCCCCGTCATGCCGGATAGACCACTCCCTCATCCAACTTATACGCATCTGAGCCAGGCGCGTCCAGGGGTCACCCGTCCAACCCGTCAAACTCGCGGACGCGAGTCTTCCCAGCGGCTACCCTACTCAAGGCGTCAAGATCCTGTGTATCACATTCAGGAGGGGGTGTCCAACATGGCCCTAGGGCACACCACCCCTTTTGCAGACTCCATCATGAGAGCCCCGAGGGAACCCAAAGTCAAGCCGCCCAACATTGATGCTTACGATGGTACCACAGATCCAGACATGCACCTCTTGGTTTACCGGCATCACATGTATGTCCAAGGAACAACTGACTCAACCCGGTGTAAGTATTTTCCGGGCACACTCAAAGGAGTAGCATCTAAGTGGTTCGAGAGACTTCCAGCCGGAACTATTCGCTCTTTTTCGGAGCTCGAGCTATTGTTCTCTACTCGGTTCATGGCTCACAAGGAAGAGAAGAAGACGAGCATGCATCTGAGTAGGATTCAGCAAGGGAAGGACGAGTCTCTGAGGAGTTATGTGAAGAGATTCAATCTAGAGGCAGGGCAAATTCCGGATTTGCCAGATGGTGTTGCATTCGATAACTTCATTCGAGGGCTTAAAAAGGGCTCTTTCAAGTTTGATCTGGTAAAGAAAAGCGTCCGAACAATGGCAGAAGTGCTGGATGAGGCCGAGGCCTTCATTCATGCAACAGAGAATTGCAGCGTCCCGAAAGATCCCAGAGGAAGTGATACCGCCGAGCTAGCGGCAAAAAAGGACAAATTCGAAAAGAAGAACCGGCCTAACGGGACGTGGGCTATTGCAAAAGAGTCAGACAGGGCCCCCGGAGCGGCAGGTCAGAAACGGCCCAGAACTTATGATCGGGAGCGATTCGAGTATAACACAGACATGTACACAATTCTGATGGACCTCGGGTCCAAATATGACATTGATCGTCCATTTCCCATGAAGTCGCCACCAGAAAGTAGGGACCCCAAACTGTACTGTCACTTTCACAGTGACATTGGGCATGACACCGAATGTAAGAGCTTGAAAAGGGCATTGGACGGCCTAGCCACCAAGGGATTCTTAAAAAGTTATATCAGCAGGAACACGGGAGGTTCTGGCAAACCCTTCTACAAGAAAAACAAATCCCCTCCCTCGGAGGAAGATGGGAATCGTACCGACCCAGAGTGCGTGGCAGTCATCTCAGGATTGGCCGCCGGCGGGCCGACCATGAGGGGCCAGAAGGATTATGCCAAGCGATTGGGGCAAGTGATGCTGTCCGGCAAGGCCACAGTTGACCCGTTTCCAAAAGTTGAAATCGGCGAGGCCGACCGTGGGAAAATCTCCACCCCGCATGACGATCCTTTGGTAATTGAGTTAAAAGTTGCTAACCTGAGGGTTAGGCGTATTTTGGTTGATACAGGAAGTTCGTCGGACATAATTAGTCTAGAGTGCTTGAATCGGCTGCAACATGATTCCTCAAAGATTGAGAAAATCCACTATCCCATTATAGGCTTCGGAGGTAGTATCATCCACCCAGTCGGCATAATTACCCTTCCTCTGAGGATGGGAAATAAAAAGGAATCTCGGCAAATGGATGTCCGTTTTCTCATAGTGAAAGACCTGACGGCATATAACATCATCTTGGGGCGTCCCACGTTGAATAGGGCAAAGGCTGTCATTGTGACTCATCTGATGCTTCTTAAGTTCATTTGTGACGATGGGAGTGTCAGCACTATACATGGTGACCAGCAACAAGCTAGAGATTGCTACCTAACCACCTTGAGTCCAGAAGCATGGGGGACGGGTGATGAGAAAGGGACATCGAGCAACAAACGAAAATGTGGCGACACGCAACCCAAGGTCGTCAAAGAAACATTAACTATCTCAGCAGGGCACATGGAAGAGAGACGCCCAGAGCCTGTTGGGGCCCATTTCAATGTGGTATTAAACACAGATAAACCTGACAGAGTAGTGCCCATCGGGATTTCTCCTGACGACCCGCTGGCGGCAGAGTTGGTCCACCTTTTGAGAGAATTTGAAGATATCTTTGCTTTCACAGTGGACGAAATGCCGGGTATTGACCCTGCTGTGGCCGTCCATAAGCTGAATGTGGACCCAAACTTCAAACCGGTTCGTCAGAAGAAAAGGAACCATGGGGAAGATAGAAATCAGGCGGTAGCCGCGGAAATACAAAAGTTGATGGAGGCTGGGTTCGTCAGGCCTAGTCAGTACCCCGAATGGGTTGCTAACGTGGATCCGACTATGGTCAAATACATGCAGGCCGTCCATCAGGAAGTAGAGCCACTGAAAAGTTTTGAAGTAAGGCAAGTCCCTCGCTCGGAAAATAACCAAGCTGATGCCCTGTCAAAATTGGCAAGTTCCGCGTCTTGTGATACCCCTCGGCACGTGTTTTGGGAGGTAAAAGAGCACAAAAGTGTTGAGCAAATGGAGGTGGAAACTCTTGATAGAACGTCCACATGGATGGATGACATAGTAAACTTCAAAATGAATGGAGTCTTGCCCGAAGACTCAAGGGAAGCGACAAAACTTCAAAAGAAATGCTCTTGGTTTGAAATGTGGAACGGCACCCTCTATAAAAAGGCCTACTCCCGTCCTTTGTTAAGATGTGTAACACCTGAGAAGGGGCAGGAAATTCTAGAAGACCTTCATCAGGGGTTGTGCAGATCGCATATTGGTGGAAGGGCTTTGGCTGAAAAGGCACTTCGAACCGGCTATTACTGGCCGACTCTTAAGGAGGACGCAATTTCACTGGTCAAGAAGTGTGACAAATGCCAGCGTTTTTCTCACCTAATACACCAACCGTCACGAGTTCTGACGCCCATTACAAGCCCAATTCCATTTGCTAAATGGGGGATGGATCTTCTAGGCCCATTTACGATCGCACCAGGAGGAAGGCGTTATGTCATCGTTGCTGTAGATTACTTCACCAAATGGGTGGAGGCAGAAGCGCTCAAAAACATAAAAACTACTGATGTGAGAGCATTCGTTTGGAAGAACATCATGACTCGCTTTGGGATTCCACAGGCTATCGTCTTCGATAATGGGCCCCAGTTTGAGACGCCTAAGCTGAAAGAGCGGCTGGCAGATCACAGTATACACACTTGTTTTGCATCAGTCGGACGACCCCAAGCCAATGGTCAGGTTGAGGCGTTCAACAAAATTATCTCCGAAGGAATGAAAAAGAAGCTTGACGAAGCCAAAGGTCTATGGGCTGATGAGCTGCCAAATGTCTTATGGTCCATCCGCACCACGGCTAAGAATTCAACCGGTGAAACACCCTTCTTGCTAGCCTATGGCGCCGAGGCTGTCCTACCCATAGAAATGTGTGAACCAACGTTGAGAGTCATGCTGTATGACGAAAATGCTAACTGGGAGACAATGAAAGCAGCCCTGGACTTTCTGCCCGAGGTTAGAGGAAATGCAGCGCTCAGACAACAGCTGTACAAGATAAGGATGGCAAGAGAATACAACAAGAGAGTCTCTAATAGAGTGCTCAAAGTGGGAGATTTTGTCCTCAGGAAAATGGAGTCCACAGGACGAGCAAATGAACAGGGTAAGCTGACGCCCACTTGGGAGGGACCTTACGAGATCTATGATGAGGTTAGAGATGGAACCTACCGCATTCAAGACATGCAAGGCCGGCCTATTTTGCGCACTTGGAATGCCGACAATCTCAAGAAGTATTTCTTCTAGATATGTGCTAAGCTTTGTCTTACTTACCACGATCCATTGCCCAAGGGGCGGCCTCTAATGGTCATAGTAGGGTAGTAACTACTTTTGTAACCGGCTAAATTCGCCTTGCAAAGTTATAAATAATACTACTCTATGTATCTCGTAATATTTATTGCTCGAACAATGAATATAAAAATGTACACTCCAATGCATAACCAAAGCCTAATTATATGACGGCCTGAGAAGTGGCCCAGATTAGCAAAAACTCTCAGCAAGACTAATTGTTTGAAGCCTAAGAAGTGGCCCAGATTAGCACCAAGTTGTAGGCTGATCACCTATCCAACTCCCTTCCCAGTATAGCAAGCCGCTAGCCAACCAGTACGGCATAGTAAGTGCCAGCGGCACAAATAACCATAAATCATAGGTTATTTGCTCAAAAGCTCAGCGGCACCAATAACTTTGAGACAGGTTGTTTGCTCAAAAGTGCGGCGGCACGAACATTTGGCCGTCCAGTCCATTTGACGAGCATGTCTAGCGGCAATCATACCTATTGATTGACTTGCGTCAATCAATATCGTTGTAGACACGCTCGCCAAAGAAAGAGACGACCACAGTAGTGCCTAGCGCATGCTCAGTTGCCTGCGGCACCAATATCTTTGAGACAAAGGTTGTTTGCTTAAAAGTGCGGCGGCACCCAGCGGCATGAACAACTTTGAAACATAGGTTGTTTGCTCAATAGCTCAGCGGCACAAATAACCATAAATCATAGGTTGTTTGCTCAAAAGCTCAGCGGCACCAATAACTTTGAGACAGGTTGTTTGCTCAAAAGTGCGGCGGCACGAACATTTGGCCGTCCAGTCCATTTGACGAGCATGTCTAGCGGCAATCATACCTATTGATTGACTTGCGTCAATCAATATCGTTGTAGACACGCTCGCCAAAGAAAGAGACGACCACAGTAGTGCCTAGCGCATGCTCAGTTGCCTGCGGCACCAATATCTTTGAGACAAAGGTTGTTTTCTAAAAAGTGCGGCGGCACACACGTTTGGCCGACCAGTCCATTTGACGAGCATGTCTAGCGGCAATCATACCTATTGATTGACTTGCGTCAATCAATATCGTTATAGACACGCTCGCCAAAGAAAGCGACGACCACAGTGGGGCCTAGCACATGCTCAGTTGCCAGCGGCACCAACAACTTTGAAACAAAGGTTGTTCGCTCAAAAGTTCAGCGGCACGATTAACTTCGAAACAAAGGTTGTTTGCTCAGAAGTTAGGCGGCACGAACGTTTGGCCGTCCAGTCCATTTGACGAGCATGTCTAGCGGCAATCATACCTATTGATTGACTTGCGTCAATCAAAATCGTTATAGACACGCTCGCCAAAGAAAGAGACGACCATAGTAGTGCCTAGCGCATACTCAGTTGCCTGCGGCACCAACGTGCTTAGTGTACACTCAGTTGCACCTTGGCTACCATACCTATTGATTAAGCCTATTGATTAAGGAATAATCAAATTATGAAGAGCAAATAAATGCGAGATAAGAGAAGCATCAAAACAACCTATTTTCTTATAAAACAACGCCCGTAGAAAGGCGTGTAAAAGTAGCTCAGAATTCAAAAACAAAAAAGAAAAGAAAATTGTTGTGTGCTCAGCAGGCACAATGGTACAGACGCCAGCAGCGCCAAAACTTAACAAAATAATTGTTTTTTGCCCTTAGGCACGGGAACACTTGAATAAAATTTTAAAGAGCGGGAAAGGAAGCAAATCAGGGAGCGGCCGCATCGTCCTCATCATCAGATGATACAAACTCAGGGGGCGGCTGACCAAGACGCTCAGCAGCCAACACATCGGCACTGTGTTCCATTCGCCGCTGGAACCACGCAAGATCATACTCTGACATGTGGCTCTCCCAGGCGTGCTTAACAGCGTCCTTGGTCGCTTGCTCCCCCTGATCATAGGATTCCAGAAGACGCTCACGCAAGGTGCGAACTTGCGATCTGGCCGTCTCCAGCTCCCCACGAAGATGCTCGGCTTCCTCAGCCGCCTCTTTGACCTGAGGGTACTCCCGCAACTGGTCCTGAAGCGTCCGTATTTCCGCCGCCGCTGTCTTGGCCTCCTCGACCATTGCCACCATGTCTTTGTCCTGCGCCAAGATCTTCTTAAGCAGCTCGGCCTTGTCAGACCTCAACGCAGCTACCTCCTTTGCTTGAAGGTCTATGGTCGTCTGCATCTGCAGGCGGACCTCTTCAATGGATTTGAACGCATAGTCGCCATGGTGGGTGGACTCAGCCACCTGAGCTTTGAGCTCCTCAGCAGTGCGGGTCTTCCAACTCTTGCAGAATTCCATGCGGCAGAACAACTGCAAAAGGAGCTACATGTTAGTAAATGACTCTAAAAGAGAAGACAAGTACAAGCAAGTTGGAAATAGACTTACGTCGAGAAGAGTGGCCTGGATCGCACCAAACTGGGCGTCAGTCTTGCGGCCAGGAAGAGAAGCAACATACTCTGCGGGGACGGCCTTAAAAACCTTACGGCATATAGCCACCCTATCCTTTGACGAATAGTGGGGAGTAGCGGGTACGTTCTCGTCCTCTGCAGCAGCTGCATCCTTCCCTTTGTCTTTGGCTATAGGAAAAACAACGGCCTTAGGATGACGCGGAGAGTAAGAAGAACTGCCAGAGGAGGCTCGATACGTCTGAACGACGTTCGAATAATACTTACCGCCCGATGACCTAGCTCGGCGGGCCACCTCCGCAGGTATCTGAGAGCGGACGTCGGCCGGGATTCCAGAAAGAGGGTCCTCCAGCTCGTCCGGATGCCCACCGGACTTCGATTTGGACACCAAGTCCACAACCAGAGACGGCTTGTCCACGCCAATCTCATCGTCATCAGGGCAACCCCCCTCAGCAACCTTCGACTCGTCCTTCTTCACGAGACGGCGGGGTATGGGTTTGGGCTTTTTGAAGGTACTCGGAGTCTCCGAGCCAGCTGGCACAGCTCTCTTCTTCAGCTGGGACAGAGTCGTCCCCTTCTTCTTCCCTGACGCCCTAGCCGCGTCCTTAGCTTGCTAAAAAAGAAAGTAAAGGACAGTCAAATATTGGGCCTCGTCATCAATCACAAGTCACTCACCAGATAGTGGCTCGTCATTACAAAGAACGCCCGTCTCAAAAATGACAAGGCGTACCTTATCAATCACAAGTCACTCACAAGATAGTGGCCCGTCATTAAAAAGGACGCCCGTCTCAAACATGACGAGGCGTACCTTATCAATCACAAGTCACTCACTAAATAGTGGCTCGTCATTAAAAAGGACGCCCATCTTAAAAATGACGAGGCGTACCTTATCAATCACAAGTCACTCACAGAATAGTGGCTCGTCATTAAAAAGGACGCCCGTCTCAAAAATGACGAGGCGTACCTTATTAATCACAAGTTACTCACAAGATAGTGGCTCGTCATTAAAAAGGACGCCCGTCTCAAAAATGACGAGGCGTACCTTATCAATCACAAGTCACTCACAAGATAGTGGCCCGTCATTAAAAAGGACGCCCATCTTAAAAATGACGAGGCGTACCTTATCAATCACAAGTCACTCACAGAATAGTGGCTCGTCATTAAAAAGGACGCCCATCTCAAAAATGACGAGGCGTACCTTATCAATCACAAGTTACTCACAAGATAGTGGCTCGTCATTAAAAAGGACGCCCGTCTCAAAAATGACGAGGCGTACCTTATCAATCACAAGTCACTCACTAAATAGTGGCTCGTCATTAAAAAGGACGCCCGTCTTAAAAATGACGAGGCGTACCTTATCAATCACAAGTCACTCACAGAATAGTGGCTCGTAATTAAAAAGGACGCCCGTCTTAAAAATGACGAGGCGTACCTTATCAATCACAAGTCACTCACAGAATAGTGGCTCGTCATTAAAAAGGACGCCCGTCTCAAAAATGACGAGGCGTACCTTATCAATCACAAGTCACTAAATAGTGGCTCGTCATTAAAAAGGACGCCCATCTTAAAAATGACGAGGCGTACCTTATCAAGTGCAAGTCACTCACAGAATAGTGGCTCGTCATTAAAAAGGACGCCCGTCTCAAAAATGACGAGGCGTACCCTATCAACCACGAGTCACTTGTAAAAAAAAAAGGGGACGACCCGTCTTAAAAGGTGACGAGGCGCACCTTGGCAACCGCAGGAAAAACACTAACTAAGGGGCCCGTCATTAAAAAGTGACGAGGCCTACCTTAGCAAACACGGGTCACATGTCAGGATATCGGCGCGTCACTAAAAAGACGTCCACTATAGACACTGGACGGGAGAAGCTTAACTTGCAAAAACAACCTAAGAGAATACTCACCTTCTCCTCCAACTCGGCCTTGGCTTTCTGCATCTTGGCCTCATAGATGTCCGCCATCCAATCGGTCATATCGCCCTTCCCAGTATCCGCCGTCGATAACTTGCTCATTCCTTCCTCTGTGAACAAAAGAAATCCAAAGTTAGAAAAATGAATAGACCAAGGCGGAACGGCACATAAATTGGCATACAACCTCGAGTCATAGAATATCCTAAGCCTACGGCCGCTAGAAAGGCCTCGTTCCGAAACTGGCTAATGTGCGGCAACCACTCGGCCGGCACATGGAAACTCTTGTCCACTGTTAAGTGGTAAGTGTTGGCCCTGAACAGGACCATTATCTGATCCCACTCTTCGGCAGTAAGGGGTGGAAGGGGCTCGTCACGGTCCATGTAGTTGGCGTTGCAGTTCCAGCGGCTCATCCTCTCATACATCTCCTGGTCGTCCGTGTAAAACACGACCCACCTTTTCCTCCACATATGCCATTTGCTGAGCTTGCCGACCACTGTCTGGTAGGTACCACGGCTGCTCAGATTAAACCACCCTTTGGCGGCACTGGGGGAACGAGAGAGGGAGACCAGATGCAGAAAAGCGTTGAAAGACGGCTCCACGTCGTTCAGCGCACATTTGGCAATATAGCCAAAGATATCCGCCCATGAGTTGGGGGTCAGCTGGGCCACCCCAATGTTAAAACCATCTAACACCTCCACAACGAAGGGGTGTGGAGGGAATCTCATGCCGAGTTTGATGGATGCGGCATACACGGGGAATTCTCCCTCGGCAAGCAGGCTGACGGTCGAGTCCAGACCGGCCGGCACGCGCATTTGGTACCCTTCGCCCACGCAGAGGTCATCCCTCATCTTGGCCCCGTGCCTGTCTAGCCACCGCATCCAGCCCACGTCTGGGTGAATCTCCGACGGAAGCAATTGGGCCTCCTCCCGCCCTCTGGGCCTAATAGGCTGGGGAGCAGCCTCTTACTTCTCGGCGGCCGATGACAATGGAGCGACGCTTGACTCCCCCACTGCCTGGCTCGCTGTACCCTCTGACGAGCTTGCCGCTTGCTCCCCCGCCTCGACATACTCGTCGATCTCTTGAAAGAGTTCGGCATATTCTTCGTCGACTGTCGGGGCGGTGGAAGAATATCTCTCCCTAGGGGGTGTCGATGCTTCTTCCCGCAAGCGCAGGCGCGTAGGATCTGCCGTTTGCTTGGTTCTAGCCATGCCTTCTGCATAGTGAACGAAGCACGGCTTAGGAGTGACCAACAATGAAGAAAAAGACGCGATTGGACGTCCGCCCCGACAAAAGATGAACGGCGGAAAAATCTTAAATAAAACCTTCAAACCCTTACCTAGTACTAAGAGGTCGGCCGCTAACAAAGAGAAAAATGACGAGAGGATAACAAAAACAAGAAAGAAAGGCGAAAACTAACCTTGAAAGATCTGCGAAGTACTCGGTGAAGAACAGGATGAGTTTCGCGAAGAACAGGATGAGTTTCGCGAAGAACAGGATGAGTTTGACGAAGAAAAGGATGAGTCTCGTGGTGGCCGGAAATCGACTGATGGTGGTGGGAATACGCCGGAAATCGCCTATGAGACAGCTCTGTGAAAACGAAATGTAAAAAAATGAAATTTACCCCCCCTCTATATATATAGGGAGGGGAAAAATGGAGAAAGGTGACACGTGTCACCACCTCAACACCTGACCCAAAGATGAAGATGCAAATCAAAGGTCAAGAAGCGATACCCGGAAAGTGTTTCCAGAAATGCCCTTCTTGAGGGGCAAATGTTGTGGGCAAAATTACCATGCCTTCGTGTACCAATGAGGATGTGACACATGGCACGTATTACGCCCCCTAAGCAGAAATCATACGAAGTCTACTCCGGGGCATGAGTATTAATCTAGGTATCTACAATGTATGTATTTAAGTGTGTATAAATGTATGTATAAAACCTATACCTGGAAAGGGGCTTAATTAGTATGTATCCCAAGTGAATGACTAAGCACAATAGGCCCAAATAGCCCACTATTGCCAAAAGGGACCAGAGAATTGTAAGGAGAAAGGACACGTGTCCTCCTCCCATTCCCCAGCCAATCATGTAAAGGGAATATTAGGTCATTCCCACAAAAACCTAGTACTATAAATATTCCCACTTCCCTAGAAAAAGGGGTCACAATCAATACATTCAAGAGCAATTGCTGCTCTGCCTTCTCTCTACTTTCTCTCTCTATAAAAATACAATCTTGTTAAATCCTTAAAAGTTACCGGAAAACCTCCAAGGTATCTTACCGGAAAAACCCCACAACATCTACTATTTTTTGAACCTAAATCCAAAAAGGAGATTTCTGATATGTTGAACTTACTCACTCCATGTAATTGTTTTATTTTACTGTAATTTTAGGTTTTTTTCCTTTAACTTTTCTAAGATCGGCACCCTTTGAGATGAATTCGAGTCCCTTTGTTTGTTCTAGGAGATTTTTAGACATGATTTTGTGTTTATTTGATTTCATCTCTTCAATTTGTCGAGTATTTTGGGAATTAGGGTTATTGATTTTATTTTTTTTATTTTGGTTTGATTCATGATGATGTGGAGGGATCCTGGAAAGTCAACATATTCTTATTGTTATGTGCACCTCGAATCTTCCTTGCAGGATGTCAGGGTGTTATAGTGGAAGGTCTGAATTCAAATGGACATATCTCATGATCTACTCATTAGATTGAGTTGATTCAAGTCGGAGGTGAAAGCTTGGCTCAATAGCTTCCCAACGCCTAGTCATAAGCTCATTTTGGATGAGAAATGAGGGAGTTATGACTGTTTTACGAGAAGCTATCATGCAGCAGGGGAAGTTCGGCCGAACCTGTTGGAGGTTCGGTCGAACCTGCTGGAAGTTCGGCCGAACTATTAGGTGGTTCGGCCGAACCTGAAGTCAGTAGCTGTGATTTTGGAGGTTCGCCCGAACTTTGGGTAAGTTCGGCCGAACCTACTGGAAGTTCGGCCGAACTCTTAGAATGTTCGGCCGAACCTACTGGAAGTTCGGCCGAACTCTTAAAATGTTCGGCCGAACCTGAAGAGAATCATGAACTATATTTTTGGAGGTTCGTCCGAACTTTTTGGGAAGTTCGGCAGAACCTGACCTTGGTTCGGCCGAACCCTTTGAAGGTTCGACCGAACTCTGCGGGTAATCTGTTTTCTTCTCCGCACGGTACAATCGACGTGGCCTTTTCTTGTCCCTTAGATTGGTTTGATGTCTAACACTATAAATACCAAATGTAATGAGATTTTCAGAATTAAGAGAGAGAAACACACTACAACAAACAGGATCAAAGAGGGCGAAAAAAGTGGCCCTCTTTGATCAAATTATCGCCCTTTTAACTTTTAAGGGCGAAATAAAAATCGCCCTTACCTCGCCCTGTTAGGTTCGTCCTATTAGCTTTCCAAGGCAACTCTATTTATTCGCCCTTTTTGATCAAAACCAAAGAGGGCAAACAATTTCCGCCTTCTTTGTTTGAAAACAAAGAAGGCAACTTAAATCTCGCCCTCTTTGATTATTTTTCGCCCTCTAAAATAGTTTAAATAGGGCAATTATGTTCGCCTTGTTTGTTCAAAATCAAAGAGGGCAACTTGATAAAGTCGCCCTCTTTGTTCTATTTTTTATTTTTAAAAAAATAAATCTGGTTGAGGCTACACAAAAACTTAGCAGTTGCTGAACAACCTAAAAGTTGTTACTAGAAATTGCAGTCTTTCCTCTCCAAAATAACCAAAATGAGAGATACCAGGGAAAGAATGGATAAATTAAAAGAAGTACACATACAAACATTTTCTTCAGAGTCTCCCCAACAGTTTGGGTTTGTGCATCGATTGATGTTACAGATTTATGTATTTCATTTGAGCTATGCAGAAGATTATCCAATTTCTTTTCAATGGTCTTCCATTTGTCTTCTGCATACAGTGCTGAATCTTTCAGATTATTCACCAAACCTTGTAACTGAGACTTTAAAGCTTTAGACATGTATGTAGCACAAACCCATCAGAATTTTTAAGCGAAATGAGGATGAAGAAATTCAGTAAATAAACAAAGAATGAGATAGTTTTAATACTTACTGTAACTGATGGCAAATGGAATTTGTCTGAAGGTAAAATTCAAGGTAAGTCTTACTATCATCATGTAGGAACATATAGATGCATAAAGCGGAATTTCAGGAAACAATTTCCTAACATCTATCACAGGATCTCATGCATAACAATAGTATAGATCAGATTAAGTCGAAAGAATAATCACCTTTGAAGCGTGTTCTCCCGTTCGTATGCAAGCTTCGAAGATCTTAGAGCCCCACTTGTTGCTCCTCTACTCAGTCCACAAGCACGAATTGAATCCCACGTATGCTAGTACGGAAGAGAACGATCACAATCTGTCTCTTGCTTTGTTTGGGATGTACGGCGTTTAGAAAATTAGAATTAGGGTTTTTGTGTTTTTCTTTTTTTGTCAGATATTGAATGAACGTGATTTCTAAATCCCTGACATTATAACTATTATAATGTGAGAGTTTTAGGTTAACACAAAACCAAAGCCCAACATTCTTCCCTTAACAGACCGGTTGCCATCGGGCCTTTTGGGCCCATTCCAATTAATGCTTATATGTGTGACCTTATAGGATTAATATATTTTAGTTGTAGGTCCAATCAATATTGTCCTGCTAATCACATTTATTCTCTAGCAAGCAAATATGATTACTAAAATAATTAACTTATTATCTTCATAATTAATTCCTATTTATATTTAGTAATTGCCGGAAATGTCTAAGGACATAATTCCTTCAATCTCCCACTTGTCCGAAGACAAGAACGCAATGCTAAATTCCTTAAGTCTCTTAATGCCAAAATTTGATAACACACTGTTATTCTCAAATTCTAGTTTCTTGATCGCCGAGTTCGAACTGTTCAAATAAAGATTAACTTTTAATCCCATTCCGCATGGCCATGCAATTTTCAGTTCTCGCTCATCAAGAGGCCCAGACACCATTCCTATCAAATAGGAGGACTTATTCACTCTTGTATGACCATAACTCCCACTTAATTCTTAGCCCACCTGATCACTGCCTTTATAACCTCCTTTTACGGCGCGGCGTTTAACAGCGTCAAAGTTAAACTAATTGTCTCGTGGTTATTAAGACATACTCACGTCTAAGGAATCCACTAAATATAGAAGTTTGATTCTACTTTTAGAATCTAGTTAGGTCAAGTCACAATGCATCAAGTATACATCCATATAATCAATTAGACATCCCTATGTCTCCATAGCCCATGGAACTGCACTATCAATTAATTACATGCTAGTCTTCACGTAAATCACTTATGTCCAATTTAGTGATTTAGACTAGGGACTTAATAAGTTGTGATTTCAGTTCACTTTATAGGGTTCCATTATCAAAACGTTTTCGATAATCCTATTTGAAAACACAAGTTATTTGGACATTTTATTTAATACTAAACCAAACTATTAAATAAGAATGAACTTTTATTGATAAACATTCAAAGCATAATAAATGTCTTTACAATTTTAAACATAAAGTAAACAAACTAAAGCCATTCTCCCATATGCCTAAGCCCCATAGACCTAGTATGACTCTCATGCTTAGGTTGAGCAAGCGGTTTAGTCAGAGGATCAGCCACGTTATCCTCAGTATGAACCTTGCTTACTTTCACATCCCCTCTTTCAACGATCTCTCGAATGAGATGGAATCTCCTGAGCACATGTTTGGATTTTTGGTGCGATCTGGGTTCCTTGGACTGGGAAATGGCACCATTGTTGTCACAGTACAACTCAATGCCATTTTCAATGCTAGGAACTACACCAAGTTCACTAATGAACTTTTTGATCCAAACAGCTTCTTTTGCTGCATCACTTGCTGCAATATACTCAGCCTCTGTTGTAGAATCTGCGATGGTACTCTGCTTAGAACTCTTCCAGCTCACAGCCCCTCCATTTAGACAAAAAATGAAACCAGATTGTGATCGGAAATCATCTTTGTCACTTTGGAAGCTTGCATCGGTGTATCCAGTGGCAACCAACTCATTATCTCCACCATAGACCAAGAAATCATCCTTAGTCCTTCTTAAGTACTTAAGGATATTCTTTGCTGCCATCCAGTGCGCCTCTCCCGGGTTTGACTGGTATCTGCTGCACATACTCAAAGCATATGCAACATCCGGTCGAGTGCATACCATGGCATACATAATGGACCCTACTGCAGAGGCATAAGGAACATTACTCATGCGCTTGACCTCATCAGGTGTCGAAGGACACTGAGTCTTGCCAAGTGAAATGCCATGTTGCATGGGAATGAAACCTCTTTTGGAGTTTTCCAGCTTGAACCTTGCAAGAACCTTATCAATATAAGTCTCTTGGCTAAGTCCAATAAGCCTTTTGAATCTATCTCTATGGATCCTTATTCCCAAGATGTATTCAGCTTCTCCTAGGTCTTTCATGGAAAAACAACTTTTAAGTCATTCCTTGACTGACTCAAGCATGGTCTTGTCGTTTCCTATGAGAAGTATGTCATCCACATACAAGACTAGGAAAGCAATACTACTCCCACTCAACTTCTTGTATATACAAGATTCCTCTTCATTTCTGAGGAAGCCAAAAGATTTGACTGCCTCATCAAATCTGAGGTTCCAACTCCGGGATGCTTGCTTAAGCCCATAAATGGACTTCTTAAGCTTGCAAACTTTTCTTGGACTGTTTGGATCTTCAAAACCTTGTGGTTGTGTCATGTACACATCCTCTTTCAAGAACCCATTCAAGAAAGCGGTTTTGACGTCCATCTGCCAGATCTCATAGTCATGAAAGGCAGCAATCGCAAGAATTATCCTAATGGATTTCAGCATGGCTACTGGTGAGAAGGTTTCATCATAGTCAATACCATGAATTTGTCTAAAACCTTTTGCCACTAGTCTTGCCTTAAAGACATCAATGTTTCCATCTTTGTCCTTTTTCAGTTTGAAAATCCATTTGCAACCTATGGGTTTAACCCCATCAGGCAAAGCAACCAAGTCCCATACTTGATTTTCAAACATCGAATCCATTTCGGATCTCATGGCTTCAAGCCATTTCTCGGAGTCTTGACTCGTCAAAGCATTTGTGTAGCTAGTAGGTTCCTCATGTTCTAAAATCTCTATTTCAGAACTTTCAGTCAAAAGGAAATCAATATATCTCTTTGACGGAATGACAGTCCTACTAGACCTACGTTGGGGAACAACAGGAGAAGTTTCCACCTCATTAGGTTGAGGGACTTCGCATGGATTATCTCCAAGTGGGACGGTAGAAGGCGCATGAATGGAATGCACCGCCTCCTGAGCATTTTCATGCTGGGTCGTCTCTGACAAGGTGTGAACCTCATCCATTTGTTGCTCATCTCGAATTTCTTCGAGATATACATTACTCCCACTTGTTTTTCTGGAAATAAACTCCTTTTCCAGAAAGACACCATCGCGAGCAACAAACACTTTGTTTTCGCTTTGGTTGTAGAAGTAGTATCCCTTAGTCTGTTTTGGGTAACCCACAAAAAGACACTTATCGGACTTGGGTGAAAGCTTATCAGAAAGTAAACGTTTTACATAAACTTCACAACCCCATGTCCTTAGAAAAGACAATTTTGGAAATTTTCCAGTCCACATCTCATATGGCGTCTTTTCTACTGCTTTGGACGGAGCTCTGTTGAGTGTGAATGCCGCTGTTTCAAGCGCAAATCCCCAAAATGAGGCAGGAAGGTTAGCAAGACTCATCATGGACCGAACCATATCTAATAGAGTTCGGTTCCTTCTTTCGGAAACCCCATTCAATTGTGGTGTCCCTGGTGGAGTCAATTGCGAAAGTATTCCACAATCTTTCAAATGATCACCAAACTCTTGAGATAAATATTCACCACCACGATCGGATCGCAATGCTTTAATTTTCTTTCCAAGTTGGTTTTGTACTTCATTTTGGAATTCCTTGAACTTTTCAAAGGATTCCGACTTATGTCGCATGAGGTAAACATATCCAAATCTGCTCACATCATCAGTAAAAGTAATGAAATACCCGTACCCTCCCCTAGCCAAAGTACTCATAGGTCCGCACACATCAGTATGTATGAGGGCTAAAAGATCATTGGCCCTTTCACTTGAGCCTGTGAAAGGAGATTTTGTCATTTTCCCCATTAAGCAAAACTCACATACTTCAAATGATTTAAAATCAAATGATTTGAGAATTCCATCCTTATGAAGTTTCTCTATGCGCTTTGAGCTTATGTGGCCTAATCGACAATGCCATAGGTAAGTAGGGTTCAAATCATTTGGTTTGTGTTTCTTGTTTTCTATGTGATAGATATGGTTTTGTAAGTCTAGTACATACAAACCATTTGATAATTTAGCAGAGACATAGAACATACCATTCAAATATGCTGAACAACAATTATTCATAATTTGAAATGAAAAACCTTCCGAATCCAAAATCGGAATAGAAATTATGTTCTTGGTAATAACTGGAACGTAATAACAATTATAAAGTTCTAATATTAAACCAGAAGGCAAGCGTAAACTATAATCTCCTACAGCTAAAGCAGCAACTCTTGCTCCATTGCCTACTCGGAGATCTACTTCGCCTTTGCTCAAGCTTCTACTTCTTTTTAGTCCTTGCACATTACCAATAATGTGCGACCCACAAGCGGTATCAAATACCCAAGAAGTAGTTGTAGCTAAATTAACTTCTATGACATTGATACTCTTGAACTGCTTACCTCTCTTGACCATTAGAACATCCTTATGTTCAGGTTCACCAGGTAAGTTCCCCTCGTCCTGAACCACCATACTATACAACCTCCCTAATCTAGCATTCTTCTGAAACAAAGTTTTAAGTTGCTGGATTATTGTGTAGGCATCCAGACCATCAAAACGCTTTTGATACTCTGGTTCCATGCAAGCAAGCATCAAACATGTTACTTGCAGAGAGTTATCCTGGAGAGTTTGTTTAGCTCGACATTGAGCTTCAGTAGCATTTTCTGGCAGGGGTTCAAGAGGGAGTGGATTTTCAAGAACACTTTCTTTTCCTTCCGCTCTGAGAACAATTCTCATAGCCTTTTCCCATTGTAGGAAGTTGTGTGCATTCAGTTTGTTTTCAATTAGAGGGCGTAAGTTAAAAGTAGAGTTGTTTGCACCAGACATGATAACTACAATAAAAAGTAAAGCAAGATTCAATATAATGTTTATCAAAAGTAGCAATTAAACAAATTCAATTCACTACTACCCTTTATTCAAAATTAGAAGTCCCCATTGAATAAAGAATTAACCAAGATCCCCTCCCACTACAATCAAACGGACTTTGGCCCTGCTACTTTAATTTGTAGTATTCGAGGTAAGTAAACATTTTACTAATTATAACTGATTATAACTCTTGGTAGACAGGTTAACAACTCTTTGTATTTTCCTATCTCTTAGCTTCAAAACCCAAAACTTTGTCTTTTGATAGTTTTGTTGAGTTAAACCAAACATTAACATGTAAGTTTCAAAAAACCTACCCTACTATCCCGGAATTATAAGCAACACCCTGCTTTGGCAGAACCTATTACTCATGATCTAAGGCTTTATAGGTGTTGTATGGAAAAGCACTTAAACTCAATATTATTTTGGGACCTAAGTTTACTATGTTGGTTAATTAAAAGTGAACGCATTGCTTTAAATAACCACATACATAAACTCAATAAGCATTTTAAGGCAATATAAATGCATAAAAATCAATGTGATCCTAGTATGGCCCCTAAAAATAAGCTCAAATCTTCTTGGGTTCCTGTTCATCTTTCTTGGATCTCCATCCTTGAATTTCGGATTGAACCTTCTTACTCCATCGAGCTCATAATACGAACTTTATAATCTAATTTAAACTTTTAACTTAAATTACAATAATACAGAACGATGCGCAGATCGTATTTCAAAATTTACAAGAATACAAAACGATACGCAGATCGTATTTTCTATCCTATTTTGGGCCATACTAGTCACTCGCATGTAACAAAATATTATATATATTCCATACACGCATATAATATCAAACTATATTAAACACAAATTATTTACTTATTAACTGTTAATAAGCAAATAACTTTTCCAAAATAATTATAAAAACTTAAACAATTTAAGTTCAATATTACTTAGGAAACTTTATTATTTTATTCAATTACTTGTTTAAATATGGCTAGAATAATCTCATTAATCATGAATTTGCATTTATTGAAAAATTATGAATTTATGCTCAAAAAAAAAAAAATTTGAATTTCCCAAAAAAAAAAAAATCAAAATAATCAAATGTGTCCCATTCTGATTTTAATATGGCTAGAATAGTCAAAATAGTCAAATAGTCAAACTAACTAGGGAATCTTATTTTAATTTCCATACTTCTGATTGATTTTGGAACTCTTTGGGAATCAGACTTCGCAAACCCAAAACCCAGTAACGACGACTTCGCAAAAAAAAACCACCCTCACGGCTAACGCCAGCCAGCAGCCACCGGGACCGCCGGCCAGCCGCCGTGATTTAAAATCCCAGCCACGCTGGTCGACTCAGCAACCAGAAGAAGCCGGCAGCTACGGTAACCAGCGACAGCCCGCGGTGGAGCTGCAGCTAGCGAAACAGCAGCGACCGCCACCCCTGACCTCCGGGAACGCCGCCCCTTCTGCCACCCTAATCTCCCTCCATCGTGGCTCCACCGTTGCAGGTGGGGCCACCCAGCCATGGTGGGTTGTTCTTTTTAAATTTTGGTAACAATTACCTAAATTAAATTAATCTTTATTCAACTTTTGTTAAAGATTAACAAAATTAATTAGGGTTTAATTATCCGAAAATAATGGCAAAAAATTTGAATAAATTAACAATCCTTAAACTGAATTTTAGGGTTGTTAGAAGTTAGATTTCAATTTAAACTCTTTATTAAAAATAAATCTAACAAGAATTCAAAATTTAAGGCATAATTATCTCATTTTATTCAAATAAATCAAGAAAATAACAATTATAATCCGAAAAATTCGAATTAAATTACCAGGCAGATCTATTGAATTTTCTTAACAAATAAAATCAAAAATTTTAATTGTCATCCTTAAATTTTATGATTAATCGAATTAAACATAAAAATTAACCAAATTCAATAATTAATATACAAAAATTCCGAAAATTAGTTAAAAAATTACCAAAAATTTCGGCTATTGCATAAAAATTAGGGGATAATCAGTAGATTTATTTAACAAATTAAAAATCAAATCTTTAATTGTTAACAAATTATTTCCATGATTAATCTTATTAACCATTAAATAATTTAAAATCTGACGAATTTAATTTTAAAAAATCCGAAAATTTTTATGTGATATTAACTGTTAATTTCGACCCTGTGATAAAAATTTCGGAATTTTATAAATTTATTTTGAGCAAAAATTAATTAAATCACGATTTAATGATTCCAATCAATTAATATCATATATTAATTGTGCAAATTCAAGCCATAAATAAATCTTCCCTTAATTGAATCAAAATAGTAATGTTGCATACAATCATGATCATAAAATATTATGCAAGAGGCTAAAACTGATACCACTGTAGGAACATATAGATGCATAAAGCGGAATTTCAGGAAACAATTTCCTAACATCTATCACAGGATCTCATGCATAACAATAGTATAGATCAGATTAAGTCGAAAGAATAATCACCTTTGAAGCGTGTTCTCCCGTTCGTATGCAAGCTTCGAAGATCTTAGAGCCCCACTTGTTGCTCCTCTACTCAGTCCACAAGCACGAATTGAATCCCACGTATGCTAGTACGGAAGAGAACGATCACAATCTGTCTCTTGCTTTGTTTGGGATGTACGGCGTTTAGAAAATTAGAATTAGGGTTTTTGTGTTTTTCTTTTTTTGTCAGATATTGAATGAACGTGATTTCTAAATCCCTGACATTATAACTATTATAATGTGAGAGTTTTAGGTTAACACAAAACCAAAGCCCAACATTCTTCCCTTAACAGACCGGTTGCCATCGGGCCTTTTGGGCCCATTCCAATTAATGCTTATATGTGTGACCTTATAGGATTAATATATTTTAGTTGTAGGTCCAATCAATATTGTCCTGCTAATCACATTTATTCTCTAGCAAGCAAATATGATTACTAAAATAATTAACTTATTATCTTCATAATTAATTCCTATTTATATTTAGTAATTGCCGGAAATGTCTAAGGACATAATTCCTTCACATCATTACTCAACTTCCTTGACCATTTTAAGAAATATCTCCAACAGATTGGTCCAAAATAGGTGAATTAAGTAACATAGCAGGGGAAGAGAAAGAGACACAATTAACAAATTATCGTGCAGAACTTAATAATACTTGGGAGATTCAGAACCAGGTCCGTTAACATAGCTTGCTGATGAAACTGGGTTCTGCTGAACAGAAATAATGCTACGATCTGTAACTCCAGAAGAAATAGGAGATCCCTGGAAGCTTGCAGCTGAACTAGTTCTAGATGAAATTCCTGCAACATGCAACATAGTAGACAATCGTTCAGCTGACTTATAACTTATAAGTTATAAGCATGCAATTCCAGTCATGAGACTCTGGCTGACTCTAAACTTCATTCACCTAGAGATCATTGATTATGAATTCACTATTCAAACAAATATGAAAAAACATTCAAAAGTAACAAATCAACTAATTTATAGAAGAAAAAAAGGATGATTTAGAAGCTCAGACTCTAACGAAAGAAAATCCTTCTGCGACTTTACCGATTGAGGCCGACAGTATGATGTATAATCTTCAAATCCCAAAATGAATTACTGTAACAAGGAATTAAGTTAGCATTTTGAAGACAATTTCCTGCCGAACAACAGAGGATCTCAAGCAGAATATGATTTAAGAGAAAACCTAAAATAGAAGGGACAAATAAATAAGGTACGCAGATAGTATGATTTAAGAGCAAACCTGAGGCAGAAGGGGAATACAGCCAATCTGCATATCTATTGTTGACAATGCAGAAACAACGACAGTGTAATGTAACCCAAACTACAAGTTTCCACAAGGAGTGTTCATTTAGTTGTTCCATCTGCAATAAGTCACATATTTACAGGGAAAAAAGTTGTACTCTGTTAACATTTTTGTGATCAATCTTATGAGGAAGACTACTACACCAAGCAACTCACCGAAAATGAAGCAGTAAGTAGTATTACGAAAGCAAGACCTTTTCTGAGGAAGAAGTTTCTAGATCTTTCATTTGAAGAAAAAGAGAGCTGTGGTTCTAATGAGATACCTGTCCAAGGTGACACTTCAACAAATTCAAATGGAGAAGATAAACATGGCTACGACTCACCTAAGAATAGGCTAAAGGCCCCAACAAGTATTTCCAGAACCAAAACTGTACCAACCTACCACTATTAGAAAGAGTATTCTAAATCTAAGGTAGCATTCATTAATCTACTCCTACAGCTTATAAACCAAGCACTTGCACATTTGCGAGTTTGATTTTTTTTATCAAACTCTGATATAGATTTGTCCATTTTGAAACAGGTGAGCAAAAAAAATAGATCAAAGGAAACTGAAAATAATACAAGACAGAAGGCAAGGCAATCAGAAAGCAGCAGCAGCATTTGCAACGATGGTGCATCTTGGTCACCACCACCTGAACATTCTGTATCTGGTCACAACTCCAAATCAGATCCTTAATTGAAATACTTATGTTGGTGCATGTTTATATCAGAACGCGTGTGTTTTTAAGAGCTATAACTAGATTAAGTCCTCATGTAAATTGTACATTGGTAGTATGCTTTCGAATAAGAAATACTTCGTATCATCCAACAGCATGTTTCCTTGAGTGCTTAAACTGATATATGTCATGCAGTGATGAGGGGAAGACAGCCAAATAAGGTATACATAAAACTAAAGTTTGAGAGAAAGAGAGTAATAAGTAAACAAAGCGCAAAGCTGCTTACGAATTGAGGTACAAGAAAGCAAATATAAGGAAGTCCTAACCGTTTTAGAGTTACAACCACAAGAAGATTAACAAGGGGAAGACGGCGGTAAGTTTCGGGCAAAGCTCAAGCAGCTGCAACATAGTCCGGATTAAGTTTTGGCAATGCCAAGCTTTTCTCTTATTCACATATACAGTTGCAAACAATTTACAAGACCAAAATCGAACAACAATACCCAATAAATAGATACATAATATGTACCTGTGTAATCTTGTTTTCACTTTCGCATAAGAAACAGTTTTCACAGCAACTCGATCAAAATCGTCTACCTTAGAGCTTGTAAGTGGTTTCTCCACAACACTTTCAAATAAAGTTGAATCCGTTAAGAATTGCAGGCCCTGCGGAGAAGTGGAGAAAAATATCAGGAATGTGAATTCAATAATAAATTGCAATTAGTTATTACAGTTCATGAAGTAATTCATTTTAGAGCTCTTACTTAACCCCCACTCTTATATTACTCTTACTTAACCGGAACAGAACGAAGAAACTAGGATGACTAAGTATTTTGATACTTTCAAGCATATTGTTAGCTAAAATCACACATTATATGTTTGCCTACATAAATTTTCCATGCAAACTCAAACTCTTACAACACTAGATAACACTTTAATCCAAAAACCTCAATACACTACCTTGGATTCCATATTTTATATTGAAGCAGAAAACGCTGACCTGTTTCAGCAATAAATGTGAACTTAAATCATCAAAAACAATAAAGAGGAGCTAAATTGTCCAAATTTCAACAACAAAAAAGCAATAAAATAGGGAAAATAATGATGAACTAGCAAAAAAATTCAAACGCAATATGATAACAGTAATTTGCACCAGTAACTAGCAAAAATTACGCAAAGAAGAAGAAGTTGAGCAAATATGATACCAGACGAACTTCAGAGATGAGCAAATATGTGCGATTTGATTAAATTGCAGGCGAACTCAAGCAAATTTTAGACGAACTCAACCAAATTTCAGACGAACTCAACCAAAACGCATAAAATTAGGGTTTATGAACTGCGAAATTGAAGATGGAGAGGGAGATTGAAAGATAAATGAGAGATTTAGGGGAGAGAAAGAGAAGGCTAAATTGAGATTTAGGGAGAGAGAAAGCTAAATTGAAGATGGAGAGGGTTTTCATTTTGGGAAACAATGTTGAAGAAGCGTTGGTAGAGGCGTCTCAGTCTGAAGTTCAAGGAGCAATTTTTTTTTTTTGTTTATTAAATTGATCAAAGAGGGCGAAAATTTACAAGTCGTCTTTCTGTTAATTATCAAAGAAGGCAACCCCCAATTTCGCCCTTTTTGTTTTAAAAAAGAAATGGCTAATTTTTTTTTCCTTTTTAATTAAATTGATCAGAGAGGGCGAAAGTTTAAAAGTAGTCCTTTTCATTAACTATCAAAGAAGACAAAGACCAATTTCGCCCTCTTTGTTTTTATCAACAAGGACAATTTTCTTTTGCCCTCATTGATTTGTTCTACGAGGACGATTTTTTAGTCGCCCTTTCTTTTACAAAAAAATCGCCCTCTTTGCTACTGATTCTTGTAGTGACACAAGTGAGGTTGAAACCCTAGATCTAAGAATTCTCTCTTCTTCACCTTTGAGAATTCCTCTTTGTAATCCTTTCTCCATTGAAGAGTAATACAAGCTCCAAACCCTCCCCCATGGTGGATGTAGCTCATTGAAGAGTGAACCACCTTAAATCTTTGTGTGTGTTTTTAATTTCTTTAATTATTTCTTCTCATTATTCAAACATCAAAATGTCATACAAATCAACATTCAAGCCTAAAAGGTCCTTCATTTATAACACTTATTATGATGTCAAACCTGATATCACATATGCTCCAAAGACCAAGTTCATGATCAAGGTTTGTTGAGTTTTTAATATATTTTTTTTTGGTATTTATGTCAGCTATTAGCTATTGGTAATGCTGATTTTTTTTCTAATGATTTTTACATTGTACTTACATTAAATAAATGATCCTGCAATTGCAATTGTTGCATAAAATGGTGGGTGTTTGGGGGCAATGTTGAATCTGCCTATGTCTTGCTCTATTGATGTGTCAGCGTATGAGTCATTTTTGGTTTTGAATCTGTTCTGCTGGATCATAATGATTGAATTAGTGGGTTCTGATGTTTAAGGACTATAGATAGAATCGGGCAACTTTGATAGTCGGTAGATTCATTAGAAGTGGAAACATTGTAGTTTGTTGTTAGTTACGTTGCATCTAGGGAATAATTAGTTTTTGTGGGTGCTGTTGTCTGGAACTACTCTGGATCTTTGGTTTAGAACTTTAGAAGGAAGTAATTTATCAGTAGGACTTGCTACTGAACTCATCAGCAAACTCAAGCACTGTGCTAATGGCTGGTATAATGTTATTAAAAACAGCTTTGTGTATCAGCAATGTTTGTATTTGTTTGTTATCCTCTAGATAAGACTGGTTTCAATTGTTAGTGTTATGATTTTGGAAAAAGTTAATAAAGAAGATTTAGGTTAGAGCTTTTGGAGGTTAAATGGAGTTCACTCGTAACAAAATTTTCCAAACATCCAATAGGCCCTAAGCCTCAGAGAAATTGTGTATTTGTGTGCATGATTGAGCTGAATGGTTATGAATTTCTGACTGTGTGAAGTTGGTTTTCGTATATATTGTTGGTTTTGCTTAAAAAAAATTACTTGATGCTTCACTGATTGTTCCAGTCTACTGTTAATTATCACCACTTGGTTATACCCTTAAACTGTACAAGTATGACTGCCTTCATCCCTCAAACATGTCACATACTAATTAGACGACGAGAACCCATAATGGACAGAAATATTTTCAATCTCCTTACAAACAGACTAATCCCCTTAGTTCTACCCAACTACACCCTACTTCTTTCTTCACATCTCGTTGTTTCATCGATGTACGAACATTTTCTGATTCATTCTATTAGGGAATTTGGTTAATTGGGGAATTTGGTTGATTTTTATTCATGCCTGAATTTGTTGATTCCAATGGGTTATTTAGGATGAAAATCTGTAATCTGTAATTATTTGTGGAGGGAGTCGAGGTGGATTGTTCATCCTGCTTTGTAGATAATTAAGATTGTTCAATATATACAACTAATTTAGATTCAAGTTGGTTTCAAAGGATGTATGAAGATGCAAAGTCAATTAGTCATTACGTTCATTTTTGTTGATAGAGTTCCCATGTTTAGAATTTCTTCCAACTTGTACTTTTTCCCCCTCAGTGTGTCTCTAAATAGTTTATAAAGTTGTCTGAAATTCGGACCTGGCTGGTCCACCCAGGTTCTTACCAGTGGAGCTTTATTTGGATGTTAAATCTACAGATATTGATGTAATATGGAGCTCTATGTATTGTTGTAGTTTTTGTAATGATGTGCTTTGATATTGAATGTATTTGTGTGTGCATGCAGGTTATTGTAGATGAGAACTGGAAAGCTACAAGCATAAGAACAAGTTCATTTCGATATATATGGAGTATCTTAGTCTTTGATTTACTCGAAATGTTTACCTTTATATGTATAAATTTTTAGAATTTTGCTTAGGCTACAAATTATGTAATGACTTTAATTATATATATATATATATATATATATATATATATATATATATATATATATATATATATATATATATATATATATATATAGAATCAGGATCTGGTGAGAACCACCCCTTAAGATGAGAATCTAGATCAAATCAATCTACGGCCTATGATCTACCCGACCAAAACAAAACATTAAGGGCAATTGGGTAATTTTACAACACCGAATGACCTCCCTCACTCTCCCCAATTTTCAGACTTTCTTTCTCTCTCTTCCTTACCTTTTCTCTTTCTTCCTGAAGGAAATAATGCCCTTGGTCCAAGTATGCATTCTATGTTAAGTCTAATAAATGCGGTTCAGTATTAATTAACAAGTTAATAATTCAGTGAGATCAAGTGAGCTGAATGCCTAGCTAGAGGCCGCTTCAGTTCAAGTGGAATTAATGATATTAATCCACAACTTACTCTTGACTGAACCCGTAGGGTCACACAAATAGTACGTAAACGGATCAAGTATTTAATGGCATTAGATACTCCATCTATGGATATTCGGAATCGACGGATCTTGGTTTCAGTGGGAGCTGAGATCGTCACAGGCAAGAAATGAATACTCCGGATACGATGATATTGCCGGAAACGGAAATATGGATCGTATCGGAAATATAAATATTATCCAAGTCGTAGATGTTGCCGGAAACGGAAACATGGTACGTATCGGAAAATATTATCGGAAATGGAAATATTGCCAGAATCGGAAATATTGCCGGAAACGGAAATATTGTCAGAATCGGAAATATTATCGGAATCGGAAAATAATTCCGGAAACGGAAATATTAAATATTTGTTCGAAACGGAAATTGATTCCGGAATCGGAAATATTAAATATTGTTCGGAAATGAATTCCGGAACCGGGAATTTAATCGGAAGCGTATCGTACGAATTAGCATCGGACGAGGCCTGCCGGACGAAGGCCCAGCACGAAGTCGGGCCATCGCCCAGCAAGCCAAACGCGCGCCCAGCCAAGGCAGCGCCCAGGCCCACCGCAAGGCAGGCCCAGCGCGCGCCAAGGCCATGGCCTCGCTGCGTGGGCTGCTGCTCGCACGCACACGCATGGGCGGCCCTCGTGGCTGCCGTGTGTGTGTGAGTTTGTGTTCATGCATGATTCCTAAAACTATTAGAGTTAGTATATGATTAAATTCTTATTCCTAAAAGGATAAATTAATTAATTAGAGTTCTTGTAGGATTCTAAGTTTAATTAATTCGTATCCTACTAGGATTCCAATTCCCTTTCCATAACTCTATAAATACGTGCCTAGGGTCACATATTTTCAGAGATTAATTCAAGTATTCAAAGTGAGTTGTGAGAGAAAAATTCAGTCATATTTCTTACCTAAGAGTGCCGAAAATTCTAGTACCTTAAGGGCGATTCTAGTTGGTCAATCTTAAGGCGGATCCGGACGTGCCGTGGACTATCTACGGAGGGACGACACTTGGAGTCCTAAAGACTTGTTCTTGTTCGGTTCGGGCGCAGCTAGGGAAGGCACGCAACAAAGAGTATGCATCTAAATTATGCTATATGATTATGTGTAAATAATATGTATTCCTGGCTAAATGGTTGTTTCCGCATGATTTATGAATTGTCATATGTATCATAACCTAACAGTGGTATCATGAGCCCCTTATTATTTTCATAATCTAAATTGCATGAACATGGTTAAATATTACAAATTTGCAAGAATTAAAAGGGGTGATTAATTTTCGTAATTGTTAATTAATTGCAAATTGCATTTATTTATTTATACGTACGCAGTTTTTCAGCAGTTTCTTCGTTACTCATCCAAATCGAGTGATTTTTGTGTCAATTCCGCATGTAAAAGGCATTCTAAAATTTATTCGAACCCAGAATTCTCAAATTCGAAGCCTAACTATGACTTTTCGAAGGTTTTAGTTTTTCGAATGCAAAATTTCGTAAATTTAAGATGTTAAATTAAATATTTGCGATTCTTGTTGATAAATCTTGAATTTTTGATTGACCTAATGTATATGTTTAACAAGTTTGAATGCCTAGCCTTGTTAATTATGCAATCTAATTTGTAATTATGATTAATTTGTTGAAAATTAGAATAATTTAGAATTAATTTGATTTTCATAATTAATTATAATTTAATTAGAAACCTATGATTAAAAACCACCATAAAAATTGTAAATTTATGATAAATTTTAAATTTTTATGACCTAGACTTGAATCCATAATAATCGGAAATCAATTGGATAATAAATTTTCGATTTTTCGCCCTAAAATTATGAAATTAATATTATTTATTAATTTGTCATTAATTTTAAATATAAATTTTAATTTTTATGCGATTCGTTCATATAACTTGCACGCACAAAGCAATGGACGCTTCGTGTTACCCTTAAGGGGTGTTGTATAGTGCGGGCATGCGACGACGAGCAAGGGAGCTCGTCGCCCGTGCGGCACGAATGCAATGAGCAAGGGCATGGTGCACGAGCACAAGGCAGCAGCCCTGCCTTGTGTCGTGGGCCACGAGCTATGAACAAATGGGCATGGGCGAAAGGCAAGCCAAGGCAGTCGTGTGTGGGCAGCAAGCGAGCTGCGCCACGACGCGCACTGCCTCGCGCAAGCGCGCGCAGCCTCGCGCGCAGCGAGCGCAAGCTCGCGTGCCACGAGCGCTGCGCCCAGCGATTGATCGCGCGCAATTGCTCGCGCGCACAGCGAGCGATGGCTCGCGCGCACAGCGAGCGATGGCTCGCGCGCACAGCGAGCGATGGCTCGCGCGCAGCGAGCGCTGGCGAGCGCGCACAGCGAGCGATGGCTCGCGTGCGTCGAGCGCTGGCGCGCGCGCAGCGAGCACCATAGCGTGCGATGGCTTGCGATGGAAGATGCAGCAGCTATGCGACGAGCGCATGGGCTGCGCGCACATGGCCAGCGATGGCTGTGAGCGTGCGGCCCATGCGAGTGCGATGCGTAGGGTGTTTGCGTTGCGATTAGATCGTTTTGAATGTTTAATTTGAAAATTTTCAGTTTACGTAATTTTAATTAATTTTAAAATTAATAATTTAAATTATTTTCTTGGATTTTAATTTTGAATATTGTAATTATAATAAATTTTATTTATTCTAATTATTTTACTAAAATTAAAATCATGAATTAATTTAAATACGACTGAAATTAAATTAAACTTTTTGGATTCAATTATAAATTTATATGAGCTTTAAATTTTAATTAAATTTGTATGTTTCCGGTTAGACTTGAAATACATTTTTATGTTTAAAATTAGTAAAGCATATGAATTTATTGGTTTAAGTGGGAGCCCTTTTAGTCATAAAACTCTTGATTAGGTCTACGAATCCTTAAGGTTAAAACAACTTGATTAGAATTAATAAGGACTGAATAATTGGTAGATTATTGGTGCCCTTGATTAATTGCTGCAAATGTTTACGTGATGCATAATGTGTTTTACTAACCAGCTATGTGGGCCATTCATGATAATGAATGGGTGAATGGTATATATTGTATATGTACTGTTTTGCAGGTTATGAAGTGACTAGTATGGCCCAAATAGGATAGAAAATATGGTCTGCGTACCATTAATTTGAATGTAATTGGTCTAAAGTACCAAAGTTATTTTTCAATTCAAATATGGTCTGCGTACCATCAAATAGTTGTAATTAGTTATAGCTTATCCTATTTGAAGAAAATGGTGCCTCCCACGGAGATTTTCAAGACGGACTTTGAAGTCAAAGCTTCAAGATGAAGTCGGGCCATACTAGATCACATTTATCTTATGCATGCTTTAAGTTATTTATTGCTTTAAATATGTCTTAATTATGCGTAAGATTGTGGCTTGATTATGTTGCATGATTAAAGATTTTAGTTCACTTAAAATCTAACCAACATAGTAAGAGCCTTAAGTTCCAAACTTAAAAATTGAGTTAAAAGGTGCCATGCCAAAATATACACTTGCTTGGATATCCTTTACATCAATCTAGTAATAGTTTTCGCTCAGCGAGGTGTTACTTATTGGTCCTAAAGGGGCAAGGTACACAAATAATTGTGAGTACATGTTAGTTTTGGTGAAACTCAACGATATAAGTAAGGAGTCCTTTTATGTCGTGGCAAAATCGATAGGTTTACCTAATAAGTTCTTAGACGTACCTATCAACCAAGAATAGTTTCTAGACTATTAGCAAAAGGCTTTTGCTTACCTAAGATGTTCTAGGATTAAGTCGACAAACTGTGCTTAGTTCTTCAATGATTTTAGGATCTTGGAATCATTTTATTCACACCTGCCGGAACACATAACTTGAATAAAATGCTTAATAAACATTGAATTATGCATGTATGCTAGAATTTAAGTTTATTAAGAGAAACTGTGAATGGTTATTTATTTGTTTATTCTTTTCAATTGTAGTTTTTAATATGGCAAACAACAATTCATTCAACATTCGATCAATTCTCGAAAAGGAGAAGTTGAACGGGAAAAACTTCCTTGACTGGCAAAGGAACTTGCAAATAGTTCTTATGCAGGAAGAAAAGGAGTATGTCCTAGATGAGGCGATGCCCGAAGCCGCAGGCGACGGGGTCACTCAGGCAGCCCTCAATCGTTGGATTGATGCCAACAAGGATGTGAAATGTCTAATGCTCGCCACCATGAGTGCGGATCTGCAGAAAACGTTCATCAACTCAGATGCTTTCACAATCATCAGTGAGTTGAAGAACATGTTCCAAGATCTGGCTCGAGTCGAAAGATTCGAGACTCATAGGCAAATTCTTGAGACCAAGCTTAAGAAAGGCGAGCCCGTAAGTCCACATGTTCTCAAAATGATTGGACTCATTGAGAATATGAGTCGGCTGGATCAGCAATTTTCTCAGGAAATGGCTATAGACACCATCCTCCATTCTCTTCATAGCGGGTATGATCAGTTCAAACTGAACTACAGTATGAATAGTCTGGACAAAACGCTCACTGAGCTTCACGGTATGCTGAAGACCGCTGAAAAGACGCTCAAAAGTGATAAGCAGGATGTGCTTATGGTGCGTGGGGGCAAGTTCAAGAAATCTGGAAAAAAGAGGAATGCTAAGAAAGGTGGCAACAAGGCCAGCCCAACTAAGCAAACTGGCGCCAAATCTGTAAAGAGGAAGGTCAGTCAACCCACTTCTGAATCCGAATGCTTCTACTGCAAGAAGAAGGGGCATTGGAAGAGAGATTGCTTGAAGCTAAAGGAAGATCAGAAGAACGGAACAGTCGTTCCATCTTCAGGTATTTTCGTTATAGACTGTATACTTGCTAATTCAACTTCTTGGGTATTAGATACAGGTTGTGGCTCACACTTATGTTCCAATCCACAGGGACTAAGAAGAAGTAGAAAGTTAAGCAAGGGTGAAGTCGACCTACGAGTGGGAAATGGAGCACGGATTGCTGCATTAGCTGTAGGAACTTACTATTTGTCGTTGCCCTCCGGGCTAGTTTTGGAACTGGAAGAATGTTTCCATGTTCCAAGTCTTACTAAAAACATCATTTCAGTTTCTTGCTTAGATGCTAAGGGATTTTCCTTTTTAATAAAAGACAATAGTTGTTCGTTTTATTTTAAAGAGATGTTTTATGGATCTGCTAGATTAGTCAATGGACTTTATTTATTAGATCACGACAAACAAGTTTATAACATAAATACCAAAAAGGCCAAAAAGGATGATTCAGATCTCACCTATCTGTGGCATTGTCGATTAGGCCATATAAACTTGAAACGCTTAGAAAGACTTCAAAAGGAAGGAATTCTAGAACCATTTGACTTAGAGGATTATGGTAAATGCGAATCATGTTTACTTGGCAAAATGACAAAGCAACCTTTCTCTAAAGTTGGAGAAAGAGCAAATGAACTATTGGGTTTAATCCATACAGATGTATGTGGACCAATGAGTACAAATGCTAGAGGTGGTTTCAGCTACTTTATCACTTTCACTGATGACTTCAGTAGGTATGGTTATGTCTACCTAATGAAGCATAAGTCTGAATCCTTTGACAAATTCAAGGAATTTCAGAGTGAAGTAGAGAATCAATTAGGCAAGAAGATTAAAGCACTGCGGTCTGATAGAGGCGGTGAATATCTGAGCTATGAATTTGATGACCATCTGAAAGAATGTGGAATTCTATCAGAATTGACTCCTCCTGGAACACCACAATGGAACGGTGTGTCGGAACGGAGGAACAGAACCTTGCTAGACATGGTCAGGTCAATGATGGGTCAGGCCGAACTTCCATTAGAATTTTGGGGACATGCACTAAATACAGCTGCACTCACTATAAATAGAGCTCCGTCTAAAGCTGTCGAAAAGACTCCATACGAATTATGGTTTGGAAAGCCTCCAAATGTGTCTTTTCTTAAGATTTGGGGATGTGAAGTATACGTCAAACGATTAATTTCAGACAAACTTCATCCAAAATCTGACAAATGTATCCTTGTGGGCTATCCAAAGGAAACAAAGGGGTATTACTTCTACAATACATCTGAGAACAAAGTGTTTGTTGCTCGAGATGGTGTCTTTTTGGAGAAAGATCACATTTCCAAAATGACAAGTGGGAGAAAAGTAGACCTCGAAGAAATTCGAGTCGAACAACAAACTCTAGAGAATGCTCAAGATGACATTCAGGATGAAACTCAGAGATCTTTAGAAGAATCTGGTGAGAATCATGGTCAATCTAGAAATGTTACCCCGCGTAGATCGCAAAGATATAGATCTCAACCGGAAAGGTACTTAGGTATTTTGACGAACGAGAGCTATGACGTTCTATTACTTGAAAGTGATGAACCTGCGACTTACAAACAAGCTATGACGAGCCCTAGCTCCAAGCAATGGCAAGAAGCCATGCAATCTGAATTGGACTCCATGTCTGAAAACCAAGTATGGGATTTGGTCGATTTGCCAGATGGCTACCAAGCCATTGGAAGCAAATGGGTTTTCAAACTGAAAAAGGACAAGGATGGGAAACTTGAAGTTTTCAAAGCTAGATTGGTTGCAAAAGGTTACAGGCAAGTCCACGGTGTGGACTACGATGAAACCTTTTCACCAGTTGCAATGCTAAAGTCTATTCGGATAATGTTAGCAATCGCTGCATATTACGATTACGAAATATGGCAGATGGATGTCAAAACTGCTTTCTTAAACGGCGTTTTAACAGAAACTGTGTTTATGACACAGCCTGAAGGTTTTGAGGATCCAAAGAATGCTAAAAAGGTATGCAAGCTAAAGAAATCAATCTACGGATTGAAGCAGGCATCCAGGAGCTGGAACATACGTTTTGATGAAGCAGTCAAGGACTTTGGTTTCATCAAGAACGCGGACGAATCTTGTGTATACAAGAAGGTCAGTGGGAGCAAAATTGCTTTCCTAGTATTATATGTCGACGACATATTGCTTATCGGAAATGACATTCCTATGTTGAACTCTGTCAAGATTTGGCTTGGGAAATGTTTTTCGATGAAGGATCTAGGAGAAGCACAGTACATATTGGGCATCAAGATTTACAGAGATAGATCTAAAAGGATGATTGGACTTAGTCAAAGCACTTATATCAATAAGGTGCTTGATAGGTTCAAGATGGCGGACTCCAAGCGAGGCTACCTACCCATGTCTCATGGAATAACTCTAAGCAAGACTCAGTGCCCAAAAACACTTGATGAGCGTAGACGAATGAATGGGATTCCATATGCATCATTGATTGGTTCAATAATGTATGCTATGATATGTACACGCCCGGATGTTGCGTACGCACTCAGTGCTACGAGCAGATACCAGTCAGACCCAGGAGAGGCGCATTGGACTGCTGCCAAGAACATTCTGAAGTACCTGAAAAGGCACAAAGATGACTTCCTGGTCTATGGTGGAGATGATGAATTAATTGTTAAAGGCTATACGGACGCAAGTTTCCAAACCGACAAAGATGATTTCAGATCACAGTCTGGGTTTGTCTTCTGCCTCAACGGAGGAGCAGTAAGCTGGAAAAGTGCTAAGCAAAGCACCATTGCGGATTCTACAACTGAAGCGGAGTACATTGCTGCACATGAAGCAGCAAAGGAAGCTATATGGCTAAGGAAGTTCATAGGTGAACTTGGTGTAGTCCCCTCCATTAAAGGACCAATAGCCCTGTATTGTGACAATAACGGAGCTATTGCACAGGCAAAAGAGCCTAGACACCACCAGAGAGTCAAGCATGTACTTCGTAGATTTCACCTTCTACGAGAGTTCGTTGAAAGAAAAGAAGTCGAGATAAGCAAAATTGGAACTGATGTTAACATATCAGATCCATTGACTAAACCTCTGCCGCAGGCGAAGCACAACTCGCACACTGCAGCTATGGGAATCAAGCATATTGGAGAATGGCTTTGATGTCTCTGTTTAATGTTTTAAAGTTTTAGAGTTTAAATCTTTGTAAAACATTATTGGTTAATCATTCACAATAAATGAAAAGAATTCATCTTTCCATTTAATTTGTGGTTTATTAAATGATGAGTCCCTTCAATTTGACGATATATTCAAGATAGACTGTCAGGACCAGTCCTGTGACTAAGAAATGTCTATCAAGTGAACTTGAATGTCAAAGGTTGAAAATGGTCCCTAGTCGGAGTTTTCTATAAAATTGGACGCATAGAAAACGTTAGACGATTAGAATGCAAGATGACTAGTAGTTCTGTTTCTTGAACTATGTGGACATGGCAATGTCATAATCATTTGCATAGATACTTACTTTGGGAAGACTAGTATCGGACAAGACCTATGAAACTTTACTGTAAGAGATGAAAGTTTGTCATAAGTAAATTTCATTAAATTATTAGACATTAAATCCTCAATACCTGAGTGATTTGAGATTACTTGTTTGAGAACTGGTTGCTTTGACGTTGACCAACCGTCGCACCGTAAAAGGAGGCTATAAAGGCAACGCTCAGGTAATCACCTATCAAACGAAGTCTAATCCCAAGATCGCAAGATTGGGATTGTCCTCCCATAAATCGGGATGAGATGCTTAAAAGTTGTACAAGGCCACTCGGAGAGCTAGAAACTGTGAAATGCATGGCCGTGCTCGGATGAATCATAGGCTATGATTATCTGTTTATTTGATCAGTTGAACTCTGAAACCGAGGAACACCTCTGGACATAATAAGGATGACGACTCTTACCTTATGTTCAAGAGCAAGCATCGAGCGACAAAGGAATTAGGAAATGCACACTTGTCCCTAAGGACAAGTGGGAGACTGAAGGAAATAATGCCCTTGGTCCAAGTATGCATTCTATGTTAAGTCTAATAAATGCGGTTCAGTATTAATTAACAAGTTAATAATTCAGTGAGATCAAGTGAGCTGAATGCCTAGCTAGAGGCCGCTTCAGTTCAAGTGGAATTAATGATATTAATCCACAACTTACTCTTGACTGAACCCGTAGGGTCACACAAATAGTACGTAAACGGATCAAGTATTTAATGGCATTAGATACTCCATCTATGGATATTCGGAATCGACGGATCTTGGTTTCAGTGGGAGCTGAGATCGTCACAGGCAAGAAATGAATACTCCGGATACGATGATATTGCCGGAAACGGAAATATGGATCGTATCGGAAATATAAATATTATCCAAGTCGTAGATGTTGCCGGAAACGGAAACATGGTACGTATCGGAAAATATTATCGGAAATGGAAATATTGCCAGAATCGGAAATATTGCCGGAAACGGAAATATTGTCAGAATCGGAAATATTATCGGAATCGGAAAATAATTCCGGAAACGGAAATATTAAATATTTGTTCGAAACGGAAATTGATTCCGGAATCGGAAATATTAAATATTGTTCGGAAATGAATTCCGGAACCGGGAATTTAATCGGAAGCGTATCGTACGAATTAGCATCGGACGAGGCCTGCCGGACGAAGGCCCAGCACGAAGTCGGGCCATCGCCCAGCAAGCCAAACGCGCGCCCAGCCAAGGAAGCGCCCAGGCCCACCGCAAGGCAGGCCCAGCGCGCGCCAAGGCCATGGCCTCGCTGCGTGGGCTGCTGCTCGCACGCACACGCATGGGCGGCCCTCGTGGCTGCCGTGTGTGTGTGAGTTTGTGTTCATGCATGATTCCTAAAACTATTAGAGTTAGTATATGATTAAATTCCTATTCCTAAAAGGATAAATTAATTAATTAGAGTTCTTGTAGGATTCTAAGTTTAATTAATTCGTATCCTACTAGGATTCCAATTCCCTTTCCATAACTCTATAAATACGTGCCTAGGGTCACATATTTTCAGAGATTAATTCAAGTATTCAAAGTGAGTTGTGAGAGAAAAATTCAGTCATATTTCTTACCTAAGAGTGCCGAAAATTCTAGTACCTTAAGGGCGATTCTAGTTGGTCAATCTTAAGGCGGATCCGGACGTGCTGTGGACTATCTACGGAGGGACGACACTTGGAGTCCTAAAGACTTGTTCTTGTTCGGTTCGGGCGCAGCTAGGGAAGGCACGCAACAAAGAGTATGCATCTAAATTATGCTATATGATTATGTGTAAATAATATGTATTCCTGGCTAAATGGTTGTTTCCGCATGATTTATGAATTGTCATATGTATCATAACCTAACACTTCCTTCCTCCTCTCTCCCGAAAAATTCTCTCTCCTCCTCGCCCTTTTCTGCATGATTGCAGTGAAGTACTTCTTCGATCTTCCTTTAGCTTCTTCCTCTATTGTTGTTCGAGTTTCCTCTGTTACAATTGTCCCGCGATTTACTATCGAGGTATATATTTTTTCGATTTTGATTGTTTTGTTAGGGTTTTCAACTGATTGCTTTTTGTGTTTTAAATGCTCCATTGCTGCCTAAAGCTTTCTCTTTCCTCTCCTAATTTATGAGATTCAATCTTCGTCGTTCTCCTAATTTTGTTTTACATGTTCTATTGTTGCTCAAATTGATCTTACTCGAACTAGGGTTTTACTTTTGATTTATTTAACTTTCTGGAATATGGTTAATTAACTTAAATTACTAGAACTGATTGAGTTGTTTGGTCGAATTAGTAATCTCATTTTGGTTGATATTCTTTTTTACTAGAATTGATTACCTAGACACATAATTCCTCCAGCATGCCAGCTAAAAAATCTAGTTCACCGGGCATGACAGTACCACTAGTTACATCCTCATCCACAATCATCTTTTCATAAACTCTAAAGCATATAGAAAATATCCATTGCTCCCAAACCCATTTACCAAACTAGTCCAAAGAGAAGACATCGCGCTTAGGCACAGGCTCTAATAGCAATCCACATGAATTCGTATTTCCTTTTAGCTAGAAAATTTCCTCAAAAACCAATTGAGTCTCACACAGGGAGCCATCTTCTGCATACATGCTAACAAACCAAATGCTCTCAAGGTAAAGGGGTTGAGTGTTAAATCACGCTTAATAGCATGAAAGTGAAGGGGTCTACCTATATCTACCAACAATGAAGGCGAGGAAGAAAAACCCGCTTTAATAATGGTAATGAAGTTATTTGGTATGGCTGGGAAACATTCAAGTTGCACCTAATTGGTCTATGAATGTACCGGTTCAGAGTTGAGTTGAGTTGATTTCATTGAATTTGTGTTTTGGTTTTTTTCCTTTCATGAATATGCAAATAGTTTACAAGTTTTGAGTTTGGTTACATGTGTGATTGATGAAATAATATAAACTCAAGTAGTTTTTCTCCTGGTTTTTTTTATTACAATTGATGAAATAATATAAACTCAAGTAGTTTTTCTCCTGGTTTTTTATTCTCCTGGTTTGATGTTGATGCAGTTTGTTCTTTGAATACTAACAATGTTTGTCTGAATAAGAGGTACTTTGTTCTATAGACTTCAATTTTAGGGTCGTAAGGTAAAATTTGGTATTATATAGACACAATTCAGTTGTATCAGGATATGTTGGTTGAAGGACTGAGGCCTGAGAAGGTAGCCTTTGTGGCTGTTATATCAGCTGGTGCTCACACTGCTATTTGATCTCTTATTTAAAGTCCATGATCCGTGACTATAGGTTAGATCCTGGCCCTGAGCACTTCATGCCTGTTTTAGGTTGCTAAATCTGTAACATATTCTTATATCCTTAGCTGTGATTGTGATTATAGTAGGTAAATCAGATATGTTAAGGAGGGATGCAACAGTGTTCTGGATTGTTATGGTTCTGGATTGTTTATATGTTTTACTTCAACTTTCCTGATTCATGGTTATTTACTTTTAAATGGATTCTATTTACTTATATGAGTTATTTATCTACTTTAAAACTGAATGAAAGGAAAAATGTTTGGATTGCATTCTAATTATTCCTACCCCATAGTTAATTAGATAACACTAGCCTACTAGCTCAATAGGAAGAGCATTGTGCAATTGCGCACAAGATGTGGGTTCGAATCCCACGTAGGTTCACTTTTCGTATTATTTTATTTACTTTTAATTGGAAAACCTTTACTTTGAAATTTGACCTTATATACTACCTTGAAACCTCAATACCATGAACAAACTTCAAACTAAGAGGTCATGTCATGTCCCCAATGATGTTATTCTGATAATATAGATAGGATATCATGTCTCATCTCTCATGGTTATAGAGTTGGTATTATGTTACTTTTGAGTTTAGTTTATTTACTTTTGAGTTTATAGTATCTACTTTTGAGTTTATATTATTTAATTCTTTGTACATACTTTAGAAATATTTTGATTTACTTTTGAATTATTATGATTTACTTTTGAGTTATTATGATTTACTTTTGAGTCTAAGAAAATCAATAAAACTTCAATCATGGCAAGAAGATAAGAAAAGGAAATGAAGGACAAAAGCAACAACAGAAACCACTCTTCAAGCCAACATCTAACACTTCCCAACTGACTGCTCTTGCTGCTAGGCTGGAATGGGTGGCTGCTCGAGTGAGTTGTGATGAGCTGTGGCTGTTTGGCACTTTAGCCTGGTCTGCTTGGTTTTGTAGGATGGAAGGGTTGTATGCCCTACACTGCAAGCAGCAAGTTTCACAAAATTGGTGGCTGACTACATTGAGTACTCGCAACGTGTCTTTAAGCCTCGTCCCAACTTCACTCGAACAAGTCCAGCAAGGTTGTCTTCCCCCTCACCAGGTTACATTAAGGTGAATACGGATGCTAATATTGTGAGTGAGGCCGGGGTTGGTCTGGGTGCTTTGCTACGGGACGATTCTGGTGCACCTGTGGCAGCTAAAGTAAAGAGATTGAAAGCACGATGGAGTGTGGAACAGGCGGAGGTGGAAGCAGTGAAGTACGGTATGCAGTTGGCAAACAGGCTGGGATTCACTAAGGTGCTAATGGAGTGTGATGCAGTGACTGTAGTCCAAGCAATCAATAACAATTACAAAGGCTATTCTCCTCTGCTGCTGTATTACGAAGACATAGCTAGGATGAAGCTTAGTTTTGATACTTTTCAATGTTCCCATGTTCGTAGAACCGGTAATACTTTGGCCCATCTTGTAGCAAGATGGAGTACAATGAGATGGAGTTTGTATGTTTGGACAATTTCCCCCAAAGTCTAATAACTTTGGTGGAACTTGAATTACTACAATAAACACCGCCTAACGTTTCCCTCAAAAAAATATTGACTGCTCTTGCTTGTACTCAGCAACTGCACCTCAAACTTGCAATCAAAGCACAAAAAAAGAGAACTAGGCTGCAAACCAGACATTAGCAGACCCGAGGCTCTTACTCAGCTAGCAGCAACCACGACATTGTTAATTTACCATTGCAAAGGTAAGTATTAACTAGTATTAAATACCCCTTCAACAACTTGGTGTGAATATCCCTTCCTTAAAACATCCTCCAGATACTCTGCCTGCTTATTATTTTGTAGCAAAAATTGTCACAAAACATGTTAAATTCTTAAAACTGTGTGCTGTAATTTCAGGTTTTGGTATTGTGGATCATCCTATATAATGTTGTGACCTCGAACATCAATGTTGTTCTGCACCTACATGAATTATGAACTTGCGCAATTAAAGACCTACAATAATGTACCATATAACTGTCATATTGTTGGTGCTGCTACATTTCCTTACTTTCACAGTAGATATATTAAAACTGTTCTGTTACATTTGCTGTTACATTAACAACAAATCAAGGAACTGCTGTCGGCTTTTTATTTACTTTCCAGCTTCTTTAATTTACTTTTGAGTTTTTTTAATTTACTTTTGGGTTTTTATTTACTTTTTAGTTAACCTATGTAGGATTTGAACCTACATCCATGTGCAATGACATATTGCTCTACCGTTTGAGCTAATAGGTTTTCTTTTTGAAAAAAAGTTAAGAAAAAATTACGATTGAACTCCATTATTATTAACTTTACTTTTAGAGCGATTTAGTTTACTTTTGCACAATTTTAGTTAACTTTAACCTCTTCACGAATTTAATTCTGATCTTAATTGATTTACTTTTACCAAACTTCGATCTACTTTTGAAATAGGATTAAAGAATACTTGATGCGAGACTCTAGAAAACTCAAAAGCAGACCAACATCAAAGCCGAGAAAAACCATGCTGCAAAACAACCCCTAGCGGATCAAAATATACACCCGGGCAACAACTAAACAACTAACCCAACAATTAATGTCGGTCTACTCAGGCATAATAAGAAGAAACTACAACTGCAACCTTATTGAACAAACCAACTTGCTACACCACCAAACAACATTTAGCAACCAAACCAAAAGCAGACCAGAACCAACCAACCATCTCAAACCCACACCAACCCAACACCTGAACTCCTTCAGGATAGAGCAAACAAGCTGCAACACCTAACAAAGAGAACACAACTCTCTGACTATAAGCTAACAACAATTAAAAAAATTACACAAGGATCCTTGATGATCAAGCATCCAGGTTCGTAGAACACAAGAAAATAGGTTGCAGAAGAACTGCAGTCCAAACGACATTAGGCCACCACAAGAACAGATCAACTACCCACCAAGAAACACAAGGCAACACTGGCAACAGTTTGTTATTATTGATTTACTTTTAGAGAGGTTTTGTTTACTTTAACAGAGATATTGTTTACTTTGTAGAACAAATCAGCAGATCCAATCTAATTGAACTAAATTGGCAGCCTATATTTGAGAAATTAGGAATTGAGTCACAAAATAAGTGTGAAAAATCACAGAAACATTCACTCAAAAAACAAAATTAGAACAAAATCGAGCTCCAAAATTCATTAAAAAATCAGGTAAAATAATTGAAATAGAAAACAACCAATTCTTTCGCAACTTATTGTTCAATAGCTTCGAATTTTTTGCTAAAAAATCAATGAAACGTAGAAAATTTCAATTAATACCTGGCTTCGAGCTTGAATATGCAGTTGCGTGGGAGGAATTGACCATCGCAAATGAAATTGTAGTCAAAAATTTGATGGAACCCCAAAATTGCAGTAGGAAATAACAATAAAATGTCGGTAAAATTGATTTTGCTAAAAATCGAGTGAAATTGTACAATATAAACCCTAATTCGATCAAATCAAAATTTAGAAATTTAAATCAACTAAATTCATATCTTTTACCTCTATCTTTGATAAATTTTGCAGAAAATTCATCAAATTCTGCAAGAAGCGTGCGAATTAGCGGAAAATGTTTGGTTGACCTTAAGGGTTGACAACCCCTAAGATACATATAACATAAAATAATATATAAGAATAATTAATTGAAGAGAGAGAGTGTTGAATGTAAAGTTTCAATGCATTTGTAACCAATCAAAATTCAATATTGAAAGGGTTACCAACCCTTAGGGTTACTCTATCATTGTCCCGAATTAGCAGATAATTCTTAATGAACACCGAATTCGAAGAAAAATTGATGAAAATTAAGGTGAGGAATCTGAAAAATGTTTCGAAGGGAGAGAAGTTTGTTCATTAGCTTTTCTGGGAAGTTGAGTGAGAAAGAGGTAGAGAGAGAAAGTTACGTAACAGGATTAGGACGGGGGAGGATTAATCGCAGCGGTTGATCTTCTCATGATCCGACGGTTCTAATAGGTTCTCATATTAGGAGTGGTTCTCATCTTAAGAGAGGTTCTCACCAGAACCTAGTCCTATATATATATATATATATATATATATATATATATATATATATATATATATATATATATATATATATATATATATATATATATATATATATATAGAAAGGCTCACGTAAGAACACTTCTTACGGTCAAAACACTTTCTTACGGTAAGAACACTTTCTATAATGGCATTTTCGTAATTTTTATAAACAAATAAACCAATTTAATTGTTTTTTCACTTTGTTTTTCATTAATTCTGGGCACACTTTCTCTCTCTTCAATCCCCTCTCTCTCGTATTCGAACACCACCAACAACTTCCTCGCTGATCGCCGCCGCCGCTAGCCGCCGCCGCTGCTCGCCTCTCATCGTTTCTTCTTCTCTCCTCTCGCCGCCGCGTCTTCTCATTCAATCGCCGCCGCGTCTTCTCATTCAATCGCCGCCGCCGTTGCTCTCCTTTCGCCACCGCCGCCGGTCGCAAAAATGAAATCCCTGCAATTCAATCGCCGCCGGTCGCAGCAACTCGATGTTGTTTGAAATCGAAATCTGTTATAATCCCAGTCGTCAAACAAGAATTCGAAATCGAAATCGCTGGTGTTCTAATCGATTTAAATGCTGGTAATTCGATTTCGATTTCTGTTAGATTTCTTCGATTTCGATTTCGATTTCTGTTATATTTCTTCGATTCAAAATCAGTCGATTGATATTTTCTGAGATTCTAAAATCAATCGATTCTAAAATCAATTGATTTCTTCGATTATAAAATCAATCGATTCTTTAATCAATCGATTTCTCAATTTAAAAATTAAAATCGATTTCAATTTTGGTGGTCGCGAATCATATCTCGTTTGAGCGTATATCGGGATTTAGAACACTGTTTGATGATGTTAAAACATGTTTGGATAAAATTTGAACACGGTTGAACAAAGTTAGTAACATACTTGAATAAAGTTAGAACATGTTTGTATAAAGTTAGAACATGTTTAATAATTTTAGAACATGCTTGAATTAATTTATAACAAGCGTGAATGGATTTAGAAATGCTTGAATAAATTTTGAACACTTTTGAATAAAGTTAGAACATGCTTGAACAAATTTTGAAACACGGTTGAATAAAGTTAGAACATGGTTGAATAAATTTATAACATGTTTAATAATTTTAGAACATGCTTGAATTAATTTAGAACATGCTTGATTGAATTTATAACATGCTTGAATAAATTTAGAACATGGTTGAATAAATTTATAAAATGTTTAATAAATGTTAGAACATACTTGAATTAATTTAGAACATGAGCTTGAAATTTAAGAACATGTATATATGTATATGTGTTGACTAGGTTCCATGTTCTAAATTTAGAACATTGTTGGACAAATTTAGAACATGTTTGAATAAAATTAGAACATGGTTGAATAAATTTATAACATGAGCTTGAAAATTTAGAACATGGTTAAATAAAATTAGAACATGCTTGAATAAATTTAGAACACGACTTGAAAATTTAGAACATTTATATATGTATATGTGTTGACTTGTTCTAAATTTAGAACATGGTTGAATAAATTTAGAACATGCATGCATAAATTTAGAACATAGTTGAACAAGTTAAGAAAATGGTCGAATAAATTTAGAACATGCATGCATAAATTTAGAACATCGTCGAATACATTTAGAACATGAGCTTGAAAATTTAGAACACGGTTGAATAAATTTAGAACATGATTGAATAATTTTAGAACATGGTTGAACAAATTTAGAACATTTTTGAATAATTTTAGAATATGGTTGAATAAATTTTGAACATGAGCTTGAAAATTTAGAACATCGTGGAATAAATTTAGAACATGCTTGAATAAATTTAGAACACGACTTGAAAATTTAGAAAATTTATATATGTATATGTGTTGACTTGTTCTAAATTTAGAATATGGTTGAATAAATTTAGAACATGCATGCATAAATTTAGAACATAATTATACAAGTTAAGAAAATGGTCGAATAAATTTAGAACATGCATGCATAAATTTAGAACATCGTCGAATAAATTTAGAACAAGAGCTTGAAAATTTAGAACATGGTTGAATAAATTTATAACATGATTGAACAATTTTAGAACATGGTTGAACAAATTTAGAACATTTTTGAATAATTTTAGAATATGGTTAACAAAATTTAGAACATGCTTGAATAAATTTAGAACATTGAGAGTGTGAAAGTGTTCTGACTGTAAGAACTGTTCTTACATAAGGGAGGTGTTCTTACCGGATCCCTCCCCTATATATATATATATATATATATATATATATATATATATAGACAAAGGCTCCCGTAATTACACTTCTTACGGTGAGAACACTTTCTGTAATGGCATTTTTGTAATTTTAATAAACAAATAAAACAATTTAATTGTTTTATCACCTTTTTTTCATTATTTCTGGAACTCTTTCTCTCTCTTCATTCCCCTCTCTCTCTCCTATTCGAACACCACCAGCAATCTTCCTTGCCGGCCGCTGCCACCGCCGCTAGCTTCCGTCACTGCTCGCCTCTCGTCGCCGCTTCTGCTCTCCTCTCCCCGCCGCTTCTGCTGTCCTCTCGCCGCCGCTTCTGCTCCCTCTCGCCGCCGCTTCTACTCTCCTCTCGCCGCCGCTTCTACTCTCCTCTCGCCGCTCGCCGCTGCTCGCAACAATTTAATCTTCGGTCGCGGTTCAATCTCCGGTCGCGGTGGTTGTGGTTCGCGGATACGATTTCGAACCAAATATGCTGGTTACGGTGGTGGTGTTCGCGAATCAGATATCGATTTCTGTAAGATTACTCCGATTTCTTCAATTTTGATTTCAATTTCTGTGAGAGTTCTTAAGTTTCGATTTCGATTTCTGTAAATTTCTTTGATATTTTCGATTTCGGTTTATTCGATTCTAAAATCAACCGATTTCGTTTTTCTGAGATTCTAAAATCAATTGATTTCTTCGATTCTAATATCAATCGATTCTTCAATTCTTAAATCAATCGATTTCTCAATTCAAAAATAAAATTCGATTTCAATTGATTTCTCAATTCAAAATAAAAATCGATTTCAATTTTGTGGCCACGAATCAGATCTCGTTTGAGCGTATATCAGGATTTAGAACACAGTTGAATGAACATGTTTGAATAAAATTTGAATACGCTTAAATAAAGTTAGTACATGCTTGAATAAATTTAAAACACATTCGATTAAAGTTAGAACATGCTTGTATAAAGTTAGAACATGCTTGTATGGAGTTAGAACATTCTTACTTGTTTGTATAAATTTATGACATGCTTGAATGGATTTAGAAATGCTTGAATAATTTTGAACACTGTTGAATAAAGTTAGAACATGTTTGAATAAATTTTGAAACACGGTTGAATAAAGTTAGAACATGGTTGAATAAATTTATAACATGTTTAATAATTTTAGAACATGCTTGAATTAATTTAGAACATGTTTGATTGGATTTAGAATATGCCTGGATAAATTAGAACATGGTTGAATAAATTTATAACATGTTTAATAATTCTAGAACATGCTTGAATTAATTTAGAACACGAGCTTGAAATTTTAGAACATGTATATATGTATATGTGTTGACTAGGTTCCATGTTCTAAATTTAGAACATTGTTGGTCAAATTTAGAACATGGTTGCACAAATTTAGAGTATGGTTGGAAAATTTTAGAACATGGTTGAATAAATTTAGAACATGGTTGAATAAATTTAAAACATGAGCTTGAAAATTGAGAACATGGTTGGATAATTTTAGAACATGCTTGAATAAAATTAGAACATGCTTGAAATAAATTTAGAACATGGTTGAAAAAATTTAGAACACCGTTGAATAAATTTAGAACATGCTTAAATAAATTTAGAACATGCTTGAATAAATTTAGAACACGAGCTTAAAAATTTAGAAAATTTATATATGTATATGTGTTGACTTTGTTCTAAATTTAGAACATGGTTGACTTGAGAAAATGCATGTTGAATAAATTTAGAACATTGTTGAATAAATTTAGAACATTGTTGAATAAATTTAGAACATGGTTCGATAAATTTAGAACATGAGCTTGAAAATTTAGAACATGGTTGAATAAATTTAGAACATGGTTGAACAAATTTAGAAATCGTTGAATAAATTTAGAACATGAGCTTGAAAATTTTGAACATGGTTGAACAAATTTAGAACATGGAGAGTGTAAAAGTGTTCTTACCGTAAGAAGTGTTCTTACATAAGGAGGTGTTCTTACCGGATCCCTCCCCTATATATATATATATATATATATATATATATATGTATATATATATATATATATGTATATATATATATATACATATATGTAAAAATCTTTCATGTGAAAGAAGTTAAATATCATTAGGGGCATATGTAATTGATTCTAATTGTATTTTGAGGCAAAATTATATGGTTTCCCCTAAATATATAATGTCTTTAGAATCAACGTTTAATATTGCCTCTAAATATATTTTAAGGCGAGATTATATGTTAGCCTCTAATTATATTTTGAGGCAAGAATATACGGATGTCTCTAATTGTTTTCCGAGGGAATAATATATGTTAGCCTCTAATCATATTTTAAGGCAAAACTTTACTGATGCCTCTAATTATATTTTGAGGCAAGGATATGTGGCTGCCTCTAATTATATTTTGAGGCAAAGATATGTGGTTGCCTCTAAATGTATGTATTTTTAGAAGCAACACATTTTATTGCCTCAAAACGGGGCCTTTAGAGGAAACCACTAATTAGCGACAGACTTATTAGAGGTATCCACTTTTTTGCTTCAAAAACTCATTAGAGGCTACATCCCTATTTTTAGAGGCAATTATGACTTGCCTCTGTATCCGATTTTTCTAGTAGTGTACAAGAAAATTTACATACAGAAGCAACACCTAGAGGCAACTCATTTTTTATGGCCTCTAAAAGTGTCTTTTAGCATTAGTTAATTATGGTAGCCTCTAAAAGTTATGTTTAGGGTCGGTGAAATTTAGGCTGCCCCTAAAATTACTTTTTAGCATTAATAAAATAATGGTTGCCCCTAAAAAGTTTCTTTAGCATCAACAAAAATTATGTTGCCCCTAAAAAGTACCTTTTAGCATTAATGAAATAATAGTTGCTTCTAAAACTATTTTTTAGCGTCAATGAAATTTAAGTTGCCCCTAAAAAGTACTTGTTAGCATTAATGAAATAATGGTTGCCTCTAAAATATTATTTTTTACATCAGAAAATAATGGTTGCCTCTATAACTTTTTTTTTTAGCATCAGTTAAATTTTAGTTGCCCCTAAAAGGTATTTTTTAGCATTAATGAAATAATGGTTGCCCCTAAAAAAATATTTAGCATCAGAAAATAATGGTTGCCTCTATAAACTTTTTTTTAGCATTAGTTAAATTTTAGTTGCCCATAAAAAGTAATTTTTAGCATTATTAAAATAATGTTAGCCTCAAAAATCTTTGTTTTAGCATCGGTGAAATTTAAGTTGCCCCTAGAAAGTACTTTTTAGCATTAATGAGGTAATGGTTGTCTTTAAAACATTTTTTAGCATCAGCGAAAAATAAATTGCCCATAAAAAAGTATTTTTTAGCATTAATGAAGTAATGCTTGCCTCTAAAAAAATTAGCATCAGTGAAATTTTAGTGGCCCGTAAATTATTTTGTTTAGCTTTAATAAAGTAATGCTTGCCTCTAAAACCTTTTTTTAGCATCAATGAAATTTATGATGCCCCTAAAAAGTACTTTTTAGCATTAAAGAAATTTTAGGTCAGGTCTTTGATTTTTATAGTTCTTTTTTGCTTTTTATCCATATTTTGTGCTGGTAACTGTGTTTTTTATATTCTTCTGTTTATTTCTCCGACTTATTTTTCATGAATTAGGTTTCTGGTGTTTTTTTCTTGGATATTAATAATGGTATCATAAACTAAAGTAAATGATCAACCAATAGGAGAATAATATTATAAACTAATAGTAGCCTATGTAGGATTCGAACCTACATCATTGTGCAATTGCACAAAACTCTGCCAATTGAGCTAATATACTCTTTTTATTGGTTTGGTGTCATGGTAGTTTTAAGAGGAAAAAATAAAGTGTAGTGAAGCTTCATATAAAATAAAGTGTAGTGACATATTAGTTCACATAGTCTTTTATTATCTTAAGTGAGCACATGTGATTCATGCAAACCAGAATTTCTTATGAGAACAATGTTGCCCATGTAGTTAGAACTAGCTCGGAGAACGAATTAAAGAAGTTGAAAGATGTTGCTGACATTTGGAACAACAATCTGCAAGAGGTATAGTCGAACATAAAGTCCTTGATATCTTGGAAATGAACAGTGAAAAGAATGATGTTGATCAATACTACTTAACATTATAAAATCAGGAAAATTTCACAGTTTTTGTCATAGCACCACAACAACACAAACAACACAAATACAGAAGCACTACATAAAGATTAAGAAAAAGGTTGTAGATTTAATTCGCCAAATATCCAAAAGTACGGACAGTACAAACAGATAGCTTGAGGCTATCGATCTCCAAACAAGTAACTTTAGGTTACTAATCTCCAAAGACAATACAAATTCCATAATGCCTTCTCTTTCTTTTTCTCTACTATTTATGCACTAGGCTATTCTACCAAGTACAGTTTCATTTATTTCCTTCTGCTGCTCTTCTTGTCCTCTAGTGGCTAACGGTAACTCTTCACTCATCCTGCTATGCTTTGTGCCTGCTGTAGGTGCTTGTGCTTGCTCCTTCGCTGTAAACCAACAGAGGCTTCCTCCCACATGGATTCACAAGCTGGAAACCCTTTCCACTTAATCAAGAACATGGTTGTCTTCCCTTCCCTGTTCTAATCACGCACATTCAGCAGCTCCTCAGGCTCAACCTTGGATATCTATAAGTCATCTTAAGTATGCCCATTGCTTTGGATGTTAATTATCCCAGCATAAACTTTAAAAAAATTATGAATCATGCATAATAAACACATGCTGACACATATGCACAAGTATGCTACGGCGAATCCAAGTCAGTATTAAACACAAGTACACAACAAGTAACATGCAGTCAGTCATTTCTTTTGACCACCTGAGATGCCTCTCCTCATAGCGTCCCCTACCATAGTATCAGCACAAATATCAAGTCTATAAATATTATAACATCTGTGCAATATCTCCACGCATTGGCATTTCCATACTTCCTCTGCCATTCATCATAAAATCGATATACCTGAGAAAAGAAAGTTATTATTTCATTAATCAAACAAACCTACATAGTAGAAAAAAAAAAACTTCAAGCAAAATTTAGGGGCAAGGTGTTTCCGGCACTAACTGACAACATTCATTAAATCTAGAGTGTTGTAACCCTATTACTTGATATGACTCTAATATTGGTGGATTTGTTAACTCAATGTCAGAATAATTCTAAACCAGAAAGCTACCCCTCTTGTTCTTACACATTGTCTCGTACAAAGGCCTGAGCTCCTTAGAAATTACTTCATTTCATTTTAGATAATTCATCACTATTACATGCGTAAAACATAGTTCCTGTACCATAGGAAATAAAGAAAGAAAATATAAAAACAACGAATAAATTAAAGTCATTTATAATTTTTGAAAAAACGAAACAAATTAGGAGGTATATTGGTGATTACCCATGTATATATAGTCCCAATGACGCTGCTTGTAGGAGATATGCATGAGGAGAAGTTCCTTTAAAATGGGGTCATACTGTCATAGGGCATCCTATCATAAGACGACACGTGGGAGGGATCCATATAGTCGATACAATTGTAATGAGATGTCATAAGACGGCACAGAGCACGCAATCAATATGCAACAGCTAATTGAAAAAAACACCTTGGCAGATATATCAGTAGTTATGCCACAAGAGACATACTATTGAATAAATTAATCCATCTCACACAAAATAAGAACCAGAAAAAAGTTCATGTGTTTGGAACGGACCAAAGAACATAGTTATGTTACTCACGACTGATTCAATTGCCTCTAACAACCAATGGATACAAGAGTCCAGACCTTTGATTCCAATGGTCCTTGATAACATTGCTTTCTTAAGTAGAATAGTTGAAATAGTTGACATTTGCACACACTTTCTAGAGTGATACACTTTCTGTAGGAGTACATCCATAATTTTTATTAATTTGCACTCTTAAGAGAACATAGGATACGCGTTGCTCGTCTCCTGGTAAACTACCGCCTGAAAACTAACTTATGATTCAACAAGCTGGGCAAACTACTTTTTTACAGTTGACATTCTTGCAGGTCAGTATCAATCGAAATTATCTTGAAAGAATTCAAAGTTAAGCCATTCATTTCAAACTTTGATTCCCAACAAAAATACAACGACTTTGTTATAAACAATTCAACATGCAGATCAACTATTTCAATGGTTATTCACAAATTCCATGTCCGATTAAGATTTCTTTTTCCAAAAGAAATCTAAACTAAGCTTCAATTTGTGATGTGAATTGTTCGATATTGCAAATCTGACACCAGAATTACACCAAAAATTCAATCAATTCTTACAACTTTATGCTAATTAACTTTTGCCACAAAAAAACTTTTGCATGCCACTGTGAAAACTCTAGTTATCATTCCTATTGCCTCAATTAGGATTCAAGGTGTTCTCTATGGACAATATCAAAAATTCAAGCCTAACAATAACAAACAACAGACATCTAAAGTCAAAATACTCAATCAAAAGTTAAAAAAAAGTTCAGTTCACAAATAAATCAAACCCTAGATGGTTAGATTCAGCAAAACCAACATCAAAACAGCGAAATCAATGAAACTTTGAAATGACGGTTGCAGAGAGAAATTACCTCAGCAACAATGTACTCGATCAAGGGCGGCGGCAGGTAAACCTTAACGCATTTCCTAGGTTTTTAACTTGGACGAGGATTGACAATTAGAGACATCAAAACCCTATATTTTCTTGAAGAGTGATGCAAATTGCCGGTTTTTAATATTCTCAATCCAACATCACTAGTGACAGCCAACAACAGGCGTTGGTGCCGGAGAATTAATTGATGACGATGTACACCTAGAAGGTCATTGAGATGAGGCTGGAAGCTTCACTTTGAAGGTCCATGATCTTTATACCATCAATATTTTCATTTTTAAAGTCTAGTCTAAATGAATTCACCTGCCATAATTTTTCAGATGAGATAATGATATACAGAAGCTAAACAAATACAACAAATACCAGAAAGTCAACTATGGTCAACTCTGATCATATAGTTTGTAATTCAAATTGAATAAATCAGTAAATAGCTTCAAAACCTAGTTGAACCTTCAACTGTAGTGAACTTATAAAGGATTTAATCGTCATTTCCAACACATTTGTAATTCATGAATAAATGATAAGGAAAACCCTAAATAATTGAAATTCAAAGTCCAGTAGTTCTGTTAATTGCAATAGATACCAGTGGAACCTTCAGAATTGGTGAACTTTACTGTATTTCTGACAGCATTCTAAATCTAAATTCAAGCAAAAACCTAAAGTTTGAAATTCAAGTCAGTCAGATCAATAAATTGCTTCAGATTCTAACTAAACCTTCAAAATTAACAAAAACTAGAAACAATTGAAACATGAACCTTTGCATTTTCAGAAGAAAAAAATCAACAACTTCAATTTTCTCAAAGAGCGATAATACAGTAGATCTTATTCAATCAATAACAAAAATCAAACTTCAGAAGTTGGAAATTGACTCACCTGCTCGAAGGCCCAATAACAACCCAGTATATATAAAACTCAATATAATTTATACATACACAAAATTAAAACCAGAAATCATGACAATGAAGCAGAAAACGTATTTCCTCACAAATAAGAATCAAAGTCAAACACAGAAGACTAATCAAACTATAATCAGCGTATTTAAACCCTAGAAATGCATGGTCCGAAACGAACTTGAGAAAAGCGGAAAATTAGATAAATTATTCAATGATAAAAGAAGAACCTCATCAGAGACTTGCCGCTAATCAAATCACCGATTGATCTTCTTCAATAGAGTAGGGTAGGGGAGGGCAGTTCACAAGAGGGTAGGAATTGAGGGAGAGGCGCGGTGACCTGAAATTTCTGACGCTCAATAGCTGAAGCGGTTTCCTTTGAATTCTTTTGGGAATTTTATGCCCGCGCTCTAATCCCGCGTCTCTTGTAGCAATAATAACGACAAATTTATTTTATTTTTATTTTAACCTTTTTTTTTGGAATGTATAATGACTAGACCTGTCAAAAACCGACGTGACTCGACAACCGATCCGACCCAAAAATACTGGATCATGAACAAGTTTTTGTGACCCGTAACCCGATTTTATCCGAACTCGAGCAACCCAAAAATTAATGGGTCAAAACCCGACCAAACTCGTTTTGGACCCGACCGATTGAAAATCATTATATTTATAGTAATAAATGAGATTTTGAGAAAATTTAAGCATAAAAAACACGTTGTTTTTACTATTGTTGTGTGTAATATGATTTTAATTTGAATTATACGCCATTTTATGGTTGAATTTGTCAAACTATAAACTTGTGTAGGAAAATTTGTTAATTTGTGCCCATATTTTGTATATTAATTAAGGAAATTTTGTGAAACACTACCTTTAAGTTTGGTGGTTTTGTGAATTGCTAACTTATAAAAACTTTTTTTAATTTAACTACCTTATAAGTTTGGTTTGTTTGACTACCACTACCATTTGACGTTTTTCGTTAATGTTTTCCGTCGTGTATTTCTTCTATTCTTTTAAATATCTCTGTTCAAATGTTATTTTGTGCATTTGGCATATTAAATAACCGTTGTAGTGGAGTCCAAAGACGTAAAACACTAACAAAAAACGGCAAATGGTAGTGTTAGTCAAACAAACCAAACTTATAAGGTAGTAAAATATAATTTCCTTTTTAAAAGGTAGCAATTCACAAAACCACCAAACTTAAAGGTAGTCTTTCACCAAATTTCCATTAATTAATCACCAAAATTAATGAAAATATAATGCGCGTTTCAAAATCTCTCAACTCGTTGGGTCGACCCGAACCCAAAAGTTCTGGGTCTTGAACAAGCATTTGTAAACCCGAACCCGAAAGTGACCGACCCGATTCAACCCGAACCCAATTTTTTTTTATAACCTGTCCCGAACGACCCGTTTGACAGGTCTAATAATGACGGTTGAATTTGGTAACAACAACTATTGTTTGTGTCGTTCGGATATTGATCGGTCTTGGTTTGACATTGTTCGCCAAGGTAGAAAAAATTAAAGACGTGAAAAGAGTCAGTCCATACGTTGACTTTTTCTTAAGCACTGGTAGAAGAGAAATCGAATTTCATTGCCTCTGTTGCATCTTGTTTGGAAAAATCATTGCCGAAAGCAGCGCGTAACAAAGAATTGGCCCATCAAAATGAGAATTCTATTTATACTTTTATATATATATATATATATATATATATATATATATACATATATATATATATATATATATATATATATATATAAATGGAAGAAGTATCTCCAACGATGATTGGTAAGTTAATAAATTAAATTAGGCTAAATGGTTTAATAAATAGAATGAAAAAAGAAAAAAAAAAGTCAGGTTAGTTCAAGATTGAAATCTTATCCAGGCCAGATTAATAATAGAGCAACATTTAGGTAATTACGACTAACGGATAAGTTTGTCGCTGTAATTGGTACATTAAAGTTATATATGAAAATATTTCTGGTTTGTCGTTATAGTTTTGTCATTAAAAATTGAAATTCTAGTAATGATATTCTCGGATGGCTATGTTTTACTTTGTTAAAACAATTGGTCTAATTTGAAATATACCTAAAGGTGCGTGTGTTATGTGTCAAATTATAATATTTGAACTTTTTCTAACTATAACTTATCTTATTGGACCCGATTGACCTGATGACCTGATTGAAACTTAATTATAGGAACTGATTAGACTTGATAAGTCCTGCACATGGCAGAAGAGTAAAACTATAAGACCTTATTAAAAATTATTTGAACTGGTTGAGCTAAATGACCTAATTCGATATGTTTTGGTAAAAATATTGGGTGGGTTCTTTTTTTCTAAAAAAATGTACTTTCTTCGTCATAAAAAATCAAATGATATAAATTGTGGAGTATAAATATGAAATTATTACTACGGAGTAATAAACAGTTGGCCAAACAAAGTAAAATTGTTTATAATTCTTTGAAATATTAATAACAAGCGTTGCTTTCTAAAAGTTTGGCCAAACAATGCCTTACCGTATAACATAGAGAAATTTGGCCAAATTTATCACTTAAATTTTAATAAAAAACAATACGTAATTTTAGTTTACAGTCTTGAATATGGGCTTGTTATTATTGTAAATAAAAGAAATGAAAAATAAATTATGCCAAAACCCTAAACCCCAAAATCTTAACCCTGAACTTAACTGAACTCAACTGAACTTATTGGAACCGATTAAACTTGAATAGTTGATTAATCTGAATTGAAGTAAATGGACATATTCATACATGCTTGCAAGATAGTAAACCATAGAGTTAGAGTAAACTTGTTGACCTGCTTGAAATTTATTGGAGCTCATTGACTTGGTAGAACCTTAGTTTAACTTTGTTTGAATTTATTATTGGACGCATTACTACAAACATTCACCCGTGCCACAAGTTATGCTACCTATTTAAGAGCTATCATCCATAAAAATTTTAAGTAAAGCTTGCTAGCTCGTGCTGCATACATAATAGTTGAATAACTAAGTTTTTAGCTTATATGAACTCTTTTTATACTTACATTTATAAGTTCTACTTATTTCAATTGTTTATAACTAAAAGTAACTAGCAACTATTTTTATTATAATTACTTAAGGTTTTACATTTTAAAGTTTCGAGGATGAAACTTAATCTAGGGGTGGTATAGCGTAATATCCCACAGTTTGAGCAATTTTTAACTTGATAATTAAATTTAAATATTGTCTTAATATTTCTCTTAAAATTTCTTTCTAAACGAATTTGAGATTATGGTTTCGAAGTTTTAAAAATAAGTGAGAGAATTTGAATATTTTATTATTAACTCTTATGTGAATTTAAATATTCTATTATCGATCAAAACTTATTGAGTGAATTTGAATATTTTATTATTACATTAGATAATATTTTTTGGAAATCTCGTTTAACAATTTTGGATTTTGTTACTCGAAAGTTATTTATTTAAAGCTAAGAATTTAAATTAAAAAATCAAATTAAGAAATATATTTATTCATGTAGTGTATCTCTTAAATAAATACAGAGGGAGTAGTTTCTAGAAAAAAAAAAAATCAAATTTCTACTTGGTTAACTGTACAGATGTAGATACTTTTTTATAATTCCTCCATGTGTTAAGAAGCAGAAAGCGAAAATATCTAGGCTATTTTTGTCTTTATTGACCTTTACCCGTTTTTTAGGCCATGTTTAGCAATGAGAGTTTAAATAAATAAACATTTTCTAAGTTGATTGCTTTGACTTTATATAATTTACATCACCCTTCCAAAACCAATTTTCAGAAATATCATTTTGGAGACCTGCCTTCTGCCCGATTCACCTCCTCTATCTTCTGCCCGATTCACCTCCCTTCCCCTCCAATTCAATTTTCGATCTCCTCCGTGTCACTGCGCCGGAATGGCTGCTTCCTCCCCTCCCTTTCTGGCTGGTCGCCGCTGATGCGGTTCTTGTTGTTGTTGTTGTTGTTGTTGTTGTTGTTGTTGTTGCGCTATTGTTGTTGGTGTTGCTTCGCTTTCTCTCTCTCGTTCTCGTTCCCAGTACCGCCGACGATGGTGGTCTCGAATTGTCGTCTTCGACAACCCACCACTCTATTAGGTAATCTCTTTAATCCTGTTAATTGTTTTGTTGAATTTTAAAAAATAACCTAATTTACAAACTCTAATCAATCGATTTTCTGGCGAATTTGTTGACAATTTACGGACTTCCATCTCGTTTCCTTTGTGGACTTCGGAACTGAGGTGAGAATGAATTGAACTCGTGTGCAAGAATTCAGGTAATTGCAGTAATCTTCCAATAATTTTTTTGTACATTATGTTAATTTGTCAAACGTGTGTTGCCGTCTTTGCAATTGAATTTTTCTTTTTTGAATTTGTAATTGAATGCGGGGTAATTTTTTTGATTCATTACCGTCTATATGCTATGAAACTTCTTGATTGTGATGAAAGCTTTGCATTGTTGATCCAAAAGCTTAAATGAGGGTTGTCAATGATCAAAGGGACAGTGTTGGGGTGTTGAAATATGGCTAACGAGAGGGTGTTGGTTGTTTGTTGGTCAGAAAGTATTTTGGGAAAGGTCTGCAGGGACTTCAACATTGTTGTAGTTTTGATGGTGGGTTGTACTGGTGTTCAATACTGTTGTTGGCTCCTGCATTCTTTCCTAGTTTCCTGACCTTTTGAATTGTGGGAACTGGGGAAGAATGAATTTGAACTGAGCCAGATTGCTAATTTGAGAAGACTGGGAGGATACCCTTGATGGTCTGGTTAAAACACCAGCTAGAGTGATTGAATTGTGTTTTTGCTAGATTTTCACAATTCCAACTATATATCCTGCCTATCCCTGCACCTAAATTTGTTGGTACTTAGTAGCCCTATTGTTATCTGAGTTTCTGAAGTAATTGCAGGCAGTTCAGTGGTGGAATTAAGGGGGGCTGGGGGAGGCCATGGCCACCTCTATAAACTAGGATAACTCATAATTCCACTCTCTTACATAGATGAAGTCTAGAAAATAATTAGTAATCTCTGTCTCCATTTTTCCTTGGTAATAGATTATTGCTTGCTGAAATTTTCTAAATAGTGATCAGTAAACGCAGTCTGGTATGTAATGCTGACACTGATTGTAAAGCGTGTTAATGGTTTTATACTAGAACTTACTTGAGTGATAGGAAAGGTATTTTTTATGAAGGCTAGAATTATAATAAGAGGTCTAAGATGGTAGGTTAGTGGAATTCCTCTTTCTTCTTTTTGTTCTCTTATCTGTGAATTTTGTTGGGAAGAAGAGGACGTGCTGAATGATCTGAAACTGTTGTGTTTGATATAAAGCAAAAGCAGCTCGCAATTGTTTAATTAACTCTCTCTCTGTCTATGTCTCGCTCTGCAAATTTATTGTTAAAGATTCACATAAATACTATAGATTGTCTGTGTTGCTGCTTTATGAAAGAAGGTATACATTTGTCACATTTTCTGTACTAACTGGACTTTTTGTCGTCTTTAGTAGCCTTGACATTCGAACTGCTCTTGTCAGCTACTCAATGGTAGAGTTTCTCTCATTGAGGTTGAGGGTTTGTTCATTTTACACTGGATATGTTTTGTAATTCCGTGAAACTTCCTTACCCGTTCTTTATATAGGGAGATTGATGTTGTGTAATTGCACTATACAGGTGGATCTCTCTTCTGTATTAGTACGGTATGAAGAGGACTAGTGTCCTTCTGTTGTGATTTAGACGAGGTAATCAAAACTCTGTTGTTTTCTTAGTTAGGCTAAGGTATCTTTTTTCCCTTTTCAAAGCTCACCAAAATTTAATCCACTTTTCATTTTTTCAATAGTTTTACCTATATAAAGCTTTTTGTTTCCCTTTCCTTATGTTTAATTTTCTGGCAATGAGTTTTCCAGACATTAATACCGTGTATTGAAAATAGTGGTTGGTTCCTATGCGCTTTTGAACATAATCAAGTGACAGAAGTGAGATTAAGTTTCATTTGTCTCACTTTAACTGTTCTAGTTTATCAGTTATTTCGGAAAACTCTTTTGCTTCCCCTTCCACTAGGTGTTAATATTTGTTGGTTGTGTTAATTAAAATATTGAACCCATTTGACTGCTTATTCTCCCCTACTCCGTTACTGAAGTTTTTATTAAAAACATACTACAATGGTGATCATATCCTTGTAAAAGATTCATTGCTTGATGCATCTTGTGCACGCCTGTTTTAGTTGGTAACAGCATTGGAGCCATTGTTAAAGGCTAGCTGCTGGTTTTGCAGCTCCCGCAATTGCTCTTGCTTATGCAAAATAATTTTTCCTTTTTTTGTGTGTGTGTGCAGATTTCCTATTTTGCAAGTACGTTTTAGGGACGTGTAAGATGATTCCTATCCAGATGTTGAAAAATTATGTCATTCATCAGGATATTTGTTTAGTACTTTAGTGTTTAGAAGATGTTCATTTCTCTATTTTATGGAAAATAGATGTTTATAATTATAGAGAGTTCCTAAGAGTCTAATACCAATTTAGTCATTTTCTGTTATATGTGTTAAAATCATACATTTATAAATTTTCTTCAAGTATTGGTGTTACATCAAGTTTTTAACACTGAAATTCTCTTAATCAGCCTAATCGATGAACTCTTGTGGCTAGTTGCTTGGTTGTACCGAGCTACGAATATCGAGGAAATATAAACATATGAAAGAGATTAATAGCATGCTATATTATTTGATTACTTCTAAGTTTTAATGATTCATTTTTTGCAAGTTCACTTCCAATGGAAATACTGATGAGCGACATTTATGTCGCTCCTAGGATAGGATTTCATGTTAGTTTGTTATGCTTTTTTTATAGTTTTTATAGCCTTTTCTGTGATTTTTATAAGTTTCTTTCCATCTTGTGCTTTATAGGTGATTATGATAAAATTGATGGAAAACAAGTAGAATTGAGCCAAAACAGGGCTTGTGCGATCGAGTTGCTACTTGTGCGCCCGAACAGAGGAGGGCTGATGGCATCAAGGAATCTGCAGTTTTGTGCGACCGAACGTTCCTTCTTGTTCGGTCGCACAAAATGGATTTTTGGAGACAGAATGCCCCAAAATTGGTAAACGACCGCACAGGTCTTTCTGTTCGACCGCACAAAAGTTGTGCGCCCACACAGGTCTTTTTCTTCGACCGAATCAAACTGCAAAGGAGACATGAGCCAAAGAAACACCATTCGACCGAACAAGATTTCTCGTTCGGTCGCACATGACGAAGGAATTGTTCTTCGCTGCCTTCGCTCGCACAGGATTAAATTTGGTCGAACATGTTCTCTATTGTTCGGTCGCACAGAGGGTATGTGCGACCGAATGGCTGCGCGGGCTGTATATTTTCGAATTTCGGCTTCTATTTGGGGAAACTTATAAATAGATTTTTCATTTATTTTATTTTGTGTAGAGTTTTAGTTTAACATTTTAGAATCCCAAAATAGATTTTCAGCAATTTCTAGAGAGAGAAACTCTCCTCCATTGAAGCATCAAGTTGTAATTTCTTAAACTCTTCTAATTTCTTGCAATTCAATTCAATTTCTTACTTCTTGCTTTTGTTGTGATTGTTGATTTCTCTTTAATTCCTTTAATTCTTGAATTCTCCTTGTGTTTACTTTAGTTACTTTGATTCTTAATTCTCTAGTTGATTGTTCAATTGATTGTTCTACTCTTTGATTCTCTCTTTCTAATCTTGCAATTTCATGCTTGCTAGCCTAGAATTAATGGATTTCTTGATTTTTAGAATGATTAGTGAGTAGAATTAGGTTAGGGAAAGGGGACAATCTAGGGGCTTAATTAGGGGAAATTGATGATTGATTGTTGATGGATTAATGTGATTAAATATGATTTGGTGATAGGATATCCATGCTTAATTGAGTGGTAGTTGCAAATGCTCTTCGATTAGATTCAATTGGAAGCATAGGTTAGGTTTGGCAAGAGATTGCGAGCCTATCTTGTGTAAGCAAGTAGTTGTGCCTATTATATGCAAGTTAATTTAGTCTAGGATTAGGCGAAAGCTCTTCCTTAGGCTAGGTTGCTTCGCGTGCTCCATCCGAGAGGTGGCGAGCACGTCACTTGATGTTATTTGCCTATTTGCCAAGTCGTTGCATGATCGTCATTGCTAGATAGTTTAGTTCATTTCCCCCGATTTCCCTAGCCTATCCCCAACTCCCTAACGTTTCCTTTTCTTGATTCAACTTCGCATAATTGTTAGTTTTAGTTTCTTAGTGATAATTCAAACCAAATTCTTGTTCGAACTAGCTTGACATCTAAACTCGATAACCACCGTTTCTATGGGACGATCCCTATACTTGCCGCTATAGTTCATATAGCCGGTTAGTCTAGCGGTTTCATAAATTTTATTTGGTGAGGTGTTGATCTATCAACGAAGGAAAAAGACCCTATCAAAATGGCGCCGTTGCCGGGGAACGGTCGTTGTTATTGAGTTAAGTTGAGACTAGTTTATCATTAGAAAATACAAAAACATTGCAATTTTTCTTAGATTTCTTTTCCTTGGCATTACTCACAGTTTTCTTGAGTTTGTATGCTTCATAGGGGGCGTGCTCATCAAAGGACCCTCCATCCTCGATCTTGACCTTGAATTGGAGAGGACACTTAGGAGACTAAGGTGTGTTCGGTCTAGCTCATCAAGCCACAACAGATTCGAATCGTTGAGTGTTGGTGAGGAACAAGAAGAGAGTGAGCAAGCTTTTGAGAATATGGCGCTCCCGGTTAAGAACTTGGGAATACCGGGGGCATTTGAAGCAACATGCGGTATTCAAGCCCCCACAACGAGTGCCAACAACTTTGAGATCAAGCCCGCCTTGATCAACTTGGTTGAAAGCCACCCCTTTTGTGGGAAGAGCAACGAGTCACTTCACGAGCACCTCAAATAATTTGAGCACTATTGTGACACAATCAAGCACAATGGTGTTACATCGGACTACGTGAGGTTGACCTTGTTTCGTTTCTCACTACTTGGGAGAGCTAGTGATTGGCTTGACAAGGAGGTCAAGCCCAACTCACTTCGCACTTGCAACGAGGTGACTAGTGCGTTCTTGAGCAAGTTTTACTCGCATGGGAAGACGGCGGAATATCGCCACAAAATCCAATCCTTTGAGCAAAGGCGAGACGAGTCACTTTTCGAAGCTTGGGATCGTTTTAAGGAGTACCAAAGGGAATGCCCTCATCATGGGATCCCTAAGTGGTTGTTACTTCAAACCTTCTACTTGGGGTTGAGCCCAAGTTCAAAGACAAGTCTAGCTGCGGGCGCGGGAAGTCCCATTATGAACAAGACCCAAGATCAAATTGAAGAGATAATTGAGGACGTGGTCCAAAATTATCAAGCTTGGCACGTTGGTGCAAGGGACTATGATGGCAAGGGAAGGAATGATGATGGTAAAGGATCGATTTATGCTATGGAGCAAGCTAGGATCATTGAGAAGCTTAGCTCGCGATTGGAGAAGCTTGAAAGCACACCAAGCCAACCGCCATCACCATCTACAATCCCACCACCTTCGGCCACTCTTCTCACTAAGGGGAAGAGCAAGGTTAGTTCCTATGACACTATGCCTCCGGGCACTTCTTTTTGTGATAATTTCCAAGATTATGGTCATTTCCCCAATGCATGCCCCTTGGTTCATAATGTATCTTTTGTGGATTATGGCCCTTCGTATGAAGGTGATTTTGATATGGAGTATGCTCATGCCTTAAATGAGAGGTCTAGGAATGATAACCCCAACAATCAAAATTTTGCTAGGCAACCTAGAGGGCCCCCTATGTATGGTTCCCACCAAGGCTATGGCCAAGGAAGTGGGTATGATAGCCAAGGCCGAGGTGGCTATAGGGTGCAAGGCTATCAAGGCCAAGCACCCTATGGTCAACCTCAAGGCTTTGGCAATCAAGGCCAATACAATCAAGGTAGTTATAATCCCAACCATCAAGGTGGAGGGGGTTATAACTACTCTTACGGGCAATTTAGGGGTGCCTCTAGTGGGGGTTATCCTTTGAACTCGGGAGGTCCATATGGTGTGTCTCAATTTACACCTCCCGGATTCAATGGACCGAGGACCTTTGGCAACCAATATCAACCAAACCTTAGTGGTTATGGCAATGCACCTCCACCACTCCCGCCTCTCAAGTCTAATCTTGAGGATCTCATGGAGTCGTTTGTGGGGGCGCAAGCCAAGAAGAATGTCGAGTTTGAGGATGGATTTAAGAAATCCAACACTCACTTGAAGATGATTGAAATCCAATTAGCTCAACTTGCTAATACCATTAAGGAACATCATGTGCATGCTAGTCTCCCACCCCAAAGCCAAGTTCCAAAGCAAATGAATGCCATAGTGACAAGGAGTAGGAGAATTTTAGATGATGTTCCTAGAGCTAATAAGGTTTCTAAGTCCAATGGGAAGTATCAAAAGGGAGTCGTTGAGTCTAGAGACAATGATGTGGTAGAAGAGGAGCCTCCCATCAATGATGTGGGAGATACTCCTATACCAAAAGAGGAAACTCTTCTACCTCTCCCCACTCCTAAACTTCCCTACCCCCAAAGATTCATAAGGCACAAGTTAGATGTGCAATTCTCAAATCCTTGATGTTCTTCGAAAATTGCATATCACTATCCCGTTTACGGATGCGTTGAAACAAATGCCAACCTACTCAAGATTTCTTAAGGAAATCTTGAGTGGAAAGCGAGATTGTGACGTAAAGGAGACGGTGAACCTCACCGAAAATTGTAGTGCTATTATCCTTAACCAAATGCCACCCAAAATCAAAGACCCGGGTAGTTTTTCTATCCCTTGTGCTATTAAGACGCTTGAAATAAGCAATGCTTTGTGTGATTTGGGTGCTAGTGTTAGTCTTATGCCTTATTCGGTGTATACCAAGCTTGAAGTTGGTGATCTTGTCCAAACCAACATTACATTGCAACTTGCCGACTGTTCGGTCAAATACCCTATTGGCAAGATTGAGGATGTACCCTTGAGAGTTGGTGGATTTGTGATCCCCGTCGATTTTGTGGTCCTAGACATAGATGAGGATGTGCATGTCCCTATTATTCTTGGTCGCCCATTTTTGGCCACGGCTGGGGCCATTATTGATGTCAAGCAAGGGAAAATTAGTTTGAAAGTTGGGAAGGATAGTTTTTTTTTTGACTTGAACAAGGCCATGAGTTATCCTAGTTCTACTAATGAGAAATGTTTCTTGGTCGATTCTTTTGATCCCTTAGTGTATGACATGCATCAGCACTTGCTCACTACTAACGATCCACTTGAGTGTGCTCTTTTGAATAGAGAAAGCTTAGGTGATTTAGGGGTTGAAGAGGCCAACTACAAGGAACTATTGGATTCTACCTCACCTGGCGCTCAATCGGAGCAATGCTTGATTGTGCTTGATCGAAATGAAGCTTCGGATAATCATGAATGCCGAATTGGTAAGGAAGCTCCTAAGGTAGAGCTAAAACCTCTACCTTCGAGCTTAAGGTACGTCTTTCTCGGTCCAAATTCTTCTTATCCCGTTATTATCAACTCTTCTTTGGACGACGAGCAAGTGCTCAAGCTCACTAATGTTTTGAAACGTCATCAAAGGGCTTTGGGCTACACCATTGTGAAAGAAATAATGCCCTTGGTCCAAGTATGCATTTAAAGTTAAGTCTAATAAATGCGGTTCAGTATTAATTAAACAAGTTAATAAATTCAGTGAGATCAAGTGAGCTGAATGCCTAGCTAGAGGTCGCTTCAGTTCAAGTGAAATTAATGATATTAATCCACAGTTTACTCTTGACTGAACCCGTAGGGTCACACAAATAGTACGTAAACGGATCAAGTATTTAATGGCATTAAATACTCCGTCTATGGATATTCGGAATCGACGGATCTTGGTTTCAGTGGGAGCTGAGATCGTCAAAGGCAAGTAAATGAATACTCCGGAAAAGATGATATTGCCAGAAACGGAAATATGGATCGTATCGGAAATATAAATATTATCCAAGTCGTAGATGTTGCCGGAAACGGAAACATGGTACGTATCGGAAAATATTATTGGAAATGGAAATATTGCCGGAAACGGAAATATTTTCAGAATCGGAAATATTATCGAAATCGGAAAATAATTCCGGAAACGGAAATATTAAATATTTGTTCGAAACGGAAATTAATTCCGGAATCGGAAATATTAAATATTGTTCGTATCGGAAATGAATTCCGGAATCGAGAATTTAATCGAAAGCGTATCGTACGAATTAGCATCGGACGAGGCCTGCCAGACGAAGGCCCAGCACAAAGTCGGGCCATCGCCCACCAAAGCCACACGCATCACACACAGCCGAGCCTTGCCAGGCCCAGCGCAAGGCCAGGCCCAGCAAGGCCTTGGCGCGAGCAGAGTAATCAAGTGGGCTGTGACATTGGGCTGCGAGCGAGTGCAGACTCGCGTGGGCCGTAAGGCTTGCGCGGGTGGTGCTCGTGCTCGTGCTCGTGCTCGTGCTCGTGTACGGTTGTGTGCAATACAAATATTAAGGCTATTAGAATTTGTTCTACGATTAAATCCTAATCCTAGTAGATAGATTTATTTAATAAGAGTCCTAATAGGATTCTAATTAAACTAAATTGGTATTCTAATAGGATTATAATTCCTTTCCATAAACTCTATAAATAAGGGCCTAGGGTCATATATTTAGAGAGACGATTTGAAGTATTCAAAGGTAAGATTTTCAAGCAAAAATCAACCACAAACACTTGCCTATTAGCCGAAAATCCTAGTACCTTAAGGGCGATTCTAGTTGGTCAAGCTTAAGGCAGATCCGGACGTGTTGTGGACTATCTACGGAGGGACGACACTTGGAGTCCTAAAGACTTGTTCTTGTTCGGTTCGGGCGCAGCTAGGGAGGGCACGCTACAAAGTGTATGCATCTGAATTATGCTAAATGATTATGTGTAAATAATATGTTTCCTGGCTTTATGGTTTTTCCGCATGATTTATGTTTATTCATATGTATCATAACCTAACAGTGGTATCACGAGCCTCTTATTATTTTCATAATCTAAATTGCATGAACATGGTTAAATTTTATAAATTTGCAAAGAATTAAAGGGGTGATTAATTTTCGTAATTAATTGCAAATTGTGTTTATTTAATTATATTTACGCAGTTTTTCGGCAGAATATTCGTTACTCAACCAAATCGAGTGATTTTTGTTTCAATTCAGCATGTAAAAGGCATTCTAAAATTTTGACAAAAAGATTTTTTTTCGCCGAAACCCTGAATTCCCAAATTCGAAGCCTAACTATGACTTTTCGGAGGTTTTAGTTTTTCGAACGCAAAAGTTTGTAAATTTAAGATGTTAAATTGAATATTTGCGTTTCTTGTTGATAAATCTTGAATATTTGATTGACCTACAGTATATGTTTAACAAGTTTGAATGCCTAGGCTTGTTAATTATACAACCTAATTTGTAATTATGATTAATTTGTTGAAATTCGAATAATTTAGAATTGATTAGATTTTTATAATTAATTAATAATTTAATTAGGTACCCATGATTAAAAACCACCATAAAAATTGTTAATTTATGTTAAACTTTTAAATTTTTTATGACCTAGATTTGAATCCATGTTAATCGGAAATTAATTGATTAATAAATTTTCGATTTTCGCCCTAAAATTATGAAATTAATATGATTTATTAATTTGTCATTAATTTTGAATTAAAATTTTTAAATTTTATGAAAAACGCCCACTAATGTTTCACGCACAAAGCAATGGATGCTACGTGTTACCCTTAAGGGGTGTTGTACAGTGCGGGCACGCGACGACGAGTAAGGGAGCTCGTCGCCCGTGGGGTACGAATGCAGCGAGCAACGAGCGTGGCATGCACAAGGCAATGCGCCTAAGGGGTGTGTGCTACGCGTGTGGGCGATGGGGCAACGGGCGAGCAAGTGCAGCGAGCAAGGCAAGCACGCGTGGGAAGCGATGGATGCTGCGCCACACATGCGTTGCCTCGCCCAGCAGCACGCCAAGGCATGGGCCAAGGCATCGACGAGCTGTCCAGCAAGCCATGGCCAGCAGCGCGCCAAGGCGATGGGCAGTGGGTTGCGCGCAAGCGTGGCTCGCTGGGCCTGACACATTGGTGCGTTGTTGCTTGGGCTTTGCGGTACGATCAATCGAGTGACAAGAGGTTAATTTGTTGCTTGTTGGACTTGACGAGGTATGGGCGCAAGCCCATGGCCTTGTCTTGACCCGATTGGTTCGTTTTAATTTTAATTTGAAATTTTCGGTTCGGAAATAATTTTAATTAACTTTAAAATTAATAATTTAAATTGTTTTCTCGGATTTTAATTTTGAATATTATAATTATTATAAATTTTAATTTATACTAATTATTTTACTAAAATTAAACCTTGAATTAATTTAAATTCGTTTAATTCAACTGAAAATAAATTAAATAAGTGGATTCAATTATAATTTATATGAGCTTTAAATTTTAATTAAATTTGTATGTTTCCGGTTAGACTAGAAATACAATTTTATGTTTAAAATTAGTAAAGAATATAAAGTTATTGGTTTAAGTGGGAGCATATTTAGTCATAAACTCTTGATTAGGTCTACAAATCCTTTAAGGTTAAACAACTTGATTAGAATTAATAAGGACTGAATAATTGGTAGATTATTGGTGCCCTTGATTAATTGCTGCAAATATTTATGTGATGCATACAAACGTGTTTTTACTAACCAGCTATGTGGGCCATTCATGATAATGAATGGGTGAATGGTATATATTGTATATGTACTGTTTTGCAGGTTATGAAGTGACTAGTATGGCCCAAATAGGATAGAAAATATGGTCTGCGTACCATTAATTTGAATGTAATTGGTCTAATGCACCAAATTTGTTTTTCAATTCAAATATGGTATGCGTACCATCAAATAGTTGTAATTAGTTTAATTATAGCTTATCCTATTTGAAGAAAATGGCGCCTCCCACGGTGAAATTCAAGACGGAGTTTCCAATCCATTTTCAAGATGGACGTTGAAGTTGAAGCTTCAAGATGAAGTCGGGCCATACTAGATCACAATTATCTTATGCATGCTTTATGTTGTTTATTGTTTTTAAATATGTCTTAAATATGCATGAGATTGTGGCTTGATTAAGTTGCATGAGTAAGGATTTTAATTCACTTAAAATCTAACCAACATAGTAAGAGCCTTAAGTTCCAAATTAAAAATTGAGTTAAAAGGTGCCATGCCAAAATGACACTTACTTGGATATCCTTTACATTGATCTTAGTAATAGTTTTCCGCCATAGCGAGGTGTTACTAATCGATACTAAAGGGGTAAGGTACACAAATAATTGTGAGTACATGTTAGCTAGTTTTGGTGAAACTCAACGATATAAGTAAGGAGTCCTTTTATGTTGTGGCAAAATCGATAGGTTTACCTAATAAGTTCTTAGACGTACCTATCAACCAAGAGTAGTTTTTAGACTATTAGCAAAAGGCTTTTGCTTACCTAAAATGTTTTAGAATTGAGTCAAACTACATAATGTGCTTAATTCTTCAATGGTTTTAGGGTCTTGGAATCATTTTATTCACACCTGCCGGAACAATAAATTCGAATAAAATGCTAATAACTTGTTTGAATTGCATGATTGCTTTAATTTTCAAGTTATTATTCATGATAAATGTTTAGACTTTTCATGCTTCAATATATGTTTTAATTATTTTTTATAATTAAATATCTTGCACTGTAGTAAATTCTTTTAGAAAGGTAACAGTAAATTTCCTCGATTGGTAGTGAATCCAAGAACGATTCACGGAAATGAGAGAAAATGAGCAATTTAAAATGTACGTTTCTTTTAGCGACTTTTATGGTTGTTTTCGAGTATCAAAGTCGAATGGCAAACCGATTGGTGCTTGTCTATTCAAAATACAATGTAGTTTGAGATCATAAAGCATTGAGTTTAAACGCTCAGCTTTACCAATGGTTAACAACCTAATATCTTTGACCATTTAATTCTCGAATGAGTCTAGTCCCTAGACATTCGAATAGATCGATGCTTAGAGAACTTTAGAAGCTTCTGGTAAGATCATCTAGTTGAAACAGAATATTCAACATAAATTAAATGGTAAGAACCTTGTTGGAGTGACATTGGACATGTCTAACAAAGTATAAAAGTCAACACTAGAGAATTCAATTCTTAAGACTATAAGAAAGGGTACAAGAAATAGGAAAACAAGGAACAAGTGAAAGGAATTTACGATTCCGTTTCTACCTATAAGTTTATGTTTAAAGAGAAGTGACCTAGCAATCAAACTTCCTTGGTATCATATACCGCTTGAGGTTCTTACTTCGGTAATAACTCAAACAATGGAAGCTAGGCTACACTAATGACCTACAAGTGGGAAATGGAGCATGGAAATGCTACATTAGTTGTAGGGTCATCTAGTTTGTTTTAAGTCCTTTCAAGGCTGGAACTTAATGGCTATTTTGTTCCATAATCAACATACCTAAATTTCTGCTTCAAACACAGAAAGACTCACATCCAGAAGAACAAAAACAATGCTTGTTTGTTTGTTTGTTTGTTTATTTGAATGAAATGGTCATTTACGGGTTGAGTCAATATGCTTGATTAAAACAAACAACTCTTTAACAATAGAACTTTACTAGGTTCAAATCAACCTCTTGATTTGAGTTCCACAAACCTTTAGCATTGTTACTTAGACCATATCAACAAGTTAACATTCATAAGCTCTATTTTTATGGACTTTTGAAAGTTGATTGATTTCTAGATCAATTCGAGACAAGCTAGTCTTACTTGTTGAAAGTAACAAAGGATATGAACTATTGTTAGAACACCTAGACAATAGAGTTCAAAGCTAAAGAAAGATTTTATGACTTTATTATTTCACATAGATTTGAGTGAATATAGGTTTATTTACTCAAAGTGATATAAGTTTGAATCTGTTTGGCTTGTTCAAAGATTCAGAAGTATAAAATCCACTTGGTAAGAAATCATAAAGATCTAGGTTAGATCATGACGATGATTACTTCAAGACCAAATATGATCATTTATGATTGTGTGTTGTAATTTCACAATCTAGCTCCATAAGATATGACATATCTAAGTTGGAATGATTGAAGTCAATTAGTACTTGATTCGATCAATGATGAATCATAAAGACTTTTCCTATAATTTCTAAAACAAAATGCTCAACTACCACCAAACTAAACCAAATTCGTCAAAGCTATGAAAAGTAATTTCAGAATATCTTTTCATAAATATATATCTAGAGAGTTGCTAAACTCAGTGGGAGCTTAGTGTTTGTCATTCGACAAACTAAGGCCCAAGTATAGATATATGTTTCATTGTGATTTATTCAAATGAGACACAAAGGTATTGTTTCTACCACAAATTTTGAGAACATAATGTTTGTTTGCTCAAAATAATGTCCTATTAGAGATTCGCTTCCAAAATGACAAGTGGGAGAAAATAGACCTCGCAAGTATTCGAGGCGAACAACAAACATAAACGGACATTCCGGAGGCTTTTCGAGGTGCTTCAGAAAATCTGAACTTATTCTTTAAGGACTTTAGAAGTGGCTTTAAAGAATAGACATCTCTTAGAAGACTTTACAAGTGCTTCAAGGAGAATAGAATATTCAAAGGACTTTCAAGTGGCTATTGATATTCTATTGTTTAATTTTCTAAACCCAAATAGGCATAGAGTTCAAGTCACTGAAACTATGAGATTCATCTATTAGATAGTGAAGAAACATAGAGTTCAGGAAACTGAAACTATGAGATTCTTCTATTAGATAGTGAAGAAACCTACAACTTGCAGTCAAACTATTATCATGTAAATTAATGAGTTTGTGACTTGTAATAAAGCTATGACGAAATATAGATTCCCTAAAATGGTTAGAGGCCATATATAGACTCAAATGTTTTAGATGGTTAGAGGCCATAAAACATACTCAATGTTTTGATGACAAAATTGAAATTTTGTTGATTTGCAAGAATAGTTTCACACCTATTGGTTGCAAGTTTGTTTTAAGGATAAAAACCATCAAACATAGAATTGTGTTCACACACAAAGCTAGATTAGTTGCTAAAGGTTACAAGCAAATTCATGGCATGGATTGTGTTGAAACCTCATGCATAATCGTAATGCTCAAGTCTATAATTCAAGAAATGATTGCATATTGGTACACATGGCAACTGGATGACAAAACGAATTCCTCAATCAAATGTTGGAAGAAACTATGTACATGGCATGTCATAGGATTTTTGTGGATCCAAATTAATGCTTGAAAAGGAAACCTAGCTTATGAAATCTGAGCATGGATTTAAGAAAGCAATTGGGAATTAGAAATGTATTTTAGTGAAGCTAATAAGTATTTTAGTTTCATAAAATGTACATGATTCTTATAGATTTATAAGAAGTTTATTGGGAGTACGTAAAACTTAATTGGTCCTATGTGTATCACACACATATCTCTCTATTGTGAAATGACATTCAAATGCTAATGAATTAGATTTGAAATTATTCATCAATGATGGACCAAGGCGAAACTTAGTACATACTGGGTTTTAAGATCTATTTACAAAGATCTTATAATATTGTTTTGGATTAAGTAATAGTATTTACTAAATCAAACAAGAAAGACTCCATTGGAGATATTCGATCCATATGAATAAATCTAAGTAATAGATGTTTGAAATATGTATAAGCATTTACTAAGTTAAACATCAAAGAATCTAATGAGATTCTTCACCTATATTATATGTCAAAGAATTTAGTTGGATTCAGTATCTGCTGAAATTGAATGAACAAAAGTTACATGAATAGAATTCAATTGGGAATTATTCTGCAAAAGAATGTATGATATAATATGAGGATCGCCAAAAACGTATCGTATGACTTTGGGCATAACGAACATATACCAATCTCTATTGATCTAAGTAAAGATCAACTAGATTGAGATCAAGAAAAACTTATGGTACTTGAAAGGTACATAGGATTAGTTCTTGATTCAAGGAAATAAAGATATGCTAAATTTTGATTCTACACGCATAAACACTGCAAAGGATCAAGCAAGATTCCTTTGGAGATAACCATTGGCAAGAACGAGCTATATGCATTGTGTTTTGAAATGGCAACATGGATTGGAGACCATGAGTTGTTGCGTGGGAAATTAAATAATAATTTCTATGTTCTAAGATATAGTTGGAAAGTCTTCCACATATCTGTGAACTGCTTGGATAAGTAAATCCAAATAAAGCATCACTAGCAACCTAAATAGTTGAAGTAAACGTACTTATTGCCTAAGAAGCAATAAAACAGGGTTGTTTATGTTAAAGAGTTCTTCACTGAACTTTGGTAGATCACATGTCTGTTGGCTTGATGATTCTTCATTGAAAAATGCGTAGAACCACTATCGAAGTAAGAAAGACTAGATCACATAATAAACAAACTCAAAAGATCTTATCATCATATCTCGAAGAACATTCGATGAAAAGGATATTAAGATTGGCAAAGCATGATAACTAAACCTATGCAACAAGTGAGAAGCAACACTCACATTGTAGCACTGGAAATCAAGCATAGCTTTGAATTCCATGAACTGTTTTAAAGATGGGTTTGAGGCCCATGGTTGTAAAACATTAGGGTTGAACATTTATCATATATGAAATGTATTTTCATATTCCATTTACTCTTGGTATAGTATAAAATGATGAGTCCCTTCAATTTGACGAAATATTCAAGATAGACTGTCAGGACCAGTCCTGTGACTAAGAAATGTCTATCAAGTGAACTTGAATGTCAAAAGTTGAAAATGGTCCCTGGTCGGAGTTTTCTATAAAAATGGACGCATAGAAAACGTTAGACGACTGGAATGCAAGATGACCAGTAGTTCTATTTCTTGAACTATGTGGACATGGCAATGTCGTAATCATTTGCATAGATACTTACTTTGGGAAGACTAGTATCGGACAGACCTCTGAAACTTTATTGTAAGAGATGAAAATCAGTCATAAGTAAATTTCACTAAAATTATTAGACACTAAATCCTCAATACCTGAGTGATTTGAGATTACTTGTTTGAGAACTGGTTACTTTGACGTTGACCAACCATCGCACCGTTAAAGGAGGCTATAAAGGCAACGCTCAGGTAATCACCTATCAAACGAAGTCCAATCTCAAGATCGCAAGATTGGGATTGTCCTCCCATAAATCGGGATGAGATGCTAAAAGTTGTACAAGGCCACTCGGAGAGCTAGAAACTTTAAAATGCATGGCCATGCTCAGATGAATCATAGGTTATGATTATCTGTATATTTGATCAGTTGAACTCTGAAACCGAGAAACACCTCTTGACATAATAAGGATGACAACTCTTACCTTATGTTCAAGAGCAAGCATCGAGCGACGAAGGAATTAGGAAATGCACACTTGTCCCTAAGGACAAGTGGGAGACTAAAGGAAGTAATGCCCTTGGTCCAAGTATGCATTTAATGTTAAGTCTAATAAATGCGGTTCAGTATTAATTAACAAGTTAATAATTCAGTGAGATCGAGTGAGCTGAATGCCTAGCTAGAGGCCGCTTCAGTTCAAGTGGAATTAATGATATTAATCCACAGCTTACTCTTGACTAAACCCGTAGGGTCACACAAATAGTACGTAAACGGATCAAGTATTTAATGGCATCAAATACTCCATCTATGGATATTAGGAATCGACGGATCTTGGTTTTAGTGGGAGCTGATATCGTCAAAGGCAAGTAAATGAATACTCCGGAAACGATGATATTGCCGGAAACAGAAATATGGATCATATCGGAAATATAAATATTATCCAAGTCGTAGATGTTGCCGGAAACGGAAACATGGTACGTATCGGAAAATATTATTGGAAATGGAAATATTGCAGGAATCGGAAATATTGCCGGAAACGGAAATATTGTCAGAATCGGAAATATTATCGAAATCAGAAAATAATTCCGTAAACGGAAATATTAAATATTTGTTCGAAACGGAAATTAATTCCGGAATCGAAAATATTAAATATTGCTCGTATCGGAAATGAATTCCGGAATCGAGAATTTAATCGGAAGCGTATCGTACGAATTAGCATCAGACGAGGCATGCCAGACGAAGGCCCAGCACAAAGCCGGGCCATCGCCCAGCAAAGCCACACGCATCACACACAGCCGAGCCTCGCCAGGCCCAGCGCAAGGCCAGGCCCAGCAAGGCCTTGGCGCGCGCGGAGCAATCAAGTGGGCTGCGAGCAAGTGCAGACTCGCGTGGGCCGTAAGGCTTGCGCGGGTGATGCTCGTGCTCGTGCTCGTGTACGGTTGTGTGCAATACAAATCTTAAGGCTATTAGAATTTGTTCTACGATTAAATCCTAATCCTAGTAGATAGATTTATTTAATAAGAGTCCTAACAGGATTCTAATTAAACTAAATTGGTATTCTAATAAGATTATAATTCCTTTCCATAAACTCTATAAATAAGGGCCTAGGGTCACATATTTAGAGAGACGATTTGAAGTATTCAAAGGTAAGATTTTCAAGCAAAAATCAACCACAAACACTTGCCTATTAGCCGAAAATCCTAGTACCTTAAGGGCGATTCTAGTTGGTCAAGCTTAAGGCGGATCCGGACGTGCTGTGGACTATCTACGGAGGGACGACACTTGGAGTCCGAAAGACTTGTTCTTGTTTGGTTCGGGCGCAGCTAGGGAGGGCACGCTACAAAGTGTATGCATCTGAATTATGCTAAATGATTATGTGTAAATAATATGTTTCCTGGCTTTATGGTTTTTCCGCATGATTTATGTTTATTCATATGTATCATAACCTAACAATAAGTTTATGTTTAAAGAGAAGTGACCTAGCAATCAAACTTCCTTGGTATCATATACCGCTTGAGGTTCTTACTTCGGTAATAACTCAAACAATGGAAGCTAGGCTACTCTAATGGCCTACAAGTGGGAAATGAAGCATAGCAATGCTACATTAGTTGTAGGGTCATCTAGTTTGTTTTAAGTCCTTTCAAAGGCTGGAACTTAATGGCTATTTCGTTCCATAATCAGCATACCTAAATTTCTGTTTTCAAACACAAAAAGACTCACATTCAGAAGAACAAAAACAATGTCTGTTTGTTTAGTTGAATGAAATGGTCATTTACGGGTTGAGTCAATATGCTTGATTAAAACAAACAGCTCTTTAACAATAAGAACTTTACTAGGTTCAAATCAATCTCTTGATTTGAGTTCCACGAATCTTTGGCATTGTTGCTTAGACCATATCAACAAGTTAAAGTTCTAAAGCTCTATTTTGATGGACTTTTGAAAGTTGGTTAATTTCTAGATCAATTCAAGACAAGCTAGTCTTACTTGTTGAAAGTAACAAAAGATATAAACTATTGTTAGAACGCCTAGACAATAGAGTTCAAAGCTAAGTAAAGATTTTATGACTTTATTATTTCACATAGATTTGAGTGAATATAGGTTTATTTAGTCAAAGTGATAGAAGTTTGAATCTGTTTGGCTAGTTCAAAGATTCAGAAGTATAAAATCCACTTGGTAAGAAATCATAAAGATCTAGGATAGATCATGTTAATGATTACTTGAGACCAAAAATGATCATCAATGATTGTGTATTCACGATCTAGCTCCATAAGATATGGCATATCTAAGTTGGAATGATCGAAGTCAATAGTACTTGATTCGATCAATGATGATTCATAAAGACTTTTCCTATAATTTCTAAACAAAATGCTCAACTACCACTAAACTAAACCAAATTCGTCAAAGCTATTGAAAATTAATTTCATAATATCTTTTCGATAATATATATCTAGAGAGTTGCCAAACTCAGTGGGAGCTTAGTGTTTGTTATTCGACAAACTAAGGCCCAAGTATAGATATATTTTTCATTGTGATTTATTCAAATGAGACACAAAGGTATTGTTTCTACCACAAGTTTTGAGAACATAATGTTTGTTTGCACGAAATAATGTCCTATTAGAGATTCGTTTCCAAAACGACAAGTGGGAGAAAATATACCTCGAAAGTATTCGAGGCGAACAACAAACATAAACGGACATTCCGGAGGCTTTTCGAAGTTCTTTAGAAAATCCGAACACGTATTCTTTAAGGACTTTAGAAGTGGCTTTAAAGAATAGACATCTCTTAGAATACTTTACAAGTGCTTCAAGGAGAACGGAATATTCAAAGGACTTTCAAGTGGCTACTGATATTCTATTGTTTGATGTTCTATACCCAAGTAGGCATAGAGTTCAAGTCACTAATACTATGAGATTCTTCTATTAGATATGAAGAAACATGGAGTTCAGGTCACTGAAGCTATGCGATTCTTCTATTAGATAGCGAAGAAACCTACAACTTGCAGTCAAACTATTATCATGTAGATTAATGAGTTTATGACTTGTAAGAGAGCTATGACGAAACCTAGATTCCCTAAAATGGTTAGAGGCCATATATAGACTTAATTTTAATTGGTTAAAGGCCATAAAAACATACTCAATATTCTGATGACAAAATTGAAATTTTGTTGATTTGCAAGAATGATTTACATCTATTGGTTGCAAATTGGTTTTAAGGATAAAAACCATCAAACATGGAATTGTGTTCACACACAAAGCTAGATTAGTTGCTAAAGGTTACAAACAAATTCATGGCATGGATTGTGTTGAAACCTCATGCATAATCATAATGCTCAAGTCTATAAATCAAGCAATGATTTCATATTGGTACATATGGCAATTGGATGACAAAACATCTTCCTCAATCAAATGTTGGAAGAAACTATGTACATGGAATGTCATAGGATTTATGGATCCAAATAAATACTAGAAAAGGAAAGCTAGCTTATGGAATCTAAGTACAGATTTAAGCAAGCAATTGGGAATTAGAACAGTATTTTAGTGAAGCTAATAAGTATTTTAGTTTCATAAAATGTACATGATTCTTATAGATATATAAGAAGTTTAGTGGGAGTACGTAAAACTTAATTGGTCCTATGTGTATCACACACATATCTCTCTATTATGAAATAACATTCAAATGCTAATGACTTAGATTTGAAATTATTCATCAATAATGGACCATGGCGAAACTTATTACATATTGTGTATTAAGATCTATTTACAAAGATCTTATAATATTGTTTTGGATTAAGTAATAGCATTTACTAAATCAAACACGAAATACTCCATTGGAGATATTAGACCCATGTGAATAAATCTAAGTAAAGAATGTTTGAACTATGTATAAGCATTTACTAAGTTAAACATTAAAGGATCCAAGTGAGATTCTTAACCTATATTATATGTCAAAGAATTTAGCTGGATTCAGTATCTACTGAAATTGAATGAGCTAAAGTTATATGAATAGAATTTAATTGAGAATAATTCTGCAAAAATCGTATGGCTTTAGGCATAACGAACATATACCAATCTCTATTGATCTAAGTGAAGATCAACTAGATTGAGATCAAGAAAAACTTATGGTCCTTGAAAAGGTACATAAGAGTAGTTATTGATTCAAGGAAATAAAGATATGCTAAATATTGATGCTACACGCATTTGGAGTTAACCATTGGCAAGGACGAGCTATAGAGCATCGTGTTTTGAAATAGCAACATGGATGGAGACCATGAGTTGTTGCGTGGGAAATTAAATATTAATTTCTATGTTCTAAGATATAGCTGGAAGAGTCTTCCACATATCTATGAACTGCTTGGATAGGTAAATCCAAACAAAGCATCACTAGCAACCTATATAGTTGAAGTAAAAGTACTTATTGCCTAAGAAGCAATTAAACAGAGTTGTTTATGTTAAAGAGTTCTTCATTGAACTTGGGTAGATCACATGTTTGTTGACTTAATGGTTCTTCATTACAGAATGCGTAGAACCACTATTGTAGCAAGAAAGACTAGATCACAAAATAAACATACTCAAAAGATCTTATCATCTATCTCGAAGAACATTCGATGAAAAGGATATTAAGATTGGCAAAGCATGATAACTAAACCTATGCAACAAGTGAGAAACAACACTCACATTGTGGCACTGCAAATCAAGCATAGTTTTGAATTCCACTAATTGTTTTAAAGATGGGTTTGAGGCCCATGGTTGTAAAACATTTGGGGTTGAACATTTATCATATATGAAATGTATTTTCATATTCCATTTAATCTTGGTTTAGTATTAAATGATGAGTCCCTTCAATTTGACGATATATTCAAGATAGACTGTCAGGACCAGTCCTGTGACTAAAAAATGTCTATCAAGTGAACTTGAATGTCAAAAGTTGAAAATGGTCCCTGGTCGGAGTTTTCTATAAAGATGGACGCATAGAAAACGTTAGACGACTAGAATGCAAGATGACTAGTAGTTCGGTTTCTTGAACTATGTGGACATGGCAATGTCGTAATCACTTGCATAGATACTTACTTTGGGAAGACTAGTATCGGACAGACCTATGAAACTTTACTGTAAGAGATGAAAATATGTCATAAGTAAATTTCGTTAAAATTATTAGACACTAATCCTCAATACCTGAGTGATTTGAGATTACTTGTTTGAGAACTGCTTACTTTAACGTTGTCAACCGTCGCACCGTAAAAGGAGGCTATAAAGGCAACGTTCAGGTAATCACCTATCAAACGAAGTCTAATCTCAAGATCGCAAGATTGGGATTGTCCTCCCATAAATCGGGATGAGATGCTAAAAGTTGTACAAGGCCACTCGGAGAGCTAGAAACTGTAAAATGCATGGCCGTGCTCAGATGAATCATAGGCTATGATTATCTATTTATTTGATCAGTTGAACTCTGAAACCGAGAAACACCTCTGGACATAATAAGGATGACAACTCTTACCTTATGTTCAAGAGCAAGCATCGAGCGACAAAGGAATTAGGAAATGCACACTTGTCCCTAAGGACAAGTGGGAGACTGAAGGAAATAATGCCCTTGGTCCAAGTATGCATTTAATGTTAAGTCTAATAAATGCGGTTCAGTATTAATTAAACAAGTTAAGCAATTCAGTGAGATCAAGTGAGCTGAATGCCTAGCTAGAGGCCGCTTCAGTTCAAGTGGAATTAATGATATTAATCCACGGCTTACTCTTGACTGAACCCGTAGGGTCAAACAAATAGTACGTAAACGAATCAAGTATTTAATTGCATTAAATACTCCATTTATGGTTATTCGGAATCGACGGATCTTGGTTTTGGTGGGAGCTAAGATTGTCAAAGGCAAGTAAATGAATACTCCGGAAACGATGATATTGCCGGAAACGGAAATATGGATCGTATCGGAAATATAAATATTATCCAAGACGTAGATGTTGCCGGAAACGGAAACATGGTACGTATCGGAAAATATTATCGGAAATGGAAATATTGCCGGAATCGGAAATATTGCCGGAAACGGAAATATTGTCAGAATCGGAAATATTGCCGGAAACGGAAATATTGTCAGAATCGGAAATATTATCGGAATCGGAAAATAATTCCAAAAACGGAAATATTAAATATTTATTCGAAACAGAAATTAATTTCGGAATCGGAAATGTTAAATATTGTTCGTATCGGAACTGAATTCCGGAATCGGGAATTTAATCGGAAGCGTATCGTACGAATTAACATCGGACGAGACTTGCTAGACAAAGGCCCAGCACGAAGCCAGGCCCTCGCCCAGCAAGCCATACGCATCAAACCACACTCCAAAGCCTCGCCAGGCCCAGCGCAAGGCCAGGCCCAGCAAGGCGTGGCGCGCGCGCGGATCAGATGGGCTGCAAGCATGGGCCAGGCGCCGTGCAGTTCACGTAGGCTGCGAGGCATGCGCGCGGGCTGTGCGGTGCGGTGCGGTGCTCGTGCTCGTGCTCGTGTGCATGCTATACGAATCCTAAGGCTAACGGAATTTGTGCTATGATTAAATCCTAATCCTAGAAGATAGAAATTAATTAAATAGAGTTCTAAAGGGATTCTAATTAATTAAATTAGTGTTCTAATAGGATTCGAAATCCTTTTCCATGATTCTATAAATATGTGCCTAGGGTCACAAATTTATACACGAGTTTTTCAATAAGTATTCAAACAATAAAAGCTGTGATTTTTGAGCAGAAAAATCAGCAATATTACTTGCCTATTTAGCCGAAAATAATAATACCTTAAGGGCGATTCTAGTTGGTCAATCTTAAGGCGGATCCGGACGTGCTGTGGACTATCTACGGAGGGACGACACTTGGAGTCCTAAAGACTTGTTCTTGTTCGGTTCGGGCGCAGCTAGGGAGGGCACGCTACAAAGTGTATGCATCCTAGACTAATTATATGATTATGTGCAATTAATATGTATCCTAGCATTAAGGTTTTTCCGCATGATTTATGTTGTTCATATGTATCATAACCTAACATATTGATGATTTGAAATGTGTTAGCCCAACACTTTGCATGCATCATATCGAGCTTGAGGACGATGCCGTCCCACATCGTGAAAGGCAAAGAAAACTTAATCCACCTATGGGAGAGGTAGTTAAGAAGGAAATCATGAAACTTTTGGCGGCCGGGATTATCTATCCTATTTCAAATAGTCGATGGGTATCCCCGGTCCATGTTGTCCCCAAGAAGGGTGGGATGACGGTAGTGAAGAATGCACATGGAGAGCTCATTTCCACCCGGACCGTAACCGGGTGGCGCATGTGTATCGACTATCGCCAACTCAATCTTTCTACAAAAAAAGACCACTTTCCTTTACCACACTACTAGAAAAAGGACATTTAACGACGAACAATTTTTTCGTTAAAAGCCTCAATTTTCGTCGTTAAAACCTTTAACGACGGTCATGATGTTCGTTGTAACAGGTTCCGTCGTTATTGGCTTTAACGACGATTTTCGTCGTTAATATTTAATGAAAATTAACGATGAAATATCATGTCGTCGTCGTTAACAATTAACGACGAATTATGGTTTCGTCGTTAACAATTAACGACGAATTATGGTTTCGTCGTTAATTGGTAACGACGAATTTAGGATTTCGTCGTTAAAAGTTAACGATGAACTATTGTTTCATCGTTAAAAAATAACGACAACATGATATTTCATCGTTAAATACTTATTCACGATGAACAATTAACCAACAACGACCAAAAATACCATCGTAAAATGTCATTCCAATGGTAAAAAAAATAAATTTTTTGGCAATAACGATGAACCATTCTGTAGTTGATATTGAAACCATAATAACATTATTTACATTCTTAAACACCTACATTTTCTCTATGAAACAATATAAACAACTATAAATCAATCAATTAAAACAATATGGTAATTTCATTACTCAAAAGAATTTGACAATAGATTTCAAGTTATGAGAAACCCAACAATCACACCCCCTTGTCTTTAAATTCTAAAAGTAATAGATAAGTAACTATTGCATGTTCAATCTAAAATTAAAAAAGTATAAAAAAATAATAATAACTCTCAAAGTTGGAGTGTCCTCTCTTGGAGAAGTTAACCCTTGTAGCAACAGTTCTTGTATCGTGTCCACGCGATTGGTTATGACTTGATTTTGTATGATTACTTCATTCAACTAAGATTGAAGTTCCCCCTGCTAGGTTATGGTCCTGCTATTTCTTTAAGTGTTATTCCTCCTCAAAAGCCCAAAACCCGATCACGAGACTTCGACTTAAACATCTTTTCTGCTACATATATATAAAAAAAAAAAAAAAGAACTTAAGTATCATGGCATGGGAAAGTAAAAATAAACCAAAAAGGAACCAAGAAAACAAGTTAAATACCTATAGTTGGGAAAGTGTTTGTTCTACTTCCAATATTTTCTGAATTTCCTCCTACAACATATATATAACCATAACAATTAATATTTCAGTTAATACAAGCTTTATTCCAAAATCATGTTTGCGTTAAAAGTAAAGCCCTGATGAGACATATGGAGTACCACCGACAAAAGAAACCCGAACAAACAAGAGGATATCAGATTGTGAATTCCAAAATTTGACAACATGGTGAGGTCCCTGTCCATACTGAAATCCTCAAAATTATTGTGGATTTCATTTTGGAGTACCACATGCATTTTGGAATGCACAGTCTGCACGAATATGATTTCAAACATGTGCCAGAGTGACTCAATCCATTTGAAGCATCACAAAAAATAGCCAAAGACTAAATAACGACAACATCAATTTCAAACGAATAAGCTCATGAATTTCAGTACACCAATTTCTGACATAAAGACTTGTACCAACAACCCCATTGAGTGCAGCAACAAAGCCTCGTACATCATGCACCTCTCCTATACACAATACTACCTCAACTTAAAGCCCATATTGTTGACGCTTTAGGAAGCTACAACACCTATTGAGGTATTGATGTTGTTCAACAAGGTGCTAATTATGCCTAACGCCTTCAGTTACTGCCCATCAACATACGACCAAGAAAAAACCTCCTAGCACGGTAGAACCCAACAAATTAAACTACCAACCTAGACCATATCACACATTACCTAGAACCTACCTGCACTAGCATCATTGTCGAGCAAAATAATAGCCATTGTTATTGCCTACATTACACGCTTAACCCCTTACTTCGATACAGAAGCTTACCAACTCACAACATACCCCGTAACTCCACTCTTGCTAGTATAGAATGACTAGCAGATCACTACATTGTACAAGGTTCTGATAAAGCCTCAACATTACCACCATTCAACTAAATCTTACAAAATACCTTCTAATGATAACATCAAAGCAAATCACAAAAGAGGAAATCCATGTACTTTTGAGATAGTAAAGGACTAAGAGTTCTTACCTGAAGCAAACCAATTTTGTCATGAAGCAAACCATAAGGCACACAAGAGCAGCAACTTGAAAAAAAAAATTAAAATGGGAAGCCAAGCCTTTAATAATACGCAATACCAAATTCCAAAGATAAGCCTCCCAGACTAGAATACAATGTAAGTATTATACATACTTAGCAGCAACAAAGAATCAAACATAAGTTTTAGTTCATTAAAAACCTAACTCAATTCCTAAACTGTAAATTGGACAGTTAAACTCAAAAATAAATAACGATAAGAATATGCCCAATTGCAGAAGAGGCAAAAAAAACCTTCATCTTTTCAATTTGAAAGCTAGCTAATAGATTCTTCATAAGTCTTCAAAAAATCAGGAACTTCTCCAGGTAATCTTCAGTGTGATTTTAGTATCCCCCGTTATAAGTTTCTGAATTCTATTTTGAAACAGGTTCCACTAACTAAAGTCTATTATGAACAAGTTCTAACAACTAAACTGCACCAACCAAGGCCTTGATACTTCATCTTTCAAGGCACAACTTTTCTGTCCGACACAACAACTGATAAATGCAATAAGTTCACCTAGCAAATATTTTTCATTTGGATTTTAAGAAGAATCAAAACAAACGAGGTTGAGAGAAATTCTTAATCGTGTAAGATAGTTAGATAGAAACATAAACTTATGTTGTCCTATTATAAAACAGAACAACAATTTATTTATATGAATTTATGGCCATTTTGGCCATAGGGTTAAGGATAATGATTTATACCTAATCCAAGTGGTCTAGTACGCACTGTAAAAGGTTATTTACACACAATCCTAATATTTGAGGAAACAGAGGGAATCGAGGGAAGATAATGACATAATTTTCATACTTATACTTCAAAACTAAGCACTGACCTTGAAGCCACACGACACAAACATTGTATTCCTTGCCAGGATGGTTGAATTCAGCCAGACCCCAATCTATCAAACGGATTTTCCTCAATTAGTGGTCTATCATGACATTGTGATCGAGGCTTGACATATCGGTGCATTATTCCTAGTGAATGGTAGAAAGCTAATTACAGAAAATATATTGAAATGAAAGTAAGAAAAATGTTAATATTGTAAATTAGATTGGATGAGATTCAAAAGCATACGCAAAAATAAATAAATTAAGAGACTACCTGGCATATCAAGGTTGAGGTATGTTTGATTAGACTGTAGAAGTCCTCATCTTGGAAAAGTTTGAACAAAAAACAAAAGCATGCCCTGTAAGGAAATTCCCAAAAACTCACCACCGTACAGCTTCGCCTGTTGATTTCATCAAGCAATTTAAGCATCAATAACAAGATTCCATAAAATAACTATGAAAAATCCAATACTTAGTGATTAACAAAGAGTAATTCTGAAATCAGTATTTACATATGATTCAAAAAGATAAAATCCAAATCAGTATTCTCGAACCCCAACATAAAATTAAACACCAATCATAGAAGAAATCGGTTATAAAATTCTATCAAAATTGACAAAAAAAATATAACACAAAATCCATTGATCTCCAAAAGCAGAAATTGAAATATCACCAAATTCATAATAAGGTTCTAGTTAATAAATTCATTGGTGATAAATTATTTCAAAAAAATAACAGAAAATAAAGTAAAACAAAATTTCCATTGACATGGAGCTTGGATAATACAAGAGAAAAATAAATTCCGGAAGTAGGAAAAATCGATAAATCAGCCAATTGATACTATGGGTTTCGATTATAATTGCTCAAATTAACTTCATTAAAAAAAACCCATATCGCAAAATACTTGTTGATGTAGAATTAAATCGGAGAAAACTAAAATCGAATTCCGTAATTAGATTTATCAATTAGAACCCTAAAAATGGGAATTCTCGTTTGGAAGAAAAAGATTACCTTTATTCAGACGATTTGTTGACCTTCTGATGTCGACCTTTCTCTTGTAAAGCTTCATCTAAACTCAAATTCGAGAAGTTAGAGACGCAAAGGAAAGAAGGGTTTTCTATGTTATTGACTTATAGTACTGGAGTGTTTTGTCTGTTTGAAGAAGGAGGAAGAAGACGGTGGCGAGCATCGAAGAGAGAGAAACAATTTCAGACTGAAAACTATTTTTGGTACAATTTCCATCATCGGATGAAAAACATCCTCAGAAATTCAGCCTGAAATTTCAATCTACACGGTTGTTTAACTCCTTCTCCGCCGCTACGAGCCACCGTTCATCCGCCGACGACTCCGCCGCCCACCTCTTTTGGCTTCCAGAACCCTCCCGTACTGGAGTGTAGGGTTAATTAGTTTTCTTAAATTGTTTTCTTCCTTTGAGCAATAACGACGAGCAAAATATAGAAAAAGCCGCTCAATTTTCTCCTATAAAATAATGCTCGATGGTTTGGGTACCATTTACCCATTTAAGTCCGTTAACGACAATTATTTAGAGTTTGTCGTTATAATATGGTCGTTAAAAAGTGTATTTCTAGTAGTGCCATTTATTGATCAAATGCTTGAACGGCTAACCAAACACAAGTATTTTAGCTTTCTTGATGGGTATTCCGGGTTTTTCCAAATTCCCATAAACCCGGAAGACCAAGAGAAAACTACATTTACTTGCCCTTATGGGACTTTTGCCTATAGGAGGATGCCTTTCGGGCTTTGCAATGCCCCCGGGACGTTCCAAAGGTGCATGATGAGTATCTTTGGTGACATGCTCGAGGAAGATATGGAAGTGTTCATGGACGACTTCTCGGTGGGGGGTGCTTGTTATGATGAGTGCCTCATCAATCTTGGAAAGTGTCTTGAGAGGTGTGAAAAGGTTAACTTGGTTCTCAATTGGGAAAAATGCCACTTCATGGTGGAGGAAGGAATTGTTCTAGGGCACAAGGTCTCTCACCATGGTATAGAGGTAGATAAAGCGAAAATCAAAGTCATAGAGAAGTTGCCTCCCCCGGTCAATGTTAAGGGGATTCGGTCCTTTCTTGGGCCTGGCGGATTCTATAGGCGGTTCATTAAATATTTTTTATTGATTGCTCGGCCTCTCACAAACCTCCTCCAAAAGGAATGTGACTTTCACTTTGATGCCGCGTGTCTCAAGGCCTTCAACACAATCAAGGGTGCCCTTATTTCTACTCCTATACTTCAAGCTCCGGATTGGTCTCTACCTTTCGAGTTGATGTGCGACGCAAGTGATTTCTCGGTTGGGGGAGTCCTTAGTCAATGAAAGGACAAAAAGCTCCATGTGATCTATTATATGTCTAAGACTCTTAATCAAGCACAAGCCAACTACACCACGATCGAGAAAGAATTTCTCGCCATTGTGCATGCCTTTGCAAAGTTTAGGACCTATTTGGTAGGGTCAAAGACAATTGAGTACACGGATCATGCAGCTATTCGATATCTTATGGCGAAAAAGGAGGCCAAACCGAGACTCATTCGTTGGGTGCTCCTCCTTCAAGAATTCGACATCGAGATTAGAGATAAAAAAGGAGTCAAGAATGTGGTAGCCGACAACCTATCTAGGCTAGAACTTGGGAGTGAGGCTCCGGATGATGTGCCAATTGAGGATGCTTTGAGAGATGATACCTTGTACATGGTTGAGAGTTCCCAACTCCCTTGGTTTGTTGACATTGTGAATTACTTGGTTTGTGGGGCTATCCCCGAAGATCTCACAACTCAAGAACGCCGCAAGTTGAAGAATGATTCTAGGCGCTATATTTGGGATGAGCCCACATTGTTGAGACGGTGCCCGAATGGCCTTTTAAGGAGGTGTGTCCCGGATGAGGAGTTCCCTAGCGTTCTGCGTATGTGCCACTCCTCCCCTTGTGGTGGGAATATGGGAGGTGATAGAACCGCTTCCAAGATTCTTCAAAGTATGTTGTGGTGGCCTACCCTTTTTCGGGATGCTTGGGCATTTGTCAAGTCTGTGATCGTTGTCAAAGAACGGGTAATATTTCCAAGAGACATGAAATGCCACAAAATCCTATCTTAGAGTTGGAGGTGTTCGATGTGTGGGGAATCGACTTCATGGGTCATTTCCCTCCTTCTTATGGCAACCTCTACATTCTTGTAGCGGTTGACTATGTTTCAAAGTGGGCTGAAGCCATTGCCTCTCCCACTAACGATCACAAAGTGGTTATCAATCTCTTCAAGAAGATCATCTTTCGGCGTTTTGGGGTTCCTAGGGCTTTGATTAATGATGGGGGATCCCATTTTGCCCATAGTAAGTTTAAGGCTCTCTTGCGGAAGTATGGTGTTCATCAAAAAGTTGGTGTGGGCTATCATCCTCAAACTAGCGGCCAAGTGGAAGTCACCAATAGGGAGATCAAGTCTATTTTAGAAAAGTCGGTGGCCAAGAACCGCAAGGATTGGTCCATCAAACTTGATGACGCCTTATGGGCGTATAGAACGGCCTTCAAAACGCCGATTGGGATGACTCCTTACAAACTTGTTTATGGCAAGAATTGCCACTTGCCGGTGGATCTTGAGCACAAGGCCATGTGGGCCATCAAAACTTTGAATTTCGAGCTCACTAGTGCGGGTGAGCGGCGCTTGCTCGACCTCCATGAGCTAGAGGAGCTCCGCATGAATGCCTATGACTCGGCGAGCATTTACAAAGCGTGTTCTAAACAATATCATGACGCCAAGATCGAAAAGAGAGAGTTCAAGGAGGGGGAAAAGGTCCTCCTTTATAACTCCCGCTTGAAGTTGTTCCCGGGAAAACTCAAATCCCGGTGGAGCGGTCAATTCGATGTTGTTCGGGTCTTCCCCCATGGTGCAATCGAGATTCGGAATGATGATTCCGGGTCCTTCAAAGTGAATGGGCATCGGCTCAAGCACTATTACTTGGGAGACTCTATTGGCTCTTTTGCTTCCTTGGACCTCAAAGACCCCCCATGAGTTTGGGGGGATTCGTCAAGCTATTGACGTTAAACGAGCGCTTCCGGGAGGCACCCCGCGGCTTCTATGCATGATTTTGGTATGGGTTTTATTGATTTGAGTTCATGCTTTCCACCAATGCCTTGTTCGTCGATTTTTCGGTGAGTTTGGTTCGGTTTTTACCGGTTCTTTGCGGGACTTGCTCCCACGACATTTCCGGTAATATCCTTCTATCTCACATGCATTCTTTGGGACAAGCAATTGCATATGGGGAATTTGGTTGGATGGGTAGTTTTGCCCCTCCTTGTTTAGTTTTAGGCCTTGAGGACATGGCCTAATTCTAGCTTGGGGGGAGTTTTGTTGTGTAGTTCCCTATTTGTGATGCTCATGTCTTGGAAACCATACCATTATTTGCACTTGTATATATTAGTTTCTTTGTTTTTAGTTTGATTTTGTTTGATTTTAGTTTCTTTTCTTTTCGTTTGTTTTGTTTGTTTCTTTTTGTTTTCCTTTTTGGTGTGTTTTCTTATTTTATTCCTTTTTCTTTCTTTCTTTTTCTTTCTTTTTCCTTTCCTTTTGTCAAGGCAAGTTTTTCTAGGTTTTCTTAGGCAATATTCTTGATTTGGGCAAATAAAATTGGAACTTGTAGACTAGAATGCTTTTATTCCTAATTTGTAGATGTTTACACGGTTTTTAATGTTTTGGGTCGAATTTAGGATTTAGGTGTTAAGAAAGTTGGTTGAACTTTGGGTAGCATGCGTCTTGAACCCTTGGCGTGTGGTAAGATGGTGTCGATCTCTCTAGTGACTTGAAATCGGAGAGAGTAGTATTTGCTCCCATGTGAGGTTCATGTTCAAATTAGCCCAAACACATATACATATATTGAGTGGCATGGATCCTTGGCATTGACTTTCTTATCTCCCGAATTTGACTATTTCCTTCCCGAGACCGCGACCGAACTACTTTAGGGGACGATAGAGGCATTTCTTTCGGTGACTATTATTCTTTTTAGTCTAGGACTTTATTTTCTATTTTCCATATATTTTTGTTTGCATTTGCCCCCTTGCTAGCCATTTGAGCCTTTACCCTTCATTTCTTAAGAGCACATTACAAGCCTAATAGCCTTTGTTTTATTTTCACCCTTAGAAGTGATAGTGAAGTTTTGAGTTATGATGCTTGATGGTTTTGAATGATTATGCAAAGTTCAGGAATGATGTTGATTGGTATGAATGGCAAAGTTTGGGAAGTATGATTGTATATAGTGAATAAATATGCAAAAGCAAAAAGAGAGTAAAGTTTTGAAAAGGTCAAAAATAGAGAAAAACAAGGCAATGAGAAAAGTTTCAATTGAAACACAAAAAAAAAAAGAAAATCAAATCAAGAAAAGTGCAAAAAGAGTTGTAGTTTAGAATTGTTTTTGAATAAGCTTGGGGGTACCCCAAATAAGTGGTATGAGTTTGTTTTTGGTTCGATTTGCTTGAGTTGAGTTCTATCATTGCGCTTCACTTTAGGTATGAGCACCAAATCCCAAATTTATTCCACACCTTACCCCTAGCCTACGTTACACCCTAAAAAGTCCTCTTGACCCTTTTGAGTTGAGTCGTTGTCGGTGGAGGGAGGATTTGGTCAAGTTTATGAAATGGGATTGTCATGCTAAGATGTCGGGTAGCCTAATCTTTTTTCTCCGGCGCCTTCGCGGTGTCTCGAGACGCTATTCTCAAGGGTGTAAAGGATCTAGAGATTTGACGTGGTATGCTCGGATGAAGGGGAATTGATTAGTGTTCACCCTTAGTTCTCTTTGCTTGGCACTTGAATCATTCACTCAACTTAGGACACTAGTTAGCGTGTACTCATTTATTTCATTGGTAATAATAGTGTTCTTTTATACTCGTTCCATAATAAAGGCCCTATCTTGGATTTTGTAGTTTAATTTTGCTTTCTTTTCTTTTCTTTTCTCTTTCTTTTCTTTTTCTTTTCTTTCTTTCTTTTCTTGGTTTATTTCTCTTTAGGTCTTGCCTTGAATAGATTTGCTATATTTTGTTTTTGTAGATTTTTGGAATTTGAGTAGTTGCTCATTCTTCCCTAATTGAGTTTAGTTTGCTAGAGACTAGCAAACGCTTAGCTTGGGGGAGTTTGATGAGCGACATTTATGTCGCTCCTAGGATAGGATTTCATGTTAGTTTGTTATGCTTTTTTTTTATAGTTTTTATAGCTTTTTGTGTGATTTTTATAAGTTTCTTTCCATCTTGTGCTTTATAGGAGATTATGATGAAAAGTGATGGTTAACAAGTAGAATTGAGCAAAAACAGGGCTTGTGCGATCGAGTTGCTACTTGTGCGCCCGAACAGAGGAGGGCTCATGGCATCAAGGAATCTGCAGTTTTGTGCGACCGAACGTTCCTTCTTGTTCGGTCGCACAAAATGGATTTTTGGAGACAGAATGCCCCAAAATTGGTAAACGACCGCACAAGTCTTTCTGTTCGACCGCACAAAAGTTGTGCACCCACACAAGTCTTTCTGTTCGACCGAATCAAACTGCAAAGGAGACATCAGCCAAAGAAACACCATTCCACCAAACAGGATTTCTCGTTCGGTCGCACATGACGAAGGAATTGTTCTTCGCTACCTTCGCTCGCACAGGATTAAATTTGGTCGAACAGGTTCTCTATTGTTCGGTCGCACAGAGGGTATGTGCGACCGAATGGCTGCGCGGGCTGTATATTTTCGAATTTCGGCTTCTATTTGGGGAAACTTATAAATAGATTTTTCATTTATTTTATTTTGTATAGAATTTTAGTTTAACATTTTAGAATCCCAAAATAGATTTTCAGCAATTTCTAGAGAGAGAAACTCTCCTCCATTGAAGCATGAAGTTGTAATTTCTTAAACTCTTCTTCTAATTTCTTGTGATTCAATTCAATTTCTTACTTCTTGCTTTTGTTGTGATTGTTGATTGCTCTTTAATTCCTTTAATTCTTGAATTCTTCTTGTGTTTACTTTAGTTACTTTGATTCTTAATTTTCTAGTTGATTGTTCAATTGATTGTTCTACTCTTTGATTCTCTCTTTCTAATCTTGCAATTTCATGCTTGCTAGCCTAGAATTAATGGATTTCTTTATTTTTAAAATGATTAGTGAGTAGAATTAGTTTAGGGAAAGGGGAGAATCTAGGGGCTTAATTAGGGGAAATTGATGATTGATTGTTGATTGATTAATGTGATTAAATATGATTTGGTGATAGGATATCCATGCTTAATTGAGTGGTAGTTGCAAATGCTATTCGATTAGATTCAATTGGAAGCATAGGTTAGGTTTGGCAAGAGATTGTGATCCTATCTTGTGTAAGCAAGAAGTTGTGCCTATTATATGCAAGTTAATTAATTTAGTCTAGGATTAGGCGAAAGCTCTTCCTTAGGCTAGGTTGCTTAGCGTGCTCCATCCGAGAGGTGGCGAGCACGTAATTTAATGCTATTTGCCTATTTTCCAAGTCGTTGCATGATCGTCATTGGTAGATAGTTTAGTTCATTTCCCCCGATTTCCTTAGCCTATCCCCAACTCCCTAACGTTTCCTTTTCTTGATTCAACTTCGCATAATTGTTAGTTTTAGTTTTTTAGTGATAATTCAAACCAAATTCTTGTTCGAACTAGCTTGACATCTAAACTCGATAACCATCGTTTCTATGGGACGATCCCTATAATTTCCGCTATAGTTCATATAGCCGGTTAGTCTAGCGGTTTTATAAATTTCGTTTGGTGAGGTGTTGATCTATCAACGACGGAAAAACACCCTATCAAATACTTCGTACTAGTTTATGCTCATTTGTTTGTCCTATATTTTTTTAATTGAAAAAAGGTTAAAAATTTGTTGTTGGCATTGTGCATAAAGGTTGGTAATTGGAAGCGGATGAAGAGAAAGAAACTGTATTTTCAGATTTATATTTACAAAGGAGATTTTTTTTTCATCTTAGTAATTAGTATTTTATTTATTTTGATGCTAAGTGATCTTAATAATTAGTCTTTTATTCATTTTTGAGGGGCACTAATTATTTAATGACTTTAATTATTTATAGATACTTTTTTTTGGAGTTAATAATCAACATTTTCATGAATTACTTTGGCTTGCTTTTGCTATTTGATCTTGATTACTTTTTATAGGTGATTGTACATGGAAATGTGAAGAAAATTGTGTAACTTGGAAGCAGGATATAAAATAGTGTCAAATAAATAAAATAATAAAAAATATTATAAAAATTGCACATATTATTTTTGGTGCCTCTAAAAACCTTTCACGTGGAAGTTTTAGATTGCATTTAAATATCATTAGGGGCATATGTAATTGACTCTAAATGTATTTTGAGGCAAATTTATATGGTTGCCTCTAAATATATAATGTCTTTGGAATCAACTTTTAATATTGCCTCTAAATGTATTTTGAGGCAATAATATATGTTAGCCTCTAATTATATTTTGAGGCAATAACATACATATGCCTCTAATTATATTTTGGGTCAAGAATATGTGGTTGCCTCTAATTATATTTGGAGGAAAAGATATATATATATATATATATATATATATATATATATATATATATATATATATATATATATATATATATATATATATATATATATATATATATTGCCTTTAATTATATTTTGAGGCATGATTTTATTGTTTCCTTTAAAAGTATTTGTTTTTAGAAGCAACACATCATATTGCATTAAAAGGGAGCCTTTAGAGGCAGCCATTAATTAACGACGGACTTATTAGAGTCATCCACTTTTTTGTTTCAAAAACTCATTAGAGGCTACATCCCCATTTTTAGAGGCAATTATGTCTTGCCTCTGTAAGCGATTTTTCTAGTAGTGGGGGGGCCAATCAAATTTGGGCTCAAGGGGGTAATTTCCTTGGGGAGGCTCTCCTCTAGGACCATCCCAACCGCCGATGTAACCCTCGGGCCAACCCCCGGTATAACCCACGAGCCAAACACTAGGCCGCTCATCCGGCATATCCGTGAGGTACCTAGGGTCGCCGCAATATTCACTCCCCCCCATTTGGGTATAATCATATGGGGGGAACGAAGGGGGGGGGGGGGGGTGACATCGGGTCGGGAAGGTCCGGTCCAATGAGGATAGGTAGGTGTATGATTCTCATTCCAACTAGGGACGGGCCCTTGTTGGAGTGGATGATATGGATAATTGACATAGGGCTCAAAATCCCCTTTGTCCACATGAAAATCATACACCCGCCTACCATAATAGGACGAGTCAAAAGTATCATAAGAAGCCCATTTTGCTTCAAAAATTCATTTGCTTCAAAAACTCATTAGAGGCTACATACCCATTTTTAGAGGCAATTATGTCTTGCCTCTGTAAGCGATTTTTCTAGTAGTGGGGGGGCCAATCAAAATTGGGCTCAAGGGGGTAATTTCCTTGGGGACGCTCTCCTCTAGGACCATCCCAACCGCCGATGTAACCCTCGGGCCAACCCCCGGTATAACCCACGGGCCAATCACTAGGCCGCTCATCCGGCATATCCGTGAGGTACCTAAGGTCGCCGCAATATTCACTCCCCCCCCCCATTTGGGTATAATCATATGGGGGGAACGAAGGGGGGGGGGGTGACATCAGGTCGGGAAGGTCTGGTCCAATAGGGATAGGTAGGTGTATGATTCTCATTCCAACTAGGGACGGGCCCTTGTTGGAGTGGATGATATGGATAATTGACATAGGGCTCAAAATCCCCTTTGTCCACATGAAAATCATTCACCCGCCTACCATAATAGGACGAGTCAAAAGTATCATAAGAAGCCACCTCGCGGCTCCCTTGAGGGGCAAGAGAAGCTAAAGTACGAGCTTGCTCAGTTTGCCCTTCCAAGATAGCCGCGGGGGTGGATTTCAAGCCATTAAAATCAAACAGAGGAGAGGAAGAATACGAACTACCCTCTTGGAGGAGTGTAATCCATGGTCGTGGAATGAGGTGTAGACGAAGGAGGAGGGCCATCACGAGCGGGAGAAAAATGGGAATCGCGGGGAATCAAGTAGCGGGGATTAGGAGTCCATGAGGTGAGAGCCCGGTCGGGAAAAATGCACCAATTGGATCCCTTGACACACCAAACATAATAATCATCCTTATCCGAGTACTTGATCCACTTGGCATTATACATATCTTGGATGTCCAAGAACTCCCCACCGGGCACAAGGGCCAAGGCCTTTAGATCATCCTTATATGGGTCCCCCGGAACAGTCCGCAAGAGGAGGGTGAGCATGCCCCCGAGCAAGATATCCCCACTAACCGGATAAGCGTTCTGACATCTATGATACTTGCGATCAAAAGTTGGCCAAAATCCAACGTTCCCCAATCGCTCCTACAAGCCAACCAAAGGGCACCAAGCTCCGTGCCCGACAAGGCCCCGGTAGAATCCTTAGAGAAGAGAGCGTAGAGAATGAGACGTAACATACCGGACGGCCGGGTGTTGGAATGATGAAGACTTCGCCGAAGCGGAAACAAACTTTCCCATTTCGCCGATGAGAGTTCGCCACCATGCATGCTCATCGTAGCTCCGAACACACTCGCTCACTGGATTGGTGATAAGCCCACAAGTGGAAGGGATGGAGAAGAAATTGTTGATGTCATTGTGAGTCAAAGTGTGACGGTTGAAAAACGGCTAGTTTTTCTCTCTCTCTTTCCATGGTGTAGCGCACGATAAGGTACAACGGCTATCGTTCACCCACCATTGAAATGGCGAGGAAGAAGAAGACTCAGAAACAAGAAGTTCGTGAGATCAATGAAGAGGCTTCAACGCTTCTTCATATTGCCTCTTTGCGCCCGATGAACCAACACCAGTTGCGAAACACCATACCCAGCAATGGTGATGAAGTTCGAGTACCGCCGCTAATTCGAACCCCATTTCCGTCGCATCCATCTGCTGGACCACCGTCGCCGCACACTCAGGAAGCTATTGCGGCATATCATGCTGCTATTAATTACTCCCCTTTCCAATTGGAAAACAGGGGCAGTATCTCCGAGATTGTGGGAGGTATGGAGGGAGTTCAGGAGAGTGGGAGGATGGGTGGTTCTGTTCTGGAAGAAGGGAGAGGGATAATAGAAAATGTGAATCCTGTGATAGATCTGGAAACTAGTACGGAAACGCTTGTGGAAAAGAGGGAGGTTGTGATCCAAAATGAGAGCTTGTTGAGCTCTAAAATGACTGAAATTATGCAGAGTGTCAATGGGGTATTGGAGATGATGAGATCTGGGCGGAATGGGAAGGAGAAAGCCACCCCTGGGATTGTGATTGAAACAAAGCAAGTAAACTTGCAAGGAGAGATGCAGGTGGGGGAGAATGCTGTGGCTCGAAATATGAACCCGAAAACTCCATGGCTGAACCTTTTTCAAGGTAACCAAATGACGGGGAAAGGTACATCTATCTCATTCATTTCTCCTAGAGTTTCAGATGGATGTCCTGTTGCTATGTTAGATATTGTTGATGTGAATAAAATGGCTGCAATATGGGAAGCTGCTTTAATCATGTATGTTGTAGGGGATAAACCAACTATTTGGGCTGTAATTCGATTTATTGCCAATGAGTGGAAACATGTTGCTAAGCCCAGTGTCTTCATACATGATGAAGGCTATTTTGTGATAAAATTTAGTTCAAAAAAAGACAGAGATGATGTTCTGAAAGCTGGACCTTATACCTTTTATGGCAGACCTATGATAACAAAACCATGGTCCTCTGGATTTAATTTTCAAGATGAAATCCTTCGTGTGATTCCTGTATGGGTGAGGTTGCCCAATCTCCCTTTATGTTGTTGGGGGAGTGATTCTCTCAGTAGAATTGGGAGCTTGATTGGGGTACCATTGTTTGCTGATGATTGCACTTCGAAACAATTAAGGATATCATTTGCTAGGCTTTTGATTGAGGTTGATGTAACTAAGGAGCTCCCTAAGGAAGTCCTGATTCAAGATCACTTAGGTGTAACTATCAAGCAGAAGGTGGAATATGATTGGCTCCCACCTTTTTGTAAAGCTTGTAATGCTGTTGGCCATGACTGTAGAGTAAAGAAGAATGTGGGTGCTAGATTACATCCTGCTACAACTGGACCAACACAACAGAAAACTCAGAAAGTATGGAGACCTAAGAAAGTAGTTGAGCAAGAAGTTGTAGTGCCTACAACTGAGGTGATGCAGGAATTGGTTATACCATCTGTAATTGAAAAAGTTGTTCCTGCTGGTGATGTTTACACTCCAAAAACAGACCCCACAGTTGCTCTGGATGATGGTTGGAGAGTGGTTTCAAGGAGGAGAAAGGAAGCTAAAACCCCAAACACCTTTCTTGGCTTAGCCCAAGTCCATGCAGCTGTTGTAGGAATTTCAGAAGAGGAGGGTGGAAGTGAGGGGGAGGGTGAGGAGTTTCCTCCATGAATATCTGTTCTTGGAACATTAGGGGTCTCAATGACCCCTCAAAGGTGGGGGTGGTGAAAAAGTTTGCTGCTGCCAATAACATTGTTGTTTTTGCTTTACTGGAAACAAGGGTGAAGAGTAATAATCATCTAAAGATTCAGAAGAAATTTGGGCCAACATGGAGATGGGAAATGAACTATGTTGCTTCTCCAAGGGGAAGGATATGGGTGGGGTGGAAACACCAGGTGGTGACAGTTCATGTCACAAAATGTACTGAGCAATTGTTACATGGTGATGTATTAGCTAAATCTGGAAAGTTTCAAACTACTTTTACTGCAGTGTATGGTTTGCACTCAGTAGACACCAGAAGACCTTTGTGGACTGATTTGATTCAGTTGAGTAGTAGTACTGTTGGTCCTTGGCTAATAATGGGTGACTTCAATGCATTGCTTTATTCAGGGGATAGAATCAATGGCAATCCTGTTCATGATGCTGAAACCAGAGATTTTCAGGGGTGTATTGATGTGGCTAATTTAGCTGAAATTAAGAGTTGTGGGCACTTCTTTTCTTGGAGCAATAAGGGGCAAGGGAATGCTAGAATTTCTTCTAGAATTGACAGAGCTCTAGGTAGTATTGACTGGCATACTCAATATGTTGATGCAGTGGTTGACTTTCTGAACCCTGGGTTGTCAGATCATTCACCTTTGTTGTTGAACTGTAAAGTGGAGGGCACAACTGGAGGAAGACCTTTCAAATTTTTCAACTATATGGCCACCCATGTGGACTTTCTGAAAATTGTGCAAGATGGTTGGGCTCAGAGGTGTGTTGGATCTCCTATGTTTTCTGTGTGGCAGAAATTAAAGGTGATCAAAGGTGGGCTGAAAACTCTTCACCATAAATAGTTTGCCAGACTAGATGATAAAATTGAGCAGATAAGACAGGATCTTGATGAGGTGCAAAGCAAGTTAGCTATTGACAGTACTGATACTGAATTACAGCAAAAAGAATCATCCTGTAATAGATTACTGAAGAAATTTTTGAAAATTCAGGAGAGTGCATACTGGAAAAAATCTAGGATTCAGTGGATTAAAGAGGGGGATGCAAACACTAAATTCTTCTTTAGTGCCATGAAAGAGAGAATTTCAAGGAACAGCATTGATGTGCTTTACAATGATGCTGGTGACAAATTAGTTACTACAGAAGACATTAAAGCAGAAATTAAAGACTTTTATGTGAAACTCATTGGTACTGCAGCCCCTAACCTCACTGGTATTGATATAGAGCTTGTTAGAAAGGGCAAACAACTCTCTCCTCTTGCTGCAGAAAGTTTGATTCAACTTGTTACTCCCACAGAGATAGATGAAGCTCTTAAAAGCATTGATGTGAACAAGGCTCCTGGTATTGATGGCCTAAATGCTCTCTTCTTTAGGAAAGCTTGGAATATAGTAAAGGAGGATGTTTATGCTGCTGTTATTCATTTCTTTCAGACAAGGAATATGCTAAGGCAAGTGAATAATACAGTGGTTACTTTGGTTCCTAAGATTCAGAATGCAACCCAAGTGAAAGATTACAGACCTATTGCCTGCTGTACTATGATTTACAAGCTGATTTCAAAAATTATGACAAATAGAATGCAGCCAGTCATTGGGGAAATTGTAAGTTCAGCACAATCTGGTTTTATACCAGGGAGAGTCATTTCTGATAATATCATCATGGCTACTGAGTTGGTAAAATGCTATTCAAGGAAACATGTGTCCCCTAGATGTATGATAAAAGTTGACCTTAAAAAGGCCTATGATTCCCTAGAATGGCCTTTTTTGAGAAGTATGTTGCAAGAACTGGGATTCCCTGATAAGTTTGTCAAATGGGTTATGGCTTGCCTGTGTTCAGTGTCTTATTCTATTCTGGTGAATGGTTTTCCTTCCAAGCCAATTCCTGCTCAGAAAGGGTTGAGACAGGGTGATCCAATGTCACCATTCCTGTTTGCAATAGGAATGGAATACCTGTCTAGATGCTTATCCTTACTTGGTCAATCCAAAGAGTTCAAATTTCATCCAAGATGTAAAAGAATAGATCTGACTCACTTGATGTTTGCAGATGATTTACTAATGTTTGCTAGGGAAGATGATGCTTCAGTTTCTCTCCTTTTTGAAGCTTTCTCTAAGTTTTCTGCTGCTTCTGGGTTGGAAGCTAACATGATGAAGAGTGAACTGTATTTGGCTGGTGTGCCTGATTCTGTAGCCCTCAGTATTCTAGCTAAGATTGGCATACCTAGGGGTTCTTTTCCTTTTAGATACCTTGGTGTCCCTCTCTCAACTAAGAAATTGAGCTTTACAGACTGCAAGCCCCTGATTGAGAAGACTGTAGCAAGGGTAAAAAGTTGGTCTGCTAAGCTGCTTAGTTATGCTGGAAGGTTGCAACTGATTAGATCAGTTTTATGTGGCATCATGTTGTACTGGTGTCAGATATTCATTATGCCTAAGAAGGTGTTGAAAGAAATACAAAGAATCTGTAGATGTTTTCTATGGACTGGAGCTGAAGGGAATTCCAGGAAAGCTCTTATTGCTTGGAATCAACTGTGCTTACCCAAAATCTGTGGGGGTTGGAATCTTAAAGATTTACCTTTGTGGAACAAGTCAGCTGTTGCTAAACATTGTTGGGCTTTATCTTTGAAAGCTGATAAGCTGTGGGTGAAATGGATTCACACATACTATGTGAAGCATAATGACTTTTGGACCATGCCAATCCCTAATGGGCTGTCTTGGTCTTTGAATATTTGGCAGCAAAGGGAGACACTGAGTAGCTCTGGTGATTTGCAGCATTTTGTAACTGCAAGGAGATTTAGGATTCACAGAATGTATAATCATTTGAGACAACAAGGGGAGTCTGTGGGGTGGAAGAGAATTGTTTGCAACAGTCATGCTAGCCCTAAAAGTATTTTTATTGTGTGGTTGGCCCTGCAGGATAGACTTGCAACTAAGGAAAGACTGAGAAGATGGAATGTTATAGCAGATAGTGTGTGTTGCCTTTGTCACAGCACAGATGAAAATAGGGATCACCTTTTCTTTGCCTGTAGTTTTTCAGCTGATATTTGGAATCAGGTCCTACAGAGAAGTGGCATTCATAGAACTGTTGGAGCTTGGAATGATGAAGTGCAGTGGGTGCAGAAAGCAAGCAGGAGTACTAGAAGTAAAGCTAGAATGTGTAATAGTTTGTTTTGTGAAACTGTGTACTCAATCTGGCTAGCTAGGAACTCTAAAGTTTTCTCTAACCAGTTAGACAGTAGCTTAAGTATTGTAAACAGAATTCTGTTTAGGGTAGCTTGTAGTAGCTAGTTGCTTCTTGGCCTGGTGTGGCTGTGGTTTGGTTGTATTGGTGGTGGGGTTTTTGCCCTCTTGGTAATTAATAAAATCTTATTACTTGCCAAAAAAAAAGTGTGACGGTTGTGTAAGACTTTAAAGCTTAACTCAACCGTTTCTTCCCCATTATCAACTACCACGTTCTTCCTAGCTGAAGCTAGAAATTCCAAGGTAACTTGCCTATTAGTCTTGGCATTCATTTTCACAAACTCCTTCCAATCAAGACCCGAAATCAAGTAATCAACCTCCTTTTCAATACCCAAGTCCCTTAGCGTCTTCTTATGGTAGAAGTTGGTGGGCCGAACGGCTCTCTTAGACAACTCGAAAGTCTTGGAACTCAATTCCAAAGGTTTCAAGATCCGGTGGAGTAGGGGCTTTCCTCTTGGGAGCGGCGTTGGGACCCTTCTTCGTCCTCTTTGACATCATAATGAGCAAGTGATGAAAAATCTACACAAAACAACCAAACACACCAAATTACGAACCAAAAGAAAAACAAAATTAGTCTACGATTCACCACAATCAAACACCAAAACACTACACAAACACTCAAAAACTTCAATTCATCCAATAGCACTCCAAATATCACTCCACATCCAAGAACAACAAGCAAGCTAAAAATTCACCAAAAATTCATCAAGAGTCTAGAAACCATCAAGAACAAGCAACTAAGCATGTATAACACTTCTAGACAATCAAGAACTACACAAATAATCAAACCTGCATCACCAATTAACCAAAAATCACAAATTTAAAAATTTCCAAAAATATCATGAACATGAAGAAAAAGAGTATGAGAATGAAGAATAAAGGGATAGAAATCGTCACCAATAGTAGAGGAAGCGACAAAGATCGATCCCAAGTAGTTCCCCAAGCTCAAAATGCACCAAAAATATCAAATTGAAATTTCAAGAGCAAACCCTAACTTTTTGGGGATTTTTCTGAAAATTTGGAAATGTGTGATGTTAGGTATGAATAGGTGATGGATTTGTGTTTATGAAGTTGTAGAGAGTGAAATTTGAGTGATGATTTGAGCAAGAATGATGTAGAATGTAGGCATGAGGAGTGAGAATGGAGAGGAGAGTAGAAGGTTTTTAGTTTGAGAGAGTAAGAAATGTCGAATGAAAGGAAATCGCGACTTTTATTAAAAAAAACTGCAGGTCTGATTTTGGGGTCCCCGTGCGAGCGCACGAAATTTCTGTGCGATCGCACGGAATTTTGGTGCGAGCGCAGAGAAGTTTAAGTAGCTATTGGTTAGCATACCAAAATGTGTGCGAGCGCACACCTCTGTTGTGCGATCGCACAGGACCTGAAAAGCCAGTTTTGAGAGATTCCTTCAACTAAAGCAAAACAACACTAGAAAAGAAAAATGTTAGGCGACAAAATCGAAATGAATCTAAGAGTTAGACAACGTTTCCTCCCGGGCAGCGCTCGTTTAACGTCGGCACTTCCAAAGGAGGCAAGGTCCTCTGGTTAGCATTGTGAATCACCGCCTCGGGTAAATCTTGCGGCTCAATGCCGGTAGCAGTCTTGAACAACTCCTGCTCCTCATAGGCATCTTCATACTCTTGCCATCCATCTTCGTCCAGCTTCTTCAGATTGCAGACAACCCGATGAGCAGCGCACCAACTGTCGTTGTGGCGCTGAGTAAGGAGATCGTTAAACCAGTCGGACTGAAGAAGTTTATCAACAGGCCACTTGGCGGCAGCTTTCTTCACCTCAGGCATACCGTTATTGAAGTCGATCAATTTCTGGTTTAGGCCGTCTTCCCTCTCAGTCTCCGATTTAAGCTTTGGCTCAATATCCTCAAGCCTCTTTTTCGCCGCCTCCAACTCCGAAGTTGCACCCCCTAACTTCGTCTGACTGTCTTTCAAAGCAGACTCCGCCGTCTCAGCTCACGTCTTCAAGTCAGCCAAGTCTATGCTTTTCTGAGTCAGCTGCAGCTGGTTCCAGCGATAGACATAGTACAAATCCATGCTTGATTGTACGGCCTAAAAGTAAAACAAAAAACGGGTTAGTAATGCAATATGGTCGGCTGGGAAGTTCATTGAATTAAGTACATTGTATAAATCATTGAAGTGTTGAGCAGCAGGAGCGTCAATCTGACCCTGTGGCCTGTCAGCAGGAGTTACCAAATCCCGGAAAGCACGGTAGCCTAAATCACCACCGTCCTTAGCCCAATCAGTGGCCACCGACTCCGCACACATCAGGTCAATGTTGGGGTAGAAATGATCAGTAGGTTCACCTCTAGGCGACCCAAACCACGACCTCATTTCCGGCGGAATCTTGAAAGGGGTGTCCTCAATCCAACCGCCGGTATGCAAGGGCAGATGGTAATTCAGCCAAGAGTCGCCAGATTTGTTCTCACTACGACTCACAGGAGGCATACCGGAATTACCCCCTATAACAGCGGTTGATGCAGCCTGGTGTTGAAGTATAGGTCCAGAACCGCCGTCAGCACCCTCTATGTCCAAAATCTCAATGGAGGGTTGGGGAGACTGGTGCACCAGAACCGTGGAATCCACAATATTCTTGGCGACAGCATCCAAGAAAGGCTCATATGTTTCGACGGCAGCAAGGATTTCATCCCCACCAGTAGCCTTCGCTTTCTTAGTCGGATCAGACCGACCACTAGTGAGGGATGATCTCTTTCGGCTTTTTCCACCTCGGCCGGTTGGGTTGGATTGCATGTTTGGTGGAGGAGGAAGGTTAGAAGCAGAAGTAGAAGATTTCTTGGGTTTGGGGGCCGCACTCACACGGTTTTGCACCGGTAACAACAGAACGACGGGAGGAGGCTCGCGTGGAGTACGTTGATATTGTGTCGTACCGGCCTTTAGGCTGAGGAGGTTGCGTACACACGGGTCTCCAGTTCTCGTCGAAACCTAGAATATCTCTATCCAAAGTTTTAGTACCTGCAAAAGGCAAAGTAACAATTAAAACCGGCAGGATACTTGTGCGCTAGATTAGACCAAAAGTAACAAAAAAAAAGGCGGCCCAATCAGCTAAAAAGTGTGTTTACCCAAGCAGTGAGTATTGCATAGGCCGACAGCAGACAAGGGTTGGTTACCCAAAATATAGTAAGCATTAGGGAGCCAATTTTGGTTTACAGCCTGCTTTTTGCTAAGGCCGACATCTAAGATATCACACTCCAAATAATCAAACTCTTTTCTCTCCCGCCGGCCCAAACCGCGCTGGTTATACTACTCCATTCGAGGCCTAGGTTTAGTAAAAGTCCGTCGAAGAGAAAAATTGTCGGGATCTTGAACAAAATAAAAACGATCCTGCCAATCTTTGCAGCTCGACATAGGAGGATGCACAGTCTTCCTTTTCGATGCGCTATACGCCGACATCCACCCTGTGTCACCATCCTTCTTTAACCACAACAGCCGCTTCAATAAGTTCAACGTCAGCGGCCATTGCTTAAACAGGCGGAGCCAAACATAAGAAATGACAGTTCTGATGGTAGTGGGAGTAACTTGGGCCAGACAGACATTCCAAGCCCGAAATATCTTCTCAACAAAAGGATGCAAGGGAAAGCGAAGCCCAAAATCGAAATGCTTCGCATATACAGCAATATGGCCGGGAGGACAATAAAAAATAGTGGCACCTTCAGGCGGCACTACCAACTTATATTCAGCCGGCAAACCCAGAAATGTCGCCCCAAGAACCACATGATTCTTCTTAATAATCAGATTGCGCCATGTCTTCAAAATTACGGTCTCACAAGGAAGACTGTCTAAGGGAGGGAGCTCTTCTCTCCTATGAACGTCCGTGTCGTTGTCGGAAAAATAAGGCTGCTCCTTAGCCTCATCCGCAAGAACTTCGGCCACTATCACGTCAGCAGGATCATCATCATCAGAGCCAATATCATTGGTGCCGGCTTCAGTATCATTCCTACCAGAAACGCCGGCTTCATCACCATCCCTATCCCTAGGATTATCAACAACGTTACCAGCTGAATCCTCAAATGTAGAATCGCCTTCGGAGTATTCGCCGGTAGCCATATCCACATCATCAGTAATAGGCTCTTTGCCAGCGCGGCGGCCGCTAGTACTAGCAGGTTCCATCCTATCAGCCTGACCAAAAGAAACACCGAAGTTGTCAGTATTAGTTCCATACTGCCCGTGTCCGCTACTGGCAGAATCCAAAAATTCCCGGTAGGAGCGAATGTGATATCGTACTGAAATAGGGGAAACATCTAATATAGGCTCAGTATCTGGAGCACCACGCTCATGAGGCCGCATTTCCCTTATCATTCGAGCCCGCAGTTGATGTAGGCCAAAACAACGCTCTCTCTCAGCCTAACTTAAACCCTCGTCTTATATCTCACGAGGAGTTGTCCGCCTAAAATTAGATTGAGAAGAAGGCCTCTCTTGGGCCCAACTACAGTTACTCTCTCGAGGAACACTCCAACCAGAAAACCCAGAAGGCCGAGAAGAAGGATTTTCCCCACCCAAAGGTTTAGTCATTCTATGGCGGCGGATAATAGGAAAATTGAACACAGCAAAGAGGCTAAAAAACTAAGCAAGCATAAAAGAGCAAAATATAAAAGGGGGTACCTATGAAATTTCTGGAGTTCTAAAAACAAGGAGGCACGCGAAAGAGGAAAAAGGAAAATACCTGCAAATAACACCAAAACGGAAAAAATTAACCACAAATGCGAAAATTTGAACGGAAATCTAAAACGGGTAAACAAAACGAAGTAAAGCTTGTAACCTCCACGAAATCAACCACGGCAACAATAAAAGTTTGCAGGACAACGACGAACTCTCACGAATAACCCCAAGAGAAGAGAGAGAAAATTGAAAGCAAGGAAGACTCGAAAGATGGAAATGGTAAAGTCTCGAAGAAGTTTCGAGTTATAAAGGTCAAAGTAAGGTATCCGAAGGGTCATGAGTGAAGCAGTTGAATAGATAGTTATGATTAGAATCAACGGCCCAAAATGAGCGCAAGAATTGAGACCTAGGATGAAAGCCACGTGGAAGAACGTGTTTAACAATCTCCCGCAACTTGTAAAATGAAAATTCAAAAAGGGGGGCTAGTCATCCAAATTTCTCTCAAGGGGGCTAGTCGTCCAAATATTTTTCAAGGGGGCTAGTCGTCCAAATATTTTTCAAAGGGGCTAGTCGTCCAAATGTTTTTCAAGGGGGCTAGTCGTCCAAATATTTTTCAAAGGGGCTAGTCGTCCAAATGTTTTTCAAGGGGGCTAGTCGTCGAAATATTTTTCAAAGGGGCTAGTCGTCCAAATATTTTTCAAGGGGGCTGGTCATCCAAATTTCTCTCAAGGGGGCTAGTCGTCCAAATATTTTTCAAGGGGGCTAGCCGTCCAAATATCTCTCAAGGGGGCTATTCGTCCAAATATTTTTCAAGGGGGCTAGTCGTCCAAATATTTTTCAAAGGGGCTAGTCGTCCAAATATTTTTCAAGGGGGCTAGTCGTCCAAATATTTTTCAAAGGGGGCTAGTCATCAATTAGTATACATGTTTGCAACCTTCTTTCAGAGCGACAACAGACGGCAACTAGTTCAAAGTCTGCCCTTAGGAACACCTGCAACCCAGCCACCGCCTTCTCTCGCTCTGAGGGGGCTAGTTGTACTGATAGGTAACAAAATAATACTTATTTTTTTCCTCTCTTCAGAGTAAGCGCAGCAATTACCATAGATGCGCTCACTCTGAGGGGGCTAGTTGTACGGGGTGTCCTACCGGCATAACATGATACCTGTAGAACTCCCCGTAAGCAAATATTAACCTGCAGGTAGTCTGGTCGTCTTAGGTAAACAACACCTACCGGCATATTTGTAAGTCCTTTGACGGCTATATCATGAAGACGGCCAACCAACGATCATCCACGGGTCACTGTCAAACAGGTCGCTATCCCACCACAAGGGACCCACTGGACCATACCCTTGGATTGGTCTATATAAGAAGCACCTCATTTATTGCTATGAGGTACACAAACACTTAAACACACTTCTTTCTTACTCTTTGATTATCTCTTAATCACTTCAGTAATCTTACTTAGGCATCGGAGGGGGGATCCTCGAACCGCCCCCGAGGCTAGTTAATCTATTCTGTTGTGCAGATATCAGCCGGCACTCTCAACAGAAGTTTAGTATCCCACAGTTAGCTGTTCCTATTCCACACCCGGAACATTTATGTCACAAAATCAGCTCATATACTGTTATCCGCTTGGAACTATATATTAATTCTATTATGAAGCGAAATTGTACGTTTAGTGTTGTACAAGCCTCTACTATTTGTCATTTTGTCAATACGCCTAAGTGAAAGTTCAAATAGAATTTGGTCGGTTTTAGATGTTAGTTTTTCTTTTTATATTTTTTTTTAGCTAACCTACATATTTTATTAAGGGTCCAGTAGATCACTCTCTTATCTTAACTGGAAGCCATGGAAAATCGAGCTGAAGATATCAATTAAAACGCTATTTTTTTTAACTTGTTAAATTGGATGTTTTTGAAAATCAATCTTCATATATAAATATGTTTACTTGTATTTTATGGTTTTTAAGTCTATTGATCTTAAGTTAACATATGATTCCTCAAGTCTCATGGTATACCGTATACCGTAAACTACATTGTAGCTCTATTTGGGTAATTTGGTGAAACACTACCTTTAAGTTTGGTGGTTTGTGAATTGCTATCTTTTAAAAAGAAAATTATATTTTACTACCTTATAAGTTTGGCTTGTTTGACTAACACTACCATTTGATGTTTTTCGTTAATGTTTTCCGTTTTTAAACTCCACTACAACGACACTTATGGCAAATGAACAAAATAACAACTGAAGAGAGATATTTTAAAGAATATAAGAAATACACGACGGAAAACATTAACGAAAAACGTCAAATGGTAGTGTTAGTCAAACAAACCAAACTTATAAGGTAGTTAAATTTAAAAAAGTTTTTATAAGGTAGCAATTCACAAAACCACCAAACTTAAAGGTAGTGTTTCACGATATTTCCCTTTTTTTTTTCCTACCTTAGATATTTTAAAGCCCATTAGCTTAAAATGGTAGAGCAATGTGTTACCGCACAAAGATGTAGGTTCAAGTCCTACATAGGCTTGAATATTATGATGAGTAGTTTTTGTGGCCCCATAAATTAATATGTTGGATGAATTAGGTTATAAATATATTATTTAGATCGTAACTTTGAAAATTAATAAGTTGTGCATATATAAATTATAAGGTCGTATTTGGCGTATAATTGTCCAAATTAGATATGTTCGTAACTCCTAATATTTTTGTTGGTGTTTTAATAATCTAAGTTGTTTACATCTTTTATAGCACAAAGTTACCATCCTCAGCCAAGATAGAAAAAATAAGTCGCTTTGCGAAACACTTTGTTTTACTAGAAAGCAACGTCTTATAACACTATATACGATTATAAAAGATCATTTTACTTTAAAAAAAAATCATATTAAGTAGTCTCAAACTCAGTAAAAATGAGATTAATAGATTTGTTTGCCATGACTTGCGTGCTGATACCCCTTGTTTCAATGGTCAATACTACGCCGTTATAACATATTAACATCTACTCGAACTACGCGAGCACCCGTGTTCGATTCTTGTTAGGACCAAAATTAACAAAACTTTTTTAATTGTGACAAACGATTTTGGAAGATCATTTTAGTAAAATATCAAAACATTGGATTAACCTTAAAAATATGAATTTTTTGCCAACTCGTTGCCTTTATGGGAACTATCAGATAATTATTTGTCCTTATTATACCACAGGCATTACCTTCCACTTCCTCCCTTCCACACTCTTTTGCCATCATATGAAGTCAAAAAGTTGTTGGACAAAAAAAATTGTAACTATTTTCAGGACTTATTTCTAACACTTTATAATATGTATAAAATTTTTTAAGATCTTCAGAATTAATATGATGTCAATAAATTATTTACATAAGTACTATGTCATAGATAAATTATTTAGATTTTAATGTGCGTGTAATTGGCCCAAATGAGATATGTAACTCCTAATCTTTGTATTGACTTGTAATAATCTAAGTTGTTTACATTTTTTACATGTTGCAAACGTTGATGTGGTGACTATACCTCTTTTTATTATAGGTCTAACTGCAAAGTTGCTTGAGCTTCTAAACTATTTGGAAAATAATTTTTTTTATCGTTGTTGATTATGATTTTAAAGAGCATTACAATTTTAAGAAAATAAAAAAAAAGAACTAAAATGAACTTTTTAACTAAGATTTTATGGGATCATTTCAATTATAAGGAAATCAAAACGTTGAAAGTATTTTTTACACTTTAACTATAATTTTATAGAAACTCGTTATTTTTACAGGGACTCTCATAATATTTATTGTCCCTATTATTAAATGGATATATTGAAATTGTAAAATTATGTACATCGTACTTGGTGGTAATTTCCTAAATGAGATGTGTAACTGCTAATATCTTCTTAAAAATGAAATGTACTCTCTCCGTTTCTCTTTGTTTGTTACGTATTCCTTTTAGGGTGTTTCACAATGTTTGTTACGTGGGAGAATCTTGCCTTTTATAATCTTATTATACTATCATTTTTTGTGCCAACTTTTAATTTTAATTGGTCCAATTTTTTCAACTCGTTAAATTTCTTTACAATTTCTCAAGTATGTTAAGTTAGTAATCTTTATGTTTTTCCATTATTGGTTCATTTTGATAAATAAAATAATCTTATTGGTTATTATAATGATTAGTGGATTCAGTTTTACTTGGGTTTAATTTTTTTTAATAAAAAAGAAAAAGAATCTGTATTATACATTAACAAAAGTGCAAAAGTCCAAACGTAACAAACAAAAAGAAACGGAGGGAGTATAAATTTATAGTCAAAGTTAATAAAAAAAAAGGTGTATTGCTCTTGTTAGGATTCTAACACGATTGTGCGCAATTAGATTATAAGCTCAAGCAGCTTTGTAGTGACCATTATGGCAAGTGAGTATCAACACATTCATATATAATTGCAACACATTTGTTTTAATCTACTTTTGTGTAGACTCATTATGATTTTAGTTTATTTTTTAAGATAAAATGATCCCATAACTTCATAGTCAAAGTAAAAAAATTGATTTTTTTCCCAAAAAACTAAAATGATCCCATAAATTCATCGTTAAAGTGAAAATGATATTGTTTTTTCGGTGTTGTTAGGATTTGAACGCAGGTGCACGTAAGTTATTAGAAGGTCAAGCATCATAGCAGTGACCATTATGGCAAAGGGGTATCAACACATCAACATTTGCAACTGATATTCTTTTAATCTATTTAGATTTGGTATGATTTTACTACATTTTGTGATTTTCTTAAAATTAAAATGATCCCGTAAAATAATAGTTTTTCCATTAAAATCACATCTAAAGTTAAAAAGAGATTCAGTACTTCATCGAATGATGAAGTAAGAAAGTATGGATCTGCAGCATCGTTTCCATGTTTATCAAATATATATTTCAATTGAGATTACAGATTGTTAATTTATTAAATTCGCATTTCAACTGGGATTAAAATTGTTAATTTATCAAATCCGAATTTAATATGGGAATTCTCAATAGCACATTTATTAAATCGGAAATTGATTTGGGATTTCTCAGCTACCCTTTCCCAATTAGTTGTATTTAATCATTCAATGAAGTACTAAATCTTCTTCATCACAACGCCGCCGAAAATCACCACCGAAAAATTCGATTATACCCGCCGAAAGCTTCATCATCAACAACAATGTTGCAAAAAATCAACATCGGAAAATTCGATTAAACCCGTTAAGAGCGTCGTCGTGAACAATAATGTCGCCGAAAAATTTTGGAAGAGGAAAAAAGAAAAACGTTTTCTCTCTCATGTGAAAAAATAAAGAAAGAAAAAAAATGTTTTCTCTCTCCTATGAAAAAAATCAGCAAATAATCAAAACTTAATTATGTTTATTGGAAGTTGTAAAAAATTTGAAATTCAAATTTAAAATTCAAAAAAAAGAAATCTGAAATTTTTTGGAGGAAGTTGAAAGGATGGCATTTTTAAAGATGTCATCCTAACCAATAGGGAGCTTGGTGTACAATATGCCTTGTACACTAGGTGTACATGTAGTATCATCTGTTCCAAAATGTTCTTTATATTTCGTATTTTGCACGCGATTTAGTGACTAATTGATGTGCATTTAGATTCCTCAATTTTTTTTATTTGAGCAAGGAAAATTACGCTTATTTTTAATGTTTTCATTTTTAGAAAAATATCTGACATTGGGAAAATGTAAAAAATTTAATGTCCTAATGGAAAGGGTGAGAGATTAAATACCCCAATGAACTTAATTAATTATAATAATCTTTGACACAAATTTTGAAAGAACATTGAAATATTTAGGTAATAATATAAAAGGAAATGTAAATAACATTTTGGAACACCCAAAATGGAATACGTAAAGAACATTTTGGGACGGAAGAAATACTCTACAATTAAGTTTGTATGGTTGACAAAATTTTGTAAAATGGACCTAACCCCTTTAGGTAGGTAGAAGTTCGAAATTTACTTCCTCTCGTTTGGTTACACATAGAAAATGGGGCACAAACACGTCGCAAGCCCACATGTTCTCATGGTCGGGCATTTGTGGTTAAGCCTAATTCTGTAGACACCTAATTTGTGTCTCCCCTTTGGGATTATGACGAAACCATTATCCTTGTTAGGCGATTGGAGTAACTCCAGGCGGAAATCCCAATTGCTAAGAATACCTCCAAAATCCAAGGTCCAAAATCCAATCCCTGAGGCCGTTCCCCTCCCGGAACTCGGTACAAAATACGACTTCCAAAATCCAATTTCAAAATCCAAGTTCAATCTCAACTAGTGGACCATCCCATTGGTCTTACAAGGCCTTTTCCACTCAAAATCATATAAGGCAAGTCAAATTCGGGCGCCGACCCACAAAACCGAGCATGCCGGGCCCCGTCCCGTAAAATCGGAATTCAAAAACCCGAGAAAGGTTTGTTTTTAGATGCAAATTCAAGCCTTAACCTCCAAGAAAACACTACGTTCCAAACATCGTACTATTCGTACGAAGGTACACCCATACAAGACAAATCAAGGACGACATCTTTCCGTCCTTTTTGGCGGCATTCAGCCCACGTCAACAGCGCCCAGCGCTGGCCAGGCGCCAGGCGCTGGCGTGTGCTGGCGTTTTGCACCATTTCCCTCCTATAAATACCCCTCATTTCCTTCGAAAAAAGGGGGAGCACAACACACATAACGTCGTAATTTCGACATTACTCCTCACAATACAAACTTCAAAACTCTTCAAAATACATACAAAAAGTCCTAAATTCAAGAGCAATTGGGAGCTCGAGCCTAAGCTTAACTAGGTAAATCCGAATCCCATTTCAATTAATCATACTATTTTGATTTCAAATGATTAGCAAGTTGGTGTTTTTTTTGTCATAAAAAACACCACTTGCAACAATCATACATGCTTTTTCAAAATACAAACTTTTTCAAAATACAAAATACAAACTTTCAAGATTCAAGGATGTTCAAAGTTGCTTGCATTCATCTCTTTGAACTAGAATCACCTTCAAGCATGGAGTAATCAAAGATGACACCTTTTAGCATTTAAAGGTTTAATCTTTTGAGATTCAAAACTCCATTTTTCAATATACAAGTTCAAGTCTTCAAATTTCAAACATTTCAAGTTCAAAGTTTCAATCTTTTCAAGTTCAAACCTTTCAATATTCAAGCTTTCAATTTCAAGTTCAATATGCAAAATCTAGGACATTTGGGTTGAGCAACCTCTCCCAAGTTGAGATTTTTGGCTTTGAATTCGTGTCGGGCGCACTTATTTTTAAGGGGCCGCTTGGCGTTCGAATCTCATGTGCCCAAGTACAAATTTCAATATCGCAACTTCAATATCGCACTTTCAATATCGCACTTTCAATACCGCAATTTCAATACCGCAAGTTCAATATCGCAATTTCAATTTCGCACTTTCAATTCCGCACCTTTACTTGCCTAGTCCATTTCTAGGCAATGTGGACCTACTCCCTAGTCCTTTTCTAGGGGGTCTTGTATTTACTAATTCCGCACTTTATTTAGTATTGTGATGTTGCTTTATGTGCTTTATCGCTTTCATCACCAACATGCTAAATACAACAAAATACAAAGGTTACATCACTCTTAACGAAGATATTTTTGGACAAACCGGCCTTAGGTTCCTTAAATCAATCTTTAAAGCAAAGTGACCACCGTACAATTAGAAATTCTATTTTGTTCTAATTTGCAAACCCACATAGTCTAATCTTAGGGTTTATTTTCGAAACAATGTTGTGCCTACGTACTTAAATATTTCTAAAGCTCGCCGAATAAGCATTTTCGTTCCCGAGCCCGGATCTCACCCATCCGTTTCAAGGATTCAAGGCCTTATCCAAAAATAGAGTCATTGTGCGGTCTTCCCAAACGAGACCTAAAATAAGTTTGGTGGCAACTCCTTCGAGGTGCAAAAAACAATTCAACAGTTCTATAAAGGAACCGCCGCGTGCCAAACCCCCCATTGTAGGAAACGGAAAAAAAACCCCTACAGTAAATTGGCGACTCCACTGGGGAGTTTTCTAATTTCAATTTCGAAAACGAGAGCAGATTTCGAGCAACCAGCCACTGATCTGCCGAAGCACTGGATGCCAGCATTAGCGCCAGGCGAAGCCCCTGCGCCCAACGCCGCTGCCTGCATCCAGGACAGTGGCTCACAGTGGCTTGTTGCCCACTTTTGCTCAACTTTTCGTGTTGGGAGTTAGTCTGTTTTTTGCATCTAGAAGGACGCTCCCAAGCCTCGTGAACGAGTGCCGAAAAACGGGCTTTACAAATACAAATTCAAGTACGATTTCAATTTCAATTTCTAGGCATTTCATGCATTTTTCGAAAACCATATTGTGCAAAATGAATTTCTACCTTTGCCCAAACGGATGTGTTCTACATTCGGGCTAGCCCCGGGGGCAACGAAATGGTGACTCTCCATACGGTTCCCGACCAAAGTGTGTGACCATTTCCGCGCCTACCGAAACTTGGCATTTGCTTGACATTCCCGATGTCAAGTATGGAGGTCGTCTTCCGACACACACTTCCCTTAGGCGGAACGTGAAAGCTTGTCGCCGGATCCGTCTCTTAGCCGAGTACCTTTTTGACACCCAAAGCCGACCACTTGCATCATACAAAAACTTAGACCGACCTTAGGTTGAGAACTTTGCATGTCGCATTCATATTCATGATTAGTGTGACAACGTGCTACTTGTGCATTGTGTGGGCGTCTTTGCACGCGTGAATGGCTAACCTGGAGTTCTAGCTTGCCAAAACCAATTAGCCTCCAACTAGGAAACCAAACCCCTAGGAGCATCATTCAAACCTCATGCATCTAAATCGCCGATTTTAGGGTCTTTAGGAGTGTCACTCCATTTGATTCAAAACCCTTAAACACGCCTCACGTACACATGCCAAACTCAAAATTTAATCCAACGGCGTCATAATGCCGGATTTTCGAGTCCAAATTCCAAGCTACATATTCAAAATCAATCCAACGGCGTCATAATGCCGGATTTTCGAGTCAAAATTCCGAGTTCCAAGTTCAAAATGCAATCCAACGGCGTCATAATGCCGGATTTTCTATTTTCAAGACCTCAAACCTCCAAGTCAAGTCTAAATCCAACGGCGTCATAATGCCGGATTTTATAGTCCAAATTCCAAGTTTCAAAGTTCAATCCAAATGTTCTAGTTCAAAACCTCAATTTTCAAGTCCAAATCCAACGGCGTCATAATGCCGGATTTCCTAGCCTTCAAGCTTCAAGTTAAAATTCAAACTTTCTAGTCCAAAACTTCAAACACAACCCAACGGCGCCATAATGCCGGATTTCCTAGTCCAAATTTCGAGTTTCAAGTTCCAAGTCAAGACTCAATCCAACAGCGCCTTAATGCCGGATTTTCTAGTCCAAGTTTCAAACTTCAAACTTCAAAGTCAAAAACCACAAATCCAACGGCGTCATGTCGGACTTCCTATTTCAAACATTCAAGTCTTCAAGCATCGAAGTCAAGTTGCCAATTCCTCAAGAGTACAAATGCCAAAGTTCATGACCGGCGTAATGCCAACTTTTCAACTCCAATTTTCAAACCTCAAATTCCATGTCAATCTTTCGAATTTCAAGTCCTATGCTCAAAACTTCAAAATCCAAATACATGTCGTCGTAATGCCGATTTTCCATTCCACATTTCAAACCTCAAGCTCGAAGTTCAAAAATTCCAAACCTTCAAGTCCACGGCGGCATAATGCCGGACTGTCAAGTTCCCAAAATTCGATGTCTCAAATCCACGGCGACATAATGCCGGATTTTCCAAATGCGAAGCTTCATGTTCTACATACAAAATGCATCCCTTTCCATTTCAAAATTCAAACTTCGAGTCAAACTCAAAATTCAATCGGGTTGAAAATCCCCTGAAATAATACAAGTTCAAATCCACGGGTTGAAAATCCCCTGAAATAATACAAGTCCAAATCCACGGGTTGAAAATCCCCTGAAATAATACAAGTTCAAATCTACGGGTTGAAAATCCCCTTAAATAATACAAATTCCAATGGGTTGAAATTCCCTTCAAATACTCCAAGTCCAATGGGTTGAAACTCCCCCAAAATATTGACGGGTTGAGATTCCCTTTAAATAATACAAAATCAATCTCTTTTAATCGGGTTGAAATTCCCTTCAAATATTCCAAGTCCAATATGTCGAAATTCCCTTGGAAATTCAATTTCCTAGTACAAGCCCAATTTCCATGTCCTAGGGCGGGTTGAAATCCCCTTCAAATAAGTCCAATTTCCAATAGGTCGAAATATTCCTTTTCGATTTCCCAAGTTCTAGTACAAGAGCCAACTTTCACAAAAGAATGAACGCTCCTCTCAAACATTTCCAACGGGTTGCAAATCCCAAATACAAGTACAAAATCCAAAAATCCCGAATCTTCGGAATGGCACTTAGAGTCAAGTCTAGGTCTCATTCATTGCATGCATATCATATCATGTGTCGGGAAGTCCAAGTTCTAAGATTGTCTGGTGTGTCCTAGTTAGAAGTCCAAAGATCCCGTGGGTTCGCCGAAGAGGGGAGAGGTTGAAAAGAACTTCAGCAGCCCTAGCCTCCCGCATAGCCGGTGTCGAGCAAGTAGCCAGATCATCTCCTACAAATCAGACTTCCAGCCCCATTCAAGGAACAGTCCAAATGTCTGCCTCTGAATAACTCGCTCAACTCCTAGCGGCTTTCGCCAACCTCAGTGCCAATGTGGAGAGCATAAGCAACCGATTGGTTGTCGTGGAACAGGGTGCGCCCACTGATGACTTAACCAAGAAGATCGAGAGTCTTGTCAACAAGGTTACCAATTAAGAGAACTACTTTGACACCTCAATGGAGGACAACCTCAAGGGGAAGGCTAATCTGCCAGACAAATTCTCCGCCAATGACATTCCAAAGTTCAAAACAACTGACAATCCCAAGTACCATCTCAAGAACTTCAGAGCTACAATGGCCATCAAGGGGGTCGAACTTGAGCTATACCTAGTGGTATTCCCCTATGTCTCTGGAACCTGTCTGCCAGAAATGGTACTATTCACTCAAGGAACATCAAACGAGTACCTGGGAAGCGGTTACTCGAGCATTTATGGAGCAATATCAGCCCAATATTCAGCTGCAAACTACTCTAAGGGAGCTAGAAGTTCTCAGGCAAGGGCCTCAGGAAGGCTTTACTACTTACCTCAACCGTCGGAGGGAAATGACATCCCAAATGGTAACCCGGCCATCCGGGAGAGAGTTAGTCAAGATTTTCATCGCCGGTTTCCTTCCAAAGTACAATGCTCACATGAAGTACCTAGGTCTGGAAAGCTTCAAGAGAACCTACGACATCGGGATCGACATAGAGGATGACCTAATGAAAGCACCCGCAGCCCCAACTCCGCAAACTGAGAAATGGAAGGGGAAGAGACCTGAAGCAACATATAAAGTTCATAAGGTCAACGCCCTAGAGGCTCCTCAAGGTCCCAAAACGAACAACTTCAAAAGCAACGCTAATCAGCGCAACTATCAAGGCAGGCCCCAAAGAGTATTCACAAACCTCGGGATGTCTTACAGTGAGGCATTTGATCGGCTGGTCGAGAAACAAGTCATAGCACCAATCGGTCCAACACCCGATCCTCCAGTTGACAAGAGATCCAAGAGTTGGGATCCCACAGCTAATTGCAAATACCATCAAGGGAAGGTTCAAAGACATCGAGGACTGCTACAAACTCAAACACTTGATCCAGAACATGGTCGACAACAAGACTTTACCTTTACCCCCAGGGGCTAAGCAAACCCCCTCTGTACAAGCCATCTCCTGTGACTGCGAAGATGAAGAAGAGGTGTTGTGGGATCTTTTACGGTGCTCACGTGGCACGCGTTCCTCGGAGGTATCAAGTATGACCTGGCACGAACTTCTGGCAACCTGCAAAACAAGAATATTCCCGTAGGAATATTCCCTCCGATGCTTAAGTAAGTATAAGCTAGAGAGATAAGTAATTTGTAGACAGAAGGCAGAGCAAAGATAGGTTTTTGTTGGTGGGCAAGAATTGAATCTATTCTACCTAGGGATCTGCACTATTTATAGTGCTAGGGTTTCTCGGGAACTGGTCCTGCATGATTGAGTGTTTACACAAGATTGGGACACATGTCCTGCATTGGTTTTGGAGGCTTGTTTAGGACCAATGTGGATTCCTTAATCGCTTGGGCATGGGCCCTGTGAAGTTGAGAAATGCCCGTAGACAAGCTTTTGGCCCCTTTTTTCTGGGCTTTGACAGTACGGTCAAGTGGCATTCTTTTAGGCCACATCAAGAGGAGTTTCCATGCAATCTGATCTCCACAATATGTAAACCAGGTTACGAGCTTATGGTTCCAAGCTTTTGCCATCTACTTCCAAGTGCTCAAAACTGGGTGATCCCCGAACGTAGGGTAACCACCGACATTCAAGAGAACATCTGTCCGCTCGCCACCTTGAAGGCTTTAGGGTTCTCTAAGTACGATCTCATGCTGAGTTCCCAACAAACTGTCAAACTCCAGGGTGTCACATACAAAGTCTTGGGAGTCCTTGAGCTGGTTTTCTCCTTTGACACCTATTACGACAATGCTGAGTTTCTGGTAATCGATGTGCCTACTAACTTCGACCTACTATTCGGAGAGCCTTGGTTCGAGGAAATACTAGACGGCCCTGCCTGCCTCACCCTCAAAGGTTCAAGCTTCCGAGACACTCTCATCAAGCAAAAACCGGTTGTACGCCAGGAAAAGGATGAGTGCATTCAAGAATACTACCACCGATGGGCAATCTCCGCTCGTGCAATTCAACCTGAGCTACCAGAGGGAAAAATGGTGAGAATGTTTCTCTTAGGGCTCAACACTTCATGCAAGGGCAGCTTCGCCGCATTTCCTTACATCACATGGAACCAAGTCTGGGATCATGTCCTGAAAATCTGTGCATGCAGTCCCGTCTTTGAGGATTATGACGATTACAATGCAGATGTCTGGGAATACCCTGAGAACTATCTTTTCGATTAGTGTCTTTGTCCAGGTCCAGAGTCTGTCTTTCAATTTTCGAGTCTAGCAATGAGTCTAAGTGTCTAGAACTAGAGTCTTGCATCAATCAAGTGCCTCTAAAGGCCGAGCTTCAAGTCAAAACAGTCGATGTAATGATTGCTGATTTCAATAACACTTCAATTTCTACTTACTCCTCGAGTCCTAATTCAAAATCAAATCCTAATCCACACAACTTTGCTTCACAAGAAACTGACTTCGAATTTCTAAAAGCTATCAAAAATCATGAAAACAGGACGCCCATAATTGAGGAAACAGACAAAATCAACCTTTCTAACAGCAGTAATTCAAAACTAGTTCAGATTGGTTTAACTCTTTCTCCATCAGAGCGGGACGATCTTATCAAGCTACTTTCAGAGTATGTAGACGACTTCGCATGGTCCTATCATGATATGCCAGGGGTTGATCCAAGCATCGGTCAGCATACAATTCCCCTTATTCCAGGGTCAAAGCCCATCAAGCAGAAGCTCCGTCGCATGAAACCGGATGTTTCCCTCAAAATTCAAGAAGAGGTCTCCAAGCAGTTAGAGGCCGGGTTTATTCGAGAAGCAAAATATCCAGAATGGATTGCAAATGTCGTCCCAGTTCCAAAGAAAGACGACAAAGTACGAATGTGTGTGGACTACAGGGATCTTAACAGGGCCAGCCCTAAAGACGATTTTCCATTGCCTCACATCGACATCCTGGTCGACAACACCGCAAATCATGCCTTACTCTCTTTTATGGACGGGTACGCATGCTACAATCAGATTCCCATGGCAGAGAAAAGACATGGAGAAAACAACCTTCATCACCCAATGGGGTACATATTGCTATACAGTTATGCCGTTCGGACTAAAGAACACAGGAGCAACTTATCAAAGAATAGCAACAGCTATCATGAGCGATATGATTTACAGGGAAATTGAGGTATATGTCGACGACATGATTGTAAAATCCAAAGAACGACATGAGCATACCTCAGTACTTCGAAAGTTTTTCAACAGGCTCAGACAATACAATATGAGGCTCAATCCTCAAAAGTGCGCATTCAGGGTAACGTCAGGCAAGTTGCTCGGATATGTCATCAGCTCTCGAGGCATAGAGGCTGACCCTTCAAAAATTAAAGCAATTCTCGAGATGCAACCACCAACGAATGAAAAGGAAATTCGGGGTTTTCTCGGCAGACTACAATACATCAGCAGGTTCATTTCAAGACTCACAATGATCTATGAACCAGTATTTCGAAAGCTCCGAAAAAGCGAGCCCAAAGTGTGGGATGACGATTGTCAGCATGCATTCGAAACCATCAAAAGCTACCTTTCCAACCCACCAGTACTAAAACCAGCAATGCCAGGGATTCCCCTCAGGCTCTACCTCACAACAACAGGTTCATCAGTGGGGGCTATGCTTGCTCAAGAAATTGAAGGCAAGGAGAACGCCGTATACTACATAAACAAAAAGCTGATCGAGTACGAGACCAAATACACTCAGCTCAAGAAACTCATCATCGCCTTGGTTTGGGCCACAAAGAAACTGCGGCACTACATGCTCTCCCATACAATACATGTGATCAGCAAAGCCGATCCTCTCAAATATTTATTCGAGAAACCAGCACTCAACGGATGTTTGTCCAGATGGTTGGTCATGCTAGAAGAATTCGACCTCAAATACATTCCACATAAATCTATCAAGGGTTCAGCAGTCTCAGATTTCCTAGCCGACTGTCCTGTCGAGGCAGAAGAGGAAGATTACGACTTACCCGACGAGTAAATCTTAATGACCAGTGATGACAGTTGGTCAATGCATTTTGACGGTGCCTCCAATCAGAACGGATGTGGCGTTGGAGTAATTCTAGTAGCCCCAGACGGCACACACATTCCTTTATCAGCAAAACTGCAATTCAACGTCACAAACAATGCGGCAAAATATGAAGCATGCATTATGGGCCTGGAAGCCGCCTTAGCCTTAGGTGTCCAAAGACTTCGAGTGTACGGGGATTCCTCCCTAATTATCAATCAAATTTCCGGCAAATGGAAAGTAAGGAGCGAGAGCCTGGCTCCATACCAGTCTTACCTTGAGCAGTTATCTGAACAAATAGAAGAGCTCCGCTATACATACCTCCCGATAGAGGAGAATCAATTCACCGATGCAATGGAAAAACTGGCCTCAATGATCAACATTCCAAGCAGCATGGCTGAAATGCCACTTACAATTGAAACCCGTCAAGAAGCAGCATATGTCCATGCTATTGACCACGTCAAGCAAGACAAAGATGAGCCTTGGTTTACAGACATCCAAAGGTATCTACAAAGTTCGGAGTATCCCCCACACTTTTCAAGCAAGAATCGAAGGGCTCTACGACTTCAATCAGCCAATTTCGTCATAGAAGGCGGCATTCTATGCAAAAGGTCCCTTAACGGTCCTAATCTCCGATGTGTTGACAAGCACGAAGCTCAAAGATTCATGGACAACATTTATGCAGGAGTCTGTGGCACCCACATGAATGGGAAAATGCTAGCTCTCAAGATCGTCAGGGCACAATACTATTGGACTACCCTCGAACGGGATTTCTACTTCTTCGTCAAGAAGTGTCCCACATGCCAAAAGTGTGCGAATCTGAAGCACATTCCCCCATCACTACTATACTCTCAATCATCACCGTGGCCATTCTCAGCCTGGGGTATCGACGTCATCGGCAAAGTCACTCCAACAGGCACCAGGGGTCATGAGTTCATACTGGTCGCCATCGACTATTTCACCAAATGGGTCGAGGCCAGATCATTCAAAGTATTGGGTTCCAAGCAAGTAGCCCAATTCATACAAGAAAACATTATATGCAGATATGGCGTTCCTCACGAGTTCATCAGTGACCAGGGAACCCATTTTCAAGGAGAGTGTGAAGATCTATTCACCGAGTACAAGATTCAACATCATCGCTCTTCACCTTATCGCCCACAAACCAATGGGGCAGTCGAAGCAGCCAACAAGAATGTCAAGACCATCATCATGAAAATGACTACCAATTACAAGGACTGGCCCCAGAAGCTGCATTTCGCATTGTAGGGATATCGAACTTCAATTCGCACTTCAACTGGTGCAACTCCGTTCTCATTAGTCTATGGAATGGAAGCAGTACAACCTGTCGAACTAGAGATACCTTCTCTAAGGATAGTCCTAGAAAGCAAAATCCCAGAAGTTGCATGGGTACAAGCAAGATATGACGAGCGAGTCATGCTCGATGAGCGACGGCTTCAAGCCGCTCCCCATGTACAAGTCTATCAGCGCCAAGTGGCCAGACATTTCAACAAAAGGGTCAGAACTCGAAACATGAAGGAAGGCGAGCTTGTCCTAAAAGCCCTTCGCAAAAGCATCATGGACCCCAGGGGAAAATTCAAACCCAACTGGGCAGGCCCATACATCGTCCTGAAGATCCTCTCCGGGGGAGCAGTTGAACTAACAGACATCGACAGAACAGAATTCAGATCTCTTACCAACCTCGATCAACTCAAGAAGTTCTATGTCTAAGTTCCATGTTCAAATTCAAGAATTCAAATTCAGGTCTTGTAAAGTAGTCAGAACAACGTCCGGCCTGATTCCCTAACGGGACACGTAGGCAACCTCATTTCGAGGCCCGACCACTTTAATACAAAAAAAAAAAAAAAAAATCCAAATTTCCTCAATTAAGGGCATCCTAAAAATCAAATCAAATTTTAAAATTCAAAATTGTTGTTGTTATTCCAAATGTGCCAATTCAAAGCAAAGCATGTTCAAGCGGAATTTAACACAATATCTCTTTATTTGGCCCTAAGGCCTTCAAAGCTAATTCAAATACAAAGTCAGGATCAAGTGAAGCAAAGTTCAAAAGCCTTTTCACTTCCTAAACACATTTTCTAGACACAATTTCCAAACACGTTCTAAACACAATTCCTTCAAATACAATTTCAAACACATTTGGCTTACAAAGATCTAGGGTCGGGCGACTATGCTCTTGAGTCTTGGCACCTTGAGTACTATCCCCTGGCTCCTCCCGCAATCAATCATCAACCTTCCCCTTGCCCAAGCGGCGGGAGAAGGAACTTGCAAGCCTTCCAAGACGGGAGGACGACGAACCTCCTTTGGATTCCGAACGATCAAGCACCGGATGGGCCACACTCCCGTCACCTTCCTCATAGTCAGTTGATGCAGGACGTCTAGCTCTAGAACCTCGGACTCTAGCTGGTCCAGAGAGAGAAATGTCCCTCTGACCTAGGCCTCTCATCCATACAATGTACCCCGCATACAGAGCAACTGGCTCAGGTGGGAACTGGATACTCAAGAATGGTTTGGCGATCCAATACCGCCTCCAAACTTCAAGTCGATTTGCGTTCAGTGCAATAGGTTTCGGGTTCTCTTCAGTACATTCCGGGATCTCCTGTTTCAAGCCATATTGTCTCATCACTCGAGCAGACGAGTAGAAGACTAGCATTGTGAGGCTTGGCACCCTCAAAACAGCAGAACCAGGGGCATGTTTCATAGCAGCAATTCCCCACCAAGGAACCACCCACCTTATACAAGATTCAATCCCAGAGAGTGCGCATCTCCACTCATCCAATGAAAGCCGGCCATACACCATGGGCCGCACAGTGAATCCTTTTCTATTTTAGCTCGCCATGTTCTCCGGTGGTGCCACCAACATGAGCCTCTCCATAAGCCAAACCTTGGTGTAGACACCTACTTTTGTCCCCATTCCCGAAAGGGAAAGGTTCGATGATGAAAGCATAAATCTCCACTTGATAACGCATCTCCTATAAAATAACGAATCTCAATTCCCCTTTTCATTTCACCCGAAGCCTGCTATTTATGGAAACCTGCTAAAAATAGTAACTGCCGTAAAGGGTAGCTTCTAAAAGTGGCAAGTCGTAAAAGATAGAAACCTGTCAGAATTAGGTGTTGCACTCCAACATAAATCCTAAATGAGATAGAAAACTGCGAGAATCCTATTCCTAATATGATTTGGAAATAAGAGTTACGTATTAATTAAAATCCTAACGAGCCTAGAGTTCGTAACGGGCCCAGACGCATTCCGTCATGAAATTGATACGCACTAAAAGACTCGATTAAGTCTCAAACACTACGGATTCCAGGAATCCGAATCTGACTAAGAAAACAGCCCAGACCCTATTTTCAATGCCTGGCCCTGGGCGTTGAAAATACCTGGGTACGTGTTTTTTTCCTAATTCTTTGTGGATTAGAACTCTGCAATTCTATCTTTCCACGAACTCTTCCCTATAAATACAGCCCCAAATTCGACGTGAAAAAAACACACAATTCATATTCTGAGTATTGACTCCAACCCTTAGCCTAAGCCTCACGCTATGAAATTGTTTACGCGTTCTGTCGCAATCGATCCATAAATCGAACAGAACGTATCCTGTCCCATAATTTGAGATTCGTTAAATAAAAAGGAGAAATAGCAAAGTCAAAGTGGTTAGTTTTCTGAGAACCGTGACGCACCTCTCAAGGGTGCGTCTTAATGTGTCCCTTTTCGATGATTTAATCGCTTTCCTCGCCCTTTTTATGAACTGTTAAACTAACTAAATCTGATTGTTCTATCACGCCTAACAAATATAATATTTTTGGGAAATTGGATTATCATGCTAGGTCCCTTAATGTTATTTAAATCAGATAATCGCGATCGATCTAGTATTATATGTTGCATATTGCTAAAATCAACTCAGATTAGTTTAATAGTTAACGCATGTCCCTTCAATTATTTATGCTGAGCTAGTAAGGATATCCTGCCTCTGGAGTTATCGACGAGCGAGTACTCCTCTCGGTAGTTACAGTCCCCCTAACCCTCAATCTCTACCTTGTGGGTGTATGTTGAGAGATCCCCACGCCAGGGATCACAAGGGAACCTACGGCCGTCGTGGTCAAACATAATTGCACTCCCTTTATGTCACGATAACTGGGTTTTGTCAGTTTTTCTCATTGTTGTTAAAAACTGAATGGCGACTCCCATATTACTAGTCAATTAGGTGTAAACTCACAGGAAATCCAATTACACTTGATTGAATAAAAAGAATCGTCACACCCACGAGGGACGAGGTCATGCATTAGCCTCGTGCTTTTTCGACCCCCTCACAGTGGCGACTCCACTGGGGATAGTGAAGGAAATACTCGTGCTTGTAGGTAATCAAAATAGCCGAAGGGTGAAACGATCCTACCCCGCGTTTATTTCCCCATCAAGTTGGGACGACCTGAAAATCAGCATATTAATGTGAACGGGCAGAACCGCATAACGAATCTCGGCTCCCTCGGGAGTTGGGACTAAGGATACCTTTTTTCGCTTATAGGGGGGTGCATACGCCGCGCATGTTGCCTACTCGGTACTTGTGCAGGTAGTACACCTATCCCCAACCCGATCGCTCGCTCATTAGGTCCCTCTCGACTGCATGCCTCCTTGGCTTGCACTTGCGGGTTGGCCTCTTGAGCGAAATTCGTCTGTTGAAGACACTACCTCGACCGGGGCAGTGTTGGATCTACGATAGAAGCGGTACCAAGCCAGGCGCAAATAACCACCCATAGAAGCCTATCATAAACTACATGACATGTTATTAACGCCTCATGATGAATGTTAGTTATGTGTAGCGAAATATTTGATTGTGTGTGACAAACTATCCTAGAAAATAAACGACCTTAAAAATTTCCCAAACATTCATAGACTAATTTGCCAAAGAGTTATACCGAAATACGTGTTCCGCAAACCCGAATGATCGCCACAAAATAAGCGACGCTCGGGATGGCCTGTAACGAATTCCACAAACGCTGCACAACGCGTAAAGGACGTTTTTAGGCAAGCACGCAAATCGGAGTCGCATAAACAGAAGTAGACGCAAACAGAAAACGAGAACCAGCCAGGGACGCATTTTCAACGCCCCTGACTGGGCGCTAGAATTTCTCACGCCCCACGCTGGGCGCTGAAGTTGCTGCTTGGCCTTCTGGTCAGGCGCAGCAGCCTCGGTGCCCGCGCAAAAGGAAAATACGTAGCACAAAAAATGTTCGTAAAAAGAATTGCTACGAGGGCGTAAGAAAAGCACTCGATTTCAAAAGCGACTCGTAAAAAATTAATAACTCTTTGCGTCGTTGTTAGGCCTCCTATGACGACAATGCTCGGCACTAAAAAACCGAACATGCTAACAATTATGAATGTCACACGGGCAAGTGTTTCGAAAATCCAAAGAATGACCAAAAAAAATAACTAAAAAGTGTACTAACAAAAGAAAGAGTGAAAAACCAATAGAGAGAGTCGAAGTCTAGACTATGTAATTCTTGAAACTTTGGGACCTAAACTTTAGCTTATCTTATGTCTAGGACTGGTCCTGCCACTTGGTGCCGATCAGGGAATCAACGGTTAGTGCGTCTCGAAGATACATCGCCAACATCAGGTTTAGTGACTCCAAGCTCCATCCGTCGTCCCTCATTTCAAGGATCTCCGCTTCCCCAACCTCGATTCGCACCTTCAAACATGTCCATCGAAGATTTGCGAGACCAGATGGTCCAAATGACCCAACTTATGGGCCAATTGAAAATGGAAAATGAAGCTTTAGCGGCTGCGCAAGCCAAAAATGACCTCGATAACGAGAATAGGATTGAAAAAATGGTCCTACATGCAGCAAACCATGGGGAGCAAATGCTTCTCCCTCGATCCTGAACCTTTTCCTGGCAAACTACCAGAAAAGTTCAGTTCATCTGACTTACAAAAGTTCAAGGCCACGGACAACCCCCGTGATCATCTACTGAGCTTTGTGAATGCCATGAACTTGAAAGGCGTGAAGTCCATGTATTTACCTGCCTTTCCTTTGTCCTTGGAACCTGTGCCGCTCAAATGGTACTATCACCAGGACCCTAAGCTCTTCCCCACTTGGGAAGACTTTGTCAATGTCTTCATCAAGCAATACTCGTCGAACATGGATTTCCAAGTCACCATGCGCGAGCTGGAAGTTCTCTTCCAAAAGAAAAATGAGGTTTTCACAACCTACTTTGCTAGATGGAGGGACCAGGCGGCCCAGCTAATCAATAGGCCTCCCGAAACAGAATTGGTCCAAAAATTCATTGACAACCTGGACCCGGCTTACAGACAACACCTTAGGTACCTGGGACTTGACACTTTCAAAAGAGTTTATGATGTGGGAATAAAGATCGAGGACGACCTCGCAAAAACCATACAAAGCAAACCCACATATAAAAACAACACCTATAATCGGGGTAACACATCCCAAGCCCAAGAAGTCCATGCTGTAGAAGAGACTCCCGCCCGAAGAAGCCTTGGAAGATGGGTCCGAGACCGAAAGTTTGCCCCACTCGGGTCGACTTTGGTACAAGCCTTTGAAAGATTAACCAATCAAGAAAAGTTGAGACCTATAGGCCCCACCCGTGACCCTCCTGCCAAAAGCAAATATTGGGTCGAAGGTACTTACTGCAAATTCCATCAAGGAAATGGGCATGACACTGAAAACTGCTGGAACCTAAAGAATACCATCCAGGACATGATAGAGGATGAAGTGATACCTCTCCCTAACGTTGGCAAACCCAACAACAACAAGAGCCCACCCGGCTCTTGTCACATCTCTCTCGACCAACCAGAAAATGAGAACTTCGACCCTACGGTGTACATTACACCTCAAGGTGTACCACTCGCTGTGGTCCCTATGGATCGAATCGAGAGAGAAGTGTGCGGTGTGTGGGATGATGATGCTGAAGATATCTACCTATCTCAAGTGTCGGGCCAGGACCTCTTTACTGAAACTTGGCCCGGGTATGCTCTCATTGACACCACCACTCAAGAACCCGAAGTCGATAACCTCACCAGATCAGGAAGAATATACCAACCTGACATTCGCCCATCTCCTATGGACGATATCCCAGTCAGACAAGCTCATGAGAATGGACGGCACACCACCGTCGCAGAAGTCATTGAAAATCCTCTTTTGAAACAATTGAAAAGAACCAAGGCTGAAATTACCATCTGGGATCTCATGTGTACCTCAAAAGAACATCGCGAAAAGCTTATTCGCTCACTTGACCTCATCTCAGTACCTACAGATATCATACCTGACTCATTTGTTAACCACGTCACGAGAGATGCTGGAGAAAAGGCCATAGTTTTCACTGACAACGATTTACCCAGGGAGGGGGGTGCCCATAACAAAGCCCTCTATCTAGTAGTTGGATGCAAAGGACAAAACATCCCCCTAGCGCTCGTAGATAATGGTTCGGCGGTTAATGTCTGCCCATTGCGAACCGCCCATTGCTTGGGGCTAGGAAACGATGACTTCCAAATCTCCACGCAAGGGGTACGAGCTTATGATAACTCCCGAAGGCCTGTATTGGGAAAAATCAACCTTACCATACAAACCGGGCCTGTGGCACGCACCACGGAGTTTCAAATAATTGACATCAAGCCCACTTTCAACCTCCTATTGGGGCGACCCTGGCTCCATGACTTAGGAGGTGTGGCTTCTACCTTGCACCAAATGGTTAAACTTAACCATAACAGGGTAATACTAGAAATCCGCGCCCCTCCTCTCAACATCAGTTGTACTATGGTTGGAACGGCCGAAACTGCAGACGACCTTTATGGGTTTCAAATGGAAGAAGCAATCCAGTTCATTGAAGACTATGATCCAGCATTCCTAGACCCGCATGCATCCCGGGTCATCCCTAGAATGCTGCTAGCTCAAGGTTATTTCCCAGGAACCCCATTGGGCATAAGGAAGAAGGAATGCACATTCCATCCTTTACCCAACAAATCCACTCCCTTTGGCTTAGGCTATGAACCAACGGAGGAAGATATTGCTGACCGCCTGTCTGGGCTACGCCTTAACAAAGCCAAACAAACCACCCTCCTTCCCCCGTATCAAAGAACCCTTAACGGGATGTTCGTTCGGGAAGGAGAAGAACACCCATGCTGCGATTTCCCTGAACCCTTCGTTCAGGATAGCTTGCTAAAACCCGGATTTGAAATTTTCCATGACTGCCTCACCTTGGATGAGGCACCCCACCTCACCAAGACTAAAACAGCTGAAATATTGGACAACCAGGCTCTATGGACATTGTTTAACGAATCGAGGCCTATGGAGAACGAGACTGTGATGACTACCCTAGCTTTACAAGATGAAGGTTTCGATCCAACCCGGTTAATCTCTCCTGCATCAACACTAGAAGAGATCGAAAACGGATGGGTGAAGACATATCAGTGGGTCAATGCAAAAGGAATAGAATTCCAGATGAGTACCGGTGAAGGACCGAAGTTTTATGAGACTAAACCCCAGGTTTGAGCCACATAGAGCACCATTAGTAAAAAGCGCCTAGTAGTTCTTTAGATTGATAGAAAATAATAATAGAGACTTTAGATGGTCCTAAGACCCCTTAGAATATAGGTCAGTTTTATTTCAGTGTGTTTTTCTTACTTTCCGAAACAATAAAGGCGTAATATTTCTCCTAAATTTTTTATTCTAACACTAAATAAGCACCAAATGTACTTGCAAAATACAAAAATAAAGAGGCGTTCCACTCTAGGCCCAACAAATAAAGCCCACTCGATTTTGAAATAGTGCCATGGGAGCCAATTCCCGAAACCCACAAAATAAACCGCACCATCCCATTCATATCCCCAAAACATAAAAGTCAATCAGTGTAACCATAAAAATCAACCCATACAACCCAAAGAAGTCAAAGGAAATCAAAATCCAAAACGAAAGCAAATGTTGCTTAAAAGGGGAATTAATAAAATATAACCTCCACCAATCCTTCAAAAACGACACGCACCTCAACCCACCTCAAAAGCCTACACAAAGATCTTCATAACTTCCACACCCTAACCCCATTTTCAAAACTGTTTCGAGTCACGAATAGAAAAAATTAATCCGGTCAAAAATGCATTTCACGCTAACAGTCAAAAAAGCCTCCAAAATAGCCTCAAAATTGACCTTAAATACGAGCAAAAATCAAGGCACAAAAAAAAGAAATAAATGCAAGAACATGTGAAGCAAAGCGTCAAAAACGACCGCCAGAAATCATTTTCAGCGCCCAGGGCTGGGCGCCGAAATTTCTGACGCCCCAGCCTGGGCGTTGAAACTCTCTGCCTGCCAAAAATTTTCTTTTCAGAAGTGCTCGTCATTTTATCCGCACACAACGGAAAAATAACGAACACTTGGGGGGTACAGTACGTATCCAAATAGGCTTACCAAAAATATAGCCATACAAATTAGTCGAATTTCATTTTTACGCGACTTATGGCAAAAAACGGCAGATGGAAATAATGATAATACTTCACTCACTTGACCGATTAAGTAATATGCTTCCACCTCAGGGCATATCTACCGAAATCCGGCATACTAGAACTTATTCTAAAGCAAGAACTACGCGCGACCTGATTCTGACAAGATATGTAGGCAATCCTTACCAAGGATTCGGTCCAATAAAAAAACATATTCTTTGTGCAAAAAGTGTTAGACATATAAAAACATAAAAAAGAGGAGAGACAAAAATAAATGAAAAATAAAAATAAAAATACGCCTTTATTGAAAAAAAATAATAAGAAGGAAAACAAAGTGCTAAGAATAAAAACAAACACAACCGAAATAAACAAAGGGCACCTACACCCTAGCAAGAACTACACTACTCTAGTTCTTCCGGATCATCAAATAAAGTCTTGTAGAGGGCAATGTTCGCAGGATCCACCCCCACAGTCTTCTGCGCTGCCCCAATATCAATCTCCATAAGAACCGGCTCCTGGACACTAACTTCCAAAGATGCCAAGGCTTCAGAAACATTCTCAGTTATAGCCCGCTCAGCCTCAAGGGCACAGACAATGGTGGGAGAAGGATTATTATCATCAACTAGACTAGCCACTGTTTCTACAGGCGGCTGAGCCTTCCTAACCCATACATTGTTCCGGCGACGATCTCCGCGAGAGCTTGCATTTCTTTTAGCAACAACAGGCCCCTTCATGTTAGGCATCTTTTTAGGCCTGAAACTGGAACGGGAAGGAACTCCCTTTCGCTTTCGATCAGGACGAGCTTTCACAGTCTTAATACTATAGGTACGAGGTTTGGCAGAATCAGGACCCTCATACCTAACATGAATACGAGGTATCAAAGCTCAGCCGGCTCCCCATTTCGAGCCTCGGTCCTCACATCTTTATCATCGGAGCTCATCCACAACTTGTAGTTTTCAGAAAGACCCACAAAGCCATTTGTAGCTACGGCCCAACGCGGGAGACCATCATAATACTTAGCCCACGCTAGAACCCGTGCTTGCGAAAAGGCCGCTACCTTAGGTGGTACCGTATCTGAAAAAGGGATAGTCTTCCTTTAACCATATTGACGCATGACTCGGTAAGGGAAAATATAAATGGGACGAGATAGCCCCAACAAAGAAACATAAACCGATACATCAGAACCCTCCGTCATAGTAGTCAAACCCCACCATGGTACCACCCACTTAATAGAACAAATGCCATAAGTAAAAAAGGAGGTCCATTCGGCCTCGTCCTGGCCTTGGTGCAAGTATTTTCGGTTACCCAAGGCTATAGGGCGATAATGTTTAGGATCGGCAGGAGCTTCCAAAAGTCTAAGCCGTTCCACGAGCCAAATATGCAAAAAGCGGGCACGATCAAAAAATAATAAAAGAAAACGGTTCCTGGTGCGCAGTTTCAACGCCCAGGACCAGGCGCCGAAAATTCCAGCGCCCAGCCCTGGGCGCTGAAACTCATTGTGTACGCAAAAAAAAAACGTGTATACGTGCGCAAGGAAAAATCGATTACCTGCAGTAATAGGGGGCTTCCCTTAAAATGTTCAGATTTGGCATCCTTCTTCAGCTTATCCGCACTCAGCAAAGTCTCGGCAACAACCAACGGCATAATAGAATAGCAACTTTCCATCTGGCTAATCAAGGGGATCAACCTTATGTCACCGAACGCGCCATTGTTATTCGATAGCAAATAGTGATTCAACAAGCAAAATACAAGGGCTCGAATATTCAATTTCTGTTCGGTCATATTCTTACTAGGCCTAAAGTGATGTTTTACAAGTTTTGCCAAGTTAACATCGTTACCTATAACAATTTCAGCAAACATGTTATCATCTAGTCCTAGGAAAGCCCCTATGGTTGTTTTACCCTCTTCAATAGTGCCAGGGGTAGCAGGAGTAGCATTAGTAGGATAACCAAGGATCGCAACAAATTCATCTAGCAAAGGACATATTTCGTTGCCCCGAAAGGCAAAAACATGATGATCAGAGTCCCAAAAGCTTAAGGCAGCATGCAGAAAGTTATAATCAATATTAATTTGTTGTAAGCCTAAAAGTGCCTCTAAGTGGTATTCTTTTAACAAAGCCTTTTCTGTGGGAGTAAGGGCCCGTAGCCAACGCCTAACAGTCCGTTGGAGTGAGAAAGTAGGGATCGACATGGCAAAAGCAATGAGTAATTAAAACACAGCAAAAAGGGAGAAAGAAATTGAGAGTGGGGGAAAATAGGGACGTATCTAGCCCCTATATATAGCTGAACACACCCAGTGACATCCTGATCCCATTCGGAAACGTGTTAGGAAATCCGAAAGTCAAATATCACCAGGAAAAGACTTCCAGCGCCCATGGCTGGGCGCCGAAAGGTTTAACGCCTGGCCTTGGGCACTGGAAATGCAGCCCAAGGCCCGGATTTCACAAAACGCGGAACAGGAAAGGACTTAAAACCGTATTGCTAAACACGAGGCCCTATTGCAAGTAGGATCAAGCCCAAAGCACCTTTAGCTCCCAAATAAGCAAAACAAATAAACATTAAAACTTGGTCGAAACTTAGACTTGTCTCAGAAAATGCTTATGTACACTTTTCAAATCAAAATAAATATCATGGTCATTCTTCGAAACACCAAAAATGTGTGTCGTTAAGTCGTTGGTTTTCCAAATAAAAAATGTTTGTCTGTCAAAGGATTAATCCGGGCCAAGCTAAAACCGGATGTCGCCTGAAAACTAAAGTCGCACTCCACGACTTCGCTAAAGTAGCACACTACTATAAAAGGTCGCTCGCACATATGAGCATGACCCCAAACATGATTACAAGATGCGAAAAATGACCGACGAGCCCCAGTGCTTGGGGGCTCGCGAAAAAATATACTCCACAAGGAGCACACAATCAAAATCATATTCTCGGACTACGCCATACACCATCTCATGTTTGGATATCTCAAAAAAGTGTAGGTTCGACCTCAGAGAAGGGTCGTCATTGACACTTATGCATGGTCCTCTGATCAAAGACCAAGTAATGGCAAAAATCGAGCCGTAAAGACTAGCTCAAAACCACGAAAGCAGACGGTCGCAAGACAAAGGTCCGTCTAAACCCGTTGTCAACCCACGTTCAGGTTACAACTAAATCCGAGCATCCCTCGAAAGAATTCGCTTTTGCAAGAATGAATAAGAAAAGAAATTCTCAAAGAAATCACGAGAACAAATGAAATGGGGACTTGCCCACCTCAATCGGGCAAGATCGCGCCACAAACCGCGCGAGTTCTAAATAGGAAAACGAATTCAGGGACGTCCACCATCAGCGGACAGGACTCGCTCACCTTCAGCGGGCGGGGTCTGCGTCACTAGCCGCGCAGATCCTCAGTTTTCGAAAAATAGAATCTTCAAAAACAAAAAGAAATAGGCTCGCCATCTTCAGCCGGCAGGGTCTACGGCGCAAACCACGTAGGTCCTTATTTTCAAAAAATAAATAAACACAAACAAATTTCAAAACAGATTCGTCCACTTCTATCGGACGGGGTGTCCACCCTTAGCGGACAGGCTCGCCATCTTTAGCCGGCGGGGTCTGCGTCACTAACCGCGCAGGTCCTTAGTCGCTGCAGCGATAACTTTCTTTGGTTTTCCGTTTTTCCCAAAAACGATGTGAGTAGCCTTTGGTTTTCCGTTTTTCCCAAAAACGATGTGAGTAGCTTTTGGTTTTCCGTTTTTTCTAAAAAAAAGCGATGTGAGTAGTTTGCCCTTTTTTCCAAAATTTTAAAATATTGGTTTTCCGTTTTTTCCAAAAAGAAAGATGTGCTGGATTTTCCTTCGTTTTACGTCCCATAAAAACAAGGGGGTTTTCTCGATTAACTAACCCTAAAAATGAGAATCTTTAAAAACATTTTTACCTTGTGATTGGGCTTGGCCAGGCCCAATTACACTTTACAGCTTTGATTTCGAAAACATCTGTAGCTACTCCCAATGACAAAGTGAGGGAGTTTCTACGCACCTTTAGATCCTTCCAATGACAAAGTGAGGAAGTTTCTATACTATCAGTTGACAAATCCCAATGACACGTGAGGGATATGTCGACACTTCAAAGTGATGACTCTTAAGTCAAATGTTATCACTCGGGGGCTCGTGAGACCCTCGCAAAACAGGTCACATACACCATGGCTTGTGTGACGCACTCCGTCTAGTACTTTGACCATCGTCTTACTCCAAGACTCAGTCAAAGTGGGGGCTAACTGTAGACACCTACTTTTGTCCCCATTCCCGAAAGGGAAAGGTTCGATGATGAAAGCATAAATCTCCACTTGACAACGCATCTCCTATAAAATAACGAATCTAAATTCCCCTTTTCATTTCACCCGAAACCTGCTATTTATGGAAACCTGCTAAATATAGTAACTACCATAAAGGGTAGCTTCTAAAAGTGGCAAGTCGTAAAAGATAGAAACCTGTCAGAATTAGGTGTTGCACTCCAACATAAATCCTAAATGAGATAGAAAACTGCGAGAATCCTATTCCTAATATGATTCGGAAATAAGAGTTACGTATTAATTAAAATCCTAACGAGCCTAGAGTTCGTAACGGGCCCAGACGCATTCCGTCATGAAATCGATACGCACTAAAAGACTCGATTAAGTCTCAAACACTACGGATTCCAGGAATCCGAATCTGACTAAGAAAACAGCCCAGACCCTATTTTCAACGCCTGGCCCTGGGCGCTGAAAATACCTGGGTACGTATTTTTTCCTAATTCTTTGTGGATTAGAACTCTGCAATTCTATATTTCCACAAACTCTTCCCTATAAATACAGCCCCAAATTCGACGTGAAAAAAACACACAATTCATATTCTGAGTATTGACTCCAACCCTTATCCTAAGCCTCACGCTGCGAAATTGTTCACGCGTTCTGTCGCAATCGATCCATAAATCGAACAGAACGTATCCTGTCCCATAATTTGAGATTCGTTAAATAAAAAGGAGAAATAGAAAAGTCAAAGTGGTTAGTTTTCTGAGAACCGTGACGCACCTCTCAAGGGTGCGTCGTAATGTGTCCCTTTTCGATGATTTAATCGCTTTCCTCGCCCTTTTTATGAACTGTTAAACTAACTAAATCTGATTGTTCTATCACGCCTAACAAATATAATATTTTTGGGAAATTGGATTATCATGCTAGGTCCCTTAATGTTATTTAAATCAGATAATCGCGATCGATCTAGTATTATATGTTGCATATTGCTAAAATCAACTCAGATTAGTTTAATAGTTAACGCATGTCCCTTCAATTATTTATGCTGAGCTAGTAAGGATATCCTGCCTCTGGAGTTATCGACGAGCGAGTACTCCTCTCGGTAGTTACAGTCCCCCGAACCCTCAATCTCTACCTTGCGGGTGTATGTTGAGAGATCCCCACACCAGAGATCACAAGGGAACCTACGCCCGTCGTGGTCAAACATAATTGCACTCCCTTTATGTCACGATAACCGGGTTTTGTCAGTTTTTCTCATTATTGTTAAAAACTGAATGGCGACCCCTATATTACTAGTCAATTGGGTGTAAACTCACAGGAAATCCAATTACACTTGATTGAATAAAAAGAATCGTCACACCCACGAGGGACGAGGTCATGCATTAGCCTTGTGCTTTTTCGACCCCCTCACACTTGGGGAGTATACAAGAAGCACATTTCAAAATTCAACATTCAAAATTCAAGTACAAGTACAAGTTCAAAGAAGGCTCCAGATCCTTACTTGGAGTAATACCAGACTTCCCGACGGCAATGAAGAAGGGTCCGACTTCAGCATGTCAAGGCCCATCAATGTTTCGCCAATCACGAGCGGCATTGGGTCCCGACCATTAGCAAACTGCTTTACAATCTCAATTAGGGAGGCATCACCATTGCCAAACCCCTGCTTCGAAAAGAGAAAGCGAGCAAATATACAAAAACTCAAGGCTCTCAAGCGAAAAACTTTGGGAACATCAAGCCCAGCAAAGTAAGTGACAAAGAGGGACAAATCCACCCCTCTGCCATATACAACAGCACTCAAAAGTGGGGGCTTCAGGCCCAAATACCTTTCAAAGTTCAAGAAAAAGTGTTCTTCAGCACTAGGCATGCATGGCTCCAGCATCAAGGGCCACCCCAATATGGCACTAAATTCCTCAGGGAGGGGACATACCTCATTATTTCCAAAGCGGAAGACATGATGATTCGGATCCCAAGCCTCCAGAGCAGCAAGAAAGAAGTGTAAATCCAATTTTACAAACCGGAAAGAGACGGGCACCCCAAGATGCATGCCTTCAAGCTCCCTTTTCTCCAACTTGCCTAGCGAACCAAGCCACGAGTTCAAGGCACTTTCAAAAGACACAACCATATTTTATTTTTGAGAGGAAGCAGTATGCAGTGATAGCAGGGAAGGATTGATGCAAGAAATGATCCAACAACCTCCCTATTTATACAAGAATCGGCTTGCACGACAGCTCACAGGCGCCAGGCGCCAAGCCTGCGCCAGGCGCCAAGCCTGCGCCAGGCGCCAAGCCTGCGCCAGGCGCCAAGCCTGCGCCAGGCGCAGGGGCCTGCATCTAAGGACGAGGCCACCGTCCTCTCTTATGACTCCGAGTACACACTCTTTATTGTTTCTGACAGCAGAGTACAACCTCCATTATTCAAGATTCCAAAGCCGCAAGCCGCGCAATTTCAAGCAGTCCGGATCAAATATTCGGGCAGATTTCGGGTCAATTTTTCAAAATTCAAGCATTCTAGTCCTAGATCGGCGTCCTAAGTCGAGTCTGCATATGCATAAGCAATAGTTGAATATACTTTGACTTGCGCTTTTCCTAACCAAAAAGCCTCAGTCAAAGTGGGGGCTTATAGTGGGTATATACACCCGAAAAAAATGGGCAATTTTTTTCAAAATTTTTCGCAAAGTTGTCATGCATGCATATAGCTACAAAATTTCAAGGCACACACTACGCATACAATTTCAAGCATTTAAACATACAAAAGCCAATCTTCAAATTTTACAAACCAAATCAAGCCATACAAACCACAAAAATTCAAGTTTCAATCCATACAAATACAATACAATCTAGCCTATACAAAATTAACCCAGGCAAGCTGGAACTCGCTACCATGCAGGGTCAGTCTGAGTCATCATCAGCAGTGACGTCAACCACAGGTGCCTTGTCCCTATTACGCCTCCTAAGGCTCTCCAGCTCCTGATCCATCTTTATCCCAGGTGTACTAGGATCCTGCTCCGAGATACGAAGAGTGTCAGTGGAGGGATGAACTCCCTGCTGAGGGGAGGAATACTGATACGGCGGCGGCATCAGCATATACGGATATGACCCATACATCTGAGCCTGGCGCATCCTATCCATCTCCGCGTAGCAAGCCCATGAACCGGCACCCCAAGTCTGAGGACCACTTCCTCCGAAATAGTAGCCGGAAGGAGGAACAAATTAAAGGGTCGTGAACCGCTAGCACTTTCGAATGAATGCCTAGTGGGGTCAACATGTACGAAGGGGGAAGCTCCCCACTCAGCATCAGAATGCCTCTGATGAGCACCAGCACCAGACCCTTGTCCCAGCTCCAAGCTCGGTCCCTCCTGTCTCGAGGACGTCTCCGCCTGAGGCTCCCTGTCAACAGAGTCTCTGCGGTCTCAACGGCGCTCCTAGACAAGATACAATTTCAATAATCAATTTCCCAGTTGGAATTTCCAGTATACAAGTTTCAAAATCAAGTGAGGTACCTCTCTATTCCGGCCAGAAAGCTTCCGGGTCAGCTTGGCGCACTGCCTCTTCCAAGAATCAAGCAAGAGCATCCAGCGACGCACTCTCGCCCGAGGCGCCTGCATACAAAATTCAAGATCAATTTCCAAATACAAGTTACAAATAGTTTCAAAAATGCAACAGTACTTACAGGGGCGTAATGCTCGGGTACAGCATCATATGATTTCCGATGCGGAGGAGAAGCCCAAGGAATGGTCTCCACCACCTCCTCCCCGTCCGAGTTCTCATAGCGGAGGATCCTATCAGCATGAGGAATGTCCTCAAGATCAACCTCCTCCTCCTACATACAATCATACAATTATACAATCATGCAATCAATACAAGAATACAAGAATGCAAGAATAGAAGACTACAAGGTTCAAAAGCTCACCGGCAGTACGAAGCGTACTAGTGGAGCCAGCCTCCTCAGGAAGTCGTCATAGCTCCCCTTCCTGTGTACAAACTCCCTCCAAGAGCGGCAAACAGCCTCGCCCCTAGCCTCCGCATAGAGCCGGGCCAACTCTTCATCCAACGCCAGCATGGACTCCGGTGGATCCTTGGGGACAAGTCTATCCCCTGAACTGAGCTGAAGGGGCACTCGCTCCCCCAGATACCACATATGGCGGTACAGCCCTAGAAGCAAAACCCGCCGCCCAGACAAGAATTGGGCACGAGCAGCTGAGGCAGGTACAACTGCATTGGCAAAAGGACGCCATACCACCTACAAAGCAGACAACTCAGGCAACAGTACAAATACAAATACAAGAAAGCAAAACAGTACAAAAGATTACCCTATCAGCAGGCCAAACTCTCCAAGCTCTGCGAGAAGCCGCCAGGGACGCACCAACGCGCACCGCTCCTATCCAAGAGGCAGCATACGGGTAAGCCGCATCTCTAGTACGCTCCGGCGCCAAAGTCGGAAAATGCTCATAGATCCAAATCTTTCAAGGAACAAACAAAACATCAGTCAAGTTCAAGATACAAGCATACAAATACAAAGTACAAAGTACAAAGTACAAGGAGTCTCGAATACCTCCAGCACACTCCACAGAGCAGCCATGCTCGGGTCACTCCCCAGTGCAGTTCGAGAGGCCTGCCCCTTTTCATACAAGAGGTGGCTATAGGCTAAACCACCCCAGTTATAACTCGGAACAGCTCTCAAGTCCCTCAGAGCGGACAAGAAGCTAATATGCACCCGACTGTTCCTACTCGGGGCAATCACTCTGCTAACCAAAGTAAGGAGGAAGAGCCTAACCCTCTGCTCCGCGGACACACCCTCACCACAGATAGCATCTACAAGCACCGTCACAGAAGCGTGAGTCGTCTTCTGACAAGTCCCTGGCAGCGGCCGAGCGCCATGTAAGCTCAGAATCAAAGGTCACATTCCTTTCAGAAAAAGGAAGACCTGTAATCATAGCAAACTCAAGAGGGGTAATAGTAATCCCCCCCCCCATGCCATGTGGAAGGTGTTGGTGGTATCCCACCACAGCTCCAACAAAGCCCACAAACGGTTCTTAATCCCCGTTCTCCTCGAGGAACCTCCCATGGTGCGCCAGAAATCAGCTAGGCCCATCTGCGACCAAATCCCCATAGCCTCCTCATCAGCACGGAGAGCCTTAAAGGCCCTCTGAACCTCCACCAAGGACCAGTAAGTACGGAACGGCTTTCCGTCGGCCTACAAGTGAACGAGTTAGCTCAAGACCTATACAAGTACAAAGTACAAATTCGAAACACAGTACAAGACTCACCATGCCAGCGCGAGGCCGCTGAGACAAGTGCCAATCCGGCCGAAACACCAGGTCGGAAGGGGTCCAACCAGCACCAGGGAAAGCGGGCGCATCTCGGGGAACCATACCCCCACCTGGTGCATTTATTGCAGCCGCTTCATCATCCGAAGCATCTTCCTCAGAAGCTCGAACCACAGACGACTCAGCGAGCTTTCTCCGAGTGTGACGAGGCATACTAAATCGAGCAGCATACAAAGTGTCAACATTCTAAACTGGGGGCTATCCTATACTAGCCTAAACAAAGCCAAAAAAGAATTCAATTCAAAAAAAAAATCCCCAGTGGACCTCTAATTCAAGGTACAAGTTCTACACCAACGCCTAGGCTACCCACGCCGAAGCAGGTATTCAAATTTCTACACCAACGCCTAGGCTATCCACACCGAAGCAGGTATTCAAGCTCTACGTCAACGCCTAGGCTATCCGTGCCAAAGCAGATACAAGTTCAAAAATTCAAAAGTACAAGTTCCAACAGTTCAAGTTCAAGTGGCTATCAAACAGTTTTCTACAAGATTCAAGAAACTTAAGCATACAAGCATCATTTCAAAGTACGAGAAGATCAAACTACATGCAATCCTAGAGTTATTTCATAAGCAAAAAACATGAAACACTTACATGGACAAGGCAAGAACAAGACCAAGGGGAGAAGCTAGTCGACCTTTGAGAGAAAAGAAGCAAAAATTTCAAGTGAATGTGCCTCAAAATGGCACGGAAAGGGGGCACTTATATAGTGCAGCCCAGCGCCAGGCACCGCCCCAGCGCCGTGCGCTGACCTGCTGCATGCGCAGGTCTGCCGCGCGCGGTCTCCCGTGCTGATTGCACACCCTTTGCTGCTACGGTCTTCCGCACCAAGCATCAAACGTCGCATCGAACCATCCATCGAAAATACGGGTATACACCTGTATCTCCAAGTACAAACATATGAATATTTCGAGAAGACAAAGTCCAAAAAATACAACGACTCAGGCGCCCAACTCCCAACGGACCAAGATCCGGGAAAGTCAGTCGAAGTTCAAAATTTTAAGGGCCAGTAAAAAGCTCTTATCCCCACCAAAGAACATCCCAACGGATTAACTCCGGGTGTCAAAGTTCAAAATTCAAGATTCAAAAATTCAAATTTTCGATGCCAAGCTCCGTCCTGAACTGAAGGCGGAAAAGTGCAAGTACAAATCGGAGTCATCACCAACCGCACCGAGGTAGACTCAATCTTTTTTCTAACGCCTGTTTTGTGCAGGTACCGGCGTACAAAGAGTGGTCTCGATTGCAGAACATCTTGACCATTCTCCATCCCTTTCGAAATACTTTGACTTGCGCTTTCCTAACCGAACGCTCAGTCAAAGTGGGGGCTTCTATAGACACCTAATTTGTGTCTCCCCTTTTCGAAACCGGAATTCAAAAACCCGAGAAAGGTTTGTTTTTAGACGCAAATTCAAGCCTTAACCTCCAAGCAAACACTACGTGCCAAACATCGTACTATTCGTACGAAGGTACACCCATACAAGACAAATCAAGGACGGCATCTTTTCGTCCTTTTTGGCGCATTCAGCCCACGTCAGCAGCGCCCAGCGCTGGCCTGGCGCCAGGCGCTGGCGTGTGCTGGCGTTTTGCACCATTTCCCTCCTATAAATACCCCTCATTTCCTTCGAAAAAAGGGGGAGCACAACACACACAACGTCGTAATTTCGACATTACTCCTCACAATACAAACTTCGAAACTCTTCAAAACACATACAAAAAGTCCTAAATTCAAGAGCAATTGGGAGCTCGAGCCTAAGCTTAACTAGGTAAATCCGAATCCCATTTCAATTAATCATGCTATTTTGATTTCAAATGATTAGCAAGTTGGTGTTTTTTTTGTCATAAAAAACACCACTTGCAACAATCATACATGCTTTTCAAAAATACAAACTTTTTCAAAATACAAAATACAAACTTTCAAGATTCAAGGATGTTCAAAGTTGCTTGCATTCATCTCTTTGAACTAGAATCACCTTCAAGCATGGAGTAATCAAAGATGACACCTTTTAGCATTTAAAGGTTTAATCTTTTGAGATTCAAAACTCCATTTTTCAATATACAAGTTCAAGTCTTCAAATTTCAACATACACGTTCAAGTTTTCAAATTTCAAACATTTCAAGTTCAAAGTTTCAATCTTTTCAAGTTCAAATCTTTAAATATTCAAGCTTTCAATTTCAAGTTCAATATGTAAAATCTAGGACATTTGGGTTGAGCAACCTCTCCCAAGTTGAGATTTTTGGCTTTGGATTCGTGTCGGGCGCACTTATTTTTAAGGAGCCGCTTGGCGTTCGAATCTCATGTGCCCAAGTACAAATTTTAATATCGCAATTTCAATATCGCAACTTCAATATCGCACTTTCAATATCGCACTTTCAATACCGCAATTTTAATACCGCAATTTCAATACCGCAATTTCAATATCGCAATTTCAATTTCGCACTTTCAATTCCGAACCTTTACTTGCCTAGTCCATTTTTAGGCAATGTGGACCTACTCCCTAGTCCTTTTCTAGGGGGTCTTGTATTTACTAATTCCGCACTTTATTTAGTATTGTGATGTTGCTTTATGTGCTTTATCGCTTTATTCACCAACATGCTAAATACAACAAAATACAAAGGTTACATCACGCTTAACGAAGATATTTTTGGACAAACCGGCCTTAGGTTCCTTAAATCAATCTTTAAAGCAAAGTGACCACCGTACAATTAGAAATTCTATTTTGTTCTAATTTGCAAACCCACATAGTCTAATCTTAGGGTTTTTTTTCGAAACAATGTTGTGCCAACGTACTTGAATATTTCTAAAGCTCGCCGAATAAGCATTTTCGTTCCCGAGCCCGGATCTCACCCATCCGTTTCAAGGATTCAAGGCCTTATCCAAAAATAGAGTCATTGTGCGGTCTTCCCAAACGAGACCTAAAATAAGTTTGGTGGCGACTCCTTCGAGGTGCAAAAAACAATTCAACGGTTCTCTAAACGAACCGCCGCGTGCCAAACCCCCCATTGTAGGAAACGGGGAAAAAAAAAAAAAACCCCTACAGTAAATTGGCGACTCCACTGGGGAATTTTCTAATTTCAATTTCGAAAAAACGAGAGCAGATTTCTAGCAACTAGCCACTGATCTGCCGAAGTACTGGATTCCAGCATTGGCGCCAGGCGCAGCCCCTGCGCCCAACGCCGCTGCCTGCATCCAGGACAGTGGCTCACAGTGGCTTGTTACCCACTTTTGCTCAACTTTTCGTGTTGGGAGTTAGTCTGTTTTTCGCATCTAGAAGGACGCTCCCAAGCCTCGTGAACGAGTGCCGAAAAACGGGCTTTACAAAAACAAATGCAAGTACGATTTCAATTTCAATTTCTAGGTATTTCATGCATTTTTCGAAAACCATATTGTGCAAAATGAATTTCTACCTTTGCCCAAACGGATGTGTTCTAAATTCGGGCTAGCCCCGGGGGCAACGAAATGGTGACTCTCCATTCGGTTCCCGACCAAAGTGTGTGACCATTTCCGCGCCAACCGAAACTTGGAATTTGCTTGACATTCTCGATGTCAAGTATGGAGGTCGTCTTCCGACACACACTTCCCTTAGGCGGAACGTGAAAGCATGTCGCCGGATCCGTCTCTTAGCCGAGTACCTTTTTGACACCCAAAGCCGACCACTTGCATCATACAAAAACTTAGACCGACCTTAGGTTGAGAACTTTGCATGTCGCATTCATATTCATGATTAGTGTGACAACGTGCTACTTGTGCATTGTGTGGGCGTCTTTGCACGCGTGAATGGCTAACCTGGAGTTCTAGCTTGCCAAAACCAATTAGCCTCCAACTAGGAAACCAAACCCCTAGGAGTATCATTCAAACCTCATGCATCTAAATCGCCGATTTTAGGGTCTTTAGGAGTGTCACTCCATTTGATTCAAAACCCTTAAACACGCCTCACGCACAAATGCCAAACTCAAAATTTAATCCAACGGCGTCATAATGCCGGATTTTCGAGTCCAAATTCCAAGCTACAAATTCAAAATCAATCCAACGGCGTCATAATGCCGGATTTTCGAGTCAAAATTCCGAGTTCCAAGTTCAAAATGCAATCCAACGGCGTCATAATGCCGGATTTTCTATTTTCAAAACCTCAAACCTCCAAGTCAAGTCTAAATCCAACGGCGTCATAATGCCGGATTTTATAGTCCAAATTCCAAGTTTCAAAGTTCAATCCAAATGTTCTAGTTCAAAACCTCAATTTTCAAGTCCAAATCCAACGGCGTCATAATGCTGGATTTCCTAGCCTTCAAGCTTCAAGTTCAAATTCAAACTTTCTAGTCCAAAAATTCAAACACAACCCAACGACGCCATATTGCCGGATTTCCTAGTCCAAATTTCGAGTTTCAAGTTCCAAGTCAAGACTCAATCCAACGGCGCCTTAATGCCGGATTTTCTAGTCCAACTTCAAACTCCATTTATGATCATTCGGAAACGATGGATCTCAGTTCCAGTGGGAGCTGAAATCATCAAAAGGCAACATAAAGAATACCCCGGAAATGATAATATTGTCGGAAACGAAAATATGGTTCATAACGAAAATATAAATATTATCCAAGCCGTAGATGTTGCCAAAAACGGAAACATGGTTCGTATCGGAAATAGAAATATTGCCGGAATCGGAAATATTGCCGAAAATGGAAATATTACCGGAATCGGAAATATTGTCGGAAAAGGAAATTATTTCCGGAATCGGAAATATTAACGGAAACGTAAATATTTGTTCGAAACGGAAATGGATTCCGGAATCGAAAAACGAATCAGAACCTCGACGAGCGACAAGCCCGCAAGCGAGCCGACCCATCGCTCGACAAGCAAAGGCCGAGTGCATAACACTGAGCACGAAGCCCAGCGTCAGCGCCCAGTCGATGGGCCTAGAAGCGCAGTGGGCTGCAGCCCGCTGGGCCTCTGGCCAACTGTGGCTGCGGTTGGGCCTAGGCAGGCACGCGCACCAGCGTGGCCCATAGTGGATGCGTTGGTTGCTTCATCTTGGGCTCCAAGAAAAGTCCTAGTCATACTAGAATTAGTTTGATTAAGAGTTTAATTAATGTTACAATTCTAATTGGATAAGAATTTCAATCCTAGTAGGGTTGGTAATTTTTTTTTCTAGTAAGACTCAACTTCCTTATTTCCTACCTTATAAATATGAGGCTAGGCCCTCATAATTTTATACATTGAAAATCATATTCTTTATTCCCATTGTGTTCAAGGGAGAACATAATACAAGCCTTACCCGAATACATAAAACCTTAAGTAAAATCCTAGTTTAGTGAACCTAAGGCGGATCCGAACCCGTGGACTTTCTACGGAGGGGCAACGTTTGGGGCTCTAAAAACTTGTTCTTGTTCGGTTCGGGAGCAGCTAGGGAAGGCACGCATCACATTGTATGTAACCTAAATTATGCTAATTGACTATGTGACAATTAATTTGGATACTGGCTTTATGGTTTTTCCGCATGAATTATATTATTGTATTATTCATAACCTAATAGTGGTATCAGAGCAAATTCCATAATCAATTATAGTTAACGTAGATTAAATTTTATAAATTTGCAATAAATTAAAGGGGTGATTAATTTCGTGGATTAATTGATTTGCAATAAATTTCGGTGATTAATTGATTGCAAATTCGTGCGATTATTTGATTATATATTTAAAGTATTTTTCGGCAGTTTTGTCAATAATGGTCGAAATCTTATGTTTTTATAGTGAATTTCGCATGTAAACGACGTTTTAAAATTTTGACAAAAATCAAGGATTTGACGCCGAACCCAAAATTCCCAATTTTGAAGCCTAACTATGACTTTTCGGAGGTTTTAGTTTTTCGAATGCAAAATTTGTAATTTTTATGGTGTTAAATTAAATATTTGCGAATCTTGTTTGTAAATCTCGAATCTATGATTGGTCTACTGTATATGTTTAACAATTTTAACATCTAAATTTGTTAATTATACAACTAATTTGTAATTATAATTAATATGTTGAATTTCAAATAATTTAGAATTTGTTTTGATTTTCATAATTAATTAATAATTTAATTAGGATCCTATGATTAAAAACCACCATTAAATTTGTTAAAATTGAAATATTTTAAAATTTTATGACCTAAATTTTAATCCCTAAGAAAATATGTAATCGAAAATTAATTTGAATAATAAATTTTTTATTTTTTCGCCTAAATTTAGTGAAATTAATATAAATTATTAATTTGTCGTTAAATTTAAATATAAAATTTTTGATTTTTATAAATCGTTCTCAAACTTGCACGCACGAAGCAATGGAAGCTAAGTGTTACCCTTAAGGGATTTTGCATAGTGCGGGCATGCGACGACGAGCAAGGGAGCTCGTCGCCCAAGCGGTACAAGGCAGCGAGCAATGCACGAGCCACGCACGCGGAGACAACCCCTGTGCAGTGTGTGTTGTGCGAGTGATCGAGCAAAGCAAGCAAGCTAGCGATGGTGTCGAGCCAATGGGCGCTGGCGAGGGCTTGGTTGTGCGATGGACTCGGCCATGCATGTGGTCAGCTCTTGCGTCGCTGCAAGCCTCGGCGAGGCATATGCCTTGCGCCCATGTGCCTTGCCTTGGCCGATTAACTTGTTTCGTTTGTTTAACTAAAACTAGTCTTTTGACCCGTGCCTTGCACGGGCTGTGCTAGAGGATGGAAATTACATACAGGTTCATGATTATGCGCTATTCAAATGACTTATATTAAAAACTACTGAGTAATATGAAGTACAAATTATGAGTAAGAGTAATATACTGTACCATGATAAGTCAGCACAAGTAAGGATTCAGATAAACATGACATCGTAGTAGAGAATTCATACAATTCCAGGATACTCGGGAAAATCCATAAATTCAATAACATCATAGTACAATAATTTCCTGATTTTTCAAATTCTTTTCTATATATAACTTTTTCAACTGCCATTTGAAAAAAAAAAACATGTTCAACTATTAAAATCAATCATCAATAATCAATCATCAATATTCACAAATCACATGTCCTACTATTGGATCAAGAAAATCATCTAACATTTCTAGAAATCGATCAATCAATTGATTCATAAAGCTTTGAAAAAACAAAATAGTTCAAAACGTTAATAAAACCAATTCAGGATCATGAAGAATATCAACATCACGCTTATGAAGTTATGAACCATACCAGTAGTTGTCTCCGCAACCGGTCGACTGAAAACCGCCACATACGACAGAGATTCGCGCCGCAGATCGAATCACTCTAGAACTTCCGCAAAACATTTAACAATTTAAAACATCATACCTACAAATAATTATCAAAATAATCAAATTTGTGCATCTAAATTGAATACGTTATAAATCAAAATTAAACGCCAAAAACTAACCTTGAATTGTCAATTTGGATTAAGTTCACCTGCACATATGTACATTCATATACAAAATTAGTATGATGATAGCAATTCCTTTTAAATAAAAGAGAAATAGTATAATGATACGTCATGAAAAATCATGTAAGAAACCCTAATAAATATTTACAAAAGGGGATACTTGGTAATACAAAACTAAAACATTTTAAAAAATGAAGGGAGTAAAGGTTATTAAGCATTGAGAATATGTTTGCTAATTATGAATTAAATGAATAGATAAATATATAGAATCCAAGTCAAAACTTGAATAGATTCGTCGATAATATCAAAGACAAAATATAGTCTCAAATTTAGATGAGATTTATGTTGATAAGATATTTCACGCACTAAAAATGTGGTAGGCAAGATAATGAATGAAAAAGGATGAAGGAAAAAACGGAGGGGATGAAGCATTAAGATAAAAAAAATTCCAATGGATTAAATATGAAGCCCGTAAAATGGAATGTAATGGTAGATTGAGAGGGTGAAGAAGAAGTGGATGAGCCATTGCCAAAATTGAATCCATAAACCTCTCAATTTCACCCATTTAATTTAGAATTGAAGTTTTGGTTGTTATTGGGGGAAGGAAGGAGATTAGGGGATTTAATTAAATCAAAACTGGAGAATTAAAGGAGAAGAGAGGAAGTCAGGGGATATGCATATATTGAATTCGAAGTCTTAATTACAGTACACTTAAAGGAATGAGATGAAGATGGGGATGATGGAGATGAAGAGCCAGTTAAAACCAAACAGAGTATAACCAGAAGTGGAGCGTAAGCAGTGACACGTGGAAGAACGTAAAATGTAGAATAAGAGGATGACATCTGGACCATCTAGTGTATATGGTTTTCCTTTTTAAATACTAGGTATTGATTTTGGCCCCCAATCTTTCCTGATTTAAAAACATTTTAAATCAAAAACTAAAATAATAAGAATATACCCAAAAAAAATGATGAAACTTCAAAGAGGCTGCTAGGAGAGGAAGACAAAGAAGAATAAAACAATGAATAAAATAAATAAATTCACATACGTCCGTTCAATGATAGCTTACAAAGAGAGCCATAAAAGGATCTCAGGAGAAGAAATTTAAGGTCAAATTTTGTTATTATGAAAGAGGCAGGGAATTGTGGCATAATGAATACTCTAACAACATAAATTAATATGATTCTAATTACTGTATGTATTTGCTGGATATACAAACAACATAAGTTAACACTCTAACAACAAACTGTGGCAGGAAAGAGGAAACAGGCAGGCTGTCAGGAAATCCTGCATACAATGATTGAGACTCATGCATATTTTCTTGTAAGAACTCAAACTGAAACAAACTACATAACATACAAATTCATCCCTTAGAGGCTCATATCATAAGGTGGCAAGTTAGCTAGTCCTAGTCCAGCAGCTGCAAGATCATTTCTAGCCTTCAAAATTCTTTGCTGGCGTGATTCTTCATGCCTCTTCAATTCTTCCATGTCCTAGTATTTTCCAGTTGCATTGACTTCCTAAAATTATCCAAATTTGATATTAATAAAGATAGGACGTCAATGAGTGGAAAGAAAGATAGGTAGAAAAATCTACCCTTCCTAAAATTGAATTATTCAGGTGATTCAAAAACTAAAAAAGGAAATAAAATAAAATAAAAACACAAATCCAAAACCACTAAATATAGCTGTAATTTCTTTTCTTGGTCAAATCCAAGCTTAATTTTCCAAAAATACACAGAATCAAAACACCATTTTGTATATCTCAAAATATTTTGAACATTCAAATGGGAAACCCTGTTGATAAAATATTGGGGGTGGTACCAAAGGCGCGGGATCAAATTATGTCTACATCATTGCCAAATTTCTGAAAACACTGAAATTCAAGAATTCATTGCTTATAAGTTATTATCACAATATTTCTATGGAAAAAACTCATAAAAATTCTAAATTAATTATCTCCAAATAAAAAAAATGTTTCTAAAAATTGTAAATTCACCTTCTCTAATTTCTCAAAAGCATCAACACGGAGGGGCAACCAACCACGAATAGCCTCACCGGAAACCGCACTAAGCCACGCCGTCCAATCAGCCGCAACCTGCTCACCCTCCACATACTTCTGCAAATTCCCCAACCTGAAACTGACAGACTCGCTCCCACACGTAGAGCTAACTCGACCCGACTCACCTCCAACCTTCTTCCATCTCTCGGAATCAGTGCCCTACCTTACTCCGACCCGAACCCCCACTACGACCACATTGTCCCTTAATACACCGGAGTAGTCCGTCGCCGGCGTCACTGACATACCTCCTTTCGTACTCACACACCCCAGTTTCCCCTAAATTAAAAAATATAAATATATTAAACATGAAAATTCAGTTATCAGTAATTTCAAATTATGTAAAATACGTCTCTAATTTATAATAAATTCAATGAATTATTGAAGAAGATCGATCAAACCCAGAAATTTCACCCAAATTTAAAGAACCCTAATTGGAGCACTCCAAGTGTTTGGGACTAAAATTCAATTGGAGTAACAGTAGGATTTCTAAAACCTAATCAAAAACAAAACCTCGTTATAAATACGCTTTCAATTAGTAATGAAACTTGCAAAAACGAAAACAAATAGCAATTAAAATCCCTAATTAGAAAAATCGGAGTCGCAAAAACAGAACCTATGAAAAAATACTTTCTGTCCAGAATAGTTTTTACACTTGCCATTTTCATCTGTCCCATATTAGTTTTACACTTCTATTTTGAAAAAGGCCCCATAATTATTTTAATACATCTCTATTTCAACTACTAAAAAGTTCTCTCTCACATTGCATGTAACAACCCGCTCATAACGAGCTGCTATTTAGAATTACTTATCGATAATTAATCAAACCTAACTCTTTATCCACAATATAAGTAAGCTAATCTTATCAACGACCCTCTTAATTAATTGGAGAATATTCACAAATAAAACTTTTACAACTTAAATTGTACAACTTAGCTAACACTTTTCTTCCCACACTCTTGATCGTTGATTTAGTTTTATTTTTTTTGGCAAGCAAGTTAAGATATGACTCCGTATTAAACAATCACCACCAATTACAACAATAGTGGGGAGAGGAGAGAACTCCAACAAGCCCAAAACAAACAAGAGGCTAAGAGCACCTAGCCTAGTACAACTGAAACACAAAGAGTACAAATTGTGAAACCAAACAAGATCACTGCTAGAGACCTTCTTGTCAATCGGATTCTATGTCTGACATGCCCCTGAATATCTTTAACTTTTTTCTTAATGCTAGGCTGATGAGCAGCATTTATATCGCTCTTAGCCTAGGAATTCTTACCGCTTTGTCATGTTTTGTGTGATTTTTGTGTAGATTAAAGACCATTTCTGTGATTTATTCCATTTTGATATTTTTAGGTAAATCTTGTGAAAACATGAAAAATCCGAGGTAGAATGTGCAAGAAACAGGACTGTGCGCGCGCACAAGTCATCCGTGCGCACACACGGTGAAGAAAAAGAGTTATTGCTGAAGACTTCAGGTTGTGCGCCCACACAACAGAGGTGTGCGCTCGCACAAATTTTGGTAAGCTAACCAGTAGCTACTAAAACTTCTGCTTGCCCGCACAATAGTCTGCGTGCTCGCACCAACTCCTCCATGCGCCCACACAATAGAGGGTGTGCGACCACACGAAGATTATTCAAGGAAATTGCTGAATTTAGTTTGTGCGACCGCGTAGGAATTCCGTGCGCTCGCACGGTGCGAAGCCTGTGAAGCACAGAAATTCTGTGGCCCACACACACTTTCTTGTTTGCTCGCATAGGGGTATGTGTGCTCGCACACAGACGCGGGCTGGCTCTTTTTCGTCATTTTAAATTCTATTTTCGGAAACATATAAATAGTTTTTCGTTTATTATTTTAAAAGGTGAGTTTTTAGTTTTTGAGTTTTAGTTTTTGGATAGAGTTTTCAGAGCTTTTTAGTTTTCAAACACTTTATAATCCTAAAATTCTAGTGAGAGAAATTCAAGATTGATTCAAGTTTTGCTTCCAAGTTCAAGATTCTTCAAGCTTATTAGTAACCTCTCTTCTCCTTAATCTTTTCAATTCTTGCCTTGCTTTCCTTAATTGTTTTGATTGTTAAATTTTGCATTTGCTATCAATTTTGATTTCAATTGAATCTTAGAAATTCTAGTTTAATTGTTTGTTTGATTTGCAATTTCATTTTCAATTCAATCATGATGATCAATTACTTAATTTCAATTTCTAGCCTAATTACCCCCCTCAATGTGTAGTGAGTAGTTCATGCTAGGGTTAGGGGTGAATTTTGGGGATTAATTAGGGATGTAGAGTTGAATTCATGATGATGTTGTGATTGAAATTGGATTTGGTGATTAGGATCTCCATGTATAATTAGATTGGTAGTTGCAAATACTAATTCTAGTTAGTTGATTGGAAATGTTGTACGCTAGTTTTTCAAGAGATTGAGGATTAGCATAGGCATATGGGATGAACTAGTTCTAGTTGGTAGATTCCTAGTCTAGAGGTCGTGCGAGAGATCTCCTTCGGATTAGGCAACTCAATGCACTCTATCCGAGAGGTGCCGAATACAACATTTGTTGGGTTTCCCCGCAATTATCATTTCCTTGCAACATTGATTGATTGAACTTCAACATTTCCTAATGAACCCAAACCAATCCCCGATTCCCCTAGCCTAGCTTTCCCTATTGTTTGCTTATCGTATTAGTCTTGATCTCCTTAGTTCTTTACAAATCAATTCAATCTTACTCCTAGGCTAGCTTGATAGTTTCAACTCATTAATCTCCATTCTCTTGGGATGATCCATAACTTGCCACTATAGTCAATATAGTTGGTTAAGTTGGGTGGTTTATAAATATTGTTTGTTTAGGGCGGTATTCGTTTCAACGACCGGAAATCGCCCTATCAAAATGGTGTCGTTGCCGGGGAACGGTTGTTGTTTTTGAGTTTAGTTTAGTCAAGTCTATTTTAACCAAAATTTCATTATTGTTTTAGTGTACTTGTAATTGCTCACGTTTTCCTTGAGATTGTATGCAAGATAGGGGAGCACTCGTCATAGGCCTTTCTTCCCTCTCGACGAAGAGTTAGAGAGGAAATTGTGGAGTTTAAGGCGAATTCGAACCAGATCCTCAAGCTACAATAGATTTGATCCTTTGAGCGAGATTTCGGACCAAGAGCTTTCAAGTCCTACGGTTGAGAGTATGGCTCTACCAGTGAAGAATTTGGGAATTTCGGGGGCTTTTGAAGCCACTTGTGGAATTCAAGCTCCAACGACTAATGCCAATAATTTCGAGATTAGGCTCACTTTGATCACACTAGTCCAAAGTAACCCATTTTGCGGGAAGACTAGTGAGTCGACGCATGAGCATTTGAAGAAATTCGAGCACTATTGCGACACTATAAAGCATAATGGGGTCACGACCGAGTATGTGAGGCTTAAGTTGTTTCGGTTTTCACTTCTAGGGAGAGCTAGTGATTGGCTTGAGAAGGAGGTCAAGCCAAACTCACTAAGAACTTGGAATGAGGTCACTAGTGCCTTCCTTAGAAAATTCTATTCTCATGGGAAGACCGCGGAGTACCGACACAAGATATAATCGTTTGAGAAAAAACTAGATGAGTCCTTGTTCGAAGCATAGGATAGATTCAAGGAGTACCAAAGATAATGTCCGCACCATGGGATTCCAAAGTGGCTCCTCCTCCAAACCTTCTACTTGGGTCTTAGCCCGACCTCCGGACTAGCCTTGATGCGGGGGCGGGTGGTCCAATCATGAACAAAACGGAGGACCAAATTGAAGAGATCATTGAGGATGTTGTGCAGAATTATCAATCTTGGCATGTGGGAACGACTATGAGGGTAAAAGCAAGTATGAAGATGGAAAGGGTTCGACTTATGCATTGGAGCAAGACAACATCATTGAAAAGCTTAGCTCACGCCTTGAGAAGCTTGAGAGTGATCCTAGTCAACCACCATCTCCATCAACAATTCCTCCACCGTTGGCCACCCTTCTCACCAAAGGGAAGGGCAAGGTTAGTTCCTATAACACCATGCCTCTTGATACATATTTTTGTGACATTTTTGGTGAGCACGGTCATTTCCCTAACATGTGCCATTTATTGCATAATGTTTCATATGTTGAACATGGCTCATCTTATGAGCAAGAATTTGATATGGAATATGCAAATGCTTTAAATGAAAGGTCTAGGTATGATGGGCCCCCAAACCCAAATTTTAGTAGACAACAAGCACCTAGAGGCCCTTCTATGCATGCCTACCAAGGTGGTTCATACCAAGTCCAAGGCCAAGGAGGAGGGTTTGATCCCCAAGGTCGGGGCAACTATAGGGGGCAAGGCTATCAAGGCCATACTCCCTATGGTCAACCCCATGGCCTAGGTAATCAAGCTCCTTACCACCAAGCTAGTTATAACCCAAACTACCAAGGTGGAATGGGCTATAACTACCAATATGGGCAAGGTAGAGGAGTTTCTAGTGGGGGCTATCCATTGAATTCGGGAAACCAATATGGCAATTCCCAATATCCTCCTCCCGGATTCAATGCACCTAGGACTTATGGCACTTAATTTCACTAGAGGAAAAAACTTGATAAGTTGCTCTTAAAAGTGGCTTATAAGTTGCCCTTCGTAAGTGCCACCAATGGGGGGGGTCACTTTTGTAAAATTATCAAAAGTTGCCCTTAACAAGGGCAACTTATAATATTATAAGGTGCCCTTGTTTGCAACAAGGGCACCTTATGTGAAACTTATAAGGTGCCCTTGTTGCAAAAAGGGCACCTTATGTGAAACTTATAAGGTGCCCTTGTTGCAAACAAGGGCACCTTATAAGCTGCACATAAGTTGCTCTTGTTGCAAACAAGGGCAACTTTTGAGTTTTTTTTTTTTTTAAAAAAAAAGAAATCTGCAATATAATTCTAATATTCTGCAATATAATTTCTGATTTTGCAATATAATTTCTGTTTCATCAAACATCAGCTTGACATTCTCAAAAATGATATAAATTTCAAATTTCCAATAATATTACCGAATTAATTCAAATTTAATTAATTAAATCGATAAATAACAAAATAATGTAAGAGTCACGAATAACTGAAAGTCTGCTCTATTTATTACATTGAGGTTAGTTCACAATCGTTGAAGTAAATAGCCCACTTGTCTCGAACTTCATGCAACTCCTTTTTGGTAAATGGCTCCTCCCTTGGAGTTTTGAAAACCTTTAAAAGAACACCGTACATGCAAACCAATAAATTAAATTAAGTTTCATATGCGAAAACAAAAATTAGATTGGTTGCGAAAACAATTATATTGGACAAAAATGACATTTTTGAACCCAACTACCAACAAACGAACCTATATCCATATTCTAAATGTTTTTCATGATTCATATGATTAGTTATATGATTATAAGACTCATTTCAAGTTCGTTATGCACGTCTATGGTTCATTTAGGTCGATATAGGTCATTTATGGTCAAAAATGGCATTTTCGATCCCAATTACCGACAAATAAACCTATATCCATATTCTAAATGTTTTTCATGATTCATATGATTAGTCATATGTTTATAAGACTCATTTCAAGTTCGTTATGCACGCCTATGGCTCATTTGGGACGATATAGGTCATTTATGACCAAAAATGGCATTTTCGATCCCAACTACCAACAAACGAACCTATTTCCATATTCTAAACGTTTTTCATGATTCATATGATTAGTTATATGTTTATAAGACTCATTTCAAGTTCGTTATGCACGTCTATGGCTCATTTGGGACGATATAGGTTATTTATGACAAAAATGGCATTTTCGATCCCAACTACCAATAAACGAACCTATTTCCATATTCTAAACATTTTTCATGATTCATATGATTAGTTATATGATTATAAGACTCATTTCAAGTTCGTTATGCACGTCTATGGCTCATTTGGGTCGATATAGGTCATTTTTGGCCAAAAATCGCATTTTCGATCCCAACTACCAACAAACGAACCTATTTCGATATTCTAAACGTTTTTCATGATTCATATGATTAGTTATATGTTTATAAGACTCATTTCAAGTTCGTTATACACGCCTATGGCTCATTTGGGACGATATAGGTCATTTATGACCAAAAATGGCATTTTCGATCCCAACTACCAACAAACGAACCTATTTCCATATTCTAAACGTTTTTCATGATTCATATGATTAGTTATATGTTTATAAGACTCATTTCAAGTTCGTTATGCACGCCTATGGCTCATTTGGGACGATATAGGTCATTTATGACCAGAAATGGCATTTTCGATCCCAACTACCAACAAACGAACCTATTTCCATATTCTAAACGTTTTTCATGATTCATATGATTAGTTATATGTTTATAAGACTCATTTCAAGTTCGTTATGCACGCCTATGGCTCATTTGGGACGATATAGGTCATTTATGACCAAAAATGGCATTTTCGATCCCAACTACCACCAAACGAACCTATTTCCATATTCTAAATGTTTTTCATGATTCATACGATTAGTTATATGTTTATAAGACTCATTCCAAGTTCGTTATGCACGCCTATGGCTCATTTGGGTCGATATAGGTCATTTTTGGCCAAAAATCGCATTTTCGATCCCAACTACCAACAAACGAACCTATTTCGATATTCTAAACGTTTTTCATTATTCATATGATTAGTTATATGATTATAAGACTCATTTCATGATATTTATGAACGTCTATGTGTCATTTGGGTCGATATAGGTCATATTTGGTCCAAAATGGCATTTTCGACGGTTCATGCCAATTATAGCTGAATAGTTTTTTTAACTAATTTCTAGCCTAATAATACATCATAAATAAGCTATTTTATGTACCTTTTCCAGATCTTGAACTTCCTTGCAACTTTTGAATATGTCATGTATGAATTTCATCACGTAATAGCCACACTCAACACCACCCTCTTGTTGGGCGCACTAGATTAAAGACAACATAAATTAGATAATAGGTGTAGACACCTACTTTTGTCCCCATTCCTGCAAGGGAAAGGTTCGATGATGAAAGCATAAAAACTCCACTTGACAACGCATCTCCTACAAAATAAACGAGTCTCGATTCCCCATTTCACCCGAAACCTGCTATTTATGGAAACCCGCTAAAAATAGTAATTGCCGTAAAAGGTAGCTTCTAAAAGTGGCAAATCATAAAAGATAGAAACCTGTCAGAATTAGGTGTTGCATTCCCACATAAATCCTAAATGAGATAGAAAACCGCGAGAATCCTATTCCTAATAGGATTCGGAAATAAGAGTTACGTATTAATTAAAATCCTAACGAGCCTAGAGTTCGTAACGGGCCCAGACGCATTCCGTCACAAAATTGATACGCGCTAAAAGACTCGAATTAATCTCAAACTCTACGGATTTTAGGAATCCGAATCTGACAAAACAAAACTTCCCAGACCCTATTTTCAACGCCTGGCTCTGGGCGCCGAAATCTTCGGCGCCCAGGCCTGGGCGCTGAAAATACCTGGGTACGTCTCTTTTCCTAATTCTTTGCGGATTAGAACTCTACAATTCTATCTTTCCGCGAACTCTTCGCTATAAATAGGCCCCTAGTTTCGACGTGAAACACACACAACAACACACAATTATATTCTGAGTATTGACTCCAACCTTTAGCCTAAGCCTCTCGCTGCGAAACTGTTCACGCGTTCTGTCGCAATCGATCCATAAATCGAACAGAACGTATCCTGTCCCTTAATTGAGATTTGTTAAATAAAAAGGAGAAATAGCAAAGTCAAAGTGGTTAGTTTTCTGAGAACCGTGACGCACCTCTCAAGGGTGCGTCGTAATGTGTCCTTTTTGATGATTTAACTGCTTTCCTCGGCCTTTTTATGAACTGTTAAACTAACCTAATCTGATTGTTCTATCACGCCTAACAAATATAATATTTTTGGGAAATCGGATTATCATGCTAGGTCCCTTAATGCTACTTAAATTAGATAATCACGATCGAATTAGTGTTATATGTTGCATATTGCTAAAATCAACTCAGATTAGTTTAATAGTTAACGCATGTCCCTTCAATTATTTATGCTGAGCTAGTAAGGATATCCTGCCTCTGGAGTTATCGACGAGCGAAGTACTCCTCTCGGTAGTTACAGTCCCCCGAACCCTCAATCTCTACCTTGCGGGTGTATATTGAGAGATCCCCACACCAGGGATCACAAGGGAACCTACGGCCGTCGTGGTCAAACATAATTGCACTCCCTTTATGTCACGATAACCGGGTTTTGTCAGTTTTTCTCATTGTCGTTAAAAACTGAATGGCGACTCCTATATTACTAGTCAATTGGGTGTATACTCACAGAAAATCCAATTACACTTGATTGAATAAAAAGAATCGTCACACCCACGAGGGACAAGGTCACGCATTAGCCTCGCGCTTTTTCGACCCCCTCACAGTGGCGACTCCACTGGGGATAGTGAAGGAAATACTCGTGCTTGTAGGTAATCAAAATAGCCGAAGGGTGAAACGATCCTACCCCGCGTTTATTTCCCCATTAAGTTGGGACGACCTGAAAATCAGCATATTAATGTGAACGGGGAGAACATCATAACGAATCTCGGCTCCCTCGGGAGTTGGGACTAAGGATACCTTTTTTCGCCAATAGGGGGGTGCATACGCCGCGCATGTTTCCCACTCGGTACTTGTGCAGGTAGTACACCTATCCCGAACCCAATCGCTCGCCCATTAGGTCCCTCTCACCTGCATGCCCCCTTGGCTTGCACTTGCGGGTTGACCTCTTGAGCGAAATTCGTCTGTTGGAGACACTACCTCGACCGGGGCATGTGTTGGATCTACGATAGAAGCGGTACCAAGCCAGGCGCAAATACTACCCATAGAAGCCTATCATAAACTACGTGACATATTTAATTTTAAAATCCATGTTTATAATGTAGTTATGTGTAGCGAACTATGTGACTATGTTATGATTGTGCGTACGAATAATGCTAGACAAATAATGCTAGAAAACTAACGACCTTAAAAATTGCCCAAACATTCATAAACCAATTGGCCAATGAGTTATACCACAATACGTGTTCCGCAAACCCGAACGATCGCCACAAAAAAAGCGACATTCGAGATGGCCTGTAACGAATCCCACAAACGCTGCACAACGCGTAAAGGACGTTATAAGGCAAGCACGCAAAATTAAAGTCGCAAAAACGAAAGTATACGCAAACAGAAAACGAGAACCAGCCAGGGACGCATTTTCAACGCCCCTGGCTGGGCGCCGAAATTTCTCACGCCCACTGCTAGGCGCTGAAGTTGCTGCCTGGCCTTTTGGTCAGGCACAGCAGCCTCGGTGCCCGCGCAAAAAAAACTTTTCGTGAAAATTGCTGCAAGGGCGTATGAAAAGGCACTCGATTCTAAAAGCGACAAAAAAAATAAAAAAAAATAACTCTTTGTGTCGTTGTTAGGCCTCCTACGACGACAATGCTCGGCATCAAAACCAAGCATGCTAATTAAACCTTGAATGTCACATGGGCAAAGTATTCAAAAAATAATGTTCAAATGAAGTTTTCAAAGAAAAATAATGTTCGAATAAAAAAATAAATCCGAGTCTAGACTAGGCTATGCCAAAGTACAATCTAAATCCTAAGTCTTAGTTGTCTTATCCATAGAATCGGTCCTAATGCTTGGTGTCGTTCTGCAAGTTAAAAGGTTAAACCATATTGAGTCTCCTCTCCTAACATTTAAATCAATAAGCACCCATATGTAATTGTCATCCTTTGCTAAGAATCAACGGCCTTAATACTCTCTCTCACCAATAAAAAGAATATATTATAGTATTTGCAAAATGGAAACAGTCACATTCTGAAAATCATTCCCCCATAGTCGCACAACCCCCAAAGTGAACCTAAGGTGTCAATACCATTAGCACAAAATTAATGGCCTCAAGGCTTATGATCACATTGGGTCACGACTATCATAGTCCTCTTGAGCCACTCGCTCCTTAAAGTACCCCTAAGTACGGACTAAAAAGATTTTCCATAAATACAACATGACAAACCATGAAAATACCCAAATCGGCATGCCATAAGGCTACCATTGGGGTAAAGCAATACACGCTAAGAGAGAAGCCGCACTAATGATTCTAGTCTTGCAAAAACAAAAATTCGATCTCCCCAACTAACTACCTTGCCAACATTAAGCAAAATGGCGCATGACAAGTGAACACCCAAGGGTTAAAATCTAAAGTGTCAACCAACGAAAGTTATGGTCCAATTAGCCTAAGTCTGAGAGTCGCTTGGTCAAGTATTATAGGCTTACGCCATGTCATTATTTTGAGTCTAGGCCACCTCCTTGTATTCATACACAGGTTATAATCAGAAAGATTAATGAAAGTTTGAGTCTAAATCACAACTTCCAATTAAATCCCGTAAAACCGGAATCTGAAAAGAAACAAAAAATTATTTTCGATGTAATTCTTTCGTTAAATTTCAATAAGGTAAAAGCAACATTTTGAATCTACGCTATTTGCAAATTTTAAGAAACGACTAAATACGCTTGCAAAGTAAGACAAATTAAAAGGTCCACTATAGGCCCACCAAACGAGGCTCACTCAGTCTCGCCTCGTGACTCAAAGACCACAACCATCTACCCTTTAGCCCAAATTGATTGAAGGATTTATGTTGGGGAGAAATCCCAAGCAAAAAGAAAAAAATAGAAAGAGAAAAGGGAGAGCGAAAAGAGCGAGCCATGAAATACTTAGCCCGTACCTCCCAAAGTACGAAATTTACCCAAGAAAACGAAGGAAGAGAATTGAGTCAACCAATCCAAATCATAAAATTCTACGATGTCCACCCTTTCCAATCCTTATGCTCTTAGACGCATTCGCTCTGGGGTCCCTGTTCAGCTCATCTAACCCATCCATGTTTTCATTGCCATAACCCAAGAAACCATTACCTCGACTCTTGTTCTTGAACTTGTTGTCAACCGCAAACCACGCACGGCCATTGACACGTGCGTCATACCCATTATTTCCAAAGCCCAAAACCTGTTCTTACACCACCATTAGCATAATGACCATATAACTTGTGTGGATACATACTGTTGATATACCCTTAAGCCGTCCCCATACTACTCATTGACCTTGGTTAATTTAAACTCACGACACTAGTTCGAGGCTGCAAATTGTGAGCCCTAGCTAATATAATCCTCATGCTTGACCAATACCTATACAAATTATCCTATCTCATTTAACCCGCCTTTCAAACCGTCTTGAGTCACGAATATAAAAAAAAAAGAAAAAGACAAGTACAAAAAATGTAAATAATACAAAAGCAAACTTTGCAAAGCGCCTCTAAAGTTAGTCTAAAAAGGAAAAGAAGCATCTAGCGCACAAAAAAGATCCGCCCAGAAATAATTTTCAGCGCCCACAGCTGGGCGCCGAAATCTTTAGCGCCCCAGCCTGGGCGCTGAATCTCTCTGCTCGCCAAATTTTGTCCAGAAGTGCTCGTCATTTTATCCGCACATGCACGGAAAAATAACGAACACTTGGAGGGGTACAACACGTATTCAGACATACGTACCACCAAAAAATACATGTACTCAAAAAATATAAAACAAATTTTCGGCTTACGGCAAAGCAGTAAATTAAAATAATAATAAACTTCACTTATTCTACCGTTTCAAATAATATGTTTCCACCTCAGAACATACTTATCAAATTCGGCATTCTAAGAAACCATTTTCTAGGCTAAGAACTACGCAAGACCTGATTCCAAATTAAATCTATTTAAGGCGGATACGTAGGCAATCCATGATTCGGTCCAACCAATTTGACAAAAATATTAAAGCCTATAGAAAAACAAGAATAAAAAATAGAAGTCCCTTATTGAAATTTAATTACTTGCAATCCAAGTCGAAAGAAAAATTTAAGTCAAAGGAAGAATCCAAGTCACCAAGATGCCAAAATTAATGAGCACACATCGAAAAATAATAAAGGCACGTACCCTTGCCAGAAGGAGCACTCACACTCCTAGGCACTTAGCCAAGACTCGAAAGATCGCTCTGCCTCAATTGAATGGGGGCTAGCGCAAGCGTCCATGACCTCTAAAGTACTCGACTTGACCCTCCCTAAAGCGAACTAACTCACTTAAAGACTTTCTTTCACCACTAGACATAGTCGTTCGCTTAAAGACCTTCTTTCACCACTAGACACAGTCATGATCGCCAACAAGTAGTAAGGGCAGTAAGCTTGCAATAAAGAGGATTGTTCTACGGCATCGCCCCATCGTTCCTTCGAACTCAGGGCACCCGTTCATGGTAATTCAAATGCTTGCTAATCCCCTTTAAAAAAAATGGTACATTGTCAATAGGACTTGGCACTTAACCAAGGCTCACCCTACTGAGGAATATGACATGGGCATCTAAAATCGAAATCTGAAAGCATCATTAATGGGAAGACATAACAGCAACTGGGGGGCTAAAAAGTGAAATGAAAGAGCTAGGGAAAGAACTAAGTATACCTTGACCTTTTGTGCAGACATACACCAAGTAAATCTAAGTCAATTTGAAAACGGTTTATATTCCCGCAATTCTGGAAAAGATGGCCCTAAAATCCTAAAGCACATGCCAAACGGGCACAAGTATATCTTGACGCCTGCACCCTGGCTTCCAGCAAATCCTTAGACAGCATTCCAAAAATCGTAACAGTATTTTGATTCATGTAATCCTGTACGAACCCTTCTATAAGTCAACTTACTTAGGACACCTCGGATTGTACACAGTAGGACTCAGACTTCAAATAAAAAGACTTCTTCGGACACAATAAAGTGTCGTTTGGTTTAAGCTAAGTATGTGTTTATCTTGATGTTGCAAGTAAGTCAAAAAGATTTCTAAATATGATTATGGGTAAAGAAAGGCACCTAGATTTTGGTCAAGGCACACTTCAACATGTGACTACCTTGACCATGGCAATGTCGCACAATACGACATTTACAAGAAAGTAGCAAAATCACTACTCGAACGTACCTCGCACTAAACGAGTTTGGTTCAAACTATTCATGATCCATGTCACCATGAATGCACAAAAATGTATGCAAGGCATTATAGCACCAAGCCAATCCCGTAGCTACAGTTGGAGGCTTGAGAAAAACACTCTAAAAATGCTCGAAATGACGATTTCATCGCAAATTCTCGACGCTAATGCTATACATACATCATAGGGGCACAATCCTAAGGTTTGATCGTGTAAAACGAACCTTTAGAATGGCTACAACCCCTCCCAAATTCTAAGCGCTACTTAGAATATATAAAGGCACCCCACTATCAAGGGTAACTGAAAATCGCGAGTCACCAAAACTCCGACCAAACCACTGCACATAACGCTCGCCCTATAAAGCGCCCATTACACAGTCTACATCGTTCCAAAGCAAAAGCGAAAGAAAAAAATCAAAAAAAAAACTGTCAAAATTCTGCCCAGAAATCATTTTCAACGCCCAGAGCTGGGCGCCGATATCTTTAACGCCCCAGCTTGGGCGCTGATTCTTTCTGCTTGTCAAATTTTTCCCAGATATAAAAACAAGAAAGAAACATCCATGAATCCTTGCATCGAACGAAGTAATAAGCCGTGCAAGCCCAGCAGAAGGTGCTACACTTGTTCGAGCACCTAAACGAGGCGTGATGAAGTACTCCAAGAAAAAATAATAATGATATCCCAACACCTGGAGGAATGTTCTAAGACACCTGTTAGGCCACACAAGCCTGCGTCGCACCATAAGTTCAACCATCCCACGGTACAAGTCCAAAAAAAAAAGAGTAAGGCATATTGCACTAATGCAGGCACGACCAAGAGCACGTGTAAAAGAGGCAAAGACTACTTATCGCCCAAATTCAAAATACAAGCCACACGACTTCTACATTAAGGATTAGAGGTAGCAAAATATTACCTACCACGAAAGGGATAGCTCGCACCTACACGAGCGGAACCTCAAGGCATCCTTCTCGAAAGAACCTACAAAAATCGTACGCCAAAAGGAAGCATCCAAACATGCATACTTGGGGGCTCCAAGCTACGAAACAACCATAGCAAAATAAAAAAATCTCGAAGCAAATGTTTGAACAATCAAAAGGGCACGATGTTTGAGCCTACTTCATGAATGGGCCTGAACCCTATCAAGCTTCTAAGCAAACTATTCAAAATCAGTCATTGCTCAAAAAAAAAATGATTCAAGCAAACTGATTAAGGGACCGCACACAAAGGCCATTCTATGAACGCTCGTTCGCACATACATATCATCACTCTAAGTATCGAACACTCACGAACGCGTTCAAAAGAAAAAATATATACGAGCGATAAAAAATATACGCCTCAAGGTATGTTCCTCGGGCCATATAGACTCGCCCAACTATTGCAATAACCGCACGCCTTAAGAGCGACAGTTCCTTTAAATAAGCGCCCCGAAGCGACAAACACCGTAGTCCACCAATTGGCTACGGCTTCTCGAGAAATCATCACGATCACTCAGCTCATTGTGATCTCTAATAAAATTTTACGTTCCAAAAATAAAGAAAAACAAAAGAGAAGAGAATACGTAGAATCTCCAAGTGAAATAAGCGAACGGAAAAGAGGCAGATCTGCCCAATAATCAACTCCGACGCCAAATCCCACGCCTGACTTTGGACGTTGAAGATTAATCCCACAATCGTTTTAAGCTAAGAAATGGCGAACGAATAAGGAAATAATAAACACCGTTGGTCCACTATTAGGCTACGGTTTCTCGAGAAATAATTATTCACTAATCAACGGTGATCTCAAATGAACGGTTCGTTCCAAAAAAGAATCTCTAGACGAAAAGAAAAAAAAAAACGAACGAACAAGAGGCCAACTGTGTCATCAAGAAACCTCGCCAGAAATCATTTTCAGCGCCCAACGCTGGGCGCCGATATCTTTAATGCCCAGGCATGGGCGCCGAAAATGATCCCAGACCCATAAAGGCCCCTGACTCCTATAGGGCCCTGCCGTATCCATTCGACACGAAAATTACCGACTTCTTTACTGAAAGTCGCACCTCACGGCTTTGTTAAGAGTAGCACACCACTACAAAGATCGCTCGCACTTACGAGCACGATCCTAAACACGATCAAAGACATTACAAAATGCGTAGGAACCTCTTTGACAAAAAATGACCGTCAAGCACGAGTGCTTGGGGGCTCGAAAGAAAATATATATTTCAAAAGAGAGTATGCAAAGTTAAAACAATATTCCCAGACTACGCTGTACGAAGTCCCGTGTTTGGATGTATCAAAGAAAATAAAACCATTTTACGACCTCAAGACAAAGGTTGCCGTTGATACTTATACATAGTCCCCTAATCAAGGACCCAGGTAGTGGCAAAATTGAGCCGAAAAGGCTAGCTCAAAACCATGAAAAGGCCACAAGACAATGGTCTGTCTAAGCACGTTGTCAACCCACATTCAGGTTGCAACTAAACCCGAGCATCCCTCGGAAGAATTCGCTCCTACAAGAATAAATAAAAAGAAATTCTCAAAAGAAATCACAAAGAACCAAAGAAATAGGAACTTGCCCATCGTCAGTCGGCAAGATCGCGTCACAAACCGAGCGAGTTCCCAAATCGAAAAGAAAACAAATTCAGGGACGTCCACCCTCAGCGGACAGCGCTCGCCCACCCTCAGCGGGCGGGGTCTGCGTCACTAGCCGCGCAGGTCCTCAGTTTTCGAAAGAAATAAAATCTTCAAATTTAAAATAGGCTCGCCATCTTCAGTCGGCGGGGTCTACGGCGCAAACCAAGTAGGTCCTTATTTTCAAAAAAAGCAAAATAAATTTCAAAACAGATTCGTCCACTTCTATCGGACGGGGCGTCCACCCTCAGCGGACAGGTTCGCCATCTTCAGCCGGCGGGGTCTACGTCACAAACCGCGTAGGTCCTTATTTTCAAAACATCAAAACAGATTCGTCCACTTCTATCGGACGGGGGGTCCACCCTCAGCGGACAGGCTCGCCCACCTTCAGCGGGCGGGGTCTGCGTCACTAACAGCGCAGGTCCTTAGTCGCTGCAGCGATAACTTTTATCGGTTTTCCCTTTTTCCGAAAATCAAAGGATCGGTTTTCCCTTTTTCGGAAAATCAAAGGATCGGTTTTCCCTTTTTCCGAAAATCAAAGGATCGGTGTTCCCTTTTTCCGAAAATTAAAGGATCGATGTTCCCTTTTTTCCGAAAATTAAAGGATTGGTTTTCCCTTTTTCCAAAAATTAAAGGATGGGTTTTTCGTTTTTCCAAAAAAGAGCGATGTGTTGGATTTTCCTTCGTTTTACATCCTATAAAAACAAGGGGGTTTTCTCGTTTAGCTAGCCCTGAAAATGAGAATCTTTTAAAATGTTTTACCTCGTGATTGGGCTTGGCCAGGCCCAATTACAATTTACAGCTTTAATTTCGAAAACATTTGTAGCTACTCCCAATGACAAAGTGAGGGAGTTTCTACGCATCTTTAGATCCTTCCAATGACAAAGTGAGGAAGTTTCTATACTATCAGTTGACAAATCCCAATGACACGTGAGGGATATGTCGACACTTCAAGTGATGACCCTTAAGTCAAATGTTATCACTCGGGGGCTCGTGAGACCCTCGCAAAACAGGTCACATACACTATGGCTTGTGTGACGCACTCCGTCTAATACTTTGACCATCGTCTTACTCCAAGACTCAGTCAAAGTGGGGGCTAACTGTAGACACCTACTTTTGTCCCCATTCCCGCAAGGGAAAGGTTCGATGATGAAAGCATAAAAACTCCACTTGACAACGCATCTCCTATAAAATAAACGAGTCTCGATTCCCCATTTCACCCGAAACCTGCTATTTATGGAAACCCGCTAAAAATAGTAACTGCCGTAAAAGGTAGCTTCTAAAAGTGGAAAATCATAAAAGATAGAAACCTGTCAGAATTAGGTGTTGCGCGCATTCCAACATAAATCCTAAATGAGATAGAAAACCGCGAGAATCCTATTCCTAATAGGATTCGGAAATAAGAGTTACGTATTAATTAAAATCGTTTTTCATGATTCATATGATTAGTCATATGTTTATGATTAGTTATATGTTTATAAGACTCATTTCAAGTTCGTTATACATGCCTATGGCTCATTTGGGACGATATAGGTCATTTATGACCAAAAATGGCATTTTCGATCCCAACTACCAACAAACGAACCTATTTCCATATTCTAAACGTTTTTCATGATTCATATGATTAGTTATATTTTTATAAGACTCATTTCAAGTTCGTTATGCACGCCTATGGCTCATTTGGGACGATATAGGTCATTTATGACCAAAAATGGCATTTTCGATCCGAACTACCAACAAACGAACCTATTTCCATATTCTAAATGTTTTTCATGATTCATCCGATTAGTTATATGTTTATAAGACTCATTTCAAGTTCGTTATGCACGCCTATGGCTCATTTGGGTCGATATAGGTCATTTTTGGCCAAAAATCGCATTTTCGATCCCAACTACCAACAAACGAACCTATTTCGATATTCTAAACGTTTTTCATTATTCATATGATTAGTTATATGATTATAAGACTCATTTCATGTTATTTATGAACGTCTATGTGTCATTTGGGTCGATATAGGTCATATTTGGTCCAAAATGGCATTTTCGACGGTTCATGCCAATTATAGGCGAATAGTTTTTTTAACTAATTTCTAGCCTAATAATACATCATAAATAAGCTATTTTATGTACCTTTTCCAGATCTTGAACTTCCTTGCAACTTTTGAATATGTCATGTATGAATTTCATCACGTAATAGCCACACTCGACACCACCCTCTTGTTGGGCGCACTAGATTAAAGACAACATAAATTAGATAATAGGTGTAGACACCTACTTTTGTCCCCATTCCCGCAAGGGAAAGGTTCGATGATGAAAGCATAAAAACTCCACTTGACAACGCATCTCCTATAAAATAAACGAGTCTCGATTCCCCATTTCACCCGAAACCTGCTATTTATGGAAACCCGCTAAAAATAGTAACTGCCGTAAAAGGTAGCTTCTAAAAGTGGCAAATCATAAAATATAGGAACCTGTCAGAATTAGGTGTTGCATTCCCACATAAATCCTAAATGAGATAGAAAACCGCGAGAATCCTATTCCTAATAGGATTCGGAAATAAGAGTTACGTATTAATTAAAATCCTAACGAGCCTAGAGTTCGTAACGGGCCAAGACGCATTCCGTCACAAAATTGATACGCGCTAAAAGACTCGAATTAATCTCAAACTCTACGGATTTTAGGAATCCGAATCTGACAAAACAAAACTGCCCAGACCCTATTTTCAACGCCTGGCTCTGGGCGCCGAAATCTTCGGCGCCCAGGCCTGGGCGCTGAAAATACCTGGGTACGTCTCTTTTCCTTATTCTTTGCGGATTAGAACTCTACAATTCTATCTTTCCGCGAACTCTTCCCTATAAATAGGCCCCTAGTTTCGACGTGAAACACACACAACAACACACAATTATATTCTGAGTATTGACTCCAACCCTTAGCCTAAGCCTCTCGCTGCGAAACTGTTCACGCGTTCTGTCGCAATCGATCCATAAATCGAACGGAACGTATCCTGTCCCATAATTGAGATTCGTTAAATAAAAAGGAGAAATAGCAAAGTCAAAGTGGTTAGTTTTCTGAGAACCGTGACGCACCTCTCAAGGGTGCGTCGTAATGTGTCCCTTTTTGATGATTTAACTGCTTTCCTCGCCCTTTTTATGAACTGTTAAACTAACCTAATCTGATTGTTCTATCACGCCTAACAAATATAATATTTTTGGGAAATCGGATTATCATGCTAGGTCCCTTAATGCTACTTAAATCAGATAATCACGATCGAATTAGTGTTATATGTTGCATATTGCTAAAATCAACTCAGATTAGTTTAATAGTTAACGCATGTCCCTTCAATTATTTATGCTGAGCTAGTAAGGATATCCTGCCTCTGGAGTTATCGACGAGCGAAGTACTCCTCTCGGTAGTTACAGTCCCCCGAACCCTCAATCTCTACCTTGCGGGTGTATATTGAGAGATCCCCACACCAGGGATCACAAGGGAACCTACGGCCGTCGTGGTCAAACATAATTGCACTCCCTTTATGTCACGATAACCGGGTTTTGTCAGTTTTTCTCATTGTCGTTAAAAACTGAATGGCGACTCCTATATTACTAGTCAATTGGGTGTATACTCACAGGAAATCCAATTACACTTGATTGAATAAAAAGAATCGTCACACCCACGAGGGACAAGGTCACGCATTAGCCTCGCGCTTTTTCGACCCCCTCACAATAGGAAATGTAATTGTTTTGGCCGTACAATAAGTAGTGAACAAGTTATTATTTACCTTAACTGTTTTCCATTGAGGAAGTGCGCTTTTTTTTACATTCATTTTCATCAACACTCTGCAATTCCACAATTCATTGGAAGTTAATTAACATTAAATGCTTGAATGTAAAATATGATTGCAAGTTTTATTTAATATGTACAAAAAAAACTAAATACGTAATGTACTTATTCAATAGTGACTTGACCAACACGGATCGTAATGGATCTCGAAGACAAGAATCAAATTGATAAATTGTGTGGCTTGAAACACATATCACAAGGAGCATCCAATGGAGGCTGTAATCACAAAAGAGTGGCTTAATAATCCATAATATGCCACAACAATCACAAAATATCATTATAATCGACACTAATGTAGGACAATAAAGATATTAAAGCAAAGGCATACTCTTCAAAGTACGGGGCTAATATGAACTTGTTTTTCGCTTTTGTGCATTGACGGATACCGTCATCGAGATATTGACTGACTTCGGCTCGATTGTTCATGCAACTAGCACCACTTATTGATTGTGGATCCAACCACCCAATATGACTATCCGAACTAAAATCATCGAACTGAAGAGACCTAAAGAACAAGAAAACATATGAATAATCGAAACTTGGCAAACCATTTACCTTAATAAATACATTACCATAACTAACTATATTAATTACCTCATTAAGACTTGTATCATTGAAATATTAAGCATATCACCTTTGAGGAATTCACATATATCGTCTTTAGTTACCCATGCTATGCCATGTTCGAAAAAGTGGAATAATGACATGTCCATCTGAACTCCAATAGCATTATCACCCGGTAACTCACTAACAAGACTATGCAACCATTTGAACGGCTTACTAAGAGAGTCAAAAACATCTGATTCCACAAGTAAATTTGCATGAGAAACTGACCTTTCGATGATTTAATTTTGGAGTCTTCACTCTTGCCTTGTGAACTTCCTTTTGCAATCAACTCCATTGATCGTTGACCATCTTTGCTAGCTTGAGTTGGTGGTTTCTTTGGGTTAGCTTTCATTGGTGGCGCTTTTAGTTTCTTGATGATCTGCAAGGTTAATTTACAAAAACCAAGAGATTATGAAAAAACTTGTTTATTGAAACATATAGGAAATGTTATGCAAAATCGAAAGGCGTGGAATTAGAAACACGAAACACCTCGTCTGAAAACTTCACCCATGCAAATGGCATAGTACATAAGAACCGGAGGCATCGGCCAAAGTATGGAGGAAATTGTTGGGCACCGGAAGTATCCAATCCAAATAGTCTTCATGAACATTGTATGGGCTGGCCGCATAATAACCACTCGGGACTTGCTTGAAGTGGACTAGTGGTCGGTCACTTTGTGTTTGTGCATTCGCATCAGCCACCACATACAATTTATCACCATTTGATTGTCCCGGGTGTAGTAGTTCGCAAGGCGTCTCCTCCTAACATTCAACCATCAGGATATGCAATAAGTAAAAATTTAGCCATCACGTTATTGAATGAATTAAAACTCCAAAATTTATATAAGAACATTACGGAATTAAACTCCAGAATTCAGCTCACCTTTAATTCAAGCATTGGTTGAACTCCAAGCATTGGTTGAACTCCAAGCATTGGTTGAACTCCAGTAGACGGCTGAACTCTAGCAGATGGTTGAACTCCAGTAGGTTCTTGACCTTCATTAGGTGGTTGAAGGTCAAGAATTGGTTGGCTTGATGAAACTAAAGGGCTACGGCGGGGCAAATCCAAGCTTTGTAAGCCCATCTGTTGTAGGATTGCCTCAGTTATCTCCTTCTTCAGTTCTTCTCTCATCGAAGCTATATCTGAAGCTGTTGAAGATGCACTGAAGTTAATTTAAGTTGGAGGGCTTGCGATAAAAAAATTCTTCACCATACGCCTTTTTCAAGCCAACACATACCCCTCCGAAACCTCTTGGATGCCCGGAAGGGTCAGGTCCAAGAGTCATGTACAAGGGATCCTTGTTTAAAACTGAAGAAACCTTGCCTTCGGCACATGCTTGTTGATATTCAACCTATTTTATGAAAACAATATAGAAAGTGATTGTTATATTAATACCAAAGGTAGACAAAATGTATAATATATATATATATATATATATATATATATATATATATATACATATATATATATATATACATATATATATATATATACATATATATATATATATATACATATATATATATATATATATACATATATATATATATATATAGGAAGGCTCCCGTAAGAACACTTCTTACGGTGAGAACACTTCCTTATGGTAAGAACACCTTCTTAACCATTGGATCTTATTTAATCTAACTGCTGAGATTTGCTCATTACTAATGGCAAGTTTTGTAAATTTCATGAAGTTTTTTTCTTTCCTTCTTTTTTTGTTTTTCGATTCTTTTTCTCTCTCTAAATTTTTTTTGGTTCTTTCTCTCTCCTCTTCTCGCGCAGCGATCTTCAATCGAAGACGAAGGAAAAAAATCGGATTTCGTTCACACTCTTCATCAAATTTATTAAATCTTCTGCGTTTTACCTTGAATTTCGGATTTCGATTTCAAATTTTGTTGATTATTCTCAATTGATCGATTTTGTTCATCAATTTTTTTCCCAGAATTTCACCAATTGTCGAAGGTATTTGAAGACTAATTTAATTTCTTTATTTGTTGTTTGTATTTATTTGAATTCGACTTTTGATTTTGTTTCGATTATGAACTTTTTCCTAATTCTCAATTGAACGATTATGAACTTTCATATTTTGATTAGAACTTTGTCCTCTTTTGATTTTCATTCGATTTCTAGCTTTTTATTGTTTTTAAATTGTTTTTGTTTGATTTTGTGTTTGTTTTTTGTTGTTGTTTTGTATTTAATCTCTAATTATTCTTAATTTTAATATTTCAGGTTAATTGTGCTATGTTTTTATTTTTTATGGCTTCTGCTAAAGTTGATATGTTATCTCATGTTTCTAGTTCATCAGTTACTCAATCAGGTATGATTTAATTCTCGCCTTCATTGTTGATGATGTTCTAAGTTTTATCAATCATGTTCTAAATATTTCTTTTTATGTTCTTTAGATCTTATTCATTTGTCTGTACTTTTATTCATATTGTAACATTTTTTTTTGTTCTAATTATTTGTTTTTATGCTCCTTACTTGTTTTTTGCATTTTTTAAACTTTTAATTTCATTTCCTAAAGTTTTTATCTCATGTTCTAAGTTTTTGTTTTTATGTTCTGCATAAGTTATGCACTGGTTTGAATTTTTTATTTTATTCTATGTTGTGCAGTTGGAATTATTATTAATTAACCATCAAGTTCTTCTGTTGGTACTCCTAGAGTGTTTACTTCATTGAGTCCTGGTGGTACTAGAGAATGGATTCCCTCTTGTTCCGAGGAGTTAAAACCTATTGTCGGAATGAATTTTAAAGATCCCGAGGAAGGTTTATCCTTTTATAAAGTTTATGCTACTGCTTCAGGTTTCACTTCTAGAAAAAGTACTACTACAAGAAGGAAGAAGGCTGGTGTAGTGGCGTTCCAGTATGTTGTATGTAATAAAGAAGGTTTTAAGGCATCTCGTAAGCCTGTTGTGGAAGCTGTTGAAGATAAATCAGACAAGGCTCGTTCTACACGAAGGCGAATGCTTACTCGTGTTGGTTGTGGTGCTCAAATGTGTATGAAAAACATTAATGGATCATATGTTGTGACATACTTCAAAGAAGAACATAATCATCCTTTATACACTCCTGGTTGTGCCAAATTTCATAAGCATGGGAGGAAAATGAGTATTTTGCATAAGAAGATTATTATTGATAATTCAAAGGTGTTTTTTATTCTTGTGTTCTAATGTTTCCTTCCTATGTTCTATAATATTTTGTGTATGTTCTAAATTGTGTGTTCTGTTTCCTTACACAGGTTAACATTGGTCCAGTGAAGTCTTTTAGAATAATGAAGGAGTTAACTGGATCATATGACAATGTTGGTGCATCTAAGCAAGATTTCAAAAAATTTCAGAGAGATTTGAAGGCATTAATTGAAGGATCTGATGCACAAATGTTTATCAATAATTTTCAGAATAAAAAGTTATTATGGAGTGCTTTTTTTATGATTATGAGTTAGATGAAGAAGATCAACTCTGTAGAGCTTTTTGGCCAGATCCTATTTGTAGAAAGAATTGTGCTCTTTTTGGAGATATGGTTTCATTTGATACTACCTTTTCAACAAATAGGTAATGTTCTATTCTTTATGCCTTATGATCTAAATGTTTTGTTCTTAAGTTCTAAACTCCTCTGTTTTTTTCCTAGGTACAATATGATACTTGGGCCGTTTACTGGAGTTGATCACCATAAAAAGTGTATTACCTTTGCTGCAGCTCTTATATCTAATGAGGATATAGTGTCTTTTGAGTGGGTTTTAAAAACATTTGTGAAGGCAATGGGAGGTAATGAGCCTCTCTGTTTGATTACTGATGAAGATCCTGCAATGAAAGTTGCCTTTCCCAAAGTCTTTCGTTCTACAAAGCATCGGTTTTGCATGTGGCATATTATGAAAAAGATGCCTGATAAAGTGTGTCGTGATCTTCCACCAGATTATGACTTTCTACAAAAGATTTGCAAAGCTGTTTGGAGTGAAGAGAATGAACCGTCTGAGTTTGAAGAGAGGTGGGCTAAGGTTATTAGTGAATTTAAGTTGGAAAACCATGACTGGTTGTTGCAAATTTATGAGAAGCGTGAAATGTGGATTCCGGCTTATTTTAGGGATTTATTTTTGTGTGGTATTATGCGAACCACATCAAGGTCAGAGAGTGAGAATAACTTTTATACTAAGTTCACTAATCCACATCTTACCCTTGTTGAGTTTTACATGAGATTCGAAAGTGCTTTGGATGCTCAACGCCATACTCAAGGTGAAAATGATAATTCTTCTAAACATAAACATCCTGAATGCAAAACACGTTCTGCCATAGAGAAATTTGCTTCTGAAGTTTACACGACAACTGTTTTTTATGAGTTTCAAGACGAGGTTGAATCAGCTCTTTTCTCTTGTGGGCTTGATAGTTTTAAGAAAGAATTTGGATTGGATGTTTATACTATTGGAGAAGGTTGTCGTGTCCGTAAGTTTGATGTTCTTTTTAATGTTGAAACATTTGATACTAGTTGTTTATGCAAGTCATTTGAAAGGCAAGGGATTCCTTGTAGGCATATGGTTTGGGTTTGGAAGGCAAAACATATTCAAAAAATTCCCGATGCTTATGTGCTTAACCGGTGGAGTATAATGGCATGTAAGAAGCCGATTTTTGATTTAGAAGGGAATGAGTTGGAGCAATGTGTTCAAGTTTTAGATAGGAAGAGATTGTTGAATGATTTGTGGAGTGAAATTCATTCTTGTGTGAGTTTGGCTCAAGGGAATGAATTGACACTAAGTGCTCTTGTGGATAATCTACGATCATTGAGGTTAGATTTGGAATCTCAAAGTAGTATTGTTGATGGATTGAGTGGTAGTGTTTCTAGCAATGCTCAAGATATTGAATTGCTTATTGGAGCTAGTGTGCCTAGTGAAATTTTGATCAAACCGCCTAAAGTATCAAAGAACAAAGGAACCGGGGTTCATGTTCAAGGTAGTGGAAGTGATAAACGGTTGAAGAGTGATAAAGAAAAAGCTATTGAACAAAGTCAAAAGAAGAAGAGGTTGTGTAAAGGTTGTAAGAAGTTGGGTTACCATGATATTCGTAATTGTCCCGAAAAAGAAAAGTAAAAATGTAAGTACTGTTGTTTGTTTAAGTTTTTTTTTGTTTTTTTATGTTCAAAAATATGTTGCCTAATGTTCTAATGTTTTGTTTTTATGTTCTAGTTTTGTTTTGTTTTTTTTTTATTATATATTATACTACTGTGTTTAAAATATTTAAATATGTGTTTGATTTTTCAGGGGTATCTGTGTTCTAGTTGTTTAATATTTAATGTTCTAGAAAAGAGGCCTTGTGTTCTATATTCAGGTACTGTATGTTCTATATATTTTCCTGTTTTTTTTTCTTATTTTAAATATTAATGTTTTTGATTTGTTTTCTTTTTTGTAGGTAAAATATTCACTGACTTCTTTGGAGGCTAGATACTCTTTTTTTGTTTTTATTTATTTATTGCATAGTATAATTTATTTGTTTTACGAACACAAATGTTATTTTTAAGTTTACATTTATTACTTTGTAATTTTTTTGTTCTTTTTTTCTGAAATATTTATTTTACATATGAATTACTGGTCTTTATAATATTGTTTGTTTAAAGTTTGCCTTCTGTAGTAGGATTTAATTTTGTATAATTTTTATTCCTTAGAACATGTTCATATCATCTTAGAACATATCCTTTTGTTTTAGAACATGTGTAGTTAACTTTTGATATTTCAACATTGTTTTACATAGGACGACTATGGGTTCAAAATATTATTTTGTGTATCAGAATTTCTATTATAACATATCTTGCTACTATTAGAAGTTGCCAATATATGTTTAAAACATATTAAATTAATAGTAAATAAACACGCAATGAACTTATGATAAATCTATTTTTAGAAATCAAAACATGCATATATTATCCGAAACAACATGTGAAAATCAACACACACAATCTTTTTCAAATATTATCTAGACTACATAACCTTGGTTCAAATTAAAAAAGGAACACACTGAAATTGTAATTCAAACAACCTTCAAGTCAAAGTATTATATAATAAAGTTCTAGTCTAATCATATTTAATCTAATCTATTCTCATCTCTTTCTTCCATTTCCTCGACTTCATTGAAATTGCATGATGCTCGTCATTCAGCTTTGATGATAATATTTTCCCACAATATTCTACCCTCAGTTTTTTGAGTATTTCAATCTGCAAATAACCAAAAAAAACATTAGAAACAATGTTTGTAACTTGAATGTACAATATTGTGGGAAAAATATGTTTTCCATTCTATTTCTTTTGTTATTTCTGTTGTTTTGTTGTTGTTTGTTCTTTTTTGTTCCTCTGTTTTATTTGATGTACCATGTTCTAAAACAGAGTGTCTTGTGTTTGAATGTGTGTCACACATGTTCTAAACTATTTTATCTTGTTCTTAAATGAATTCATATTGGAAAAAAAGAATACTTACATTGTCTTTCTCAAGTCCACATTCCCATTTTTCTGCATCTTCTGCCTCATATGTCTGCATGTGCCTCATCAAAAACACTCCACAATCATTCTTGTTGCTTAAGCTTCTCCATGGCATTTTAATTGTCCGAGTTTTAAATGATTCCACATACTCTGTGCTCTGAATCTTGTCGATATGGCAGAAAAAATTTGCAAACCCCCTCAACTGAGTAAGAAAAAAAAACATTAATTGCATTTTTTTATTATATTTTATAATTAAAATAATAGAATAAGTTAATGTATTACCATTTGTTTTGGTTCATTTGCATATTTCTTGAAGAACGAAATCTTTGCCGGCAATGGTCTATTATCGATGAGATCAAGTTTGCTTTCCAAGAAATTCACGAAAAGTAGGTAGAAGTGTGCTCCATTTACGACAGGCATGAATACCTGTTCAGTCAAATAGATGGCAGTTTAGGTGCTATGTTCATATTATCCAACAGTTTAAACTGAAATAAATTTTCAGGTTCTATGTTCATGTTCTAATCATTCTCTAACATGTTTTAACTTTAGATTCTTTATGTTCTAATTTTATTCATTATGGTTTTAAGGTTTCTATCAAGTATAAGTTTACAGCTTACCAGTTGTATATTTTTGAAGCTGTCCACTCCTGCATGATTCATCTCTGTTTCCATCCTTCTAAACAGAAATTCCATTCTCGCTTCTTGTGTATCATTTGCATTGAAATACGTGTTCGTGCATAGTGTAAGCTGAAAAATTAAACTCAGTGTTAGATATTTCATTAGTGATAAGTTATTCATATAACTTTAGTTAAATATAAATGTAATACACTTACGTAAATTTGTGTGGAGAAAAAGAATCTGTTTGTTTTCCCTACACCCCTCCTTTTGTTTTCCATGTTCAGGATATATGAATAAGCATCAATAATGTTGTTCACGAGATGTTCCTTAGCTGCCAGAGTATGTATATCTTCTCTAGTGATTGTGGTGACGGTGTCATAATACAAGATCTCCCTATAAATGACAGTTATTATTATTTGTTAGATTAAAAATATTAAATGTTTAACTTACATTAATAGACATGTACTTTAAAACTTACGTTATATCTCCTTCAGCAAATGCATACTCTGCCACCCTCCTATACCCTTCTTCAACATTCTTGAATTTGCTTTCATTTTCAATCATGAAAGGAGACCTTAAGTTCAATGGAAGTCTATCCACATTCCTTTTTTCCCTTCCTGTTTTTGATTCAATGATATTTTCTTTTTCCCTGTTTAACACAATAATATTTATTTATTATTAGAAAACAGTTTTATTAAACAAAGTAAACTATGTTTTTCTTTCTAAGGCACATGTTCCAAATAATGCGCTTCATGTTCTACAATAACATGTTAATTGTGATTTTCAACTGGAAAGAATTGAAGTCTTTTTTTTTTATAAATCTATTTTTTTAAAAATACATAATTTTCGTAAAATTTCCATCCAAAATACATAAATACAATTACTAATAAACAAAGGATATTATGTTCCAATTTCTAAGGCATATGTTCTAAATATTCTTGTTCATGTTCCAAAATAATATTTTAAAACTTATGTTCTAAATATTTTTTATAAATATATTGTTTTTAAAATACATCATTTTTCAAAAAATTTCATTCAAAATACATTAACACAATTACTTTACCCTTGAATCTGTTCCTTGCCCTTCTGTTTTGCATCTCCACTGTTCATAGCTTTCTCGTTTTCCTCAGCTGCTGCATCAGCCATTTTCATCAAATTTTCAGAAGTTGGTTCATCCACTGCATTTTCAGGCTGTTCTCCTTTTTTGGTTGGTGAGGGTGATAGTAAGTTGAAGCTTGTGTATTTTGCAATTTCAATCCTTGTGGTTTCTGGTGTTTCATTTGATGCAGATTTATTGGCAGGCTTCCTGATTTCAGAGTTGGAAGGAATTTCAGGTTCTGGGCTTGGGGTTTTTAATCTGAACTGTGGAGTTGGTATGTCTAGCCTTGGAGTATTGAAATACTCTGGATGATCCACTGTTTCATGTATCTGTGCTTCAGTTGGAGTTCTTTGATTCTTGTTTTTATTGGCCTTTTGCTCATAATACATATTCCATGCATTTGCCATTAACTTATCCAACTCCTCCATGAAACCAGGCTCGTCAAACAGATGCTGATCTTGGCTTAGAAGTGATGGGGTTTTGTTTTTTGGCTCTTCTTCATCTTTGTTTTGGCTCAGCTTTTGTTTCTTAGAGGTGTACTTGTTCCAAATGTTTTCAACTAGGCTATGCATTTTGTCTGTTGTATCAGCCTCGTTAAACATTTCATTTGCTTTGTCTAGCATGTTGTACATCTCGTTGACATTCGAAGCAAGCGTCTTTGCCAATGTACCAAAATTTTCCAAAAATTCCTATAATTTTGTAAACAATATATTAATATATTATTTTATTTCATATTTCTATTTAGGACATATAATTTTAATTTAGTTTTTAAGATAGTCAAACTTAGAACATATGTATAATATATTAGAACACACATAAGAAGGTTTAGAACATTAGACAAGTCAATTATTATGATTATATAACTTAGAACACAAGTATTTATTATTGTAATATTAGTTTTAAAATGTAGAACATAATAGAAACATGAGTATAAAGTATATTTAAAACATAGAACATAAGCATGCATAATTCGAACACACACTGGAATGTTTAGAACATTTACAAACCTAAGTATTATGAATATTTAAAACTTAGAACTCTAGTATTTATAATTGGATTGTTACTTTAAAAACTTAGAACATTATAAAACATGGTCATAAAGAATATTGAAACCTTAGATCATAAGCATACATAATTAGAACACACTAAGGAATGTTTAGAACATTTGACAAACTTAAGTATTATGAAATTTATATCTTAGAATACAAGTATATATCATTGTATTATTACTTTAAAAATTTAAAACATTAAAGAAACATGAGTATAAAGAAATTTTGAAAGTTAGAACATAAGTATTCATCATTAGAACTTTTATTAGAACATAACCCTTTATTAACAAGTTGCAAACATTTCTACTATTTTTTGTTTTTTCATATTTTCTATAGTTTTTTTTATGTATGTTCAAATTTATTGTTTTCATGTTCTAATTTTCATTTGAATGAGTTCTTTGTATTATCCAACATGTTCTAAATGAATGTTCTTACCATCATTTCAGATTTTGCATTTGAAGAAGATCCTGCCATATTTGTTGCTTCTGTTTTTTTTGGGATTTCGGCTTCGGGCATTGCATTTTCTTGGACAGTTGGCTCAGCTCCTATGCGATTCAGCACTATACCTTGACCAAATCCCCTTGCTTTTTCAATGGAAATTCTGTTTGTCATTCTTTCTCTGTTCCACACTGTTAAAAGTGGGATTTGTCTTGGTACTTGTTGGCCTTCTCTTTGTAATCGATCGAAGAACAACACCTGTTCATATTATGACAAAATTTATTTTTTATTCAATATATTAAGGAAGTATTAAAAGAACATTAAAAAAAGGAAACAGAAATATTTACCAAGAGGAATGGTAGAGGTCCTGTATAGAAAGAAGTTCCGGCTTTTCATTCACAAACAGATTTCTTCCAATGTCTGTACACAAACGTGCTCCAATCCAGATTAGCAATCGTGTTTGTGTTCATACAGCTGTACATGAATCTGATGTATACTTGTGGGTTGTTGGTTGATCTCATACAGGAGTTCACTGCAGCAATGACGAAGTTCCAAATGAACTCATTGGATACTGGTTCAAGCATCAGGTCCTTTATTCTAGAAATTAGTGGCAAGTTTGTTGGGCTTCCCTTCTTCAGTTTGAAACTTTTCCTCCATGTTGCTAAGAACTCTACATAATTATCATCAATGTCTTCATTTTCTGGCTCCACAATCTCTTCCCCTCCCAATGGTACACCATACACCTGATGAACATCTTCAGGTGTGACAAAAATTTCACCACTTCCAGGCAGAACTATTGACTGTCGATCTACATTTGAGCTTGACACTATGTAATCTGCCAACGCTGAATTGTGATTTGCCATGCTCAGACTCAGAAATCCCCCAAATCCAATTTTCCTGACAGCTTCCTTGTGCTCGTCAGGCATTATCTTGATAAGTTCTATCAATTGCGCTGGGGGAATCTTCTGATACAACACCACCTTTTTCTTTTGCTTTGGAACAATCGACTTTGTATCCTTATCAACCTCCAATATCTCCAAATAATCATCATCATCCTCTTCGATTTTCCTTAATTTTCCTTTGTTTTTTTCTGCTCTTGTCACAATCTGTAAAAAAAACATAGAACATATGTTGATCAGTAATAGAACATATCACTCATAGTTTAGAACATGTAAACTTATTACTTATTATAAGAATTTAGGATTTTAATTAATGTAATTATGTTCATTTATATATTAGAACATACGGTCTTACTTTGTTTTAAATTATTAAGTCATCATGTAAATATTTTTTTTATTATGTTCTAATTAAATTTACACATGTTTTAATTAATCAGGCATGTGTTCTAAATATTATTTTTATGTTATAAGTCACTGTACACATGTTTTAATTAATATTTGTATGTTCTAATTCAATGAACACATGTTTAAATTACTGTCTCTTGTGTTCTAATTTTATTAACATGTTCTAATTTTTATTTTTTTGCCTTTTTCTACCATTTTTTATGTTTTCTAGTTTATTATGAAGAATTTTTAATATTTTAAATGTTACCTGTAATTGTTGTCTCTTTCTCTTGTTGAATGGCTTTTTCTCCTTTTCCGCTTCTTCTTCTTCTACTTCTTCTTCTTCCGCCTCATAATTTTCATCATCTTCTTCATCTTCTTCATCGATGTCAGATTCTTCTTTCTTCACTGTTTTACGGGGCTTTCTCCCAACTTTCCTTTTTGTTTCCTTTACAATCTCTCTCTCTTCCTCCTCTTCTTCAACAGCTTTTTCACTTTCTTGTACTCTTAAGCTTCTTCTTGTTGGTGTTCTTGTTCCCAAGGCCTTTGCTGCCTTTTTCTGTACCACTCCCTTTCCTCTTTTTTCAACATCTTTTTCATCCTTTTTCTCTTCCTTTTTTGTTGTTGCATTCTTTTCCCCTTTTGTTCTTTTTCTTGGTGGTTGTGTCCTTGCCACTCTGAACTGACGAATCAGTATATCATCATCTGTTTCTTCATCGTCTTTTTCCACCGGATCTTCATCTTGTTTCTCAATGGTCACTGATTGCACTTTTGTCTTTGGTGCGACGCTTTTTCTCTTCATTCTTCTCGGAGGAGATGCAACAATTTCATCATTGTTAATGTTCTCATCTTCTTCATTAACTTCCTGCCTGTTAAACAGTAAAAATGCATTATAATTTATATTAGAACATGAGTTGTTAATGTGTTCTAAATTCTCAATTAAACTAATCATGTTCTAATTCAATTAACACATGGTTTAATTAATTATTCCTGAGTTCTAATTATATTTTATATGTTAAAACTAAGTTTACACATGTTTAATTAAATATTCTTATGATCTAACTTAGTGCACACATGTTCTAATTAATCTTTCTGGTGTTGTATTTATTTATAATATTTTCTAAAGAACTAGAAAATGCAAAATATTATATATAAACTACCCATGTTCTAATTAATTAGTTGATATTGCATACCTTGAAGTTGATTTGAGGTTTGTAGATTTATTCTCATCGTTCTCTTCTTCATCAGTTTCTGCGTTTTGATTTTCATCATCGTCAGTGTTCTGTTTTTCATCATCATCTGCATTATCATCCTCCTCCCTGGAATCCTTTTTCTCCATTGGGCAACCAGTTGGTTTCTTAACATTCTCCCACCTGTTAATTTATGTATAAAATTTATTCTCTTATAATTTAAATAATTTACTAAAATATATTTGTTTAAGTTTAGAACGTACCCTGTAGCTGTTCTTGGTATTTCTCTGTCACTGTTATCATTCTTTTCCTCATCACCAACTTCTTCATCATCTGTTTCATCATTTTCAGTTTCCACGAGGTCTTCTTCCTGTTCCTTTTCATTATCATAATGAACTTGTTCATCATCTTATTCTTCTTTGTTGGATTCATTCCTGAAACATATATTACATATGTAATTATATTTTTACATCCTTAAAATATATATATTTAAATTAAAATTAGATTAAATCTTTGGATCTTTGACTTACTTTGAATCATTGTTTTCCAACGAGTTTGCAATTGCTAATTGTATTGCCATTTCTAACTCCTCATCTTCTTTTTCTTCAGTAATTGTTTTTGTTCCTGAAGATGATGCTTCTAACTCATTTGAATGAGTTGTAACAGTTGGCAGCCTTAACTCATCAGCTTCTGTCTTCTCTTCCTTCTTTTCCTCTGATTTTGTTGGCTCTGCCTCGGCATTTTCTGTTTCTTTTTTATTTTTCAGGGGCATCTCTTCCTTTTCATGCTCTTTTGTGTTATCTTCCAACTTCTCAGATTCTTTATTCTCAGTTGTTACTTTCAACTTTTCCGATTCATTCCTTGAACAAAAATTATTACATATTGCACACTCTATTAGTACACACATACAACTAAATCCAAACATATATATGAAATTATACCATAGGATAGAATAATTAAAACATAAGGCCATGATATTAGAACATAAGTGTATTATATTAGAACATAAGTGTACAATAATAGAACATACATTACAGATAAAAATAACATTGATTCATTTGATTTAAATTTAAAATCAAACTAAATTAGTTCTGTTTTTCAAGTATTTTGAATGTGTTAATATTTTGATAAAAAATAATTACCTTTGATCATTGTCCAATATAGGTGCCGCCTTCACTCCATGAACATCAACTTTAATTTTGAATGTAACTTTTTTTTGTGGTTGACCCCTAAATGATTATAATTTATTCCAAATATCAGAACATAATTTTTTATTATAATGTATGAACATTTAAACAAGTTCCAAGTAATTAACAATTAGAACATAAGAGACACACATTTAGAACATAGGCAGCATACCTAGGATTTATTTTTTCCTTTTGTGGATTTTTAATCCTCACTATGATCCTTTCTTTTTCTTTCCTGTTTAGTTGTAGTTTTAAACATTTGTTAGTAAATGTTTTTAAATTGGAATTTATTTGTTCTTATTGTTAAATTTAATTAGGATTATTACCTCTTGATTGGAATTACTTCAGAAGTGGTTTGTACCTCTTCCGTAGTAAATTTCATGGTATGTTTAATCCTTTCTTTCGCTTGAGGGACTCTATTGTATTCAATTTCAAGAACACTCCTATCATATTGGTAAAACATTTTCAAACATAAGAAAATGCGGTAAGAACATTTAATATTTTATTAAAGAACATATTATGTATTCAATATTGAACTAAAATTCTGAAACTTACTTTTGAATCGAAATTGTTGATTCAGTTGATGTTGTTTGCAACACGGTCTCTTGTTCACCGTCTATTCTTTGCATATTCTCATTCCTATAAATAAATTGTATTTAATTATATTAAATGATCAGAAAATAAGTATACTAAATCAAAGTGCAGAAGACATGTTCTTAAGATTTTTCTTATGTTCTAAATATTTGCAAATATATTATAATTTAAATTCTGGAAAATTACCTTATAATGTCACATACCTCCTCTGTTTTGGCAACATCCTCTTCTGTTTTTTCTCTGTTTTCAATTAAATATGTTTTAGAACATGCATGATAATATTTGAAAATTTTACGCATGCCTTTAAAACTTGCATTATGACATTAAAACATGCTTTAAATAACATTTAGAACATACAGTATTTATTTTGTCACTCAATAAACTTTTATTTTCTTACGTTTCTGAAATATTTTCTTCTGTAGGATTTGTATGAAGACTTGAAACAACCGCATTATCAACCTTTTCGTAGTGTATGTCATCCTCCTTGCTGAAAAAATATTAGAATATTTACATAAATCCCACTGTTAGATAATATTAAAAAACTTTAGAACATGCTCAAACATTTTAAAATATCCATTTTATAAAATTAGATCATATGTTAAGTCAATGAAACATGTTGGAATGTTTAGAACATGGTAATATTTTTTAGAACACTTTTAGAGTTTTTTAGAACATGGTAATTTTTGTACAATATATCTATCTCATAATATTTAATAGTTAGTTTTAATTTAAGAACTTGCCTTAGAAAAACATTCTTACATTAGAACATGCTTAAAACATGGATTGAACATTAATGTATGTTTAGAATAGGATGAAAACATTCAAACATGTATTTTTATTATTAGAACATGTGTTGCAATGACATAAGAACATTCTTAAAATGTTTAGAACATGGTAAATTTTGTACAATATATCTATCTCATAATATTTAATAATTAGTTTTAGTTTTAGAACTTGCCTTAGAACAACATTCTTACATTAGAACATGCTTAAAACATGGATTGAACATTAATGTATGTTTAGAATAGGATGAAAACATTCAAACATGTATTTATATTATTAGAACATGTGTTGCAATGACATAAGAACATTCTTAAAATGTTTAGAACATGGAATCTTTTTTTTTATAATATCCTTTTAATCATGACTGATAACTTTAGAACTTTCCTTAAAACAACCTTTTGAAATTAGAACATGCTTAGAACATGCTTTGAACATTAATGTACCATTTGAATATTTTCTAAAACATTAATTCATGATTAAAACCTTTAGAACATGCTCCAAATTTAAAAGTTTTGTTTTATAAAGCAGATGTTGGCCCAAAACAATGAAACATGTTCGAATAACTTTAGAACATTCTTAACATCTTTAGAACATGGAAATTTTTCCGAACATTCTTTATCTACCACCAGATCCATCATTAAAACATTCAATCATGACTCTTAAATTTAGAACTTGCCTCAGAACATCATTCATACATTAGAAAATGCTTAAAAGATGTATTGAACATCATAAAAACATTGAAACATGTCTTAATATTATTAGAACATGCGGAAAAAATTAGAACATTCATATTTAATAACAGATGTGGTATAAAAACTTTAAATTATGACAATTAACTGTAGAACTTTATTTTGAACATAAATTTAACATTAGAACATGTTTAGAATAACAATTTTAGTCGATTTTCTTTATTTGAAACTCCAAATAAATTGAAATCCTTACGTATTTGTAGCTTTTTCTTCTGTTGAAGGAGCATTGACACTAGATTCGATTGCGTGTTCAGCTTCCTCGCTTTGCATGTGCTCGATTTTCCTTAATATTTCAAAATTAAGCAACAAAAATTAAAAAATTAATTGAAATTGACGAAAAATTTAAACTATTTGAATTTGTTAGATTATCACTAACCTTGTATTTTCGCAGTTGTTCGAAGAATCAATCGCATTTTCGTCACCTGACTCCATCGAAATTGCGTACAATTTTCAGCTTTCAAAATTTTTTGCGATTTTGTTGCAATTTTTTTTGATTAAGCGTGATTAAAGTATAGAATGATGAATTGTTGTTGTTTTTGCAATAATTCTGCCAGAATTCTATTAAATAGATAGTATTTGAGCGGTTTTTCGTCCGTTGTAGGGAGTGAGTGGGAGGTTGAGGAGAGAGAAAATGGTGAGAGAGAGGGAGTTATGGCAACTGATGAGAAATTTTTTTAATTTTTTTTTTAATATATTTTTGATCCGTTTTTTCTTATTTACGATCATGCCATTATGGCAGTGGCTGGGATGATCGTGGCCATTGATTTGATTCTAATCCAATGGTGTAGAAGGTGTTCTTATATAAGAAGTGTACTTACATATATATTAATTCAAATTATTGAAAATCACTCCATTTACTTACTAGTTTATCACAAGCCTCTTTTGTTTCGGGATTAACAATTACATATTTCCCATTTTTGTCGAGACTATGCATCGATCACCACCAATCATTGGCACGGGTGTTGCCACCGTTGGGGTATAATCCTTTTTCTTTCCATCTCTTCCTCTTTTCTTCATAAGTCTCGGGACCTAGCCGATGACTATGTTTTTTCTTCTTTGCATAATTTGAACACTTTTTGCGCTTTGCCTACAAAGTATACATGTCAACTTCAATGCAAAATGTAAACAATAAATTTATAAAGTACGTAGGTAGATTGTTTGAAAATTTACCACTGCATCTGGAGTTGTTTTTTGTGCAACAAAATCCTCCCATTCCTCTGGTGTGATGTGCTTCCAAATGTCAAAAGGGAGCTTTATCGGTGGCGCTTTTTCACCTTCTTTTTCACCTTCATTTTCACCATCATTTTCTCCTTCATTTTCTCCTTCATTTTCACCTTTCTCTGCCTTACTTATCTCTCTCGTCTTAGAAATCCAGCCACTCACCAACTTGGCTTTGAAATTTTTGAATCTCATACGTAGATTAGATTCAAAAACGTCATTCTTAGCTTGGGAAGGTTCAATATGGAATTGATTCTACACAAACAAATAAACATGGAAATGTTAGTTAACATGTATAGTCCCAAGCATAAATTCCCGAGCGCAAGACATATGATCAACAACTGAACAGATCAGAAACTGACCTGTTTAGCTGCTGATCTGCTGCTGCTGATCTGCAGCTGAACTGATCAGTTTCTGATCTGTTCAGCAGCTGATCTGCTGCTGCTGATCTGCAGCTGAACAGATCAGAAAGCAGATCAGCAGCTGAACTGATCAGTTTCTGATCTGTTCAGCTGCTGATCTGCTGCTGCTGATCTGCAGCTAAACTGATCAGATTCTGATCTGTTCAGCAGCTGATCTGCTGCTGCTGATCTACAGCGGAACAGATCACAAAACTGATCACCGATCTGTTCAGCAGCAGATCAGCAGCAGCAGATCAGCTGCTGAACATATCAGAATCTGATCAGTTCAGCTGCAAATCAGCAGCAGCAGATCAGCAGCTGAACAGGTCAGTTTCTGATCTGTTCAGCTGTTGATCATATGTCTTGCGCTCGGGAATTTGCATAATAATTATCACTATATATACAATGATTCATATGATTAGTTATATGTTTATGAAACTCATTTCAAGTTCGTTATGCACGCTTAAGGGTCATTTGGGTCGATATAAGTCATTTATGGCCAAAAATGGCATTTTCGATCTCAACTACCAACAAACAAACCTATATCCACATTCTAAACCTTTTTAATGATTCATATGAGTAGTTATATGTTTATGAAACTCATTTCAAGTTCGTTATGCACGCTTAAGGGTCATTTGGGTCGATATAAGTTATTTATGGCAAAAAATGGCATTTTCGATCCCAACTACCAACAAACAAACCTAAGTCCAAATTCTAAACCTTTTTAATGATTCATATGATTAGTTATATGATCATAAGACTCATTTCAAGTTCGTTATGCACGCCTATGGCTCATTTGGGACGATATAGGTCATTTATGGCCAAAAATGGCATTTTCGATCCCAACTACCAACAAACGAACCTATTTCCATATTCTAAACGTTTTTCATGATTCATATGATTAGTTATATGATTATAAGACTCATTTCAACTTCGTTATGCACGTCTATGGTTCATTTGGGTCGATATAGGTCATTTATGGTCAAAAATGGCATTTTCGAACCCAATTACCAACAAACGAACCTATATCCATATTCTAAATGTTTTTCATGTATGATTAGTTATATGATTACAAGACTCATTTCAAGTTCGTTATGCACGCCTAAGGGTCATTTGGGTCGATATAGGTAATTTTTGGCCAAAAATGGCATTTTCGATCCCAACTACCAACAAACGAACCTATTTCCATATTCTAAACGTTTTTCATGATTCATATGATTAGTTATATGATTATAAGACTCATTTCAAGTTCTTTATGCACGCCTATGGTTCATTTGGCTCGATATAGGTCATTTTTGGCCAAAAATCGCATTTTCGATCCCAACTGCCAACAAACGAACCTATTTCGATATTCTAAACGTTTTTCATTATTCATATGATTAGTTATATGATTATAAGACTCATTTCAAGTTCGTTATGCACGCCTATGGTTCATTTGGGTCGATATAGGTCATTTTTGGCCAAAAATCGCATTTTCGATCCCAAATACGAACAAACGAACCTATTTCGATATTAGATTTTTGAATCTTATACGTTAGTTAACATGTATAGTCCCAAGCATAACTTCCCGAGCGCAAGACATATGATCAACAGCTGAACATATCAGAAACTGACCTGTTCAGCTGCTGATCTGCTGCTGCTGATCTGCAGCGGAACAGATCAGTTTCTGATCTGTTCAGCTGCAGAATAGCATCAGCAGATCAGCAGCTGAACTGATCAGTTTCTGATCTGTTCAGCTGCTGATCTGCTGCTGCTGATCTACAGCTGAACTGATCAGATTCTGATCTGTTCAGCAGCAGATCAGCAGCTGAACATGTCAGTTTCTGATCTGTTCAGATCAGGTTCGCAAGCTCAGGGCTCGGTACATAATTCATGTCTTCCTGGAAATTTGATTACAGACATAAAACTACCGAGTGTAGACCAGTTTATAACAACTTAGACTAGTTAAATTTGATTACAGCTCGGTACATAATGCTTGAATACTCCAACTAAACAAACCATAATTCATATGGGAAGGATCCTGTTGTTTGATTTTCTACCGTGCATCACTCGTCCACCCGTGTGCACCTCAAACACATTCTGCACCATGTATAAAATAAACGCTTTGCACGTTCATTAAAATCGCGAATTACTTGGTCATACTTAGATTTTGTACTAATTTGCACTAATCCAATCAATACAAAGAACAATAGAACACAACATCTTAGACTTGAATGGATAATCAATATAAAATTTAATGCAACTTTAACAATCCAATCAAAATAGTTACAAGGTTGGTTACACACTGTATTACACAAACACACACACACACACACATTGTCACATCCACAGACAGATCAGTTTCTGTATGAATGAAATGAAGATTCGCTGAACAGATCAGTTTCTGATCTGTTCAGCTGCAGATCAGCAGCAGCAGATCAGCTGTTGAACAGATCAGAATCTGATCAGTTCAGCTGCAGATCAGCAGCAGCAGATCAGCTGCTGAACAGATCAGAATCTGATCAGTTCAGCTGCAGATCAGCAGCAGCAGATCAGCTGCTGAACTGATCAGTTTCAGCACGTGATCATGTCGTTGTTATGTTCGGACGTATTAGTTGTGCATGCTCTAGTTCGGTCATCAAGTACACGATTAGATAAATTTCTAGAATTAAAAATTAGGCTTACCATTGCATCATCCCAAAAAGTTTTCTTCAAGCCCTCGGGTACATCCTCCAATTTCATCAAAATTGAAATCTTCCGCATACGAAGGCCTGTAAATGTTGCATACTTACGGCGCCACTTACCACAAGGGTTATCGAATTCATTGTACTCCAAGTACATCTCTTCTCTCGCCCCAAGTCCTTTTGTTGGCCCTCTCCCCTTTCTCTTCACACGCTTTTTAACACTTTTACTTGTGCTAACTTCATTTGCCACCACATGTTGATGGTTATCAATTGGGGGGGCCCTATCGGCCATAACCTCAAACTGCTCAATTCTGTGTATATATTCATCATATCCACGATCTTCCGACTCACCTTTATCCTCCTCCACCGCTGCATCATAATCCCCATCCTCACTACGTTCATCATCATCATCATCCATCAGCTCATCCATAATAGGGTCATCATTATCATCCATGATAGAGCTATACCTGAAATTAAAGAAACACAACCACGTCACAAAACAAATACATCATTTGCATAATAATTATCACAATATATACAATGATTCATATGATTAGTTATATGTTTATGAAACTCATTTCAAGTTCGTTATGCACGCCTAAGGGTCATTTGGGTCGATATAAGTCATTTATGGCCAAAATTGGCATTTTCGATCCCAAATCTAAACAAATGAACCTAAGTCCAAATTCTAAACCTTTTTTTATGTGTCATATGCTTAGTTAGATGTTTCTAAGATTCATTTCAAGTTATTTATGCACAGCTAAGGCTCATATGGCTCGATATAGGTCATATATGGCCCAAAATGGCATATATAGTCCAAATTCTAAACAATTCATCCAATAGCACACAGAGAAAATAGTCAAACTTATATTAAAAGAAATGAACCTAAAAACAAAGCAAGACTACGAGGCCGAAGCCCAAATAGTCAGGCTCAAAATATGTCCAATACAAAATACCAAAATACCAAATACGTACAATACAAACTACCAATAGCTAAAATGTGACTATTTCCCCAATATAGTAACTTTAGGTTACAAATTTCAACACAACACAATACACAAGTACATTGCATCAATATGGTTTTCTTCAGTACACAATATACAAGTCTTGCACCACCAACACAATACACAAGTCTTGCACCACCAACTGCTCCTTGTTGGTTGTTTCTTCAGGCTGGTCTGAAGTCGCCTCTTGTGTTTTCTTGATTCATGTACTGTAGACCAATTGAACATGTGGCCTGTTAGTACGGTCCAACACACAGTGACAAGACCTAAATTAAAAAGCTAGATGTTGTGCCAATTTAACTTGTTTAAATTCATACCTCTAACCATTGCTAGATTTCGTCATCAACAAGTATTCCTTCTGTGTGATCAAAACGCATGTAATTTGTGTCATTATCCACATTGTTTGTCACTTCAGTTTTGAGATTGGTGAATGGAGGTGTATCATCAAAAGCATCATACTCGTCCTCATCCTCAACATCACCGACACCGAGGATGTTTCTCTTTCCCGGTACAACAATAGACCACTTCTTATCGGCAGGGTCGGTTATATAAAATATTTGCTTAGCTTGTGATACAAGTATAAATGGCTCTTCAGTCTCACGCAAACGACCCAGGTCTACAAGAGTGAACCCACAAGGATCATCCCTTTTTACACACCTCTTATTATTATCAGCCCACTTGCACCAAAATAGACCAACAGTCAATTTTGTTCCGTACTTAAGCTCCCATATATCTTGGACTCGCCCATAGTAAGACAACTCGGCATCAACCGGAGATCCATCCTTAGCACTAGCATACTCTCTTGATGACGCCACAAGGGAGACACCACTATTTTGCACTGACAAGGACTTCTGATCTTGGCGCTCGGTCCAAAATGTGTATCCATTGACATCATAACCCTGATATGACTGCACGGCTTCCCAAGGACCAAGAGCTAGATACTGAACAGTTTCACAAACAGTATTACCGGCTACCTCTAGTTCACCCATCACCTTATTTTGGAACCATTTAATGAACTCTCTATTATGCAATTGCGTCAATTCTCTTTCCCCTTTGGAAGGGTATTCATTAGCCAATTCCTGCTTATGCATCACCAAATATGGGTGGACGGCTAGAATATGATGCAACACATATAAGTGAGCTTGTAATAGCTTATGCGTAGGAGGTGAGATCAATTTTGACCCAATTGTACCCTTGCCTTCTAGTCTTCCCTCATACCGAGATGTAGGAAGTCCAATCGGTTCAGGTTTTGCTAAATACTCGGCCACAAAATTTCCAACTTCTTCACCCACGTTGCCTTGAATCATACTACCTTCTGGTTGTGCAGGATTCCTCACTTTATCTTGTAAAACACCCATGTGTCTCTCAAAAGGATAACACCACCTCAAGAACACTAGACCGCACAACTTAATTTCTCGAACAAGATGGCTAATTAAATGAACCATTATGTCAAAGAACGAAGGTGGAAAATACATCTCAAATTCACATAATGTTTGGATTACTTTGTTCTGAAGTTCATCGAGTGTTGACGGATCAAGCACTTTGCTACATATCGTATTGAAAAATGAACAAAGACTAGTAATACTATGTCTCACATGCTTTGGCAATATCCCCCGAATTGCAATGGGTAAGAAAGTTTGCATCATGACATGACAATCGTGAGATTTCATACTTGTCAACTTCAACTCGCCATTTAAAGACACAAATCTTTTCATGTTCGATGAGTACCCCGAGGGAGCCTTAATGCCATACAAGCACTCACAAAATAACCGCTTTTCTAATTTGGACAATGTGTAACAAGCCGGAGGCAAGTAATGGGTTTTCTTCTTCCCTTTGTCGTTGCCCTTTTCTTTGCCTTTGCCTTTGCCTTTGCCTTTTCCTTTTGTCTTGGCACCCCCTGTTTCCATTTCCTTCGTTCTATTATTTCCCGAAGTCTGAGGCCACAACTCTGGACGAAGCCCCTTACTTTTAAAGTATTCTCGCACTCCCTTGGTATCCTTTGTCTTGCCCGGAATATTCATAAGTGTCCCAAGAATTGCGTCACAAACATTTTTCTCGATATGCATGACGTCAAGACAATGCCTAACCGGTAGATCTTTCCAATATGGAAGTTTCCAAAACACATACTTTTTTTCCATAATCCAGTTGTACCCTTGTCTTTCACTGACTTGCCGAAGACCGTTTCAACACCCTTGACCCACTCATAAACTTCCTTACCAGTCAACTCTCTACGAGCGACATCCATCTCAACATTCCCATCGAATTCTGTCTTCATCTTACGATAGGGATGATCACGTCTAAGAAGCCTTCGCGTTCGCAAGAACACATATTTGTGACATTCAGAAATATATTTGGATTGTGTATCCTCTTCACAAGTCGGGCATGCTTTCATTCCTTTGTTCTTGTAGCCGGATAAGTTACCATAACCAGGGAAGTCATTGATGGTGCAGAAAAGCATTGCACGCAATCTAAACGTCTCATTTGCATGTGCATCAAATACAGAAACCCCTTCATCCCACATCTTTCTCAAATCATCAACGAGAGGTTCAAGGTAGACATCTATGTCGTTTCCCGGTTGTTTAGGCCCCGATATAAGAAGCGACAACATGATGTACTTGCGTTTCATACACAACCAAGGAGGTAAATTATATATGACTAAAAGTACTGGCCATGTACTATGTTGGGAGCTAAGAGTGCCAAATGGATTCATCCCATCCGTACATAACCCAAGCCTCAAATTCCGAGGTTCCTTACCAAAAGTGTCATGAAGCTTGTCAATAGTCTTCCACTGGGGAGAATCAGCAGGAGGCCTAAGCAAACCATCTCTCTTCCTTCGATCAGGATCTGCATGCCACCTCAAATTCCTTGCATCTTTTTTTATCGAAAACAAGCGCTTGAATCTCGGTATTATGGGAAGATACCACAACACCTTAGCTAGGTACACATTCTTACCCTCGCTTACCCCTTTGCGTTTGTAACGCGACACTCCGCACCGTGGACACTTATCCAAATTCTCATACTGCTTATGATATAGCAGACAATCGTTTGGACAAGAATGTATCTTCTTGTACTCTAAACCAAAGGGACACATGAGCTTCTTGGCATAATAGTTCGACCTGGGAAGTTCATTGCCAGCCGGTAACATATCACTTAGCGCCACCAACAACTCAGTGAAACTAATGTCAGCCCAGCCTCCGCTTGTCTTGATATTGTAGAGTGTGCAAACAGCGGAAAGCTTGCTATACTTTGTACAACCAGGATACAATGGCGTTTCAGCTGCCTTAGACAAGCACTCAAAAACACGATCGCGAACTTCATCCTCGACCTCGTGCAACATGTCCTCGACACGATCATTATCATCATCAATATTATTTTCAACGTCATCGTCATCCTCATCCTCAAAACAATCGGCTTCCCCTTCCGCATAGATAGCTTCTTCTTGTTCATGCACAACATTCTTACTAGAATTACCTACGTACACTCCACTCTCACCATGATAAACCCATACATGGTAATTAGGTCTAAACCCACGCATAAATACATGATCTCTAATCACCAAAACATTATTGACCGTGTTCACATTCTCACAATCGGCACAAGGACAATAAAACTCTTTGACCCCAAGCACTCATACAGAACTCCGAAACCCCATGCATGAAATCCTTTGTGTCACGTCTACCATACATCCAACTACGATCCATCTCCGGGAACTTCTAAACAAACCAAAACCCCCGTTTAATTGGCATAGAAAAGCAAAAACTCTACCACTTTAGCATATGCATACAGAAGTTGATTTATCGAATGAATGCATGCTTCCAAAGGTCCTTATCACTCCAACCTAACCCATCCTTGAACGTCTAACCCCACTAGTGAATGCATGTCAACTATTCAATTCTAAGGAAAATCCGGCAGCATTTCCCTACTGTTCACCAAGTACACGATGTAGGTAAGTTATTACCTACATATGTACCCAGAGAACAAAATAGGGAAACGACGAGCCAGTATATTCCTTAGAATCAAAAAGAAGACATACATTCACTTCCTAAGTGAGATTAGACGTCCAAGAACAGTCTCAAACCGGGGACTATTCAAGACTTACTCCTAACGAGTAAGTCTTGAACGGGTATCTAGGCATATGATGATGATGCATTTACTTCTAGACAATAATGTAAACAGTAACATATATACATAAATGCTCGAAAATAAAGTGTAAAGGGGGAAAACTCACCTAAAAATCAATCGACAATTGAATTTCCTACTGAACAGGGTGGGGAAGCGTCTAGCCTGCACATAGGAGCAAGAAGCTATTAGATTACAAAAAAGTGAATTGCATGTGTTCTACTGATAATAAAAAGATTTTAGGCCGCATACAGATGAGATCAACAAATTAAAAATAAGGAATTGTGTTCTTCATAATAACAAGATTTAGGCCTTATTTTCATAACTCGTTTGTTTTCTTTGTTTTTATAAAATTTTAAATTTTAATTGGTTTTATTAGTTTTTAGTTTTCATTATATATTTCTAATTGTATTTGTTCTTCTATTATAATAATTAATATTATTATAATTATAATTATTATAATAATAATAATTATTATTATTATTATTATTATTATTATTATTAATTATAATTTTTATTTTTATTTTATTATTATTATTATTATTATTATTATTATATATAATTTTGATTTTTATTATGATTTGTATTATTATTATATAGTGATTTTTATTATGATTTGTATTATTATTATTATTATTATTATTATTATTATTATATATAATTTTGATTATTATTATTATTATTATTATTATTTTTATGCAATATTTTTATTTTTATGCAATATTATTATTATTATTTTTATGCAATATTATTATTATTTTTTATTTTTATTATGATTTGTATTAATAATTTTGATTTTTATTATGATTTGTATTATTATTATATAGTGATTTTTATTATGATTTGTATTATTATTATTATTATATATAATTTTGATTTGTATTATAATTATTATTATTTTTATGCAATACACCACTGACCACTTCCCACGTACCACCACCTCCCTCCCACGTACCACCACCACTGACCACCTCCCTCCCACGACTGCCCACCACCACCTCCCACCACCACCAATACAACTCACTCCCACTGACCACCTCCCCCCACTCCCACCACGTACCGAATCAACCAACGCACTACCACCACAAGAACAAAACCGATCGACAAAGCAATTTCATATAAAATAAGGATGTAATTTAACTAAATTATGCAATTAAACCATACCTAGGAACATCAACCACCTAATATGGAGAGAATTGAGTGGTGAGTGAAGACAATTGTGTGCCGATACGTGAGAACGAGCAGAGGAGGCGCAACGTGGGCCTCGTCGCCGGTACGTGAAGATGAAGCATAGCCTCAGAGGAGGCCGGTGAAGGGGAGGCGCAGTGCCTCGTCGCCGGTGAAGTGACGCAGCTAGGCCGCCGGTGAAGAAGAACAGCCCTAGTTACATTGGAGGCCAGCGAAGAAGAAGTACGGTGAAGATCGAAGCACTGCGCCCACCGGTGGTTGGAGGCCGGTAAAGAAGAACGGCAGACGTTGGAGACGGTGGTGATGGTGCGCGGTGATGGTGGCCGGAGAAACGAGAGAAGGAGACGTGAGTAGTACGGAATTACGTGGGCTGCTGTTCTGTGAATTGCTAAGTGCGTGAAATGTGAATTGCTTAGGTTTAAGTTGCCCTTGTTTCAAATTGGAGGGAAACTTTTGTTCATTTAATATTTTTTTTTAAGCATTATAAGGTGCTCTTGTTGTATAAGGGCAACTTATGTTGAGCAACTTATAAGGTTTTTTCCTCTAGTGTTTCCACCTAATCCTTCCGGTTTTGGTAATGCTCCTCCACCACTCCCGTCTCCTAAGTCTAATCTTGAGGCTCTCATGGAGTTGTTTGTGGGGGCGCAAGCCAAAATGAATGTGGAATTTGAGGATGGATTCAAGCAATCCAATACTCATCTTAAGATGATTGAAACTCAACTAGCTCAACTAGATAGCACAATCAAAGAGCGTCAAGTGCATACAAGTCTCCCACCCCAAGGTCAAGCACAACCTAAGAAAATGTATGTTGTTGTGACTAGGAGTGGGAAGACTCTTGTTGATAGTGCTAAGCTAAGTGAAGCTTCAAGTTCTAGGGGGGAGATTTCTAAGGGAGTTGAGTCTAATGACGATGATAAGGTTGAGGAGGAGTCTCACTTTGATGATGTGAGTGATGGTTTGAAGCCAACGAAGGCTACTCCTCTACCTCTCCCTACTCCCAAAATCCCCTATCCTCAAAGGTTTTTAGGGAAAAGTTTGGATAAATAGTTTTCTAAGTTTCTTGATGTGATAAGTAAGTTGCATGTCTCATTGTCCCTCACCGAGGCACTCAAACAAATGCCCCACTATTCTAGATTCATGAGGGACGTTCTTAGTGGCAAGAGAAGTTGTGAACCCAAAGAGACCGTGCAACTCACGGAGAGTTGTAGCGCTCTGATTCAAAGCTCCTTCCCTCCAAAACTCAAAGATCCCGGGAGTTTTTCTATCCCTTGTAACATTCAAAAGCTCAAATTTGATAATGCTCTTTCTGATTTGGGGACAAGTGTGAGTATCTTGCCATATAAGATCTATGAGAAGCTTAATCTAGGTGATCTCTCTCTTACCGCCATGACATTGCAACTAGCCGATCGATCGGCTATGTATCCATTGGGTAGGATTGAGGATGTTCCCCTCGTTGTTGGCAAGCTTACTTTTCTTGTTGACTTCGTAGTCTTGGACATCGATGAGGATGCTCATACCCCTATTATCTTAGGGAGGCCATTTTCGGCTACCGCGGGTGCCCTTATTGATGTGCAAGGGGGGCTAATCACCTTGAAAGTGGGTGATTCAAAAGATAGCTTCAAGCTTCCCCTAGGTGAAGGGTGTTTTCCTAAGATGAAAAGTTGTATGAAGGTAGAGACTATTGCTTGTATTGAGAGCCATTGCTCGCATGCTAACCCTTCTAACGACTTTTGTATTTCTAAGTGTGCTAATGAGCTTGCTAAGTCCCCTCTCAATGACAAGAAGGTCCATGTGATCCCAAGGGTTTTGGGGAATAAGTTTGATGATATTATAACCATTCCCGAGATATTTGGGATGCATGTGGATGATGATGTTAGAGATTCAGCCTCCAAAGTGGTTCATGACTCGGCTAAGAAATCCAAGAGACCAAAGAAGGCCAAGGAGAAGCTTGGTGGTGGTTTGCTTGGTTGGCGCCTCATGTGTGGTGATGTTGTTAAGGTGTTTGTGCCCAAAGGGGCAAAGAGAATTTTTTTTGACATGTGACGATCCAAAACTGGTTGCATTTGACCCCCCCCCCCCCCCACCCCGTGAATTTGGGGGGCACCGTCAAGCTAATGACATTAAACGAGCGCTACCGGGAGGCAACCCGTGTATTGGTATTTTCTCTCTCCTTCCCCCATGTATTTGGAATCAGCCTATTGGTCTGATGATAATGTCGTTCGACGGTTTTGGCAGTCATCACCTTCCTCCTCTTGCCGATCTTCTTCATTTCCTAGTCGGCCTCATAAATGTTAGATTTAACTTTATTTTTGGGTGGTTGGGTTTTAGATCTTTTTGGTAAATGTTGTTAGGGCACTTGTTTTGATGTAATTATGCTGAACATCGTATAATTGTAGTGGTATTGGGTTTAACCGGTACCATTGTGCCTTGTGTTCAGCTAATCACTCCGCGAGCTTTTTGGGTGATGGTTGTCGGTTTATTGTGTTTTCTTTTTTGTAATCGAATGTTTGACTACCCTTTTGATGGTTTTTTCTGCTGTTTATTTGTTTCTCATTTCAACTTCTTTCTTGCCATCTGAAATTATATGGCGTAGAGTATTTGCTATTAATTGTGTATGTTTTTTATGGTGGGGCTTGCACTCGGCATTCTTCGCGATTTATTTAAGTTGCTCTACGCCATACTTTTTCGTCTGAATACTTGTGTTTAGCATTGGAGTGCCGTCTGAAGGGTATTTATTGTCTCCAAGGATACTAATCACAACAACATATTATGGACTTCTACGCTTCACAGTAAAGTGCCCATACGCCATTTATTTTCTTTACTGCTACTAATCACATCCATACACTTCGTTGAATGCTACGCTTCACAATGGAGTGCCCCTTAACGACATTTATTTTCTCCAAAGCTACTAATCACAACAAGTTATTATGGGCTGCTACGCTTCACAGTAAAGTGCCCATACGGCATTTATTTTCTTTACTGCTACTAATCACATCCACACACTTCGTTGAATGCTACGCTTCACAATGGAGTGCCCCTTAACGGCATTTATTTTCTCCAAAGCTACTAATCACAACAACTTATTGTGGACTGCTACGCTTCACAGTAAAGTGCCCATACGGCATTTATTTTCTTTACTGCTACTAATCACATCCATACACTTCGTTGAATGCTACGCTTCACAATGGAGTGCCCCTTAACGGCATTTATTTTCTCCAAAGCTACTAATCACAACAACTTATTATGGACTGCTACGCTTCACAGTAAAGTGCCCATACGGCATTTATTTTCTTTACTGCTACTAATCACATCCATACACTTCGTTGAATGCTACGCTTCACAATGGAGTGCCCCTTAACGGCATTTATTTTCTCCAAAGCTACTAATCACAACAACTTAATATGGACTGCTACGCTTCACAGTAAAGTGCCCCTACGGCATTTATTTTCTTTACTGCTACTAATCACATCCATACATCACCTTTTGTGCGGAACTTGCAACGCTGTTTTTGGTTCTTTTCTTCATTTCTTTTGGACTGCCCGTATTTAAGGACCACCCTAATTTATACAATATAGCAAAATATAGACTGTTATAGTGATCAGTCTACGTACATACCATCGATCACTACGCTTTCTCAAATATAGTACTTTCTCAGCGTACTGGCATTCCAAGAATTCTTGAGTATGGTACCATCCATTTGCATTAGCCGGTATGATCCAGGAACTATTTCCTCCCATATCTGGTATGGTCCTTCCCAGTTTGCCGTCAGTTTTCCTTGGGCATTTCCTTTTCCGGTTGCGGCTGTTCTCCGCAGTACTAGGTCTCCCACTCCGAGAGGCCGGTGTTTTACTTTTTGTTGTACGCTCTGCTCATTCTGTTTTTATATGCTGCCGAACTAATTTCTCCTTTTAGGCGGATTTCTGGCATGAGATCCAGCTGATGCCGTAGCAACTGGTCATTTCTTTCTTCATCGTAATGCTGGATGCGCATGGTTGGCAGAACCATTTCTGCCGGTATTACCGCTTCAGACCCGAAGCTTAGCTTAAACGGACTCTCGCTGGTAGCCTCTTTGACTGCCGTTCTTTTACACCACAGAACTTCTGGCATAAGATCTTCCCATTTTCCTTTGCAGTCTTCTAACTTCTTTTTAAGCGCAACCAGTATTTTCTTGTTTGCTGCCTTTGCCTGCCCATTACTTTGCTGGTGACATACTGATGAGTGAGCTAATTTGACCCTATACAATCCCAGGAAGCATTGTATGGGTGCACAATCGAACTGCGTCCCATGATCAAAAACAATTGCTTGCGGCAACCCGAACCTTGTAATTATATTTCGCTATATGAATTTTTTCACCTGGTTCGCTGTTATTTTAGCTACTGGATCCGCCTCGATCCACTTGGTGAAGTAATCCACCGCTACTATTAGGAACTTGAGTCCTTTGACTGCCATTGGGAATGGTCCTACAATGTCTATTCCCCACTGTGCGAATGGGATTGGGTTTAGAATAGGCATCAAGTCGTTAGCCGGCAAGTTGATCACTGCTGAAAATTTTTGGCATTTGTCGCACTTTTTTACGTATGCTCGACAATCTTCTAACATTGTTGGCCAGTAATAGCCTTGTCTTTGGCAGATGATGGCAAGTGGTTTTTCGTCGGCATGGTTTCCGCACGTCCCCTCGTGCATTCCTTCGATCAGCCTTGCTGACTCGAATGCCGTTAGGCACCTTAAGAACGGTAGGCTGAATGACTTTTTGTACAGCCGTCCCCACAGGATGATATACCATATCGCATCCCTTTTTGTCTTTTTGGCCTCTGCCAAATCTGCTGGTAGAGTTCCAGCCTAAATGTATGCTTGGATATTATCGAACCAATTTGCCTGAGTTGTGATGACCATGACCCGTGTTTCATCCGATTCTATACTTCGCTTGTTCATGACATCCATCATGACTGTTCTTTTTAAGTCAGCGACATTCGAACTTGCTAATTTTGATAGTGCATCTGCCAAAGTGTTTTCCACCCTGGGTACTAGATTGATACTGAATTTCTCAAGTTGAGCCGATACTGTTTTCAACTTTGCCAGGTACCTTATCATTGACGGCTCTTTTGCCTCATATTCTCCGTTGAATCGGCTGGCTACCAGCTACGAATCTGTTGTCAGTGTTACTCTCTTTGCATCCGCTGCCAAGAACATTTGGATGCCGGCGATTGCTGCCTCGTATTCGGCTTCGTTATTCGACGCAGCGAAGGTAAATTTTATAGCATACTCAAAAATGTCTCCCCCTGGTGATTTTATGATTATTCCAGCACCACTGCCTGTCTGTGCTGCTGAGCCATCCACTGATACCTCCCATATTTCAGCTTGTACCTCATCTTCTTGGTAGGAAGCTTCAACTATGAAATCCGCCAACGCTTGAGCTTTAATTGTCGTTCTTGGCCGGAATTCCAAGTCAAACTCTGACAACTCTATTGCCCACTTCAGCATCCTTCCTGATGTATCCAGTTTGTTTATGGATTTTTCAAGAGGGAAGTTTGTTAACACCTCGATGGTGTGCGCATCAAAGTACGGTCTTAATTTTCTAGCCGTGACGAGGACTGCGTATGCCATTTTTTCAACCAATGTGTTTCTCGTTTCAGGGCCGTTCAGCACATGGCTGACAAAGTATACTGGTTGTTGCACTTTGCTCTCCGTTTCTGCTACCAGTACTGCTGCTACCGTCTTTGGTGACGCCGATATGTATAACTGTAATTTTCCGCCTTCCTTTGGCCTTGCTATTGTTGGTAGTTTTTTCAGGTGATCTTTTAGGGACTCAAAAGCCTCTTGCTCTACCGGCCCCCACTTGAATTTCTTGTTTTGCCTCAAGGTTGTGAAGAAAGGCATCTACTTGTCTGCCGACTTGCTCACGAATCTGTTCAGGCCGGCCATTCTCCCAGTCAATCGTTGTATGTCTTTCACACTTTTGGGTTGTGGCAGACTGATCATTGCTTCTACTTTTTCTGGGTTAGCGTCTATGCCACGCTCACTGACTAAGAATCCCAAGAATTTTCCTGACCTTACTCCGAAGACACACTTCTTCGGGTTCAGCTTCATCATGTACTTTCTCAGAGTTTCGAAAGTTTCCCGAAGGTCGGCTACATGATCTTTCTCCTGCCGGCTTTTAACGATAGAGTCATCAACATAGACTTCCACATTTCTGCCTTTTTGGTCGTCAAAAATTTTGTCGACCAGCCTTTGGTATGTTGCTCCTGCGTTCTTTAACCCGGACGACATTGCCTTGTAACAGAAAACTCTTGTATATGTAATGAAAGATGCCTTCTTCCTGTCTGATTTGAGCAGGCTGACCTGGTGATATCCTGAGAATGCATCTAGGAAACTGAGTAGTGCATGCCCGCTGGTAGAGTCTACCAGCCTATCGATCCTTGGCAGGGGGTAGAAGTATTTTGGACATGCTCTGTTGAGGTTGGTGAAGTCTACACACATCCTCCACGATCCACTCGGCTTTTTCACCATTACTACGTTTGCCAGGCATTCAAGGTAATTGCAAGGCTCAATGAAACCTGCCGCCAAGAGTTTCTCAACCTCCTCTTGTATTGCTGTCATTTTCTCCGTGGAGAAGTTGCGCCTTTTCTGTCTTACTGGCCTAATATTCCTGTCTGCGTTTAGTCGGTGGACTATCACGTCTGGATCAATACCAGGCATCTCATCTGCGGAAAACGTAAAGACGTCGCGTGCTCTCTTAGCAGGCCTATGAGGTTGACCTTCATGTCTCTTTCCATTTCTGTACCAATTACAACCGTTTGATCCTGCCGACCGACCTCCAATTCTATATTTTCCGTCATACCGTCTGGCAATGGTCTTGGTGCTGTTTCTGGTCTTTCATCAAAGTGTTCCATGTCCAGGTCAATTCGACCTCTTTTTGCCGTGGCTTTTCTTGTCAAGTTTACCTCAGGGATCATTCTTCCCGGCGTTCTCAACGCCGTTAAATAACAGGATCTCGCCGCCTCCTGACTTCCCCTTATCTTTGCCGGTCTTTCTAGATTTGACATATATATATCATTGTCAAGTGATAAGTGGAGACTATTGCCTGCGCATCGTGTATGAACGGGCGACCGATGATCACATTATAGGCCGCCGGCACTTTGATGGTTAAGAACTCTACCATGAGGTCTCGTGTCTCAGATCCTTCTCCAATTTTCACCGGCAGCCTCATGCTACCTTCTGGGTACACCGTAGATCCTGAGAAACCGATTACCAGGTAATTCACCCTTGCCAGCTCTTCTTCTGGTATGTGTAGTTGCTTGAATGCATCCCAAAATATGATGTTTTCTGAGCTACCTCCGTCTATTAGTACTCGATTTACATCGGCATTTGCTATATCAATTGTCAGAACTAATGGGTCATCATGTGGGAAAATGATGCCTCTGCAATCCGATTCCGAGAAGGTCATCACTGGTATGCTGGGTGGGCTTAGCCACACCCTAGTGCTGTGATAATTCACCATGTGCCTGTGTTCCTCCAAACTCCTGCTGGCGCCGCTTATCGTCCCTCCATGGACAGGGCCGCCAGAGATGACAAATACCAGCGGTTTTTTCTCGTTGTCCCTTTGTTCTGCTTTAGCACTGGTTTCAGGTTGTCTTTGCTCTATTCTTGGTGGTTGATACGGCTGTTCGATTCTGGGATATTGTTGCTGATTTTGCTGTTGTTGTGGTCGGTAGGAATTGGCAGTGTTTCCTCCGGCCGGGTTGTAGTTACCATTTCCTTGTCTCGCCCTATATTGCGAGAAATACCCCTTTCTCACCATGTCCTCAATATTGTCCTTGAGGTCTCTGCAGTCCTCTATGAGGTGGCCGTGCTCATTATGGAAGTCGCAGAATATTTTGACATTTATTTCCCTACTCTGCATTGGTGGTGGCCTTCTCCAACCGTCCATCTTGTTGTTTATGTTGTAAATTTTCGTCCGTGGTGTGTTCAACGGAGTGTAATTATCGAAGAGTCTGCGGGACTCCCTTCTATCCTGCCGGGGTCTCTGATTCTGGGGATTGATATTTCTATCGTTTTGATTTTTCTGACTGGCCCCTTGCTGATTATTACTCTGGTTAAAACTATTTCCTCCCCTTCCCATCTGCTGATTGTTGTAGCTTGGATTGTACCCGGCATTACCACCGGTTGCCACGACGACATTGGAGATTCTCATCATCTGATCCCCCCTGATGTATTCGTTTGGCTTATGCAAAACGTCACCCAGATTTGTGTATGATTTCCGGCTAAGGTATTTCTTGAATTCACATTCTTGCATTCCTCTCATCAAAGCTAGGACCGCAATCTCCTGCTGCAGGTTGGGAATAGTGATTGACTCGTTGTTGAAACGAGTGAGGTAATCCCTTAAAGATTCTCTATCTTTCTGGGCGAACGACATTAATTCTCCTGATGATTTCTTTCTCTTCTATTTGCTCATAAAACGCGACAAAAACGCCGCCTGCAATTGTCTGAAGCTATAGATGGACTGAGCCTCTATGCTCTTGTACCAGCTCGCCGCGACTCCTAAGAACGTGGATGGGAATACCTTGCAACACATGGCGTCGGAATCTGTGTATAACATCATGTGTTGCTCAAAGGTGGTGCAATGATCTTCCGGATCCGTCGTTCCATCATATTTCCCGGTAGGGATTTTTATCTTTTCCATTCTTTCTTCTAGGATTTCTCGGCATAGGGGAGAGTCCTTTGGCTGGATTATTTTCGTGATGCGGTTCTGTTTCATGCTCTTCATTTTCGTACTCAATTTTCGTCGTTCCCCAGAGTACCAGCGGGCATGCACTACTCAGTTTCCTAGATGCATTCTCGTACTCTGGGGTGGGATGCGGTTCTGTTTCATGCTCTTCATTTTCGTGAGGGTCAGGGCACTTTCTTTTTTGTGTTGTGTTTTCTTGGTTGAGGGAGGTAAGAGATTTCTGACGGGCAGGTGGGGATTTGTTGATTTGGCTTTTCTAAGACTGCCGACTAACCTGTGTTTTGGGCGGGTGGCAATTCTGATAAGGCTGCCATTACAGTTGACAGTGTTTTTAACTGTTCTCCTGTGAATATTGCCAACAAGGGCGACAGGCTCTCCTGCAGCGTCTGCTCTAGGGGTGTAGTGGGTTGTTCTGCGACAGGACTCCCCATTTCTATCTCATCATCATCTTCCACTATAAAGTCTTGTACCGGCTGAGGGATGTTTCTTATTACTGGGCTTATTATCGGTTGTGCTTGTAAAGGATTCATTAAACTTATGGGTGAGGGCTGAGATTTGGCAGCTCCCGCTGATTGCGAAGTTGCCGGTTTTTCCTGACTTTTCTTTTACTTCTTACTGTCTTTGAGTGAGACATCCATGTCAACTGTTTAACCATTCCAAGGGATGAGGTCCCCTCCTTCTAGCGCCAATTGTTCCGGGTGTGGAATAGGAACAGCTGATTGTGGGATACTGAACTTCTGTTGAGAGTGCCGGCTGATATCTGCACAACATAATAGATTAACTAGCCTCGGGCGTGGTTCGAGGATCCCCCCTCCGATGCCTAAGTAAGATTACTGAAGTGATTAAGAGATAATCAAAGAGTAAGAAAGAAGTGTGTTTAAGTGTTTGTGTACCTCATAGCAATAAATGAGGTGCTACTTATATAGACCAATCCAAGGGTACGGTCCTGTGGGTCCCTTGTGGTGGGATAGCGACCTGTTTGACAGTGACCCGTGGATGATCGTTGGTTGGCCGTCTTCATGATATAGCCGTCAAGGGACTTACAAATATGCCGGTAGGTGTTGTTTACCTAAGATGACCAGACTACCTGCAGGTTAATATTTTCTTACGGGGAGTTCTACCGGTATCATGTTATGCCGGTAGGACACCCCGTACAATAAACATCTAGAAGGTCAACAATATCTATTATTTTAACTATCAACTATTCACATAAAGGAAATATTATGTAGGAAACATTCAAAAACCACCTACAAACAAAAATATAAAAACAAACCATATACAAGACATCTAACTAGTACTACACACATTGCCTCAAAGGATATCTCAGTATCTCACTGGAGTATGTCAAAGAGATGATAATCAGTACAATGACATGGGGAATTGAGGAGCCTTCAGAATAATGAAAAAATTCCATGAAGTTCAAGGAAAGGACCGAATAAAGAAGAAACAAGACATGAAAAGATGAGAGAGATAATAGTAGGGCCATAAATATAATTGAATCACACTTAGCAATTGAATTCACTGTTAGAACAATTCCTCACCGTACGGTCTACAACTTGTTCGACTTCTCAAGCGATAAAATGGGTGTATAAATCTGAATAACTCGATCTCTTGGAGGATGTGTTATATCAGGCATCTGTAGAAGAATATAGTGATGTCAAGAATATCAAAGATAATATCAAGACTTTGACTTGATATTATTCTGATTCTTGATATTATATTATCTTGTGATCAATTTATATCTTAGGATATTATCTTAGTTTGACTTTATGTACTTATCCTTGTATTCTTGTAAACTATCCTTTACGAAGGATATACTATTCTGTTTTCCTAGTTTAAGGAGATTATGCACATATTTAGCAGCACCTTTGTAAGTATATAAGCTTCTATATTATCAATGGAAACATCAAGTCTTCCAAACCTTTACATGGTATCACAGCTACTGATCTAAACCTATTTTTTTCTCATCTCTTCTCCTCTCAAATGGCGAACAATCAACTTGTTAACAGCCATGACCCCTCTAAACCCTTCACCCTCCTAAACCTTCCCAACACTATCAAACTCACTTCGAAAAATTACATTGCATGGAAGACACAAATGGAAGCCCAACTCTTGGGCCATGACTTGTTCAAATATGTTGATGGTTCTTTCCCGGAACCACCACCCTCCATCATTGTTGACGGCGAATCTGTTACAAATCCAGCCGCTCACACATGGTTCCGTCAAGACAAGCTTGTCTTTGGAGCTCTCGTGGGTACCCTCTCACAAGATCTGGTACCTCTTGTCTCTCACTCAAATAGTGCTCAACAAGCCTGGACTATTCTCAGGTCCACATTTGCCAACACCTCTCGTGGACACCTGAAACAGATCAAAGATCGCTTGGCCAACACCACCAAAGGGTCTTTATCCATAGCTCAATATACGCAAGAAATCAAGGCTTGTACTGATCATCTTGCTGCAATGGGAAAACCAATGGACAATGAGATATTGTGGACAAGATCCTTCAAGGTCTTGATTATGAAGCCTATAAACCAATCATTGTTTCCGTGAATGCCAGGGACACGGTTATATCTTTTGAAGAATTATATGACAAGCTAATAACTAGAGAGATCGTTGCCGAAAAACAACTTGGCATGCCCTCTATGTTACCTGCTACTGCCATGGCTATGCATTACAAGGCACCTCATGTCCATCACAACAAGCAAGGTTGGTCTGCTCCCAATGCTTCCAATGGTCTTCTCCCAAAACCTCGACAAAACACCTCTAATCGTACACCTAAGCCCTTCTTAGGTAAGTGTCAATGGTGTCGAGCATCTGGCCATGCCTTGAACCAATGCTCCGTATTCAAGGCTGCAAATCCCTCCATCGAGGTTCCTGATCCATTTCAAGCTAGGTCCATCCTACATGGTCATTCACCAGTCGGACCACAAGCACACATGGCAACAACAAACTCTCCTTACAATGGTGGTTGGCTTCTTGACAGTGGTGCGTCACACCATGTGACCAATGACCTCAAAAACCTCTCCCTCCATGCACCATATGATGGTACCGAGGAGCTCATAATTGGAGATGGCTCATCCCTCCCTATTTCCAATACTGGTTCATTCTCACTCTCTACTCCCTCACATACCTTTAAATTCTCAAATGTTTTGCATGTTCCTAACATCTCTCGTAATATTTTATCTATTTCTCAATTCTGTCAAGAGAATAACACATCTATTGAATTTTTACCGTTTCTTTTCCTTGTAAAGGAGCGTTCGAGGGGAACAACAATACTACAGGGTCCAACTAAGGCTGGGGTGTATGAGTGGAATCCCGGTCCTCCTCGTGTCTTCACAAGTCTCAAATTGCCCACTCACGATTGGCACCATCGGCTTGGGCATCCTTCAAATTCAGTTCTTAAGCTTTTAAGCACTCGCTTTTCCCTTTCAATTACTGATTTTCACATGTCTATGTGTAATTCATGCAACATTAATAAAAGTCACAAATTACCATTTTCATCTTCTACTCTTACTTCCAGTGCACCTCTTGAACTTATTTTTTCTGATGTATGGACCTCTCCCGTCCACTCTCATGACAATTACAAGTACTACATCATATTTGTGGATCATTTCACTAGATATGCATGGTTGTACCCTCTTAAGAAAAATCAGATTCTTTGGAGACATTCATTCGATTTCGAGGCATAGTGGAAAAATACTTTAGGAGACAAATAATACAAGTATTTTCAGATAATGGGGGGGAATATGACAAATTACACCCCTACCTAGTGTCAAATGGTATTTCTCATCTCACATCCCCTCCACATACTCCGGAACACAATGGCTTTGCGGAACGACGACACAAGCACATTGTAGAAACTGCTCTAGCTCTTCTATCCCATGTGAAGGAAATAATGCCCTTGGTCCAAGTATGCATATAATGTTAATTCTAATAAATGCGGTTCAGTATTAATTAACAAGTTAATAATTCAATGAGATCAAGTGAGCTGAATGCCTAGCTAGAGGCCGCTTCAGTTCAAGTGGAATTAATGATATTAATCCACAGCTTACTCTTGACTGAACCCGTAGGGTCACACAAATAGTACGTAAACGGATCAAGTATTTAATGGCATTAAATACTCCATCTATGGATATTCAGAATCGACGGATCTTGGTTTCAGTGGGAGCTGAGATCGTCAAAGGCAAGCAAGTGAATACTCCGGAAACGATGATATTGCCGGAAACGGAAATATGGATCGTATCGGAAATATTGCCGGAAACGGAAATATTGTCAGAATCGGAAATATTATCGAAATCGGAAAATAATTCCGGAATCGGAAATATTAACTATTTGTTCGAAACGGAAATTAATTCCGGAATCGAGAATTTAATCAGAAGCGTATCGTACGAATTAGCATCGGACGAGGCCTGCCAGACGAAGGCCCAGCACGAAGCCGGGCCATCGTCCAGCAAGCCAAAGCGCAAACACACGCCAAAGCCAAGACCAGGCCCAGCGCAAAGGTCTGCAGGCCCAGCCAAGGCCTTGGGTGCGCGCGCATCAAAGGCAGCCGCGAGCTGGGCCGTGCGGTGCATTGTGCCACTCGTGTGTGTTACTCGGAATCCTAAGGCTACCAGGATTCGTAATATGATTAAATCTAATCCTGATAGATAAAGTTTGTTTAATTAGAGTCCTAGTAGGATTATAATTAAATAGATTTGTATTCTAATAGGATTATAATTCCTTTCCATAAACTCTATAAATAGGTGCCTAGGGTCACATATTTACATCGAGAATTGAAGTATTCAAAGGTAAGATTTTGGAACAAAATAAGCCAAACACTTGTAGCCTATTAGCCGAAAATTCTTATAACCTTAAGGGTGATTCTAGTTGGTCAAGCTTAAGGCGGATCCGGACGTGCTGTGGACTATCTACGGAGGGACGACACTTGGAGTCCTAAAGACTTGTTCTTGTTCGGTTCGGGCGCAGCTAGGGAGGGCACGCTACAAAGTGTATGCATCTGAATTATGCTAAATGATTATGTGTAAATAATATGTTTCCTGGCATTAAGGTTTTCCGCATTATTTATGTTTTGTCATATGTATCATAACCTAACAGTGGTATCACGAGCCTCTTATTATTTTCATAACCTAAATTGCATAAACATGGTTAAATTTACAAATTTGCAAGGAATTAAAAGGGGTGATTATTTTTCGTAATTAACTGCAAATTGCGTTTATTTAATTATATGTACGCAGTTTTTCGGCAGAATATTCGTTACTCAACCAAATCGAGTGATTTTTGTGTCAATTTCGCATGTAAAAGGCATTCTAAAATTTTGACAAAAACAATTTTTCTCGTCCGAACCCAGAATTCCCAAATTCGAAGCCTAACTATGACTTTTCGGAGGTTTAAGTTTTTCGAACGCAAAAGTTTGTAAATTTAAGATGTTAAATTGAATATTTGCGATTCTTGTTGATAAATCTTGAGTTTTTGATTGACCTACAGTATATGTTTAACAATTATGAATGCCTAGACTTGTTAATTATACAACCTAATTTGTAATTATGATTAATTTGTTGAAATTCGAATAATTTAGAATTAATTTATTTTTCATAATTAATTAATAATTTAATTAGGTATCCATGATTAAAATCCACCATGGAAATTGTTAATTTATGTTAAATTTTAAATTTTTATGACCTAGATTTGAATCCTTGTTAATCGGAAATTAACAAATTAATAAATTTTCGATTTTCGCCCTAAAATTATGAAATTAATTAGATTTATTAATTTGACGTTAATTTTAAATTAAAAAAATTTAAAGTTTTATGAAAACGCTCGTAAATGTTGCACGCACAAAGCAAAGGAAGCTACGTGTTACCCTTAAGGGGTGTTGTATAGTGCGGGCACGCGACGACGAGCAAGGGAGCTCGTCGCCCGTGCGGTACGAATGCAGCGAGCAGCATAGCATGGCGCGCGCGCGAAGCAAAGGTGTTGGCCGTGTGTGCTATGCGATGGGCGTGGGCGAGGGGCAGGGCAAAGCGAGCAGTCGCGTGTGGGCAGCAAGCGAGCTGCGCCACAGCGTGCACTGCCTCGCGCCAGCGAGCGCTGGCTCGTGCAGCGAGCGATGGCTCGCGTGCAGCTAGCAGTGCCTTGCGAAGGAAAGCAGCAGCAGACGCAACACAGCACAGAGGCTGCGCGCAGCGTGGCCAGCGATGGCTGCGTGTGCGTGTGGCATGTGGCTGCGTGTTGCGTGGAGCTATGTGTGCCTTGTGCAGCGACCAGTCGTGCACACGATGGGACTTGGGCGCAAGCCCAAGTGCCTCGTCGTGTTACGATTGAATCGTTTTGAATTTTAATTTGAGATTTTCAGTTCGAAAATAATTTTAATTAATTTTAAAATTAATAATTTAAATTGTTTTCTCGGATTTTGATTTTGAATATTATAATTATTATAATTTTTATTTATACTAATTATTTTACTAAAATTAAACCTTGAATTAATTTAAATTCATTTAATTCAACTGAAAAATAAATTAAATAAAATGGATTCAATTATAAATTTATATGAGCTTTAAATTTTAATTAAATTTGTATGTTTCCGGTTAGACTAGAAATACATTTTTATGTTTAAAATTAGTAAAGCATATGAATTTATTGGTTTATGTGGGAGCAATTTTAGTCGTAAACTCTTGATTAGGTCTACAAATCCTTTAAGGTTAAACAACTTGATTAGAATTAATAAGGACTGAATAATTGGTAGATTATTGGTGCCCTTGATTAATTGCTGCAAATATTTATGTGATGCATACAATGTGTTTTTACTAACCAACTATGTGGGCCATTCATGATAATGAATGGGTGAATGGTATATATTGTATATGTACTGTTTTGTAGGTTATGAAGTGACTAGTATGGCCCAAATAGGATAGAAAATATGGTCTGCGTACCATTAATTTGAATGTAATTGGTCTAATGCACCAAATTTGTTTTTCAATTCAAATATGGTCTGCGTACCATCAAATAGTTGTAATTAGTTTAATTATAGTTGATCCTGTTTGAAGAAAATGGCGCATCCCACGGTGAAATTCAAGACGACGTTTCCAATCCATCTTCAAGACGGACTTTGAAGTTGAAGCTTCAAGATGAAGTCGGGCCATACTAGATCACATTTATCTTATGCATGCTTTAAGTTATTTATTGCTTTTAAATATGTCTTAAATATGCATGAGATTGAAGCTTGATTATGTTGCATGATTAAGGATTTTAGTTCACTTAAAATCTAACCAACATAGTAAGAGCCTTAAGTTCTAAACTTAAAAATTGAGTTAAAAGGTGTCATGCCAAAATAACACTTACTTGGATAACCTTTACATCAATCTAGTAATAGATTACGCTCAGCGAGGTGTTACTTATTGATCCTAAAGGGGTAAGGTACACAAATAATTGTGAGTACATGTTAGTTTTGGTGAAACTCAGCGATATAAGTAAGGAGTCCTTTTATGTCGTGGCAAAATCGATAGGTTTACCTCATAAGCTCTTAGACGTACCTATCAACCAAGAGTAGTTTCTAGACTATTAGCAAAAGGCTTTTGCTTACCTAAAAGATTTTAGAATTGAGTCTAAATACATAATGTGCTTAATTCTTCAATAGGTTTTAGGATCTTGGAATCATTTTATTCACACCTGCCGGAACACATAACTTGAATAAAATGCTTAATGAACATTAAATTATGCATGCATGCCAGAATTTAAGTTTATTAAGAGAAACCGTGAATGATTATTTATTTGTTTATTCTTTTCTATTGTAGTTTAACTATGGCAAACAACAATCAAAACATCATCATGGGTTCTGAGCTTATGGTCAAGCTGAACCTAACAAATTTTCTTGAATGGGAAGCTAAGCTAGTTGAAATAGTCAGACTCAATGGACTTGAGTATGTACAGTTACATCCCATGCCAAGCTACTATGCCAGAGACATGACCCCTGAAAGATTTGCCGCCTGGGAAGCGGATCTCAAAAAGGTTATGAGTCTCATGCTGAACAATATCCCTAATGAATGGGCTAGAAGGTTTGTAGCTTACGAACCTTTTACGCTCATCAAGAATCTGAGGGATATCTGTCGTGGAAGCACGGAGGACAGGGACCTGAACGTCCATGAGTTGATTGAATCAATGTCTGGTCTAAAGGTTAGTTCTCTTAACAGGTGTTATAGGATGGAGGTCCAAGAAACACATGTTCAGCTCCTTCGCACTAAACAAAGGGTAGGCGTCCCACTAAGGTTCCATGTGGATCTTATGCTTTCATATTTTGATCGCCTAAGTCTGCTAGGAACACCAATACGCGAAAGGATGGCAGTCTCTATCTTGCTCAATTCACTGCACAGTGGGTTTGGTCGCTTCAAGCAACTGTACCTAAGTGAACCAAGAGAAGAAACAGTTGCAGAATTTGTTCACCTTGTCAGAAAGGCTGAGATAATACTGGACTGTGAAGCCAAAGATTTACTCAAGGCTAAAGGGAGACCGTTCAAGAAAGGTGGAAAGTCCAAGGGCTATGCTAAATAAAAGCAGAACAAGTCCACATCAAGCTGTCTTTATTGTGATGGAATAGGCCATTACAAAAGAGAATGTCCGAAGCTAAAGGAAGATCAGAAGAACGGAACAGTCGTTCCATCTTCAGGTATTTTCGTTATAGACTGTATACTTGCTAATTCAACTTCTTGGGTATTAGATACAGGTTGTGGCTCACACTTATGTTCCAATCCACAGGGACTAAGAAGAAGTAGAAGGTTAAGCAAGGGTGAAGTCGACCTACGAGTGGGAAATGGAGCACGGATTGCTGCATTAGCTGTAGGAACTTATTATTTGTCGTTGCCCTCTGGGCTAGTTTTGGAACTGGAAGACTGTTTCCATGTTCCAAGTCTTACTAAAAACATCATTTCTGTTTCTTGCTTAGATTCTAAGGGATTTTCCTTTTTAATAAAAGACAATAGTTGTTCGTTTTATTTTAAACAGATGTTTTATGGATCTGCTAGATTAGTCAATGGACTTTATTTATTAGATCACGACAAACAAGTTTATAACATAAATACCAAAAAGGCCAAAAAGAATGATTCAGATCTCACCTATCTGTGGCATTGTCGATTAGGCCATATTAACTTGAAATGCATGGAAAGACTTCAAAAGGAAGGAATTCTAGAACCATTTAACTTAGAGGATTATGGTAAGTGCGAATCATGTTTACTTGGCAAAATGACAAAGCAACCTTTCTCTAAAGTTGGAGAAAGAGCAACTGGACTATTGGGTTTAATCCATACAGATGTATGTGGACCAATGAGTACAAATGCTAGGGGTGGTTTATTAAATAATGAGTCCCTTTCAATTTGACGAAATATTCAAGATACACTGTCAGGACCAGTCATGTGACTAAGAAATGTCTATCAAGTGAACTTGAATGTCAAAAGTTGAAAATGGTCCCTGGTCGGAGTTTTCTATAAATATGGACGCATAGAAAACGTTAGACGACTAGAATGCAAGATGACTAGTAGTTCTGTTTCTTGAACTATGTGGACATGGCAATGTCATAATCATTTGCATAGATACTTACTTTGGAAAAACTAGTATCGGACAGACCTATGAAACTTTAATGTAAGAGATGAAAATCTGTCATAAGTAAATTTCTGGTGGTGGGGGTGGGTCAGGGGGTAGTTTCGGGTGGTGGGGGTGGGTAAGGGGTGGTGGTTTCGGGTCATGGAGTGGTTTCGGGTGGTGGGGGTGGGTTAGGGGGTGGTTTCGCGGGGTGGTGGTGGGGTCATGGGGTGGTTTCGGGTGGTGGGGGGATAGTTTCGGGTGGTGGGGGGTGGGTAAGGGGTGGTGGTTTCGAGTCATGGAGTGGTTTCGGGTGGTAGAGGTGGATCAGGGGGTGGTTTCGCGGGTTGGTGGTGGGGTCATGGGGTGGTTTCGGGTGGTGGGGGGTGGGCCGTGTGGAGTGGTGCAGGTGGCTATGTGGTGGTTCAGGTGACCTTTGGGTGTTATAAGGTGGTCAAGGTTAGTTGAATGGTGGTGCATGTTTTTTTTAGAAGTGTTGGGGGAATGGGAATGGAAAAGGAAAAGTCTAGGGGGAGGTGGGGAATCAGGGTAGAAGGTTTTTTGGGTAACCCAAAAATGAAATTGGGTAAAGGGAATGGTGAAACATGCCAAGCAAACAACAACAAAGGGTATGATATCAGCCCATTCCCTTTCCCTTTCCTGAAAAACCCCAACCAACCGCCCCCTAAAAAAACATTGACCACCATTCAACTAACCTTGACCACCTTATAACACCCAAAGGTCACCTGAACCACCACATAGCCACCTGCACCACTCCACACGGACCTCACCATACTCAACCACCACTACCCGAAACCACCCTAAACCCACCAACACCACCCGAAAACACCCCCTTACCCACCCCCACCACCCGAAACCACCCCATGACCCCACCACCAACCCGCGAAACCACCCCCTGATCCACCTCTACCACCCGAAACCACTCCATGACCCGAAACCACCACCCCCACCACCCAAAACTATCCCCTGACCCACCCCCACCACCTGAAACCACCCCATGACCCCACCACCACCCCGCGAAACCACCCCCTAACCCACCCCCATCACCCGAAACCACTCCATGACCCGAAACCACCACCCCTTACCCACCCCCACCACACGAAACTACCCCCGGACCCACCCCCACCACCTGAAACCACCCCATGACCCGAAACCACCCCCCACCACCACCACCCCGATATCCACCCCAACCCTAAAAAATTGAAGAAAAAACAAGAATTAGAATGAAAATTACAATTTTTTTTTTGTGCAAATCATGTCTTGAAATGGTCAAATTCGACTATGGAATCTTCAGATCTAAGGATTTCATAGTCGAATTAGAACATTTAAACATCAAATTCATCCATAAAATTGTGAGGAAATAAAATTAGAGGGAGGGGGAGGCATCGCGGCGGAGGGAGCAAGAGAAGGTGGTTGGGAGGCGGCGGAGGGAGGGCAGCGGAGGGAGGGCAACGGGAGGGCAGAGGGAGGGTCGGCGGCGAAGGGAGGGATGGAGCAAGAGAGGCATTGAGGGAGAAGATGAATGCAAAATGAAAAAAATATCTCAAACTTTTTAAATCAAAGGATTTCATTCACATTCCCCTTCTATCCCATTCTTGATTTCATTCCGTTTACCCTGTGTGAACCAAACGCCCCCTAATCCCTTGTCATTTCCTTCTTACATCACCCTCTAGTGATTTTTAACTCCAAACCCGCCCCAAGAATTAAACCTAATTGCTCTACGGGGAATGTAATAAAGGAAACTTAAACACCATCGAGTCCAAATTCCCCTATTGAAGTTATCATTGTATTGAATGTTAAATTATCAAAAGTGTATAGAGTTGATATTTTTCATCTTTTCATGAATAACCTGAGTACATGGCCCATTATGATGAACATAAAAAGTGATTTACATGCCAAAAAAGGCACAAAAAGGTTATTCCACTATCGTTGTATTTGCTCTCATTCTATGACGCAAGCTTGTGGGGAAAATGCAAGAATATTCTTCAAGAATTGGGAAGCTTGTAAATTTGTAATGCCTCTTCTTTTTGTCACTGCACCCACCACAAATATCTCCCTCCATCTCATTTTACTTGCTCCCTTTGACTTAAAAACCTCCCACAAAAAAATAGTCAAATGAAACAAGTAAAATGAGACTAAGGAATCATTTGAGGACAAGAATAATGGTAGAAGTATGAGTTCGGAATTCCTCGGTTATAAAACTTACACTAGGGTCGAGCTTGACACCAATGTCCGTTTCTTAAAGCTAAAAAATTATACTTCAAGCTACCTTAAAAGTTAAAACCCGAAATTGAGTCCCAAAAATGTAGTCAAAATATGCACTTATTATTGACATTTATATAAAACTATCTATGGAGTATGTCTTTGCTAATATGTAAAATTGAACTAGTTAAAACTGAACTGGGATCGATTTTTCACAAGAATCACAAATTTCACAACCCTCTCAAGTCAACCTTATTTGTGCTCGGCTTTGAAAAGTTTCTCGGTACCAAATAGGCTTGTTATCACCCTAGGACATACGCCACAATATACCTTTAAAGTACTAACATTTAGGTCTCGCCTGGAATGATGGGAATAGGCCGAAAATTTGGTAATACATTACTCATCCTCCCCCTAGGGTAACAATTACACTGTTATCTTTCACCCCCAACTCCTTAACTTGGACTTTCATCAATCATCCCCTAATCGCAATCATCCCTCTACCAACGTCGTTCAATTACCACCGGTCGTTACTCTCTCCACTGTCGTTCTACCACCATCAACACATAAATCTCACAACGACCTCTCTTCTCTCACTATCATCTTTTTCTTGCCACCGGTTCAAATCATAGAAAGCTTTTTTGATGGTCGAATTACACCATCAAACCCCTAGATCTAGAGGTTTAAGGGCTGAGTTTGGCCATTTAAATCAATGGTGAAGAACTAGTTTGTATGAAATTTTGTTCGTATTTCTCTTTCCTCAAAAATGGAGAAGTTAATAGAGAATTGTGTCTGATGGTTGACAAGATGACGGTCGGATTTGACAGGCGACCGCCATATTGATGGGATGAAATTGGCATTCTGGTAAAAAGGAGAGAAATTCACTAAAATATCCTGTAGATTTTACCCTCTTCATTAATTCAAGGAATCCAGGCGAGCCCTTAGGGATCAAATAGTAAACCACTTAAGTCTGGAACTGCGGTCATCCACCAGCCATACACGCGATGACCTAGTCAACCAACAGCTTTTTATTTTCCTAGCAACCAATCAGAACTTGTTTTGCTGTTTTAGTGAATTTTCCTACCAACAGTCCAAGCCTAAAGTCAGAAAAAAAAACATGTAATACAAAAACTTCAGCAAAACTGAAATGCACAACACAGCACAGTCGATCAGCAGAGGAAAGCAATACGAAATAGCTAAACAGAAACCTAGAATTCTCATAACCATCAAGCTGTACAGGTACAGCACTACACTCACCAAAATTCTCATACATACTAAAAGACTGGATAATGTCTCAGCTGTAAAAGAGCCACCCAAGTAAGTTTTTACAGACCTAATCCTACAGTACGGCCATCTCTTCGTCGGAGTCCAGCAGTGTATTGCTTCTCCAAATCCAGCTGAAGTTGTTCTCTCTGCTTCTCTGCATCTTGACTGCTCATAGGTTTCGCGTCCACCTTCGCTTCGCCCTTCACACCCTACAATTGGCCATATGTACCAAGGCAACCTCAGACTCTAAAACTGTGTTAGTGAAGAATACTAATGGAAAACAAAAAACAACTTTTCTTTCGTATTAACTTACTCCCTATGCTAAGATAACCTTTCCACTATACTTAACTTAAAAAGTAGCCTGATGCAAGAGTATTGTGGGGAAAAAAAAAGGAGAATTACCATGAGTTTGTTGAACTTCTCTTGTCGCTCACGGTCAGAAAAAAGAGATGTATCCCAGTGATGGCTGGACTGTATGTATCAGAAAGCATTTCACAAAACCGTACATAAGCAGCAATTAAGGTGAATAGAAAATTAAGTAACAGGAGATAACGTGGTCCCTTCCTGTCTGGGAACTGGGATTGTCAACTTATCAGTATTTCAATATCCTCTATTGAACATGCCGAATGCAATCTCAATAACTAGAAAGCAATGACGAGAACTAATGTGTTGACTGATAAGGGTTGTCTAAACATAAATAAATCGCAAAAATGACAATCTAACAGCCAAAATCTGATCATAACTTGTTTCCATCTTGCTATCCACAGTAGAACTAATGAACTGCCAAGATTAGATATCTTAACAAGCACCAGGTTTACAAAAGCTGGAGCCAATCAATGAAAATCAAAATTGTGAAATAAGAAAAAGAAGAATATTTGAGAAATACCTCTTCTGTAGCACTGCTCTTTTTATTTCCCCATAGCAGCTTCTTCTTCTGATCAGCGGTCATGAACCCCGTACTTGTAAGATTTTGATTAACTGCACTAAGCAACACCAATTACAACCAAAATTGCACACAGACTAATCCAATGAAACATAACATCCATATTATATTTGGAATGCATAACAGCCTCACTAGCACACTCTATCATTAGCCTACTTCCCCTGGTCAGCGCAGCAAATTTTACACTTGTATACACCTTCCCTCAAAAGTGTCGAACATTAGAAATTTCCATTTAGAAGAGATGTTTTGGCACAAAGGAAGCAAAGCATTAAAAACTGACGAGTAGGAACAGTTTCCAGCTATGTAACAAGTTAACAAGCTCAACATGACTCATCAGTACTCCAAGTATTTACAGACTGTTTGGAACTTGGATCCTAATTCTATAATATGGCCTTATCAAATGTTGAAAGTTCAAAGATCATGAATACAGATTTGTGACAAATACATGCCCTGTACAATCTAAGCCAATGGATAAACTTATAGAAACCTCTGTATGTTCACTCCTAAGCCTAGACCTTCACCAACCGCCTCAATGTTATTTGGTATAGATTTAAATTAATACGCCACACAAAATTAGTGTTTATTTTTTTGGGTAAGCCAAACTAAATACAACTTGTTTCAATGATTTTCACTCACCTAATTGAGCAGCTTTTACGGCTGCAACTTTAGCAGCATCCAGACCCGTAACGGAATCATCACCAGAAACAAGGCCTTGCTCAGGTGACACTTTAGCCGCAAAATCTTCACTTTGCTTAGAACCTGATGATTGCCTTCCATCTGTTGAAATATTAAGAAACTTCAAATGACTAGGACCAACTACACAAGTTAAATAAAATTATTAGAAAAGACAGCCACAGAAATCCCACCTTTCCGATCATCACTGCCCAAGCTGAACTTAGACCTTTTGGCAGGAAACTCTTCACTCACAAAAGCAGACCTTTCTTCAGATCTTCCCCTAGCTCTACCATATTTTTCTTCATGCCCGTCCAACCCCTCATTTTTGCTCTTCTCCTGGTTGAACTTTGCACCTTCTGAATCCTTCACATCACTAGCGTCCTTTTTTGAGTTGAAATCACTTTGGTGCCCCCTAAAACTTCTGTAGTCCCTCTTTTCATCTTGGTGGTGATCTCTATCTCTAAAACGCCTATCACTGTCATCATACCTTCCTCCACGCCTTCCATCATATCTGGTCCTATCAGACCTATCTCTTGGATACCTGTCCACATCTCTGTAGCGATCCTTAGACCTATTATAGTCACTTTCTCGGTCTCTGTAATCAGACCTAGAGTGCTCATCGTGCCTATTACCTCTTGAAGACTGTCTATAAGAATCACTGCTGCGTCCATGTTGGCTCCTGTCAGATCTTCGGTCATCCACTTTATCATTGTTCCGTCTCTCATTGTTAGAAACTTTTGAAAATCCTCTTGAGCTATGATCACGTTTTGGACTCCCTGAAAATTGAATATAGTCACTGGTTGATACACTCCAGAAGGTCAGCAAAAAATAGAAATGTAACCGTATAACCCAAAATACGAGCAATAAAGATAGCAAAAAGCCACAATAGAACACACAAATGATCAACATTAAAAAAGATGATCTAACCTTCAAGGTAAAACTGTTTATATCCTCACCAAACCAGCAACAAGCTTTTCTATGGTAACATTTACCACAGTTAGCACTTTGAACTTCAGAAAATGGGACAGTTTACATCTAAATCAATATAAAAGTTCCAGAATGATGAGGAAGGACTTGCTTCACTATGCATAGCATACAAATTTAGGGGAGACCAACAGAGCCTCAAAAGTGAATAGGAGCGTATAGCTGTCCAAAATTATGTTTTACACGCATCAATCTAGAAGCTCCTAAACAAAGCTGCACTCATTCTACCAGTCTCAATTTGAAGGGGGTCATTCAGAATGTTCATTCATTAAAAGAGACAGTATCAACATCATATACAAACTATATATTGTGTACTGAGCACCACTGACATGTGAGATTGTTTGATAAACATCCAGTACATGGAACTTAAAATTTTATAAGCTTTCATTTTTCGACCTTTCCAGCGTTTCCATAAGCAGGACTGCAATAAGACGGTGGGAGTTATAAGCTAAGCAGTAGCAACAGTCCAAGTATACGCCTAGGGAAATCAGAGCTTACATATTTTTCACACACTATTAAGTTATAGACACTCATGTTAAAGATTAAGTGCCATGAAGTTAAGCTATAAAAAACATTGATTTTTTCATAGTAATAAGACTACTTACATTATGATGAAATATCTAATGATTTTTATCCTAATAATATTAATACTCAAATAAAGATCAGATATCGAATTATCGATGCATAACCAATAACCAAGTATCTAATCTTTTTTGCAAGATTCGATAATTTAGGAGCTCAGTTAGAATGAAATGAAGAATCATTGGAAGAATTCATAAATCAGTACTCTGAAAGTAAGAATTTCATAGAATTTTGTTTTTACTTCAGGTGAAAGAGAGAGAGAAAATTCAAGGCACAAAATAGTAATGACTGCTTACTGCTAAACTTTCCCATGTGCATAAAACAAAATAATCGTTCCACGGCCTCATAGATAAGAAGAAAGTATTCAACTGTTTTATCTTAGCAACTTATAAACCTTGCTTCAAAGCAGTTACGGAAAACAAATAGAAAATTTTGAATAAAATCAGCTTTAATTATAATTTTACCCTCACCCCTACCCACAAAAATAGGAGTGAGAGAATTTAAGCGAGGAGGTAAGAAAGGACATAAAGAATACCGAACCATGTCAGCACCAACCAATAATGAAATGGATGTGCGTTATACAAATTACCCTAGAATAGAAACGCTAATGTCTCAACTACTGATTTCACTTGATTGACTAAACTTGGGTTTCTCATTCGAACCCTAGATAAGAAATTGATCGTATAAACGTAACTTCTACGGGCACTGAACAATCATCCATAGACAGAGAGCAGTGCTGATCCTACCTTTCGCGCGCCCAACACATTCCGGATCATATTTCATGTTGGATCATGTCAACAGACAATACACCCTACTTAAACGTTTCCAAGTATCATAACACATTATTATTTAATTTATATAAAAATAAGAATTCATCACTCCATAAAAACTTAGAAGGATAGTAATAGATACTCAGAGTACACAGATACACCTCTTGCCGCGCTCGAGAGACTACCAGACTACGAGTCTATTACTCCTTGATACTTACACAGTTACACCTTAGCACCTCAGGTAGTCAGCTGCACTTTATTTGGCAATTTGACACAACCAAGTAAGCTTACTGAAATGACAAGCCTGTAGAGTACTTCCGAAAATAAAAGATACTCGATCATTAACTGGCTGGAAAGCTATTTCAAGCCACTCCAGAAACAGCTTGTGAGAGCTTCTCGACGAGCTTATTTATAATAATATAAGGACATACTCATAGCTGAAATGGTAGGTGAAAGGTGTCAAACACTACTCTTCTTAGGAAGGATAAACAGCCACTCAAGACCAGAAACACCATTCAGTGGCATGTACTTTCTTTCTCCTAAGAGGCTCAAGGCAAGTCAATGCATTTGTACAGAAGTAAAAGAATAGTAAACAGGTCCATTTTAAACCTTCACTATCCTAAAAAGAATAATAGAGTTGAATGTATCAATATTAGCTAAGAAAGAAGCATGACAAGGAATTACAGAGATATCAGTAAGGGAATAATAAATAGAGAAAGGAACAAAATTTCTATAGTTCATTTATGTAGGGGGTTCCACGTGATATCTCCTCTATAACATTCAAACTACATGACCACAGACAGGAGCAGAAATAAAGCAGCTAAAAGACTAACCATTTTCATCAGACGATCCAGAAACTGGCGAGCGACGCCTATATTTCCGGCTGGCTGCTTCATTAGTAATCTTGCGAAATCCAGCCTTCAGATCATTACTTTCTTGGGCTGGCGGGGACAGATCAGAATCCATAGTGACAAGGCAAATATAACTAAGTCCTGCACAGATATGTGATCGTAATAAACACATCAATAGGTTATCCAATTTATCCAATGAACTACACGAAGTAGTATCAGATTCTTATCACTCTACTAAGGCAAGCAAAAAAAATCACTTTTTAAAATGTAATTCCCTCCAACTGCCTGTGGCTCAAGCACCGCCAGCCAAATATAAGGAAAGGAGAAGAGAATAAGAAAAAGATACGAAGTATAACACATACATATTGTATTACTATCAGTCCGTATGACAGTAAAAAATCAAATCATGTCGCTTAGTATCAAATTTCACTAGTTCCACCTCTTTAATAAGCATGGAAGTCCATGAAGACACACATGAACTGCACCAAACTAGCTTGACATGATCGAAAAGAATAAACAATCGGGAAACAAAAAAGAACAAATATACTATAGAACCATATCTTCCAATAAGAAGCTCCCACTAACGCTCAATAAATGGATTGATTGCTAAAATCAAGAGAACTATGTGTAGGTAACTGATAAAGCCCTCGTGATTGAAACCCCAATCCCCAATAAATCACCACGGACCCTAAATCTTTTAACGAAAACCGTCACTTAACCCTGAAAAATAAGATTAAACAACCTATTAGTTTAACCTACTTATCCCTGATGCCTGATCCACAATAACATAGGAATACAAGATAACCAACACCACCACAGCCACCCCTAGCCTAGCGCACACAAAAAATTTACAACAATAAGCAACTAAGATTAGCCCAGCTAAACAAACTCATAATACATAGCTTTTAAAACAAACAGAAAGTCAGCAAACATTTCATGATACGCAACTCAAGCAAAATTAAAATATTTTGGAAACCAAATTACTTTTAGGATAAATTGTTCTTTACCACCTACAAAAATCAAAAAATTATTTTTACCACCTAAAAAACTAAAACTTGTATTTTTACCACCTAAAAATATTAAAACTTATTTTTTACCACCTGAAAACGAAAAAATAGATGAAACTTTTATGTGTGGCTACCTAATTCAATCTTCCTCCAACTTTTAACACTCCCTGCGTGATTTTCTTTAACTCTTTCACCCTTCTCTCTTTACTTCCTATAAAATTTTGTCAATTTTCTAAATTAATGGTGGTGAAAGATCATGTGAATTCATGGAAGATAATGAAGCGGGGGAAGAGAAGAGACTTAAATGCATGCAATTGTGGAAGCAGAGAATATATCAGAAATATTACCGTTATCGTGGAAGCAGAGAATATTTTCATCTATTTTCCCATTTTTTAGGTGGTAAAAAATAATTTTTTGATTTTGTTAGGTGGTAAAAGATAATCTATTCTTACTTTTAATTTTGTATAATGGCAATATTAGCTAACAGAAACCTGAGTAGACGCAGCATCCTCCCTGAGCTAGGGAGAAAAGGCTCGTTTTCATAGTTTTCCATCCTAACATAACAGGGTTATGAACAAAAGCATGCGAAATTAAGCCGAACGGTTGAAGTGGTTCAATGGTATTGAGGCCATGTAAATCATCAAACTTCTAAAGGCATCAGGAGTTCAAATCTAACCTAATACACTATCCACTCATGAAAAAAACCACCACCACCACCACCTACGATCTCCTCAAGCTCCAGACTTCAATTTTAAAGATTAAAATTTAAAATAAACAAATAAATTTGCCCAAACTCACAAGTTTTACTACGGCTCCATTTGGTTCAATATTAGTAAAGGAAGGGAAGAGAAGAGAAAGGAAGGGAATAGAAAGGAAGAGAAAGGAAAGGAAATAAAATATATTTTCCCATGTTTGGTACGATGAAAGAAAATGATAGGAATCCCATGTTTGGTACAACATTAGTAAAGGAAGAGAAGGGAAGGAAAGAAAAAACGTGTGTTTAAGCTTTAATATTTTGTTTGACAGATATAATTTTTTCTTTCCTTCCGAATTCCTCCAATTTTGGGAGGAAAGGAAAGTGAAACTTTTATACAGTGAGCTTTCCTTCCAATTCTCTTCATTTCCTTTCACTTCCCATACAATTTTCTGAACCAAATATAAGAAACTTTATTTTTCCTTCCCTTTCTTTTCTTTTTCCTTCCAATTCCTCCCAACCAAATAAAGCCTACGTAAAAATTTGTTCCATCAAACTAAAGATTTATTATGCCCTTAAATCATTGCTCTTTTCTACTGTACCCCCTCCTAAAGAAAAAAACAAATCCACAAAACAAATTGAAAAGAGTAGGATAATTTTCAAGAACAATTATGAAGTGAGTATGGACTAATTAGACAAAAAAAAAACACCAAAACAATACAACAAACAAGCCAACAGTTTAGCTGCAAGATTTCAACATTTGTAACTTCATATCAGGTAAAATCCATCATCCCCACATGAGACTAAGCACTTTTTGGATCTATATTAAAAAAACTACATATAAAATCAACAAAAAGTTCCAAAGAAATCGATATAAAGAAGAGATAAGTAAAGAAAAAACGTGAGGAAAAGAAGCTATACAGTAATGTCAATACCGATAACAGCAGCGGCGGAGAAGGAGAGGTGGTTGGAAGTCCCCAAATTGAAAATCCACAATGGCAGAAGCGCCGCCGTGTAGAGGTGGTGATACAACTAAAAAACGGTGGTTTTGTTGGAGGAGAGTAGTTAGGGGTTTAAGAGGAGGAGGAGGAAATCAGAACTCCGGAAGCGGGTAAAGGAGGACGACGAAGAGCAGCTGTCCTGCAAGTTGGAGGTTGAGGAAAGAGAAAATTCATTTGGGGCAATTTTTTCACTACGAAACTTAAATTTACAATACTATCCAATTGCTATCAAAAAAAAAAAATACTATCCAAAAACAAAATGAATAAAACTTGATTTTCTCATCCTGACTCCTGAGCGGCAGAGCCGTCAAAACGGGTACTTGAGTCAGGTTCGGTTCGGGTTAACTCGGATCTCAGGTCATAATCAGGTCGTGTCGGGTCTTGTAACCTAGGTTCGGTGGGGTTATGTCGGTTTATTTTTTCATTCAGGTACAGGTCGGGTACGGATAGAGTCATGTTTAGGTTGGTTTTAATTTCTGGTTCGGGTCTTATCTAGTCGGGTTTATGCCGATTTGTAGCAGGTAATTTCGGATTATGGTCAAGTTTGGATCGGATAATTATCGGGTCGATCAAAATTCAGGTCGGGTTCACTCCCGTCTGGTCCGATAACTATCAGGTCTGGCCAAGTTTTTAACCTATGATTATTTTTTATAAAAATTACTTTAAATCATCCAACATTTCGACGATTTTCCGTCAATAACCCAACATTTGGATTATTATCTAATAATTCAACATTTCCCCCCCCTAAAAAAAAAAACTTTGATATTTCCCTTTAAATTTTCCCAATTTTTTGTACCTCGTCCCTCTTCCTGTTTCTCTAACTTGTCGGAAAAAATGGTTGAATTCACCATTAAATTTTCCACTTGCTGCTCCCTTCTAGAAAACTCATTATCTTCGACACAACAACAACAACAACATCATCATCATCTTCATCGTTGTCGTCATAATCGGTCTTCAATTAACTAAAATCGCATCCCTTAAAATTCATTTGTTGCTTTCTTCGTCACCTTCTTCATATAATTATCATCGGCATCATCAACTCATCAAATCGTCAACTTCTTGGTCATCATCGTCTTCAATTAATCTAATAGGAACCCCCGCAAAATAACTTCATTTTCAACATTCAGATACCACAAAATAAACTAGCATGAAATAGACCAAGGAAACAACAACAATAAACTAACCACATTATAACTTATTAAATCCAAATAAATAAAAAGTGCAAACCCCAGAAAAATATTATCCTGAAAATAAACAAAAATTAAATCATAAGAACATTGAATAAAATTATTAATTACCTGAACAACATTTTATGTAAAATCAGAAGGAATCTACCATGGAAATTTGAAATCGAAAGATTTTGGGTTGGTAGTAACACACCCAGGATTAACTGGTGGGTAACCTCTAATTCTCCTGCAATAACAAATCAAACTTTAGCAACAAAAATTACTTTAATACTTTTCGAATTAAAAAAATGGGATAGAGAGAATAAATTAAAAATTACCCATTTTTCAACCCAATTGTCAAGTTTTTGGACTGAGGGAAGGGAGTGGTAGGAGAGACAGAAGGGGTTCGTGATTGTGAATTTAGTGAAGACAACGCAAAAGAGCATAATGGAGATGAAAGAGTGAAGGTGAGAGAAAGAGAGAGGCTGAGTAAATTGGCGAGAATAGAGTGTTTGGTGGTGGTGGTGGTGGGGGGATGAGGTGGGGAGAAGCGGTGGGGTGGTGGATATTGAGAGTTGCGGGGGAGGAAGAAGATGAGTTATCGAGTACAATAACTAAAAATTTGTTGGTTTGATGGTTCGTGGTGGAGACGAAAGCTGGAGAATAGAGAGATTTTGACTAAAAAAAACAAATTTGAGGGAGGGGGATGGAAGACATGGTGATTTTTTCTGGTGGGCTGGAAGAAGGTTGTGAGGGGGGCGGCGAGAGGAAGAAGAAGGTTGGGATGAAGGAGGTGAGACCGATATGGAAGAGGTAGAATTTTTTTTTTTAAGTTAACCTTGTTAATCGGTTTCCGGTCAATTGGGTTCAACTAAAGTTGATGGGGGGCAAAGGTTGGATTATTAGATAATAATTCAAATGTTGGGTTATTGATGGAAAATGGTCGAAAGGTTGGATTATTTAAAGTAATTTTTCCTTATTTTTTTCCTTATATTTTAATAATTAATGGTCAACATTTTTCAAATTTAGTTTTATTCAAATCAGGTCATCGTGTGTTCTTGTCAAGTCAATACATATATAAAGTTAATATGGATTTCGAGTTAGTAACTGATTTGGTCATCCCAAAATATTCAAGCGTAAAATATTTACTCCACGATTCGGGTCACTAACAAGTTATGTCTGGTAATAATCTGGTTAAGACCATTGTGGTAAGGTATCGAATCGGGTTCAGATCTTTGTCCAATTGGGTCAATTCGGTTATCGGTCATCTTTGGATCGGGTGTCCGGTTCAGGTTCGGGTCAAACAACATCGAGGGTTGAAATCGGTTGTTGGTTTTGTCGGGTCGGGTATGGGTTACTTGTTTTACCAAATTATGGGTCATGGTCGGTTACGGGTTTGGTCAGTCTAGGTCGGGTTCTCTGGTTGGGTCAGTTTTTTACCGTTCTACTGCGAGTAAGGTTCGATTTGTTCCATTTTACTTACTTCGTATTTCGACAAAATCCTAACCTTTTTTTTCAAGTACAAAATCCTAACCCTTTAAAAAATAAGGAATGTCTCAATTTTTTTTAAGATTAGAGAATTATTGCCCACCCTTGAATTCCTTCTTGAAAAAAATGGGTTTTTATCTTAAAAATAGTATAATTACTGCCCCACCTTTTGCCCTTTGTCTAAAAATAAAAATCAGACACATGTCCACTTTGTTTGAAAAAACGAGATTTTAAGTGTCCACCTTAGTTTGTCATCTCTATTTTCTTCCTCAAGCTCCATACATCTATTTCTCCTGAATCCTCTCTATCTTCCTCACGCTTAATCTCTTTCATGATCTACAAGGACCTTTCTACAATGGTCATCCTAAAGATGACCACCACTAGGAATGAATTGTAGCCACATAAGTATTTTATTTTATCCTTACATTTAAATTAAATAATATATTTTAAAGATATAAATCGTTTTATATCTTTAAATTTAAATGACCAATTTCTTTTATGAAAATAGTTTTTGTAATTCCTAAATTTTCCTAAATCAATAAATAGAATAATTAGGAAAGTTAATTAACAATTAACTTAATTTCTCTCTCATCTTGTTAAGCTAACCAATAATTATCACTAACTATCATTATGTGGTCACTACGACAGAAAATGCTTTTAATAGCGCTTAATAATGCTTTTAACAACGCTTCTTGAAGCGCTGTTGTTGGCTCCGCTATTAAAAGTAAAAGGTACCTTTAATAGCGCTTTTCAAAAGCGCTGTCATATGTAATATTAGGATAATTCAAATTTTTCTTTCATAGCACTTTATAAGCGCTATTAAAGAAACGCTATTAAAGGTTTACCGCCAATTTTTAAATTATTTTCTAATAGCAGATGTATATAGAGCGCTATCAAAGTTATTATTATTATTTTTTTTATATTTATTATATACCTGAAAAGTATCTCATTTTTTGCCACAAAATAACACCATATATTGAAGAATAGTAAATAGTTGAAAATTAATTTCCAAACCTGAATTAAAAGAATTTTTGCAATTGTAACCCTAATAAAACCGATTACATAGATCTAAAATAAAATTCTAAACATTAAACTACGTAAAATACATTAATTAATAGAGTCTTATTTTTTTTGTTCCTTCAACATAACCTAGCTATTATACAATTGTTGAACAACATGGCGCACCCATTCGGTTCTTACTTAGTCAATCTGCTCCTTGTCATAACTTGGAAACTGACAATCTGAAAAGTACTGCGAAACAATGGGGTATAATAATTCATACATATATAGAAAGGAAAAACCCGAAAGAATTAGTATTACCATAAACAATAAGTGCCATACATGAAAAAAAATTGAACTTCACATTATAGTAATAGATTATGATGTTTTTGGAAAAGAATTACAGATAATTCCTTGCTGATATATTATCAATTGAAGCTACGGAGATGGATCCGAGATGGATGCCATGAAAAATCTGACTCAAAAACCAAGAGGTTCATCTGGGATGTCAGATGTAGGACAAAGTAAACAGTTACACAAGACAGTAGTAGTCCAAGCAAAGGAATCTAGTCTACCAATAAGTGAAGGCAAAAGAAGTCTTGTTCATCAAATCAGACTCGTAGCCCTTCCATTTTGTTTACTCAGACAAAAGTGACAAAGATGAAGATGGTCCGAGTACCATTACAGAATAAGATTGTTCCTTTGACATCAGAAGCCATAAGTGAAAAGTATAGTACATAGCCGGTTCTTAAGTTGTGGAGATCTTTACAGGGAATGCGTACTATTAATGAATCTCTAAAGTGTTGCATGTCCAAGGAAGCCACTAATCACTAGCTACCACACTAAGTATTTTGCAAGTGTTAATCCAACTCTTAGGCGCTATGGATCTTGACAATAAAACAGAATAAAACAATAAAATCTTGATAAATATAGCATACCTTTATCACTTCATGTGACGCAATCCCGCCTATGAAGGAAGAGACCGCATGTAGCTCTGCAGCCCCAAACTGGGAGATTTAATTTATGAGATCCTCGAACAAGATTGATCAATTGCAGCCAAGATCAGCTAGTAAGCTGACAACTAGTCTTTAGTCGAGATATATCTTCATCTATCTCTCTGCCAAGATGAAGTTTACACATTTAGATTCAGTCCCACAACAACCACATCGCAATATATTCCAAAGAGAATGAGGAGCTACCACTGGCCGGCCAGCAAAACTGTTATAGTTAGCACCAAATTGGTCTACATCTCGCAACAAGATATAAAACCCAAGAGCCATATTGTAGCAGGGACAAAAAGCATATTTCCCAGAAGAAAACCTGAGCAAAACTGACGGGGAGAGAGACTATCTATTTCCATATTAATATAAGTGTAGACTTCAACCAAAGATAAGTAAAACAATACTGACATATGACAATAAAAATGTCACCTACCTGTATTCCTCATCTGTCAAATACTTCTGCAACTTAGAAAGGCTTAGAGAATTGAACTCCTCCTGAATTATACGATCTCTGCATACCTAGAAAAACATAGTTACATTAAGAAACAAAACCATTAGGAATATAAAAAAGAATATTATTGGATCTTCTCAATCCTCTATTGGCTAGGATGTCTTCAATCATGAAAAATCTCAAACTTATGGAAAAAACATAATAACTTATGACAAAACAAAAACGAAGTATACATACTTCTTAATTGAAGCTATGTATTAACCTCCAACTTTAGAATGCAAAATCTCCCATCTTCCTAAATTTGTAGTTCCAATTCTGACGTCCTACTTCCAAAATATCATTAAAATTCAAACAACAATTCAGCATGTCCAATTCTGATGTCCTAGTTCCAATTTTTAGTTCCAATCATTATATAAGGTAACTAAGTTCACATTGAACCACAAACATATTTTGCTGCTCCTCCTACCCCAAGTGTAGAAACGCTTTTTTTATAGTGCTGACACTGAAATATAATGTGTCCGAACACTGGCAAGCTCCCACCAAATCGTGGGTTCTAATTGATTGGTATCACTATCTAAGCATGCGATATGGCATAGCGAAAGTACCATAAAACGTATTCAGCAAGTGAAGGGTAAAAGATTACTCAAAGTATGATTTCCACCTATCACACAGGCAAACTCCCAGTTGGTATAGAATCAACAGCAACTTATAATAACATAAGATGATTCAGCTTTTGGTGCAACAAATGCCAGAAATTTAAAGTAGAGAGAATCCCATACAACTATTTAACTATTTTGCATCAAATTTTATTCAACAAACTGTGAAGAAGAAAGTATTGAGCAACTGACCCAAATAACAGTCCCAGAATTTGGCAATTCTGAATCATTCCTATTAATGGCAGATGGCAGCGTCTGATGAAGAGGAGCAAATGCCCCAAGTCCTGCAGTTTCAAGAACATTGCAGCTCCCTAAAGCCAGCCCTTTTGGTAAACCCTTCTTCTCCATGTATTCTTTCAGATTACGCACAATTGTCTCTGTCGGATTTTCAGCAACTCCATGAAACTTCTTAACATGAACTGTTAGTCTGTTACTGCTGACGGTGCAGGACCTTCTGAACCCATTTTTCCAACAATCCAGATACTACTTTAACAAATATTATACCACCAATATGAGCTACAATAGTCAATAACCTGCATCAGAACACATTGTTAGATCAACCTGATAAAGTAAGAACATTTTTTCAGAACAAAATCAACACCAATAAAGTCTATCAGCAATTAAAAACTTTTTGCATAATAGTATGCCTGAAAATTTCCACCCCCTCCCATTTTCATTATGGAAAATTTCCTAAATTTGTAGTTCCAATTCTGATGTCCTACTTCCAAAATATCATTAAAATTCAAACAACAATTCAGCACTCATTGTAACAATCCTATAGGTTTTGTACTTTGTCAAGCCCCTAGCTCTTGAGAGTCTCTTTAACTTATTAGCAACCGCAGAAGCACAATATTATAATTAAAAAAACTCTTATTAGTTGACAAAAAAAAAGAATCTTACTTTCAAAATTTCAGCCTTTTAAAATAAGAAATTGTAGACAATGGTTAAAAAGCTCCTAGTTTTACAACCTGGTGAGCTTCCAGGCGATGCGAGATACCTAAGCATAATAGTATGTAACATCCACAATCTCTGCCTCCTCAAGCAACCCAACACAAGAACACCTAAAATTCAAAACCCTCAAATTTAGACAATTCCGACCTACTGATGCTTCAGGCAATAAACTGCATAAATTATAACAAACAAGCACTAAAAATCTTACATAGGAGTAGATAGCACTGCAGGAACTAATGCTTCAGTATATTTAAATGTGAGCTTGGACCATACTCAATCACTTTATCAGTCCATTCTTTCTCTCCTACAATCTCAATAATACAATTTTGTCGTCCCACCAAGACCTCAAGAAGCTTGAGTTTTTTACAATTAAACACCTCAAATCTAAGCAAAGACGGGCAACTCAGTACTTGCCGATCATAGATGCTCTCTAAATTTGGCAAGTCAAAAAGCATAAATTTTGTTAACTTTGTAATAGTTATACAAGTTGGGTTAACTTTGTAATAGTTATTACAGATTTCATCTTCTTACAGTGTTTAATTTACATGGAATGACATGAGTGAATTGATTAATGGATTATGGTAGCCATAAGTTTTTCTCCAATGCAATCATGAAATCAAATAATTCGACAACCTATTATCAAAATTAAGAATCAAAACCCAATTACAATCTAAATGCTCACTACCTAGGTATACCAATTCAGAGGAACAAAAACCCATAGCCCATAATTAACCCAATCAAAATTAAACCAAACATAATCAACAAATTCCGCAAATTTTGTGGATGAATTACCTTAAAATTCAATTTCGTAGTGAGAAGAAGCATCGTAGGGCGCAGGGCGAGAGAAAACGCCGCCATCTGAAATAAATCGCCGCCGCCTGAAGGAACTCGTCGCCGTGTGAAGGACTTTGGTAGGAGGGTTTCGGCGTCCATTGAGACTTTTGGGGTTTTGAGGTTTTGCAGATTGACTGAAGAGAATCCGAGGAGAGAAAGAGTTAGGCGGTTAACTTTTTACTCGTTTTAACATTTTGTTCCCTATAATAAACGGGAAGTCTTTTTTACTATAATAAACGGGTAATATGATAGCGCAGAAGATCTAAACGCTATAATATGTGAACATATCACAGCGCTTTTTAGATAAGCGCTATAATATGTTGTTTTTTAAATTTTTGATAGCTGAAGAGGCAAAAGCGCTATTAAATAAACGCTATTAAATGACATTTCTGTAGTAGTGGGTATCCATTGGCCGACGAACCAACTCCGTCGTTCTTCATCGCCCATCATATCATTCATTGGTATCGGGTGTTGTTCATCGTTTATCTGGAACTTCAGGGTTTTGGGTTTTGTGTTTCATCTAGGTTTGATCGTTCTTCCCTAATCCAAGTTTATGGGTTTTTGGTTTTGGGTTTCCTAGACCTGAAATCAATGGGATGAAATAGACGAAGGTGTTGGTGATATTGAAGCAAATAACAATGAAATTCGATGCTTGTCATGGCCGGAGATTTGGGAAACGACAGACATTGGTTGTCGTCCGGAAAAATTGGTGTCACGACTGAACGGGAATTCGTCGTGAGTGGGTTTATTAAATTTGAATATCGTCGGTGGGTTGAATAATAAGGTTTTTTTCTTTAGGGTTGTACTGAACTGAACTAGACTGAATTGAATGCTCCCGAACTAAACTTAAATGAGCTGAATTTAACTGCCAAATAAGTCATGAAACTGCAATTAAGACAAAAAGAACAAGGCCTAATAATGTTTTAGACCATTCCCATCGATTTAAATGGTTGTAATGGCTGAAATTTGTAGATATGACAAAAGTTGCAGGTCGGCCGCTACAATGAGAGAAGGAAGGAACTAAGGTATGTTACTATGTAGTATGTAGTATCCAAACACTTGATTAAACATTACCATCCTTATGTTCTTATGGACATTACCAACATCATGTATGGATATTACCTAATATGATATAAAAATGATGCTTTAGACCAACGTGTCCGTAGTTTCCCCCTTTTTTCTTCAAACAAAAAAACATTTGTACTCTGTTTCCTGCCTTCTCCTCTCGACTTTCTTGTTTAACCCTGTCCAAGAATCGTACATTCAAACCCTAAATTCTATTCTTATGAAACCTAATTTTGCTCCTTTGAATTTCAATTTCAACACCTTTCGCTTATCTTTCTCTTTATCCCACTCCTCAGGTGAATTACTAAACCCTAACTAAATTGTACATTACTTTACAATATAATTAGTAGAATTTATAATGATTATAAGTCCTTGTTTCTTTGTAAATGTAGGCGGAGGTTTCCTGATTACTTTCCAAATACAAGTTAGTAACGACAAACTACAATGTTGGTCATGTCCAAAGAGATACAAGATACAAATAGAAAGGTTTCGCATTAAAGTACTTTATAAGTAAGTAGATAAAATCGTGAATTGCAAAAGTCTTCATTTGATTTTGAATTTGGATGATTGCTTATTTGTTTTCTCTAATGTCATGGTTGCATGAGTAGCAAATGGGTGTTATAGGAAATCATGTCAATCAACTAAGTTGGAGGATGTCCAACATGAATCATACATTGAAACAAGTGAACAAATTCATTATTAAGTCGACGTAAATAGGGAACGTTAAGGAAACCAGTCCGAAGTCCCCATCGGCTTGTAACGAGCACAACTTAAAGGGGAATCAAGGATGTTCTATGTTCTTAAATACAGTCGAGAAATATGTCAAAAGGAAGTTGATTATTGACACTGATGAATATGGAGAAAGTTCGGGTGATGATGATGGTCCAACCATCAACATTAGAAATATTCTCTTCACGACATCCCATTTCCCTGTTGGGGTGGATACCGTAATGGAATTCCCATTACCAGATGTGCTTAATAATAATAATAAAAAGATCATGTAACGAGTCAAGTGGAAAAAAACACATGACTAGACTCCAACTAAGAAGAGTCATAGAAAATATGATGGTATAACGTACGATATGCTAATCAACCACAGAGAAAAGATACAAGGAGAAGAGTAGCTCATCGTGGTAACAAAGATAAACAACTGGTAACTTACTCATTTTAGCACTATGTTCATCTTTCGTAGTTATCTTAGTTATTGGCCATTACTAAATATTTTTATGCATGCCATCATGTTTGGAGGTAGATATGACTAAACGTTCTCTTGGAAATTACTGTGGTTGCAGTTGATTAATATAAAATCGAACTGACTCGTGCTCATTTGACATTTATATAGGCGAGAGAACAGGAAGAGGACACTATTGTTGGTTGTGAGCGATCAGGAGAAAATGAAGTAATGAAGGAACGTGTACCTCCAGCCAAACTAAAGAGGGGAAGACCACCCAAAAGTCTTACTGTTCACTACTACAAAAAAGGGCAAAGATACTCATCCAAGATGGCCTAAGAGAACCCATATGGGGGGTCTCTAGATGGGGGTCTCTTTTATAAAGAGACCCCCCACTAGTAGAAAAAACATCAAAGGTGGTGCTTGAACTAGGCTTATAGGTGGCGCTTTATAAGGGCGACATATGGCATGGTCACATTTGTGAAATTATCAAAAGTTGCGCTGGACAAGCGCAACTTATAAGCTCAAAAGTTACGCGTGTTTACAACCAGCGCAACTTATGTGAAGCTTATAAGTTGCGCTGGTTGCAAACAAGCGCAACTTTTGAGCCTATTAAAAGTTGTTCTTGTTTGCAACTAGAGAAACCTATAAGCTTCACATAAGTTGATCTTGTTGCAAACAAGAGCAACTTTTGAGTTTTTTTTTTTTTTAAAAAAAAAAAATCTGCAATATAATTCCTAATTCTGCAATATAATTTCTGATTTTGTAATATAAAATTTTGCATTATAATTTATAGAATAATTTTTCACCAAACATGAGCATGACATTCCTCAAAAATGATATAAATTTCAAATTTACAATAATATTACCGAATTAATTCAAATGTAATTAATTAAATCAATAAATAACAAAGTAATGTAAGAGTCACGGATAACTACAAGCCTGCTCTATTTACACTGAGGGTAGTTCACAATCGTTGAAGTAAGTAGCCTACTTGTCTCGAACTTCATCCAACTCCTCTTTGGTAAAGGGCCCCTCCCTTGGAGTTTTGAAAACCTTTAAAAGAACAACGTACATGCATGTAAACTAATAAATTAAATTAAGTTTCTTATGCGAAAACAGAAATTATATTGGTAGCGAAAACAACTTTTTGAGGTTACTAAGATTCATTTCAAGTTCTTTATGCACATCTAAGGCTCATTTGGCTCGATATAGGTCATATTTGGCCCAAAATGGCATTTCCGATCCCAAGTATCAACAAATGAACCTAAGTCCACTTTCTAAACTTTTTGTATGTTTCATATGCTTAGTTAGAGGTTATTAAGATTCATTTCAAGTTCTTTATGCACACATAAGGCTCATTTGGGACGATATAGGTCATATTTGGCCCAACATGCCATTTTCGATCCCAAATATAAACAAATGAACCTAAGGACACTTTCTGAAAATATTTTATGTTTTATATGCTTAGTTAGAGGTTACTAAGATTCATTTCAAGTTCTTTATGCACGTCTAAGGCTCATTAGGCTCGATATAATTTGGCCACAAATGGGATTTTCGATCCCAAATATCAACAAATGAACCTAAGGACAATTTCTAAATCTTTTTTATGTTTGATATGCTTAGTTAGAGGTTACTAACTACAAAAAACGCGGCACATTGTGACGCTTTTTGGGACAAATTGCGACGGTACAGAGTGTCGCTATTTCACATAGCGACGCTTTGGGAGAGGGTCGCTATTTTCATTGCCGCTATTTAC